>NC_080078.1:6743135-7374097 GCF_949987535.1 Balaenoptera acutorostrata
TCCCCTTGCTCGCCCAGCGCCCCCAGGCCGTTCCCGGGGCTCACGGTGAGACTTGGGGCCGGCCTCTGGGGGAGCGGGCGGGGCCGCAGGGGTGTGTGCGTGAGGGTGGGCTCTGCAGCTGCGGCCCCGGGGTCCCCTCCGGGCGGCCGGGGCGCAGCGTGAAGCGAGTCCGTGCCCGCGTCCCCGCCCCAGACCCGGCCGTCCCCTCCCCACCGCGGGCCCAGGCGGGGAGGGGGCGACGGTCCTTGGCCGGGGGTCCTGGGAGGCCGTCTGCGGGCCCCTTCCGGGCCCCTCTCCTGCAGTGTCGTCATCGTCGCTTGAGGTTTCTGAGAACCGGGTCGCGAGCGAACCGACCCCTGTCTGAATGTTCTGCTCTGCTTTCGTCGCCATTTGCTTTGATTCCAGTGAGAGATTTTTTTTTTTCGGGGTCCTTGCAGGACCTCGAGGTGAAAAATGCGGAAGGCTGAGAAATGGACACGTTTCAAGGTGCCGCATACGTGTTTCCACATCACCTGCTTCTCCGCACCCCACCCCCACCCCCGAGCGGTGATTAAAGAGCTTTTGAAACCTACTCAGAGTGGGTAAAGAAATGATTCGGATTTAGTAGAGATTATATGTACATCCCACTCTCTTTCAGCTTTATAGACTATTTCGAAGGCTTTTGAAAACGAGCTGTCCGGTAGATGAGGTGGATTTTCCATTTCTGGGTAGTAGTTATTCTGCCTGGCTTGGAAGGGGTGAAGAGTGAAAGGAATTTGTGGAAATTGCGCGGGGCCTTTAGGAGACTGATTAACTGAGTGACCTTGGATAAGATAAGACACTTCCGCCAACTCTCAGTTTTGTCATCAATCAAATTAACTAGGTTTTCTCCAAAGGCCCTTCCAACTTTGAGATAATTTGATTTGGTCAATGTAATTGAAAAATTCAGCTACAGTTCAGCCTGACACTGACCCCCTGCCCTCCGTTTCCTGCGGTGCCTCCAGTACTCAATAAGATACTTTTCATTATAGAGAGCAGCTGTTACATGGCCTGGGACCAAAGAAAGCATTTATTGTACAGACCATTGCTAGGCGGATTGGAGGTGGTCAGTAAATAGTTGTCGAATTGAATTGTGGAGGATTCATTGTAACCAGTCAACAAAGCCCTGTTACTATATTGCCAGCCACGTGTGGAGAAATAGCTTTATTACTTAGGGAACCATAATGATCATTTGCCCCAGAATGTTTCTCCAAGTTTGTATGTCTCTGAATTACTATGCAAGATGCTTGTTCATTATTTCATGCAGTTTTCACCAATCTTAAAATACAAACAGGGAAGCTAGCTACTTAATATCATAGTCTTTTGCTGATTCCCTACTTGATCTAAGCATTTAAATTTTTTCTAACTTTATATTGTATCTAAATGCAGATGAGTGTTATGTTAAATGTTACCTTTTCATTCTGAGTTATCAGTATTCTTTGGGTAGCTAGTTGTCTTTTAAAGGTAGCTTTTTCATGTTTTAAAACATCTTAGAGCTCTGTTCAGAAATGGGTGAGAGGCAGTTTAAACTTTGAAGACTATGCCCTGGAAAAGATACTGGCCTGTTTAGAAAATAGCCTTTGGAATAAACTGAGCTTGTAACTCCAAGCCTTTTTTGTAAGAAAATCTTTCGTATTTACCTTCGGGGAGAACCAGGTACTGGGGGTAATCTTATCTAAATCGGATAGTGTGTCAGAATGGTTTTCAGCTCAAAGGGACCCCAGAGGTAGTTTTCTGCTCCTCTCTTCCCTCCCCCACCCCGCCCCAATTTGACAGATAAGGATACTGGATGTCAGGTTAAATAACTCACCCAGGGAGGTACTCACTCTTATTCATGGGAGACTAGGATTCAGGTGTTCCGCCCTGTGCTGTTTTCACTATTATAGGATTTCTCCTGTTGCTTAATCTTTTAAGCAGGCTGAAAATTGGAAAGTATAGTTACACCTCTTAAGTTTATTGAAAAAATTTAAAACACTTCTCTAGTGCCTACTAAATGCCAGAGACTGTTTTAAGTGCTTCATATATGTTAACTCTTATAATCCTCACAGCAACTCTGTGAGACAAATACTGTTTTTTAACCCAGAAAAGAAACATCTGTACTTAGAGTAACTAACCTAAAATCAGCTGGTAAGTGGTGATGCAGCTTAGTGAAACTCTTCCACGCCTGTAATTTGAGGGCAACTTTGAATGCTGTATGAATGGGCCAAAAAGAGTAACATTCAGTCAAGTATTTTTTAAAAACTGGTACTTGCAAAGATGTCATACTAAGTAGTCTAAGAGGTACAAAGACACATACTCTTAACAATAGTCCAGTCGAAGAAGACGGCATGAAAAATTAAATTACCAAGAAAGAACTTGAATAGCAAATGCTTGGTGGAGACCATTAGGGCTTAGAGTTTAGAGAGAGGAGAAAAGATTGTGTGCGCAGATCCTCTGAAACCTAAAATAAAACCCAGCCCTTCCGCCGCTGTTGTGACTTTTCTCCTGCCCAGAGTAGGAGCAGAGAAATGTTGGGGGGGGGAGGGTACCTGTCGAAATTGGGGGAAGAGGGACTGACCGTGCCCTCATCTCTGTCCCTTTAGGTCTCACTTCCTCCTCAGAATCCCTTCCTGTTGAGTCCCACTGACCCAAGGAGCAGCCTCCTCTTCAAAACTGGCGAAGGTGTGGGCACAAATCAAGATTCCTTTTCTTTAGTCTCCTTAAATGCCTAAGATGGAACAGAATTTTCATAAATGAGATTTCTTTGTTTTTTTTTAAATTTTATTTATTTACTATTTATTTTTGGCTGCATTGGGTTTTCATTGCTGTGCGCGGGCTTTCTCTAGTTGCGGCGAGCGGGGGCTGCTCTTTGTTGCGTGTACGGGCTTCTCATTGTGGTGGCTTCTCTTGTTGCAGAGCATGGGCTCTGGGTGCGTGGGCTTCAGTGATTGTGGCACACGGGCTCAGTAGTTGTGGCTTGAGGGCTTTAGAGCGCAGGCTCAGTAGTTGTGGTGCACGGGCTTAGTTGCTCCACAGCACGTGGGATCTTCCGAGACCAGGGCTCAAACCCATGTCCCCTGCATTGGCAGGTGGATTCTTAACCACTGCGCCAGAAGGGGAGTCCAATAAATGAGATTTCTGACACCAGGCTAGATGCCACACTAGCTCTGCTCAGTTGTCTCTTTTTTTTTTTTTTTTTTTTAAGGCAGACATTTGCGTTTTTGTTTTTTTTTTAATTAATAGCTACTCTATTTATTTATTTTGTTTGTTTTAGCTGTGTTGGGTCTTCATTTCGTGCGAGGGCCTTCTCTAGTTGCGGCAAGCGGGGGCCTCTCACCATCACGGCCCCTCCCGCTGCGGGGCACACGCTCCAGACGCGCAGGCTCAGCAGCTGTGGCTCACGGGCTCAGTTGCTCCGCGGCATGCGGGATCTTCCCAGACCAGGGCTCGAACCCGTGTCCCCTGCATTAGCAGGCAGGCTCTCAACCACTGCGCCACCAGGGAAGCCCCTCAGTTGTCTCTTTTGAAGGTCCCACCTGGTTAGAGTTTAGATGATTCCCACTTGCATCTCCTGCTGTATCTTCTTAGTCACGCAGCTCTCCAGTGAAAACAGTGGATGGCAGGTGAGGGCCATTCCTGAGTGGTCATCCTTCATAGGCCTTCCTCTTCGAAAGAATCCGTGTGTCCACAGAAGCCTTTCCTTACCCCACACGTTGGGACAGAATGAGTTTGGTGTGATGGTTGGAGCTTGAACTGAGGGGTCCCACAGACCTAATTTCAAATCCTCGCTCTACCATTCAATTGCCCTGTGACCTTGGGTATGTTATTTAACATCTGTAAACCTTAGTTTTGTCATTATACAGTAGACAACAATGGTACCTACCTCCTGAGGGTGTTGTGTGAAATGCCTGGTACATAGAAAGCACTCAGTTAACATTGGTTCTTCCTGTAATGCCTACTGGAGGCTTCTTGAACAGATGAGAGGCAAGTTGCATTTTAGCTTAGCTCTGAAGGATAAGTAGGATTTGAAAAGGCAGAGAAGACTGGGAGGGAAATGCCAGGCATTATCATGGGAGAAAAGGATGGTGTTCAAAATACAAGACATATTTAGGAAGTACTGAGTAGACTCATTTTGCTGGATGGAAAAGGTTCATGCAGGGGAGGGAGAGAAATTCATGGGAAATGAAGCTTGATGGGGAAACTGGGACCAGGTGCTGGGGAGTGTTGACTGCAAGGCTCTAGAGTTTTAGGAAGAAGATCTGAGAGCAAGGTGGGAGGTGAACTGGAGGGGGGGATGAAGGCAGGGCACCAAAGAGAGGAAGCTGGCCTCCACAGAGCTAGATAGAAAAATAAGTATGAACAAAGAATTACTTCTCCCTGGTGCTTGGAGACTGAATGCACGCAAGGAGAGAGGAGTCAAGGAAGGTGAGATTCTGCGCCTGAGTGATGAGATACTTGTGGGCTGTCTGATCACTAATTGCCACTAAAGGCAATAAGATGGCAGGGGGAGCTGTAATAGTTGGAGTTGTTCTTTTTTCTTTTCCTTTTCTTTTTTTTTAAATATTTATTTATTTATTTGGCTGTGCTGGGTCTTAGTTGCGGCATGTGGGATCTAGTTCCCTGACCAGGGATTGAACCCGGGCCCCCTGCATTGGGAGTGCGGAGTCTTAACCACTGGATCACCAGGGAAGTCCCTGAGTTGCTCTTACTTCTTCTGTGCCGTTTAACAGTCTCCCCAGTTCCCTAGAAGATAAGTAAACAAAAGTCCTTGTCCTTGAGGGGCTTAGATGGGAGGTGGAGATAGGAACTGCAACTCAAGTAAGGGTAATACAAGGAGAGTAGAAGTGCCTAAGGTAGGAACAGAGAAAGTACCAAGGGTGTTCAAAGGAGGAAGATATCTTACTTAATTCAGAATGTCAGGAGACAGTGTACATCTTGAAGGGTGAGTGAAAATTTGGCCATAGAGGTGGATAAAGGTGGGAGATTGGTCCCAGCAAAGGGGTGAAGATGCAAAGTCATTGGTCCCGGCAAAGGGGTAAAGATGCAAAGTCACACCCTACGCTTGGGGAACCCTATTAATGGGCCCAATAGGCTGAAATACAGGGGATCACTACTAAGGAAAGTAATGGGAGTGGAAAAGTCGAGTGGGGTGTGTTGTTTGAACACTAGATTGGTAGATGTCAAGGATTCATTGACAGTAAGTGAGGGGAAGGAGGGAATGACCAGAAGCATACTTTGGCAATACTAAGTTGACCTTGGTATGTTGTTCGTATTGGAAAGGGGAGAAATGGAGGCTAGAGAAACCGTATGGAGCTAAGGCCCTAGTCTCGGCAGGAGATGTGGAGCCTGGATTAGGGTGGCGGAAGACAATTCTGGGAGGCGTAGCTGGAAAAAATAGTCTTTCTTTTCACTTTTCAGAATGAAATAGAGAGACTCAGCCTTACAGGAATTATTTAGCCTCCAGCTGGGAGAAAGATAGCCAAAGGAGTGATCCCTTGGACTCCCTACTCGCTGCCTCTTCCTGTCTGGGTCCTGGCTCTTCCGATGCCCCAGCTCCAGGGGGGCTGTTTCCTGGAAGCTGCCTTGTAGCTGTCAGTCACTCCTCAGGGCTTCTCCAGCACTCAGGTTGTAACCTCCTTAGAACTGTTGGCACATCTGCTTTGTACTGTAATTATTTGTGTAAAAATAGGAATGGTGCTTCTCATCTTTTTATTCCGCTCAGTCTAGCAGGACACTTTGCACGCTGTAGATCTGCAGAAATGGTTAGGAAACTGAATACTCGTAACTGTAAGGACTTTCCAGGTAAAGCTGCTCCGAAGTTGAAAAACAAAATACATTTCCTGCAGCAAGGTGGGTGGAGTGCAAAACAGGTCTGAAGGAGTGGATGGGAAGGTCTAGAAGATGGTTTGCAACAGGACTTTTACCAGTTTATTAAAATCATTGGAGAAATGATTTAATTCCCACATTGTTTTTACATTTATGTAGAAAGGCTTTTTGAATGTAATATTCTTTATTGTTATTATAGACTGCTATTTTAATAAGGATTTCTGGTTTTCATTAAGGACCAAAGAAAGAGAGAGAAAAAAACTAATCCTGTGATAAATCTCAGATTAAAATCATATTCTTTGCGATTAGAAGAGTCATCTCCAAACTTTTCTGGTCACACGTTCCTGTCAGTAAAAACTATTTAGAAAAATTACATACATGTACCAGTGTTTTGTATAATTAAAAAAATACATTAAGTTGTGCTATTCTAGAAAAATTTTTGTGCTTTCAATGTACGTGATCCTTTTTCCATCAAAATAATTTTTCAGTGAGAGCCATGTAATTAAAACTACTTTGGTAGTTTAAAACTTTTGGCTTATCTTATTGTGATAGAACAGTTGGATGCTCTTGTCTCTAAAAGTTGAATTTGATGCTTAATTTTGATGGCTGTAGAGGTGGAAAAAAAAAGATGCTTCACAAAGGTTTGTCAGTTCAGATGGAAGCGACACATTGTTGCCTCTGCTTAGTAACTCAGGATTGATCCTATCCACCAACCATGTTAAATTTTTGTTCTTGAAATTCAGCTAGTACGTTTCCATTTTCCATGCCCTTAAATTACCTGTTCTTACAAACTAATCAGAAGGTGTTTTATAAAGGGTGGAACGAATTGGGAGATTAAGTTTGACATAAATACATTACCATGTGTAAAATAGATAGCTAGTGGGAACCTGCGGTATAGCACAGGGAGTTCAGCTGGGTGCTCTGTGATGACCTAGAGGGGTGGGATGGTGGAGGATGGGGGGTCCAAGAGGGAGGGGATATATGTATACATATAGCTGATTCACTTCCTTGTACAGCAGAAACTAACACAACATTGTAAAGCAGTTATACTCCAATAAAAAAAATAAAAAGGTGTTTAGCCAAAAAAAAAAAAAGGTGTTTTATAATTTTAACAAACAGATTTAAGACCCACTAAAAATCCTCATTTGGAAGACTTTTAAACAAATTAGGAAATATTTCCAAGTTTTTTAAATGTGTAGATAATATTTTCCAGGAAACTGAGTATCATTTTTGGCAGTTAAAATTATGTAACAACACACATCTGTTCTCATAATAGTTCTTTCCTCACACTTTTTTTTAAGCAGCTACTTTCTCACTTATCGGTTGACTTCTTAAGTTTGATTTAGTTCCACATTTGTTTTTACTTTCTAACCTCGCTGAGTTAAAAATTGCTGTGCAGTTTTCTTGTTTGTGTGTGTTTGCATCGTTAGTATTTCCCTAATTGTAGTTTCTCTGAAAGAATCTTTAAAGCTGCTTGTCTCTCTTTTTTTTGAGATGTAATTAATATATAACATTATATTGGTTTCAGGTGTACAACATAACGATTGAGTATTTGTGTATATTCCAAAGTGATCACCACAATAAGTCTGGTTAACATCTGTCACCATAGTTACATTTTCTTTTTTTCTTTTCTTTTCTGTTATTATTTATTTTTGGCTGTGTTGGGTCTTCATTGCTGCACGCAGGCTTTCTCTAGTTGCGGCGAGCGGGGGCTACTCTTCGGTGCGGTGCACGGACTTCTCATTGCGGTGGCTTCTCTTGTTGCGGAGCAGGGGCTCTAGGTGCACAGGCTGCGGTAGTTGTGGCACATGGGCTCAGTAGTTGTGGCTCGTGGGCTCAGTAGTTGGGGCACACGGGCTTAGTTGCTCCGAGGCACGTGGGATCTTCCGGACCAGGGCTTGAACCCGTGTCCCCTGCATTGGCAGGCGGATTCTTAACCACTTTGCCGCCAGGGAAGTCCCCTACATTTTATTTTCTTTTGATGAGAATTTTTAAGAACTACTCTCAGCAACTTTCAAATATGCAGTACATTATTATTATTAACTGTAGTCACCATGCTCTACATAACATCCCCAGGACTTACTTATTTTATAACTGTAAGTTTGTATCATTTGACCCATTTTGCTCACCTCCCCCCATGCTTGTCTCTTGTGTGACATGTGACAGTTCAGCATTTAGACCACGTGAGCTTGGTAGTGTCCATTTGTACATTAAATATGGTTTATTTTCTCTCACTTTTAAAATATAAATAGACATTCTGATATTTTCTTTCTCTGTCCAAAGTGGATCATCTCGTACTGACCAAGGCACCCATAAAAATAATAGAAATAGCTAAACGGTGGGTTAGCAAGTCCTGGCCTTCAAATTTGGCTTGAGTGTTGACGCTACTAGGTAGGTAGCCTCCTGCTCCTGAGCAGATCACTTGAGTCATCCGAGCCGCAGTCGTGTCATCTGTGAGATGGTGCTCCAAGGGTGTCGTGGGAGGGGCTAAGATGTCTAGTGTGCTGCTGGAGCGGGTGCCTGGCACCCCACTAACTAAGTTCAGCTCTCACTGGGCTTAGTGTGTAAACACATGATGTCATAGCCTGCCCTCCTCCTGGAGGGACGGTGCTCAGGCTCAGGCAAACACCCTGAGGGGGGAATTTGTTAGTTGGAAGTTTGTTTGCAAACCTTAATATCTAAAGTGGCAGGGAAAACAGTGTGGCTCTGGAGGCTTTTTTTTCCCCCTTTGCTATTCAGAGACATTTTTTTAAATTAATTAATTAATTTATTTATTTATTTATTTTGTGGCTGGTCTTCGTTGCTGCACGCGGGCTTTCTCTAGTTGCGGTGAGCGGGAGCTACTCTTCGTTGCGGTGCGCGGGCTTCTCATCACGGTGGCTTCTCTTGTTGTGGATCACGGGCTCTAGGCGCGCAGGCTTCAATAGTTGTTCCACGCGGGCTCAGTAGTTGTAGCTCGCGGGCTCAGTAGTTGTGGCGCACGGGCTTATTTGCTCCGTGGCACGTGGGATCTTCCCAGACCAGGGCTCGAACCCATGTCCCCCGCTTTGGCAGGCAGATTCTTAACCACTGCGCCATCAGGGAAGCCCCCAGAGGCATTTTTAATGCCTTGATGTGTAGCCTTGTATGAAGTATTAACAGCACAGGTCACTTTTCATAAAGGTACCAATAACTTTTTTTTTTTTCACTCCTTCAGGAATAGTACAGAAACAGATATCAGAAAACATCTCCCAGGACAGAAAGGAGAGCACAGACCCTGTTTGGATCAAGTCAGGTCCCTGAGCCTGAATGATGACTGCTGAGTCAAGGGAAGCCACCGGTCTGTCCCCCCACGCTGCCCAGGAGAAGGACGGCATCGTGATAGTGAAGGTTGAAGAGGAAGATGAGGAAGAGCACATGTGGGGGCAGGACGCCAGTCTGCAGGAGTCTCCTCCTCCTGACCCAGAGATCTTCCGCCAGCGGTTCAGGCACTTCTGTTACCAGAACACTTTTGGGCCTCGAGAGGCCCTGAGTCGACTGAAGGAACTTTGTCACCAGTGGCTGCGACCAGAGATAAACACCAAGGAGCAGATCGTGGAGCTGCTGGTACTGGAGCAGTTCCTTTCCATTCTGCCCAAGGAGCTCCAGGTCTGGCTGCAGGAATACCGTCCCGATAGTGGGGAGGAGGCTGTGACCCTTCTGGAAGACCTGGAGCTGGATTTATCAGGACAGCAGGTAAGAAGAGGGGAAACCTGTCACGTGTGAGCAGCACGTGGACTTTGAGGCTGGAGCAGAGAGAAGGTTACTGACTTAAAGTTCGTATTAATAGTCCTTGTGGTGCTTTGATCCTGTTTGCTTGGATATTAAAAAGCATTCTAGCCCTGTCCTTCCTGCAGCCACTGGTATATTTACTGTCTTTTTTCGTTTGTTTAAATTCCTGTTTAAAAAGTGATTTACGCACAAGCCCAACCTGTTTGTCCTCAGGTCCCAGGTCAAGTTCATGGACCTGAGATGCTCGCAAGGGGGATGGTGCCTCTGGATCCAGTACAGGAGTCCTCGAGCTTTGACCTTCCTCATGAGGCCACCCAGTCCCATTTCAAGCATTCATCTCGGAAACCCCGCCTCTTACAACCACGGGGTAAGAAGCAAGGTTTCACATGGGGGGAAAGAAGCAAACTATTCAGGATGGGAGTGCCCTCTCTGTGTTGCTAAATGCCTGTAATAGAGAAGTATGTTTGTTTCTATTGTCATTATTACTAAATATCAGAGGAAATATAACTTACAGATCAATTTCAGGAGTTAAATAATGTTACCAAGGAGGTAAGTGAAATGTGCATGATGAACTTGGGTGGACATTATATTATTTGTTGAATTGTTAGTATTCTGGATGTCTAGCAGGTTTTTTTTTTTTTTTTTACAGGAAAGTCCTAGGAACAGATGAAATATAGCCAACACTCTAGTATGTTGTAAATTATCTTTAAAAGGATCATTTATCAATTCATTTTATTTAAAATGTATAAAATACTGTATAACATCACTATTTCTAGGTTACTTTCAAAAATTCCAAAGAATGGGAAAAGGATGGAAAAAATATTTTGTTTTTGGTTGAGGAACATGAGGCAAAAAAATCACTTCAGGGTCATATAAATAAAAATCAGTTGAATTTTTTTTCCTTGAGGGAAATATTAACAATATTTTTATCCAATTTTAAAATCAAAGTTGATACCTAGAATATCAGTGAAAGAGAAAAAAATAACATGCTAAAAGTATGGTTGTTCAGCAAGAGTTGACAAAGGCACACTTAACCAGTGTGTGTTATTTATGATGACATTCAGGATAGGAACATTAGAGCTTAAGGAAGTATTGTGTTCCGTGCGTTCTGCCGGACAGCCAGCGCTCGTAAGCTGGAGCAAGCCTTGTGAGCCAAGCAGTGCGCTGTGATGTTTATCCACCGCTGTCTACCCAGTCCCGTTAGGTCCTCGTAGGGTTTGTGAGCTCTCTTCACACTCCACCAGGTGAAGTCAGGAAACGGAGGAGGATCTTCGTGGTTTTAAGTGCCAGGTTAGGGCTTCAGGTTACCAGAGTAACAGCTTTCCAGACCCTGGAACATACAGTTGTTATGTCGTAAATAGTTCTTGAAGGAATTGAGGCGTATGCACTTATTCTCAGTTTCTCTTTGTGCTGCTCATCTTCCAGAGTGTTCCTAACTCTCAGAGGGTTAAAGTGCTAGGTACTTGATCTTTGTCTACATTTTGCTTTAGCTTATATTATTGCCGTATATTCTGAAATAGTTACAAGATTTACTAATTCCGTTTCATATTAGTTTTTTAGTATCTTTGCAGCACAGTAACATCATCTGTTCACCAGTAACATTTCCAAATCTAACATTACTTGGCAAGGGAGGATTTTGATTTTGCCGTTTAAAATTTTTCCAGTTTTTCTTGCACATCGCAGTTAGTGTGATCCTATGTTGTCGATGTCTTTTATTAGATGAGTGTCAACCCAGACCTTTATACATTTGTAAATGTCTCATCGACGTTCGAACCATGTGTGCATTTTATCCAAAAACTGTGGCTAAGTGAGGGAGAAAAGTAGAGGGACAAAAAATGGCAGAAACTTACCCAGAAGTAAGAAGAGCCCCTTCCTTCTCTGTGTTTCAAGACATTACTACTAAAGATTTTTAAATCTTCCATTTTCCACAACTGAACCGGATTCTGAAGTCCTGGTACACTGTTCGTTGGACTGGAGAAAATTAAATTATGAGCCAGACTTGAATGTGGGCTGAGTGTTACCTACTTCTGTGGCTGAGAGTAGGAACCCGGGTTCTAGTTCTGGCTCTACCCTCTTAACAGGATGATGTTAGGCAAGTTGTTTACCCTCTTGGGGCCTCGGTTTCCCCTTCTTTAAAATGAAGGAGTTGGACCAGGTGATTTTAAGGACCCTTTTATGACTCCTTGTTACTTCTGCTTAAGAACAGAGGTCTTGGGAAGACACACATCATGCCTTTCCTTTCTTATATTCTCTGTAGTTCTCAGTTCTGTAGTTAAACACTGAACACTGGGCATGCTGGTACAGGAAAGAGGGTGCCCGTGGGCCCTTTGAGGGGAGGCCCAGAGCAGAGCTGGCTTCACTCACAGCTCCTTTCTCCTCCCTCAGCTCTCCCTGCCACCCACGTTCCTGCCCCTCATCACGAGGGGGGTCCCAGAGACCAGGCGATGGCATCTGCACTGTTCTCGGCAGATTCCCAGGTGAGCTGTGGGCCCCTCTGCCCTCCTGAGTCCCTCGCATCTGCCTCTTCCTGGGGCTCTTTCAGCGGTCTTCACCAGGACACTGGCTCTTGATGTCCCTGCCCACAGAGTAGCCCCACTCCCCACCTGTCCACTAGAGCCTGGCATGGTCACCTTTTTTTTCCTAGCATCCTGTAGGTTTGCAGTCACCTCCGTCCCTGACTCCAGGTTCGGGCAGTGGGACTGTCCCTGGACTTTGGGGGAACTGAGTGTGGGGATCTCATGTTATTTCAGGCAATGGTGAAGATCGAGGACATGGCCGTGTCCCTCATCCTGGAGGAATGGGGATGTCAGAACCTGGCTCGGAGGAATCTGAATAGGGACGCCAGGCAGGAGAATTATGGGAACGTGATTTCCCAGGGTAAGATGGCTGCAGGATTATTGTCTGATAAGATTGTATTGCCTCTTTTTCTGTTAGTTCTGGGATCTCTGATGTGTTAGAGACTACTGAGCCCCTTTCTTCAGACCAGATAGAGAAGGAGAACAATTTGAGTTTCTTTAATCCCAAAAGCCTGGTACTGGGACTTCCTGATTCCAGGTGGATTTTTTTACCTCTAGGTAGTTTTTGCTGTTTGAAAGCAGAAATACTTTTATGTTCTGAATCCCCACCTCTTCAACTACTCTGTCACCATTGAGGATTCTGCTTCATTCTTTGTGGATACAATTAAGTGCTTTTGTCAGGGGAAGTGTCTGTATTTCCTAATATAGAGGGCCAGGTGAGAATTGATCATCAATCTAATCCTAACCTGGGACCGTGTTCCTGAACCTACACTGCATCCTTCCATGGGCTTTCAGTCTTGCATCCTGTGAGCGCTGCTCCACAACAGCTCTGTATAATTCCATGAACTTGCACCTGTACCTCCATTATGGTCAGGATTCCCAGATTTCAAACCTAATGGTGATCTTCTGTGAAGAGCTCTGGCTCCTGAGTGTGTAGTAAGAACAAAGAAGTTCTAAGAGGCATCAACCAGATAAGACAAGGTGACACAGTTGACAAACAGTCCCATTTGTCTCTATTAGGTCTTAACCCCTGGGAGACAGTACTGCAGGAAGCTCTCAGATCAGTCGTGTCATAGGGAAGGCCACTTCCTAAGACTTCTGCCTGGGGAGGGCAGTGGTAGGGTGAATGAAGGGAAGTTATGAAGAAAGGATGTTACTACAGAAACCTCAAGTTTTGTTTTGAACCATAGGGATAACTGGGGTTTGTTGTTTCTTAGTACTTGCTCTTTGGACGAGGTGAAAATTAAGCCAAAAAACTGATCTCTGTTTGTGAGCCGGGTAGTACCCACCCCTTGCTAACTTAAAACAAAACAAAACATTGGGAACAGCCGGGGAACTATCCAGATCATCAAGGACCTAGGCTTGGAATTCAAAAGAAGTAGACCAATTTC
This sequence comes from Balaenoptera acutorostrata, assembly GCF_949987535.1. Classification (NCBI taxonomy): domain Eukaryota; kingdom Metazoa; phylum Chordata; class Mammalia; order Artiodactyla; family Balaenopteridae; genus Balaenoptera; species Balaenoptera acutorostrata. Next base: position 6,756,616 of record NC_080078.1, read on the forward strand.
CTCTTCCTTATGATCAGGTCAGTATTTATGGTGATTTCATCACTCAAGTCAGGGGTTAGATACTCAGCTCCTTCAGTGATTGCGTTGAGATAGTGCACACTCACTTGGAAAGGTTTCTTAAGGCCAAGTAAATAAATAATAGATTTGGGATAGTTTGGGTTTTTTCTAGACAAATGTAAACATATATAAAATAGTGTTTTTGTACTGAACAATTTTTAGTCTATACTTAAAAAACAGGGTGACACACAGAATATAGCAGTCCACAATAAGAATATATTCCAGTGTTTTAACAGGCAGATTGCTAAAATCAGAAGATCAGCTCTGCATTTGTAAGATCTTATCTTATATTACGTCCTTTGTGGGCTGTCTCTGGAATTGTTTTCAGTCTCTTTGTTCTCAGTAGTTCTCAGTCGTTTGTCAGTGCAGGTTTCAGTTACATGTACTAATGCCCCAACCAGCTTCTTCACCCTCATCCCTGTTGCTTGAGCACTGTCAGCTCTGTGCTGCTCTCCCTAGTGGAGAGAAACTAGTTTCTGTGTCTGAAGGTCTGCGTAACCTGCCAGGTTCAGCGCTCTTTGTTTTGCCTGTTAACTATCACCTTGTCAATAAAAATCTCACAGAATTGGCGGAGTATTTGCTTTTCTTTTATTAATTGCATTCCTTTCTTTCTGGTAATACCACTTATCATTTTCTAGGAAAGACCTGTCCGTTCTCTTTTTTTTAACTCATAAATTCTTAATTAGAACTGGAACATGATTTTTTTTTTAATTTTTTTTTAGCCTCACAGCATGTGGGCTCTTAGTTCCCCAACCAGGGATTGAAGCCGCACCCCCTGCATTGGAAGCACGGGGTCTTAACCACTGGACCGCCAGGGAAGTCCCTGGACCATGATTTTTTTAATGTGTATTTATTCTTTCAAATTAATTACCGGGTGACCAAATTATAGAACCATGAGTTGTGACCTCTTATGTTCCTTAATTCCTCATGCCTTCCTTCCTTCCTCACCTGGTTCTGTTCCCTCTGCTCGCTCCTGGCCTCTCTGCACGCTCCCTCCGTTGTCCTTTCCACGCTTTGCCTGCCCTCTCATTTCCCAATTCTACTCCCTGTTGTCCCTATGTTTTTTCCCTTGTTTTTCTACTATTTTATCTCCAGTTAATATTGTGAGGTCATTTTGCAGGCAGGTAGAAGCTTCCTGGAAAACAGTGTCACTTGAGTAACCCACATATTCAACAGAAAAAGATGCTATTTGTATTTTTTATTTATCGTGTCAGGTTGTGAAAACAGGAATGAGAATGAGGAGTCCACCTCAAAGGCTGAAATTGCAGAAGACTCAGCATCACATGGGGAGACCACGGGAAAATTCCAGAAAGATTTCGGAGAAAAACGTGAACAGCAGGGCAGAGTAGTAGAAAGGCAGCAGAGAAACCCTGAGGAGAAAACTGGAAAAGAAAAGAGAGATCCGGGGCCGGCTACAGTCAAGGAAAAAAAAAACCCCAGCACAGGAGAGCGAGGTCCAAGGGAAAAGGGTAAAGGACTGGGGAGAAGCTTCAGTCTGAGCTCAAACTTCAACACCCCTGAAGAAGTTCCGACAGGAGCGAAGTCCCACAGATGTGATGAATGTGGTAAATGCTTCACAAGGAGTTCAAGCCTTATTCGCCATAAGATAATCCACACCGGAGAAAAGCCCTATGAATGTAGTGAATGTGGGAAAGCCTTCAGTCTTAACTCAAACCTTGTCCTGCATCAGCGAATCCACACAGGAGAGAAGCCTCATGAATGTAATGAGTGTGGCAAAGCCTTCAGTCACAGTTCAAATCTCATTCTGCATCAGCGGATCCACTCTGGGGAGAAACCCTACGAATGTAACGAGTGTGGGAAGGCCTTCAGCCAGAGCTCAGACCTCACTAAGCATCAGAGAATCCACACGGGGGAAAAGCCCTATGAATGTAGTGAATGTGGAAAGGCTTTCAACCGAAACTCATACCTTATTTTGCATCGGAGAATTCACACCCGAGAAAAGCCCTATAAGTGCACGAAGTGCGGCAAGGCCTTCACCCGAAGCTCGACCCTCACTCTGCATCACAGAATCCACACCAGAGAGCGAGCCTCCGAGTACAGCCCCGCCTCCCTCGATGCTTTCGGAGCATTCCTGAAAAGCTGTGTGTAAAGCGAGAATTTGTCAACAAGCCATTTCCCCTTTTCGTTTCTAAAATTATTTCAGAGATGTGTGCCCATGGAGGGGAAAAAAAACAGCCTCAACAGGTTAAAAAAAAAATCACACTTATGGATCCTTACAGTTACATCAGCAGTGTTCTGCCTTTGCCTAGTCTGTGGGCGTATAATTCTTCTACAGCCCCTGCAGGGAAATGCTAGTCATAGGGATGGATAATCTACATGCTGTTTCCACACAGGATAGAAGCACACACACAGGAAAATGTCAAGCTATCAGTAATGAGGAGACCTTTAAGGCGCTCTTGAACTCTTCGCAACCACAGTACATAATTGAAAGACTAAGATCGGCTCTGTGAAAATGACACTGAGGATCAAAACCTGCTTGCCGCAAACGCCCTACTGGGCCAACGTCTTGCTGAACCTTATTTCTCAAAAAAGAGGGACAGTTTGAACAAAAACTACATCGGCACATGCTGCTCAAACTAGTTATATATATACGGTAAGTTCTGTACAGTCACTGGTAGCCTACCAAAGCTATAGAAATCTAGGACTGCGCTGTCAGTATCAAACCAAAGATTTCTATCTCTTCCTGAAAGAGAGGGCATGCGCACCAGTCTACAGTTCCAAAGGATGGCCGCAGATGTAGATGGTTCCCTCATGACTGAGATAAATCCTACTGAAATGGCAACCGTGATTCAAAACACTTCTCTCCCTTCGCAAAATCCACAAATTCCCTAAAGCACTATCGCACTCCTAACTGCGTTTCTCCACAGGTTAGCACTTGATTGCATACTGTCTTTGAATCTTTCATTGTTCCGTGTGGGAAAGTTTTCATCACTCCCCAAAAGAGATGCTTCTCTCACCGGGGGATATATTTATATCCCCAACAGCCCTGGACACAGTGCTGACCACATGAGAAGTGCTCATTAGACCTGACTTCTAGCAGGATTTGTACATTCACGACAAGGCCTGTGAGTCACGAGTACCTGAAATACGGTAGCCTGGCCCAGCTTGTGAGCCCGAGGCGTGGCTAAAGCTCTAGGGTCGCATGCTATTTTTGTCCTAAATATAAATGAAGGGTGCTGGTCAGCCACCAGCATAGACTATCTAGACACGGATCAGAGAGTAAATACCATGAAATGTCAGAAACGACTTTGTTGTCATCCATCATCTTAAAGAACAATGTGATCACTTACTAAGGCAAAGATGGCAAAGATCTTAACCAGAATTTCTTCAGTCAGCTCCTGAACAACGTGATGATTTGGGCACTTTGTGAATCATTTGTAACTTTAAAGTTCAAAAGATGTGCTTTCTGTTGCTTTTCAGAAAAAGGAACATTGGAGGGAGCATTTTTTTTCCCACACCTTCCAGAAACTTCGAAAAGACATTTGAGATCGTTAGCTGGCAATTACTAAACGTGTCTGTTGCTCTGAGAAGCTCACCAACGTGCTAAGATGTGGTTGGTCGTATTGTAGTCATACCGCACAATGTCTTTTCTGTTTCTCATCACTAGAGACTGAGGTGAGGTTATGAAACTTTGATCTTTCCCATCATCTGTGCAGGAGGATGCATTAGCTTCTGCGTAGAAGCCAGCGACAGACCATTTTCAGATGCACACACAAGAGACCCAAGCAGCGTGGGTCACATAGGAAGTCATCAGGGCCTTGGGTAGAGGTAACTGCTCGTGAGAGCACGTGAATGACTGTGGACAGCCCTGCAGGGACTTAGAAACAGACTAAGAACACACCTGAAGACTAGCCCCATAATGGGAGACCCCTCACATAGAGTTTGAGATTTTCCGTCAAGAACTAAAACTGTCACTCGTCACTGGTTTGCTAGCCAACAACCCAAGCCTATGAGACAGTGCTACTTCACGGGGAACCATGGAGGTGGGGGCAGCTGTGGCCTCAGCTCCGGGCCAAACAGCACTTTTTCTCTGGCCTCTCTCTATAACTTGGACCAACTCCAGCTTCCCGGTAGCTCCTAAGCAGTTGCATCTGTGTTGCCTGGGGGAACTTAAAGGAAGTCAGCTGGTGACCAGAGTATTCTATCCATCCAATTTAAGAAAAACAGGATACTCCAGAAGGGCACACCTAAGTAACTTTTTATAGTAAGGGAAGGTAGAAGAAATGCTTTTAGGAATTTTCTTCAAAGAGTGAGACATAGTGGTGGTCACATAGAAAACTGCTGATGCTTTTGAGCAAAGACTTTTGCTGCCAGGAAGCAACTGAAAGCAGTGAGGTGCTTAACTCCAGACACCGATCGAAGCACCGACTGTTGTGAAGAGGGAAAGAACACTGGTCAGGTCCACCCACATTGGCTTTTTTATGTGGACATGATTCAGCCATCATTTCTTTTTAATGGAAGTTAACTATAACCTGTGCCCCACATTTAATTCCCATTTCCTGGGACATCGTACTGACTGTGTGGGATGGCCACGGGCATAGCTCCAGATCTTCAGCAGATGGACTCCTTGAAGCAGCTATTTGAAGACAAGTTTTCTGAAGAAAACAGGCTACCACCGTTTATAAAACCATCTGCATTGCATTCATTTATCAGCTCTTCAGCACAAAGTGTAATAGAGTCATGGCCCAAAAGGCTTACGACATCTAAATTAGTGCTCAGGATAGTCATCTGAAAGTTCTCGACTGGCTGAAGTATGTTAACAGTTTCAGTACTCTAGTTCACTGTTAGCATGCTAGTTGACCCAGTGGAAGTCTTTGAGGGGTTTTTAAAAATATACCTTAACCTTGCCAGGAAGAGAAGTATAAGTCTTCAAGTTCTGGGGCATTTGTTTCTACTTCATCCTGGCAGGCAAGGCTAAAGCCTAAGACTACAGATGTATGAGGCATCTTGATATGGAAGGCACTTAGTATTTTATTAAAGGCATAAAAGTGAAACTGTGCTAAATATGTACAGAGAGGTTGACACGTTTGATACCTAAGACAATTCACATCTTACCTGGCGTCAGAGAAGTCATCCCAGGAAGGAACCTCTTGACTGTGATAAATATGGCAAAGCCTTTAATCACATCTCAGCCCTTAGCATCAGAAAACTCACACTGTAAATAAACATTATTAATATTATATGTGAGGAAAACTTTAATGTGTAGCACTCATTGCTTTGGACAGAAAATGAATTCCGTCAGTATGTCCCAATCATGTATTGAATTTCAGAAACACTGCAGAGGAAGCTCGATCTTAACTCCAGAGGATCCACAGAAGAAAAAAAAAAAAAATGTGGGAAAATGCTAAAGAAATAGCAAAATGTACAACTTCTGACAAAAGTTGTTTATGTTGGGTACTTCTATATATTTTGTATGACCATAATGTCAGTGTCTGTGTTTTGTACCTCCAGCCCCTGTTTTATTCTGTATATTCCCTGTAAACAGATAATGTATTTTTATTTTAATCTATTTGACAGAACACATCACTCCAAAAGAGCAAAGTTTTGGAGTAGTGAAGAAGTTGATGTGGTCATAAACAAGTCAGTTCACAGAACTGAGAAAGGGGAAAACGAGAAAAAAAACCTTCATAGTTTGGTGCTTATCAAGCCAAGAGCTTAGGAGATGAGTGGAATCGCTAGGAGAGACAGGTGACTAGGGCACTAAAATGGAACAGTTCTAGAAACATCTGCAGCTTCCTGAGAGTGTTCTCTTCAAAGCCAGGAAGTTGACCGCTTAGCTGCCAGATCACCATTTCAAGCAAGGAGAATGGGTTCTCTGAGCTTGTCGGGGGAGGAAGAAGGTCTGCCCCCATCAGTCAAGAAGAGGGCATGTCCTGGGAGGGCCAGTGGGACCACTTACCTTGACCCGGTGGTGTGAAGCATAGTCCTGCTTCCTCCACTAACTCTTAAATTTCTGTGCTTAGAAAACTTGGGATAGGAAAACACCAGGATGGGCTCTTCCCTGGAAAACAGACACACAGGCATCCAGTCTCTGGGATTGCAGGAAGGCTTGAGAAGCATTTTGCAATATTCCTGTCTCAGCTGTCTCCTGTGTACCCTCCTTGCTCCGCTCACTTCCCCTGGCCTGTGATTAGAGAGGGCTTGTGAAGATTCATAGCTGGGAAAGAACTTTTTTCTAATTTTTATCCTAGAGTTGATCACCTTTTATTGCAGGGTCTCGTCGTCCTGACGTCCTCATCTAAAGCTAGCTAACCAGGTTCACCCTACCATCCTCACGGAAGAGTCATCGTGTGAATTGGAGTAACGGTATTAAAACGTAGTCACACAGTGACAGCAGTACTTAACCAGCGGAGCCATGTGTTTGTGGGTCCCACTCTGTGCAACTTCTCAGAAATGCTGATGAGGGGGCTATGGTTCCCCAGCTGGGAAACCACGTGAAGGTCTGCAGATTGCAAAGTGAAACGTCAAATCAGAGAAGAGGAAATTAAGTGGTATAAATAGATCTTTTCATAGAAGTTAGAGTAGATTTTTATTTCAGCTACTACTGGAGAATATAATAGAAAGTATTATTTGAAAAGTTTCCCTAACATTTAGGTTTCGTTTTTAGAATGGACACACTACTGTACATTGAAAAGTAGTTACTTATTTTGCTATTCAAATTAATTTTTTATTATATCTAAAAATGAAATTACCTGTTTTACTTTTCAGAGCTTTGTAAAACAAACTTGAAGTTATAGGGAGGTAAGCCATCTCCAATTCTGCAGGTCAAACGAAAGTTTGGGAACTATTTTGGACATCTCATAATACAGAATGTCTTAACATGAGAACTTAGTTTCATATTGTCTGGTTCTGTTTAACAGTGGATACCACAAACCTCATGTTTTTCTCTTATCCTAAAACAGTGGAAGAAGGTAAAGAGTGGGCATTAGGTTGACTTCTGAACAATGGTCTGCTGTTATTTTAACAGGTTTTTTGTTTTGTTTTTCTTTTAATCGTTGAGATTCTCACCTCCATTTACTAAAGAATCATGGCTCACTTCAAATTACACAGTAATCAGCAAAGTTAATTGGTCTTAAATTTTCTCCCTTCAGCAAGCACTCATTAAGCAGTCAGGCTGAGTGCGTTAAGATACAAAGAGTAAGTTCTGTGAGGGATTGAAAGGTGATGCTGAAACTGGGATTTCATTCCAGTTTCAGATGCGGGTTTCAAGTTCCTTTGGTCCAGGGAAGGGTCGGGGCAGCTGCCTGAGTCGCTATTGTTTAATCTCCCGACAAGGTCAGGTTTGCTAGGAAGGAGAGTGTGGGGGGAGGGTTGTAGGGGCCAGACTCCCAGCTGTGGAAGAGTGGTGAGGGAGCCCTGCGGAGGGAGAGAAGAGAGACTGCTGGGTGTGTGCTGGGGGCCAGTGCTCGCCTGCCTTCCCCACCCCCTACCCCCACTTCAGCCACTTGACAGAGTAAGGTTTTATTCCGCCGAGCGAGGACAAAGCGTATTAGATTTAGACGTGCTTCTGCTGGTTGCAGGGGTTCTTACGTGAGAGGGCTGGGCAGGGGGAAGCAGGTTGTGACGACACAGGAAAATCTTGTTCTAAAAATCTATGAGGTTAGGGGCAAGGGGCGGGATATGCAAGCAAAATCAGCGATTATTTTAACATGAACATAAGTATTTTTATTAACTTTTAGTTAAATAGAGGTTATTACACCCAGGTCAACACGATAAGGCTAAATCTATATAGAGAGCTAACTCAGGCATTGTCTTGTTTATCTGTAGACTGGATAAAACAAACCTTTCCTGTTTTGTCAGTTCCTAGTTTCTTAGAATAAATTAGACGAAAAGAAACTGACTTGTCTTTGTATATCCGCAGAATTAAGTTATTGCTGTTAAAACCTGGCCTTTTCATTTCCCTGATCTTTGAAGCGTCCAGATGTTTGGTAGATGTTCAGTGAATGATTTTTTGATTGAATTTGTTCATTTAAAATCCTCATTAACATTTCTAGAACTGCTTCTTTCAGTAAATAATGGAATTTTAGAGGAAAAGGGTTTTTTTTTTAAAGCTAGGAAACTCCTCCACTGAAAATAGTCATTTGATTGAGCACTAAAGTTTCAGTCGTGAGAAATGGCAGCAAAATCAATTGGTAATGCATTTATAGTCAGTGGTCCATTTTAAGAGGCCGATGGTGTCTGGCAAATTTTAGAGTAGTGAGGTGGGGGAAGGAAATTGTGGGGATTTGTAATAAATATTCTCCTTATGTTGTTTCTCTTCAGGATCATGGTAAAACAATAAATTATCATCTCTAGGTGGCAATAGTTGTGATGTTTGTTTTTTGTTGTCCTTGGTTGCATAAAATGCATGTTTTGGGTAAAGAAAAAAGTATAATTTCAAAGTCAAAAACTGGAACTGTGACACAAACAATCCTCACCCAAATGACATGTTCTAGGTAATTTCACAAGCGCTTAGGTAGCTTCTTGGCAACAGAATGAAAAACCATGGAATAAAGTTGCTTTTTAACGATCCCCCAAAACAATTTTTTCATAGGATGGAACCATTAAAATAACCTTTGGAAACTGGGATTGACATATACACACTTCTGTATATAAAACAGGTAACTGATAAGTACCTACCGCATAGCACAGGGAACTCAATGGCCTATAGGGGGAAGGAAGCTAAAAAAAGAGTTGATATATGTATAACTGATTCACTTTGCTGTACAGCAGAAACTAACACAACATTGTAAATCAACTCTACTCCAATAACAAAAACAAAACCTTTGACCACTTTATGAGACTTAAAAAATTGAACATTCTAATAGTAGGAGCAACATGTGAAGTTGATATTTTAGACCTTCAAACTATGAACTCTAACCTAATAACCTTGTTTTTGCATAACTTACTGAAACAAACTCAATGTGATTTTTTTCACTTTGTCTCATTTAAATAATTGATTTTTTTTCACCCTATTTAGAAACCAGAGAGAAGTGCAAAGTGTTCTGTTTTCCTCTGCTCTTAGTTTCCTTATCCTAAAGGAATACTAACCCCTGCTTCACTTGCTTTTCAGGGCTATGGTGAGATAAAACAAATTTTTTAAAAAGTAAAAGGTGGCACATGTGAAAAAGCAATGTATTTTTACTTAGGTATCACAACCAAATCTTAATTCCGGGGTACTAAACCCTATCCTGTCCAACTGTCTTAGCCTAGGTTCCCTGAGAGCAGAACCTGAGGTCAGGGCTCGTGTGCAGATGATCTATTTTAGGAGATGATTCCAGAGAACAGCAGGGTAGACAGAAGCTGGAAGAAATCCAGTGCATTATTGAACTTGGTCACTGCTGTGGACAACGGGCCCTGTGAGAGATTCTGGTCCTGAGTTCATTAACGGCTGGGTGTGGAGAGGACCAGAGACTCCAGCGTCCCCAGTGTAGACAAGAGCCCCAGGAGTCGTAAGGGTCAAGGTTACCTTCCAAGAGCATCTCAGCCTTTCACTGTGTCCAGTTCAAACCCTGGTAGCTTCCTTCTCCCTCCATTCCTGTGCCTTAGTTACAGAAAGCTGCCCGGGGAAAATCCGCAGATGTGGCCCTTCCACGACCCTCGCCCCTGCGAGCCTACCCGCCTCTCTGCCGTAATCTTGGGGCCGCTGTCCCGGTGTCCCCTGCGAGCCTACCCGCCTCTCTGCCGTAATCTTGGGGCCGCTGTCCCGGTGTCCCCTGCGAGCCTACCCGCCTCTCTGCCGTAATCTTGGGGCCGCTGTCCCGGTGTCCCCTGCGAGCCTACCCGCCTCTCTGCCGTAATCTTGGGGCCGCTGTCCCGGTGTCCCCTGCGAGCCTACCCGCCTCTCTGCCGTAATCTTGGGGCCACTGTCCCGGTGTCCCCTGCTAGCCTACCCGCCTCTCTGCCGTAATCGTGGGGCCGCTGTCCTGGTGTCCCCTGCTCCCCAAGCTCCCAGGCCCACCATGGCCTTACCTCACCCTTTCTCAGCAGACCCCCCTTGATATGCTCTCCCAGGGGCCTCAGGCCATCCCGATGCCTCGCTGTCTGGTCCTCCCTGCTCCCTGGAACCCCTCCCTTGCTGCCTGCCGAGGGATGTGGCCTTGCTCTCGAGTGCCTCCAGCCTCCTCCTCACCCCTCAGTACCTGTTCTCCATTTAAATAAGCACAAACTTGTAGCTTTAAGGAGCAAAAGCAAATTTTAAAAATCTTTGGTTTGACTTTGACCCTTCCTTTTAGCTACCAAATTCCTCTGCCACGTGGACCAGAACTGCTGTTTTCATCTCTTCACCGCTGATCTCCTCCCTCTTAAAGCCCCTGTAACTCAGCTCTTTTTTTTTTTAACATTCTTTTTTTGTGTGTCTTTTTATTTTTTGGCCACGTTGCACGGCATGCAGGATCTTAGTTCCCCAGGGATCTGCCCCCTGCGGTGGAAGCACAGAGTCCTAACCACTGCACAGCCAGGGAATTCCCTTGTAACTCAGCTCTCATCCCAGCCACTTAGATGGCACCATTAGAGGTCACCAGTGTTCTCGACAGAGCCCTTTCTCTCGTCTTCATTCTCCCTTACTTTTCTAGAGCATTTGACATTTCCTTGAAACCTTGTCAGTTGTTTGCATTGCACTGCCCATCAACTCCTCTCTCTCTTCCTCCTTCACGCCTGAATAATAACAACCATGAGGTTTCTCTAATCCATACATCAACTTTGCAGAGACAGTTGCCCCATTATACAGATGTGGACACTGAGGCCCGTAACGTGAAGCAGCTGACCCCATGAGTGGCAGAGCTGGATTTAAAGCGAGGTGTGTCTGACTCCAGCAATCAGGTTCTATCCACTGCTTCATGTCCTTTCTGAGCTCAGTTATTCTCCCACCTACATACGCCACCTCTGTGATCCCACAACTACGTTTATGGAGCGGCCTAGCATAGTGGTTACACACGCAGGCACTGGAGCCAGTGTGCCCAGGATCAAATCCTTCATCTACCACTTACGTGCTGTGTCTTAGTTTCCTCATCTGCAAAATGGACATAGCGTTATAAGCATTAAATGAGCCATTACATGTAAGGCAGCTACAGCAGTGCCTGACCTACGTGTTCCAGAAATACTAGCTATTATTTCCTCCATGGTCCTCTCACTCTTTCCTGAATATTAATTTACCCCTCACAAAAGTCTCCCTTCTTTAAGTGAAACATGCTGGCAGAGTCCTCCATCCCATGAGTCCCTAAAAGACATTACCTTGAAATCAGGTCTGTGAAAATTTGGGACCCATGACAGTCCCCTATGTTATGGACAGAACTTCACATGGCCTCTGAGTCTCTCAAACTGCACCAATCCCTACTCAATTCTTTCCCATACCCCAATCCTTCTTCAGCTCTTGCAATTCCAAATCCTCCAGGGAATGGTATTTCCTCTGGAGTCATGGGCATTACTGCACAGGTTTAAGAGGCCTTTCTTGTCCCAAACTATGCACGTCCCTTCACCAGTAGTCACCACCACTGCCTCCAAGTCTCAGGTGTCTTTGGCACGGCCTCCACTCCAGATGCTTGAACACACACGTGCTAGCATGACTCCCCCCTGCCTGGATTTTCTGTCATCGTGCGCCCTGCATTTGGTTCTGGACTGCACATTTTAAAAGAGAGGCAGACCAACCGCAGGATGGTAAAACCAAAACCACCTCAGGTGTGCAATAAATGGTTTTGCTTGGTGAGGAGAAAACACATGGGAACTTGGTCTCTGCCCTCAAGTATCTAAAGGCCTGTCATGTAGAAGAGGCATTCAGTTTGTTCTGCATGCCTCCAAGAAATCAATCTAAATCCCTTTCAACAAGCATTATTGTCAGGCCATGTGCTGGGTGTCAGGAATAATAAAAAAGAAAGAGGTCCTGCAGTGAGTAAGGCAGATAAGTAAAGCCAGCTCTTCCCAGCTGCTACCAGGACTTTGGGGAAATTAGAAAAAGGCACCCCTTCCTCAAGACACTTGCCTGCCTTGTGCTAGCGAGTTGTGATAACCGTACAACTCCTGATAAGAAGATGACTGGTGGCCCCAGGGTTCTGCAGGGCCCAAGGTGCACACCCAGAAGGAATGGCCCTAGTGGAAGACGCTGGGAGAAGGAACCTCATTGCAGAGCCAGCCAGAGCAGGTGTCTGCATCGAATCAGGTCAGGTATGACACCCAGGGGTCCTGGGCAGGAAGGGATTTTTGCAAGGGGGGAGGGCTGGGCTGGATGCCCTTGGTGATCTCCTACTCAGAGATTATGCAATTTTTTTCTGGGATCTTCCACCAACAACGGGGAACAAGCCGGCAACCTGCTCTTGTAAAAGCCTTGGCGGGAAACTTTACCGTCTCTTGTTAAGAAGGCAAGTGGCCCTCTCCAGAGGGGGTAGGACAACAACAGCAAAAAAGGATCTGTGATGGGCAGAGCCACATCCTAGGGCAGGGCGGGGGGGAGGGCAGTGCGCTGACATTAAAACAGAGATCAGAAATAAAATGGTAGCCAAGAGTTTTGAAGATGAAAATGTCCTTACTATTGGTACAGGTAATTACAAAGCTAGTTCACTCTCATGTGATCCAAACGCTTTGAAGTTGTCAGAGCAGGTTATTATTATGCCCATTTTCCAGATAATTAAGCTGCATCTTCAAGTCCTCTAAGGCTCATTAGCAACAGCACTCCAGCTCTAAGCTATGGGGTTGTCCAACTACATCACCTTTATTCTCTTTTCATTTTCTTTAGCTGAATGAATGTCTTTGCAGCTTCCCAACAGGCTGTACAGGTGGACTCCCTCTGGGAAGAAAAAAGAAGTTTTCAGAGCTGTGATGGGTGAGGAGCTTGCCTTGTTCTAAAAGAAACCCAGGTTTGATCAACCTCTGCTGGCCAAGCATAGTGATGGCAGCAAAAGTAAGTGATGGTGAGACTGAGCGAGGAAGATCCAGAAAGCAACCTTTTTAGAGAGAACGACGACCTCCCTGCTGGAAGAGGAGGGAGGGACCCCAGACCTGCAGTAACCAGCGTAGCTTTTCCCCTTCCAGATCTCTGCTACAAAGCGGGGTCTTTTTCTTTTTCAAACCAAATAATCTTTCAAGACAAAAGACTTCGTTGTACTGCAGAAACTAACACAACATTGTAAAGCAATTATACTCCAATTAAAAAAAAAAAAAAAGACAAAAGAAAACCGAGTAATGCAGAGAAAGTTAAGTGGGAGAGTATGGAGGTCATTTAAATGAGGAACCGTGGACCCTCAGAGGGTCATTATACACTTCACATTCCAAGATTCAGAAGCAACTTTCAGACAAGATCATAGAACTGTTGTAGGTGGTCTTTGGGACAGTCACACATGGTAGTTTCCAAATATTTTGAAGGGCTGACAAGAACAACTACATGCATTTTGTGAGAGAAAAAGATCAATCAAGACTAGGATCAATGTGGGACTTCCTTGGCGGTCCAGTGGTTAAGACTCTGTGCTTTCACTGCCAAGGGCCTGGGCTCAATCCCTGGTCGGGGACCTAAGATTCCACAAGCCTTGTGGTGCAGCCAAAAAAAAAAGACTAGGATCAATGAGTTGAAATTACAAGAAAGCAGATGTTTGCTTTTTGTTTGTTTGTTTTAATTTATTTATTTTTGGCTGTGTTGGGTCTTCGTTGCTGCGTGCGGGCTTTCTCTAGTCGCAGCGAGCGGGGGCTACCCTTTGTTGCAGTGCACGGGCTTATTGTGGTGGCTTCTCTTGTTGTGGAGCACGGGCTCTAGGTGCACGGGCTTCAGTAGTTGTGGCTCACAGGCTCAGTAGTTGTGGTGCACAGGCTTAGTTGCTTCGCGGCATGTGGGATTCCCCCCGAACCAGGGCTCGAACCCGTGTCCCCTGCATTGGCAGGCGGATTCTTAACCACTGCGCCACCAGGGAAGTCCCCTAGATGTTTGCTTTAATTGAAAGAACTTTTAGCAAGTAGAATTCTCCAAAAGGCGGGAACTGTCCTCTAGTAAACTCCCTGCCACAGAGCTTTGCATGTTAGGAGACATCACACTGTGCATCCCCAAGATGACACGTCACTTAGTCACCATTTAGTGCTCTCGTCTGTATTATCATGGACCACCTATTATTATGGACCATGTCCATAGTTATTTGTTTACGTATCTGCCAAGAACTACGTGTATTTTTCATTTTTCATTTTCTCCTTGTGCCTGAAGCCAATGGGTGACACACTGTAGGTTCTTGGTAAGTGTTTGCGGAATGAATTCATTGGAAGAGTATGAGGCTCTTGGAAGTCAAAACTGTTCTGAAGAAGAAATGCAGAGCCACCAGCCGCAATGGCTAACTTTTCCTTCGTCTGCTCTCTTGTGGTTTTGTCATGTGGCCGTGGTTATATCAATAGATGATAATGGATCACGTAAGTTAACTTATTTTACCACAGTCTGATTTGGATGGGAGCATATTGATCTTTTTAATCTGCTGAGATATAGTAAGGACACAGGATTGAATTAGAGCATCTGGATTCTACTCTCAGCTCTGCTACTAATTAGCTCACTAGTGTGCCTCCGAGCTGACCTCTTCAGGCACAGGTGGGTTTCTTCATCTGAAAACAAGAGTTTAACCAGCTTTTCCCTAAGGTCTCTTTTGCCATCAGTATTTTGCAACTCTAGGCCCTTTGCTGTAGAAAGAATGATGGGCTTGGAACGGGAAGGATTTCCTTTAAGCCTCAACATCACAACTTACTGGTTGCATGACTCGGCAAAGATCCTTTTGTCTAAGAGGTTGGACAGAGCACTGCCAAGGCATCAATACATGTGTGGCTCAGGAATTCCCTGGCGGTCCAGTGGTTAGGACTCTGAGTTTTCATTGCAGAGGGCATGGGTTCAATCCTGCAAGCCTCACAGCGCGGCCAAAAAACCAAACAACAACAACAACAACGAAACACGTGTGGCTCATGGAACTATGCAGGTTTCTGAGGTTTCTGGTTTCCCCCTCAGCCCGAGTGATTCTGTTATATCTAGCTCTTGGCCACATTGCAAAAGAGCATGTGGGATGGGAGATTATGTTGTGACTATTTTTAGAAACAATCTGCTACACACATTTATCTTCAATTTATCAATCCTTTGAAACATTATAATCCTGAGAATACTTACCCCTGTGAAATATTAAAATCTCTGTTTTGTAGATCAGGAAACGAGGGCTCAGGAAAGTAAGTAACTTCTCCAGTGTCATACAAGTGAGATGTGGGAAAGTCAAGATTCAAACTTGGCTCTTTCTTCAGAGTTTAAGCCCCTTACTGCCTCTGAGTTAGAAGAAGTCAGGATAATTGTTGTGTTTAAGGCACTAAGTTTTGGGGTAGTTTTTTATGCAGCAATAAAGAATTGAAACCAAGTGCTTAACACAGTACCGGCCCACAGTAAGTACTCAGAGGAAGTGTGTGGAGGGAGTGGTAATGGTGAATGAATGCCATTGGGGCTGGAGGTGAAGGGAAAAACTAACAGGAGTCTGGGGCAAGCTGTAGGTCATCCAGCCCCAAAATTCACTCTGCAAAACTCCTGTCCTCCCCATTCCCAGGGCTCTCCCACTTCAAAGCAGCACAAGATGATGCAGGAAGTGGCCGTTTTTGAGCAACTCTCTTAGAAAGTCCTTCCTTGTATTGAACTTTTCTATCATTTCCATTCATTGCTCTTAGTTCTGTCCTCTGGGCCCCAGAAGACAGACTTCATTTTCAAGTGATGACACTTCACAAATTTGAAAACTAAGACTGCTTTGTCTCTCATTCTCCCCTTGTCCTCTCCTACCTAAGGTAAGAAAAATTCTCCAGATTCTCCTAGGTGGAACGGCATGGTGTTCAGAGCTCACACCTCCCAATGATTTTGTCATTTCTGGATGATCACTGGGTTTTGAACACTCCTCTTAACGTGTGCCACCCAGAAGGGGCCCATCTTAGACGTCTGACCAGTGCGTGGGGGAATGAATGAAACAAGACTGACTGTGTGATAACTGTTGAAACTGGTCAGTTGGTACATAGGGGACTCACTGTTGATCTTTTGTATGTCTTTGAATTTTTTTTTTAAATTTAAATGATCATAGAAAACATCAGGGAAAAACGTCTCATCTCTACAAATTTATGGTGCATTCAGACACGGTATTCCCTGCGCAGGCACGTTGCTGTCCCTCAACATGTGTGCCTTTTGAGGGACCAGGCGAAAGCAAACTCAGTGAGGGCCGGACGGGGTGGGGCTGAGATCGAAAACATTGAGAATCTACAGTCCCGTAACCTGCAGTTGAGCAACAGCGGCGGGGGAAAATGTAGGCAAGGACCTCTGTACCAAGTCCTGCAGCATCAGGAGCCTCTGGAAGGTGGCCTCAGAGATTTCTCCCCAGGAAGTTTCGAACCCGCAAAGCCCCAAGGGCACAGCTACTTCAGGTGGATGCCGCCGGGCATCTGAGTGTGATAACTGAATCTCGGGCTTCGTGGGCTAAGCGTGGGGCTCCGCGTCCATAAACGGGGGCCGAGTTCTCACGCGGTGACCAGCCTGAGGGTCACAGGGGAACCGGCCTCTGAAGTCCACGAGGAGGACCGAGGCCGCCGCGCCGAGCCCACGCCTGTCCTTGGCCCGGGGCGTCGGGGGCGGGGTGCGAAAACCGCCAAGACATCATCTGGTTGGTCCCTCCTTGGTTAGAAAAAAAAAAAGGAATGGGAAAGAGGTCCCCGCCTGTTCACATTGCGAGGGCGCCTCCACTAGTCGCTTTCGCTCCTCGACCTCCCGAGTACCCGAGACAACGAGATGCCAAAAAGACCTCCCAACTTCCTAGAGGGGACTCTGCGGCCCCGCACAGCTCTCCGCGGGCGGGGCTATGACGCACTTCCGGCTGCGTCGGCGGCGGTGAGCGTCGAGGTGTTCAGCTGCCCGAGCGGCTTTGACTCACGGTGAGGCTCCCGGTCTCCGGTTCGCGTGGCGGGCGGAAGCGGGAGTGTCCGCCGAAGGGTGCGGGGAGGGACGAGTGGGTTAGGCAGCTGTGGCCTGTGGGGACTCCCCAGACCGGTCCTGGGAGGGTGGTGGGAGGAGCCCCCAGTCCCTGCCCAGCCCCAGACGGCGGAGGCATTTGCTCCCTTGAAAGCATTCCCCCCGTCTCCCACGCACCCCGCCAGGGGTTTAAAAAGGGAAAGCTGGTCTCTTTCGTGTTCCAGAGCAGTTTTTCTCTGCACTCCCTGAGCCGAACGGCCCGTCAGTCTGAGTGGGGCTTCTTTCTCTTTTTCCCTGGCTCTCAGTAGGCGGTCCGAATTCAAGGCTAATTGATAAGAATTCGCCCGAGGGGGTTGGGGACCTCGTGTGAGAAACTGGGCCTCAGAAGTCCTGGGTAGTGTCTGTTCCAAGGGAGGGAATAGGGAGGGCTTTGTTCAGGTTAGAAAGCACGTAACAGGGATCTGCTCCAGTTTGGAAACACATTTTTAGAGGGCCTTTTATTTGTAAATAGTTTGTCAAGAGAAAGGTGGTCTGGTGAGTGAGGTACTTGGAAACCTCTTATATAAGGAGCAGTTGAAAGAACTGTGAAGAAAAGACAACTGTTTTCAGGTATTGGAAGCCTACAACGGAGAAAGTAAGTTTTGGTCTAGGACCAAACTAGGATCAGTGAAGAAAGAAGATAAAAAGTGATGCAGAATTTGGTGCAGTTTAAAGAAAACCTGTAACAATTAGAACTGTCCAGCAGTAGAAATCTGTGCCTCATGAATTATCAAGTTTGCCTGCGTAGGAGTTTTCAGGTACAGAATGAGTATGTCAAAAGCATTCTAGTATTAATTGGTAAGTCGTGTTAAATTGTTAGACTGTAATAACTTGGTTTATTTATACCTCATCTTGTTCTAGAATGGATTTGGGACACTTTGATAAGGGCATATAAGCTTTGGGAAATCGGCATAAAAGAGGGGGGGGGGGGAAACCTCGGAACAGAACAGAGGCCTCTGCTTGTAGTAGACCATGAACTTTTCCTTGATGGACCTCTTGTGCTAAACATTCTAGCGAGCTTAAAATAGTTCACTGTGGTTGAAGACAGTGTGAGTAATGAAGCCTCTGTTTTCTATTCACATGCTTTTTTATTTTATAAACACCTTATTAAGAAAAATTCGAAAGCTAAGACCTTGAGGGCATCCCTAATGAACCTTTAGACAAACTAAACATGACCAATGTGGTCATGACCAATACTGGCTTTGCTAGAGGCAGACAAGAGACAAGGAGATCTGAGAGACAACAGGGGCTGAAATCTTTGAGACCTTGTTGGCCTTGTGATGATTTTGGCTTTTACTCTGTATGACACACAAAGCCTTGAAAGGTGTGAGCAGAGGAATGATGTGATCTGACTTGTATTTAACAGGCAACAGATGATGGGCTGGTGGGACAGCAGTGTTGGAGGTAGCGAACTCTGAATCTCTTAGATGTAGAGATTTGCTCATGAATTGTGTGCAGAATGTGAAGGACGAGTTGGGTGACCAGGTTTTTTTGGTCTGAAAAACAGAACAATGGAGTTGCCCAGGTTTTTTTGGTCTGGAAAAAACGGTGGAGTTGCCATTAACTAAGATGAGCAGCTTTGGGGGAAAGATGGGAAGTACAGTTTCGGGCGTGTTAAGCTTGAGGTGCCACTGGACATGCTGGTGGCAACGTCAAGTGGGTAGTTTGTTGTGTGAGTCTGGAGTTCAGAAGAGAGGTCCAGGCTGCAGATAAATTGGCGGCTGTTGAGTATATAGATCGTACTTAAAGCCACGCAACTGGATGAACTCTCCAAAGAGTGAGTACAGTTAGGAAGAAGGCTCCAAGCACCCAGGCCTCCACTTGTTTGTGGCCTTGCTGAGGCATGAATTTGAATTGTGGGCACTGCAAAACTGGTGTGCTAGAATAAACCACTGAGCTATTGAGCCAGCCCAGCCAGTTGCCCAGCAGCAACATCTAGGGAAACTTTCTTCTTTAATTATTACTATGTATGTGTTTTGCAAAGGCGATTGTGTGATATAGTGGCATCTGTGAGTTTGAACTCGCCAACTTCTGGGAACAGATCCCATGTGAACGTGATATAGGACACTCCCTATTTAATGCCTCCTGTGCTGGGTTATAACTCCTAGTGTCTTGCAGAGTTTCCCAGGCTGGATCCCAGAAGCTGAGCAGTCTTTCCTGTTCTTGGGGTGCCCTCCTCTGAAGAGAGTGGGAAATTTTGTAACCAGTTATGTTACAAAGTTATTCCAACACTTAGGAGGTCCACTTGAAAGGATTTCTAAGGAATGCTCCCTGCGCTGCTACATCTATATTTAGGTTATTTTAGCCTTTGGTGCTAATGCCTTTATTTTAAGAGACTAGATGGCAGTGCTTCCCACCACCACCCCCAACCCCCACTCAGTTTTCAAGTAATCCTGAACTTGGGAGCTTCAGTAGTGTACTGGGTGCAGAGGAAAGCATAAACGGGTGTTCAGTGCTGATGCTGGTCCACTGTGTGGGAATAGCTGTTGGCGCCTCATAGGATGCTTCAGAATTTGGGTACAGTAGAGGGGAGTCCCAGCTAGCGTCCCGAGAGTTCTGAACTAATTAGCAGCTGGTAATTATTGACTTTCTCCTAAAGGCAAGGTCACATATTGAGGTTTTATTCCTAGAACCCCACTTCCTATATTTTTTTAATTACCAAAATTGATTACAAAAATAAAGGGGAAGAGTCATATAAAATACATGTTTTTAATACATATTTACTAAATGTGTGAAACTAAATGTCTGATATAAAAGCTGTAACATAAATGTACCTTTTTTGGAAGGTTCTGCATGGGCTGGAATTGCTGCTTTTTTGTTTTCCTGGGTTTCTTTTTTTGAAGGGCATGGAATTTGGGCATTAGAAGTAAAATCTGTTTTAATTGTTAAAAACTCCTTATGATCCGTTTGGAGATTTTATGACTTTTCTGGCTACAAAAGTAATAATACCCATTATAGAAAATTTAGGAAATAAAAAAAAGACTTTAAAAAATTGAAATCATTCATAATTCTGTAACCCAGAAATATCACTGTTCGTGTTTTTATCTTTTTCCTTCATTGTGATTGTGTGTATATTATGAGTGTGTGTGCGAGATGGTATTTCAAGTGCTGTCAAGCCAGATCCATGGAGATTGACACGCATGTTAGAAATTAGCATACTCAACTTTTTAAATGCCTTAGCTTTAGGTTATCTGCAACTCCTGTTCCCTCGTCTTCAGCTTTTATAAGCCATTTATACATCCTTTTTATGGTCTCTACCATTGTTGTCAATATAATTTCATGTAATGAACACCCACATAGACTTTTTACGTGTTTGGCTATTTCTTGAGACCGCTGGCGTTTTCCTGGTCTACATTATTCGAATCCAGTACGGGAACCCCTGTGTGACAGGAAAGGGTTTGAAAATATGCTCATCAGGAAGGCCAGTCACACGTGTGTAAAATTAGTTAACTTACGTAGTTTTCTTTCAGAGTACTATATTTAATGAATGCCAGTAATGATAGAGTGATTCTGTTGTCTGTTTACTCACTTCTTTTCCATCTCCCCCACGACTTGAAAGCTGTGTGAGGGTAGGCGTGTATCTGTCTTAGGCATCCCTGCAGTCCTAGCGTCGAGCCCATGGCAGGTATTCAGCAAATGTTGAGTGAATGGATTTCACTTTTTTGGCATATGAAGAAAATGGAAGTAATTATATTTACTATAGATGTTTTCAGTATTCTAATGTATCAGCTGACAAATATATAGAATATTTAAAATTTAAAAGAAAAAATACTCTTAAACATCTTTTGTTTGTGCTGTCTATTGTGGTTTAATTTCTCCCTTCAGTTTCCTCTCAGCAGTATGTGTCTCATCAAAAGAAATACCTCTGAAAGAATATAGGTTGCTTTTAGTCTAATCTCTTGTCATTCCACTTGTCTTTCTGTGAAAGCTAAACATAAATGGCATTTTATTTTATTTTATTTTTAAAACCTGTGCTTTTACTACTATATTGGACATGATGATCTTTTTTAAATTTATTTTTTTATTTTTGGCTGTGTTGGGTCTTCGTTTCTGTGCGAGGGCTTTCTCTAGTTGCAGCGAGCGGGGGCCACTCTTCATCGCGGTGCGCGGGCCTCTCACTATCGCAGCCTCTCCTGTTGCGGAGCACAGGCTCCAGACGCACAGGCTCAGTAGTTGTGGCTCACGGGCCCAGTTGCTCCGCGGCATGTGGGATCCTCCCGGACCAGGGCTCAAACCCGTGTCCCCTGCATTGGCAGGCAGACTCTCAACCACTGTGCCACCAGGGAAGCCCCTAAATGGCATTTTAAAACAAGAGTACGCCCTGCTTAAAATGGGTCAAGTGAAGCTCAAATTACATCACTAACTATGCTCAATCATTTAAAAATATGCTAGTTAATTCCAGGCTTCTAACATGATTCCTGGTATTGCTAACTAGCCCTGTCATTCAACTAGTAAATTTTTAATGCTGAAGCTAAAAGTTGTAGGTTTAGACAGACTTCATTTGGCCAGTAGATGGCCTGTTGAGATCTCAGGAGTTGTAAGATTCTGAAACAGTTTTTGGAGCAAAGTTAATTTAAATTTAGTTTTAAGCTTACGCCACAGTGCTTTTCTTTTTTTTTTTTCCAAATCGAGGTATATTTGATGTACAATATTATATAAGTTACAAGTGTACAACACAGTGATACACAATTTTTAAAGATTATACTCCATTTATAGTTATTATAAAATATTGGCTATATTCCCTTTGCTGTACAGTATATCCTTGTAGCTTATTTCTTTTATATATAGTGGGTTGTACCTCTTAATTTCCAGCCCTATATCACCCCTCTCCCCTTCTCTCACCCTACTGGTAACCACTGGTTTGTTCTCTGTGTCTGTGAGTCTGTTTCTTTTTTATTATATTCACTAGTTTTTTAAATTTTTTAGATTTTGCATATAAGTGATAATATACAGTATTTGTCTTTCTCTGTCTGACTTTTCACTAAACAATATCCTCCAAGTCCATACATGTTGTTGCAGATGGCAAAATTTGACTCTTTTTTATGGCTGACTAGTATACCATTGTGTGTGTGTGTGTGTGTGTGTGTGTGTGTATACAGGTACACACCCCACATCATCTTTATCTGTTTATCTGTTGATGGACACTTAGATTGCTTCTATATCTTGGTAATTGTAAATAATGCTGCTATGAACATTGGGGTGCATGTATATTTTTGAATTAGTGTTTTCATTTTCTTCAGACATATATGCAGGAGTAGGGTTGAGCCACAGTGCACTTTTTCAGAGAGTGGAGGCAAAGTCAAATCAAAATAGGATATCCTGAGCTGACTCCAGGAAGATATTTGACAGTCATTGTTATATGGTAGTTTTACGATGGCCATAATTTCCACCATTTCCTGTGCTAAAGGTGTGGCTATAAAGACCAAAAAGCATACATACTTTTTGTTTTGGTAATTTTATGGTAACCATATTTTCATAGGTTTAACGTGTAGCCCTAAAGAACCAGAAACCCAAAGGAACCAGTACTCCTGCTACACAGAGCCCCATTTTAGTGACACTGTTTCTGCAGTACCTATATGATGACCAAGGTACTGGGCATGGCCACAGTTCTGGGCCCTAGAACTCCACAAGAGCAGGGGCCTGTGATTGTGAAGGTCGAGGAGGAGGAGGAGGAGAAAGGGAAGCGCCTTCCCAGCCTGGAGATGTTCCGCCAGCGCTTCAGGCAGTTTGGGTACCATGACACCCCTGGCCCTCGGGAGGCCCTCAGCCAGCTCCGGGTGCTCTGCTGTGAGTGGCTGAGGCCTGAGATTCACACCAAGGAGCAGATCCTGGAGCTGCTGGTGCTGGAGCAGTTCCTGACCATCCTGCCCCAGGAGCTCCAGGCCTGGGTGCAGGAGCACTGCCCGGAGAGCGCTGAAGAGGCCGTCACTCTCCTGGAAGATCTGGAGCGAGAGCTGGATGAGCCAGCACAGCAGGTAGGCTGGGGAGACCTTTTACTCTGTGAGATTGCAAGCGTAGCAGTCCAGGCAGGAGCGGGTTTGTTCACACACTGAGGATAACTGAATGGACCTTCCGCTGAGTTAGACCATGTTTCCTCCTGTTTTTCTTCTGCTATCCTATATGGAATTAGGGAGTTACCCTTGGGAGTTGAATGGGATGGATACTTTTCTTTTCTCTTTCCTCTTTCCTAGAGGTTCTACATAGCTGTCATGAGGTTTTCTTTTGTTCTGGTTCTTAAAGTGAGCTGTGCACAGACCCAGCCGTTCCTAATTGTCTCTAGGCCTCACCGCCTCCCAGTGAACAGAAACAGTGGTGGGAGAAGATGGCATCCTCAGGAACAGTGGAGGAATCCCTGAGCAGCCCGCAGCCACGGTCTTTGGAGACCAGTTACAAATACGAGTCTTGGGGGCCCCTCTACATCCAAGAGACTGGTGAAGAGGAGGACTTCACTCCAGAGCTGAGAAAGATTCAAGGTAGGACCATCTGTCAGGCCCCCACTCGGTGCCCAGGCCTTTGTGGTTGAAGAAACAATCATCCTAATTCCTGGTTGTGAGGTGGTCCCCTAGGCTGACTCAACTGGTCTGGCTGATGAGGCAGAATGTGTTCCTTTCCTCCCTCAGGTGTGTCTCAGTCAGTCCTGGCGTGGGAACAGATGACACGCTCGTAAGGGGAGAGTTGAAGTGAGTTTAGTAAGGGGACTGTTCATGGAAGCGAGGACAGCTTGAATGAACCAATAAGAGGTGGTGCTGGTTCATCTGTTAATGACTTAGTGGACCTGCTGTGATCCACAGTTTGGGATTATGCAGAAATGGTCCCGGTAATTTCTTTTTCAACTTATGCCTCATTAAGCTATTTAAAATGTTTAACTTTTCTTAAGTTATTTACTTCCCACACATAGTTCATGGCAACTTGAAGGGAAGTGTGTACGTGTAGCCAAGTGACTGCTCATCATGGGGACTGAGAGGGATTTTAGCTGCTGCTTCAGTCAGCAGTGGACAGTGAGGAGGGGGTGAGCCTAGAAGCAGCTGGTAGCAGAGGAGGCAAGGAGATGGTGGGTGGAGAGAGGGACAGAGGGACGAGGAGAAGGCGGCTTAGAGGAAAGTACCTTGTTGACTGAGGCTTCTGGACTTGCCGAGGGATGACACTTCTCAAAGGGAGCCCATTTTTCGGTGTGAATTTCTCTTACTCCCCTTTTCTGTGTATGTGGATGGTTAGGTGGATTTTTAAGAGGTGTGACTGCCTGGTGAAGTGCTTTAAAAAAGCTAAACTGCTTCAGTCTGATTTTGACAGTTACTTTATAACTAAGAGAATGATAAGACATAGCCAATGTAGGTGAAATGATGAGAGTTAAACCCTCATGGGAGTTAAGTATTGTCATTCAAATTAGTAAGGATCTGGGACTCGAATGATTATAAGTGGACCAAACGTTCTCTTTTATTGCTTTTATATTCAGCTTCTGTGAGAATAAGGATTTTGTGAGTTTGCCACTAGCTTCTTCTCCCTTAATTATCCTTTTTATTTTCCTTTATCAACTTTGACCCTTCCACAATCTTTCTTTCTTGTTTCTTTCTACCTGAGCATCACCCAGCTCCTTTGCTGCTATCTCAGTATGCTTGGTTTTGCCTAATTGCCCTCTATACCCGAAGTTCTCCTGGCAGAGAACACCATGTACTTCTTATACCATGATAGCTTCTGGTAGGGGGCTTGCGTGAAAAGTCTGGCATCGTAAACTAGATCTGATAATGACTTATTTGTATCAGTGTGGTACTGTAGCTTCATAGAGCAATATTTGGTTACCCCTTAGAATCCATCAGTGTCACCTGGTGATTCTATTTCTCATTT
Organism: Balaenoptera acutorostrata; assembly: GCF_949987535.1. Classification (NCBI taxonomy): domain Eukaryota; kingdom Metazoa; phylum Chordata; class Mammalia; order Artiodactyla; family Balaenopteridae; genus Balaenoptera; species Balaenoptera acutorostrata. The sequence goes on from NC_080078.1 coordinate 6,781,484, forward strand.
AACAGTTTCTTCTCAGGACAGGAAACAACTGACATGTCCTTATTCTACTTACTGTTTCAGATCGTAAGTCGAACACCCAGAATGAGGAATCAACAGATAAGCAGGAAAGTTCTGAAGAATTTCACACAGAAGGATTCAGAAGGGATTCTATTCCCATGATTATTGCCAACAAATGTGAGGCCAGGTTAGAAAGGCAGTGGGTTAACCTGGAAAAGGGAAGAGGAACAAAAATTCCTCTCCAAGACAAAGGTTCCTCAAAAGGTAGAGAAGTAATGACTAAACCTGCCCCAGCAGAGAGACGTTACATATGCGCTGAGTGTGGGAAAGCCTTTAGTAATAGCTCAAATCTCACTAAACACCGGAGAACACACACTGGGGAGAAACCGTATGTGTGCACCAAATGTGGGAAAGCTTTCAGCCACAGCTCCAACCTGACCCTTCACTACAGAACACACTTGGTGGACCGGCCCTATGACTGTAAGTGTGGAAAAGCCTTCGGTCAGAGCTCGGACCTCCTTAAACATCAGCGAATGCACACAGAAGAGGCTCCTTACCAGTGTAAAGATTGCGGCAAAGCCTTCAGCGGGAAAGGCAGCCTCATTCGACACTATCGAATACACACCGGGGAGAAGCCGTATCAGTGTAACGAGTGTGGGAAGAGCTTTAGTCAGCATGCAGGTCTTAGTTCTCACCAGAGACTCCACACTGGAGAGAAGCCGTATAAATGTAAGGAGTGTGGGAAAGCCTTCAACCACAGCTCCAATTTTAATAAACACCATAGAATCCATACCGGGGAAAAGCCCTATTGGTGTAATAATTGTGGGAAAACCTTCTGTAGTAAGTCCAATCTTTCCAAACATCAGAGAGTCCACACTGCAGAGGGAGAAGGGCCTTAACTGTCAGGTATGCTCTCTTGATGGTTTTTGTTTTTTTAACTTTAGAACGTGAATGCTAGGGAGAAAGCCCAGTAGTTGCAATGTGAACTCTGGGGTAGATTTCGTTTCACTCGACGTCGAGGGGACAGAGTGAGAGCGCAGGTGGGGGGACACGGCGGGTTCCTCGCCTGCCCGCTGGCTGCAGCAGGGTCCCCTCACCGCACTTCGAGTCCCATAAACCATGCGGACATTGCCTTTTGTATAGTTAAACTGCTGTGTATCCGGTATAATTAAGGAGGAAACATTAAAACTGTTTAACTGTTTTAACGTATATTCAAGAATTATGATTTGTAAAGAAATGAGCCATGTTGAACACAGTTTAATCCGATTCAGAATAAACTTACAACATCTTGTGATGCCTCAGGACTATTTTATTAAAAAATTGTATGTTAGGGGCTTCCCTGGTGGCGCAGTGGTTGAGAATCTGCCTGCCAATGCAGGGCACGCGGGTTCGAGCCCTGGTCTGGGAAGATCCCACATGCCGCGGAGCAACTCGACCCGTGAGCCACAATTACTGAGCCTGCGCGTCTGGAGCCTGTGCTCCGCAACAAGAGAGGCCGCGATAGTGAGAGGCCCGCGCACCGCGATGGAGAGTGGCCCCCGCTTGCCACAACTAGAGAAAGCCCTCGCACAGAAACGAAGACCCAACAAAGCCATACATACATACATACATACATACATAAAAAGAATGTAAGCAGACAAGAATAGCATTAAAAAATTTAAAAAAAAAATTGTATGTTAGTTATTCAACACTGTTCTAGAGAGGAAACTTCCTACTGGTTTTGCTTTTGGAAAATTTGGATTTGGGGTAAATAGAACTTTCAGTGCTTGTGAGTGTGTGCGTGAGGAAATTGCGGCAGGGTGTGCAGGGTAGCTGCAGCTTAGTCTTCATTGTGCGTTTCCTGCGTACAGAACACGTTTTTCCAGCATTTGGGAACATTTTGTCAGCCTCATGCTTTTTGGCCGTGTATACTCGTGTCTCTGCCGAAGTCTGTGAAAATCTGACTCCCTGAGAAGCTTCCTTCTAAATTCCAGAAGCCAGTAATACACAGTATGATTACCTTAAATCCATCCTGTCTTTTCCCTCTGACTGCAAACTCTTTGATTTAAGGTATGGCTTTTGGCCAGTTGGTCCTCCTGTTACCTGGAAACCCAACAACTTCACTCTTTGCTCCTATCATTTGCTTATCTTCATATTGTGAGTTTTTTCCACCTCCTATTAGTAGTCACTGAAATATCTCTTTGCTGCTGCAGCCCTAGTGGTCACGCAAACCTGACATGCCAGGATTGGGGACAGCAAGAAAGTGTCATGTCTAGTACCAGTTCTGATCACTGGAAACTGCCTCGTATGCCATCCTGGGATCAGATTAAACTACAGGTAATGAGTCTATGCAGCAGCCAAATATATTAGGGTGGGGGAGGGGGGGTCATTACTGAAAAAGAATCAATAGTGCTTGAAATCTGAAGGGTTCTTACTGTTCCGGTGGCCTGCTGACGATCTGGACATCCCTGCCAGCTCCTTAGACTCGACATTTCGTGTGAGCCATCCTGTTTGTATATTAACCCTCCCGGAGGCCCACAGAATTTAGTGATTCGGTGGCAGCTGGCTATCTGTAGGGCCCCCGCTGAAACTGCTCCAGATGAAGGCTGTGAGGAGCCTGCTGAGCCCTCGTCCTCCTCTGGTGAGAGGGGACTGGGCCCCCCATCTGTCCTGCCCCTTACCTTCCTGACTCTGCAGTGGTAGTTTCTGATGGGCGTTGACGTGAGGCAAAGGTCCACACACTTCCTTTCAGCTCCCATCGGTCCATCTGCGAGCTGAAGTCTTCCTCTGATCTCCTTGAATCCAAACTTTCAGCCTTATTCTTTGCAGACCCCTTGTCTAGACAAGTCACAGCCCAGGAGGCCACTTCTCCCTCCATGAAAAGTTGGTGCCAGATAGACTGCTCACAGCTCTGCCCACCAGATTCCCCTCACTCTGGCCTTTAGGGCCACTCCTGAGCAAGGCCGTGTGAATCAGCACATTTTTGGTTCACACACCAAAATATTGAGCTGATCCCTCTGTGAAAAACCCTACTTGTTTCTTCTACCAAGTCAACGGGGACTGAATCCACAGGTGTGAGCAGAGGAAGAGGCATCAATTCACAAAGGTAGGAAACGGGGTCTGAGCCCCCTGCTTACACGCCTTGTGGCTTCTGGACCTGCTCAGGTCATGTGAATGACTAAATTCCTATTGTTATAAATCACAGTATCACAGTCTGTATGTATTGGGGAAGGTGGGGACAGATTTTGAGGAGAATGAGCATTATCTTGAGAGGCATCTGCCTCAGGTGAGATCTTTGCATGGTTTCCAGGCAAAAAGAGGCTCCTTTCCTGTATCAAGGGGGAAGGGAGGTGCTTTTGTTAGGCCAGAGGGCTTGGGAATTTAGGGTTCCAGGTGCTCAGGCACACCTACCCAAGTGTCACATACATCAGGATCCCAGTCTTTCCCAATCAGGGCCTGGAATTTTGGCATCAGTGACTTGGTGGGGCTTTTCATTTAGCCACCTTTGCAGTTCTGCCACCCTGACAGTTAAATCCTGCGCCTGATTTTCAGGCCAGTCTGCTCTCAGTACAGAAGGTGCGGTTCTCCTCAAACGCTGCCGTGGAGGACTTCTGGCTGTCACAACAGGCCCTGAACTGATAGTTGGCTGCCCCAAGTCTATCATTTTCTTTCTTCAAAGCTTGAGAGAGAGAAACTCTGCAGCCCTTATAACTGCCACTATCCCAGTAATGCTTGGGTTATAGAACTGTTGCATAAGCTGATGCTTTCCCTGGTACCCGTACCTCATCTCTTGCCAGAACTAGTAGGAACAGTAGTAACAGCCCTGGGGTAGAAGGCCAGGGGTTACCACCATTACATTTATCACCAGGCTCCTTTTTTTTACCATCTGACCAGCAAATGACCTGCTCCAGAATCCCATCCTGAGGGCTCCACTTCTAGGGCACTTCCAGTGCCAACTGTCATAGTTTGGATTTCCTCTAAAACAGAGCCCAGGACCAGGGCATGGGGGTAGATAGTTTACTTAGGGAGGTGACCAGAGGAAGCAGGAGTGAGAAGCAGGAGAAGGTGACTAGAGGAAGCAAGGAGAGAGAGAGGAGGAAAAGCCAGTAAGAGACGCATTATTGAGCTGGTTCTTCTGTAGGCAGCCAGTGCTCAAGTCTGCTGGGGACCTTCAGAGACATCAGGTCACAAATGGGGGAAGCTGGTATGCCTGACCTCTGCTCAATCCCAGTGCGCCCCTCCCACGGTTAGGAGGCCAGTTCCTGCTTGTCTCCAAGAGAGTGGTTGAGGACCCCTGGTGGGCTGGGAAGGACACTGTCCCAGGGGGCTGCGAGGCTGGCTTGGTCTGAAGATGCTTGTGAGTGTTGCCCCATATGTCACACACGGACACACATTTAGACACACACAGATACACATGTACATTGGACCCCTGGCTAGGGCTGCCAGATTTAGCAAATAAAAGCACATTTAGATTGCAGGTAAACAGTATGTTTGGGACATACTTCTTATGCTAAAAAAATTATTCAATGTTTACCTGAAATTCAGATGTAACTGGGCATCTTATCCAGCAATCCTACCCCCAGTATGTGTGAACAGCGATGCTTCCACCTCTCTGTCTAACCTAATACAGATAACAAAAGCATTAGGAACCAAAGGAAAAATAAGAGAAACTGGACATCATCAAAGTACTTCAAAGGACACCGTCAAGAAAGTGAAAGGACAACCCACAGAATGGTAGAACATTTTTGCAAATCATGTATATATGATAAGGCACTTCTATGTTGAATATATTTTACAACTGAGTAATAAAAAAGACAACCAATTAAAAGATAGGCAAAGGATCTAAATAGACATTTCTCCACAAAAGATACAAAAACAGACAAGTACATGGAAAGGTGCTCAAAATAGCTCTGAGGGAAATGCAGATCAGAACCACAGTGAGACCACGCCACACCCACTAGGATGGCTATGATAAAAAAGATGCTATCAAGTACTGAGGATGCAGAGAAATCAGAAGCTTATATGCTGCTGGTGAGAATGTAAAATGGGACAACCACTTTGGAAGGCAGCCTGGCATTTCCTCAAAAGTTTAAATAGAGCGTTTGAGAAATTGCTACCCTAGATATATACCCAAGAAAAATGAAAACATTTACACAAAAACTTGTATACAAATGTTCAAAGCAACATTATTCATAATAGCCAAAAAGAAGAAATAACCCAAATCCAAATGTTTCCATCAATGGACGAAAGAATAAACAAAATGTGGTGTATGCGTACAATGGAATATTATTTAGCCATAAAAAGGATGATGTGCAGATTCACATTACAACATACACAGATGAAACTTGACGTCATCGTACTAAGCAAAAGAAGCTAAACACGAAAGGCCGCATATATGATTATGAGTCCAGTTATGTGAAATGTCCGCAATAGGCAAATCCATGGAGACAGAAAGTAGACTGGCAGTTGTCTAGGGCTGGGGCAGCTGGAGGGAAGTAGAGAGTGACTGCTAAAGGGTATGGGATTTCTTTTTAGGGTGATGAAATGTTCTCAAATTGTGACGGTTGGTTACACAACTCTGGATACTAAAAACCACTCGATATGGTGTATGGATTATTTCTCAATAAAGTTATTTTTAAAGAACACACACAAACTCAAGCAAACAAATACAGAACCTTTGCCGAGCGGCCAGCCTTGGTGGAGCAGTGGAGGGTTCATGCTGACGAGACCCATGGATGCCCACACAGGCTGCTGCTTAGTAGAAGATGCGCTGGGGAGTCAGATGTGAAAAGACATGAAAAGATTCATGCCAGCAGTTACCCTTGCATGTAATAACCGTAGGGAAGTTTTCCATCAGTTTCAACTGGATTGAGGATCAAGAATTCTGTGTGAGAAAACCCCCTCCCATCTGATGATCTGACTTTCAGAATGCAACCCTTTCTAGATCTCAGTGCCCCTCGCTGTTCCTGGAACGTGGCAAACACGGTCCTCATCAAGAGCCCTTTGCAGCTGCTGTTCCTTCTGCTTGGAATGCTTTTCCCCTGATATGAACATACTAGGATTTTAGCAACCAGGGAAAGGAGGGAAGGACACTGCAAACAGGGAACAGTACCAGCAAAGGCAGGGTGGTGAGAGTATGTGGTACACTCTTGAGAGAAGGTGCTGGTGGGTCCTGGGGAGGCTGGTGTGCGGAGAAGCCTTAATGGCAGATCGTGGAGTCAGTGACGGAAATCTGTGACAGGGCAGCGTGACAGTTCCTGAACAGGTGTGAGACATGAAGAAAATGGGGCGGGGCTACCCCAGGGAATCGTGCAGCTGCTGGGGTTCGGTGTTTCCATGGTGTAATTAGAGCAGATAAATATTACTAAGAAATTCTGTGTTTAATTTGGGGGACATGACAGGTAATGTAAGTAGCTTTAAAAGCAACTTTTTTGACACTTGTGTGTCACTTTGTGATTCTGATGGTGCACCAGCTTCTTCCTGCAGAAGAGACGACATAAACTTTCTTTTCACTGGAACTTTTCACCTGGTGTCCACCCTGTGACGAGGCAGACGGGGGCGGGTGGGGGCAGGTGGCAGTGGTATTTCATGGTTCTGGACAGTTTTGTCTAGACGATGCCTGCCTGCCCCCGGCCTTAAGTATCATACCGCACAGAACAACACGCAGCACAGAAATTTCTGTACGTGGGCATGAAGGTGGCGGTGACTGTAATGTCGAGATAGTCTGGGGTGGTATCCAGGGGAATATGCTGGAGTCTTGAGGGAAAGAGAGGTCACACCCTGGTGACTAAAAGAGGAATGGTTGTCTGTATTTACCAACCCACGTTCTCAACTCAGCTTTAATGCCGTTTCCTCAGTGAAGCCTTTGGTGACCACCATGTGCCTCACCCCTCCCCATGGGGAACACAAGCTAGCTTCTTTTGATTCCCCCGTTTCATTTGTAAAGAGAGAGTACCGTGGTGTAATTAAGAGCCCAAGCTCTGGAGCCAGACTGCCTGGGTTCGAACCCCTGCTCCACTGCACTGTGTGTCTTGGTTTTCTCATCTGTAAAAAGGGGGATGTTAATAGGACTAACAGCAGGTATGACTGTGTGACGATAATACGGACTGTACTGAAGACGGTCCATGCTGGCGTGTAGGTGAGTGGTCAGTAAAGGGCAGCTGTCAGGATGGTTACCAGCCTCTGCTGGGGTCTTGCTCTGGCTCCCATTAGGCTGGCGCCTCCTTAGTGCAGAACAATGGGTGGTTCGCCTCTGTGCCCCCCATGGCACTCGCTGCGCTGCTGGCGAAGGGCTTCAAGGATCAGTGACAGGAGGTCTGGGGAGACTGTGATGAGGGAGGGCAAGCCCGGGCTTTGGGCTCCAAAGCCTCTGAGTCTCACTGCACCATTTATTGTGCCTGGAGAACTCCTCTCCCTCCTCTCCTTCCTTTCTTCTTTCCTGAAGAAAAGGGAATAAAAATGGGGGCAAAAATAGTACCTACCTCGCAGGATGGCTACAAGGATTAAATGAGTTACCAGATAAAATGCTTAGAACAATGCCTGACACATTAGAAGTGCTCCATGGCTGTTCCTTCTTACTACTTTTCTCTTTTTCTTGGTATATTTTTTTCTGATTATGAACGCCATACTTATTTATGGTAGAAAAGTGTGAAAACGTAGGAAAACCCCCCACCATAGTGAGGGAGTCAGAGGTATGAGCAAACAAGTAAAAGATGGAGGAGCGGGGAGATGAACACAATAATGAACATGTGTACAAGATGCAGAGGCAGCTCAAGGAAATGATGTACTCGGTGGGGGTGGAAGGTGCCGTCCCCCACACCCTGGAAAGACCCCACGGACAAGGTGAAGCTTACATACGAGGAGGTTTTCAAAGATGAATAGGAGTTTGTTAGGTGGACGAGGCAGGGAAGGGCATCACCTAGCATGTGCAAAGGCACTGGGGCATTAAATAGCGTCTGCGCCGCTGTCACTGTAGTTGTGCATCGCTCCAGTATAGTGTGTACGGGAGGGCAGGAGGGTGGGTGCTGGGGTGAGAGGGGTGCTAGGAGGGGGGACGGGGAAGTAGGCAGGGCCAGGAAGTGAAAAGCCCTGTGTTGTGATGAAGAATTTGGACTTCAACCTGGGGGCTGAGAAAGGGCCCCTGGAAGGCTTGGACGTGCTGTCAGCCAGTTAGCATTTAGGAGCGATGACTCACTCATAGCAGGACAAATGGTTGGAGGGGACTTTGGGAGCGAAGAGAGCTACTGTAAGGCTGGTGCCAAAGTCTGGGAACAAGTCAGAGACGGCCTAGGCCAATGCAGAAGTCCCAGGAATGGGCCAGGCAGGACAGGGAGAGACGTGAAGGGTGAGGAGATGGAGGGCAGCAGCGCAGCCAGAACGAGGCCCGGGTTTGGGGCTTGGCTGACTGGGAAGTTGATGCTCTCAGCAACCAGAGGAGGGGATACACGAGGGAAACTGTGCTGTGGAGGAAGGTACTGAGTCCTCTGTCATTCCCGAGAAACCACTCTGGCGACCATGTTTATCTGCGTATGCAGAAAATGGTCCATGGGAATTTGGACTCATTTAAAAAATCTTCAGTTCTTCATTGTTGATATATTTTAAATAATGTACCTGGGGATGTGTGTGTATGTGTAGCTGATTCACTTTGTTGTAAGGCAGAAATTAGCACACCATTGTAAAGCAATTACACTCCAATAAAGATGTTAAAAAATAAATAAATAAATAAATAAAGACAAGGTTGTAAAAAAATAAATAAAAATTAAAAAAAATAATAATGTACCTGACTGGGCTTTCTTTTTATTTTTTGAAGTGGAAAAAAACCTTAAGCTCTATAAACAATTTATGAAAATGAAAAAAAAGGAAATGTCTTTGGGGAGCTTTTAAAAACAATCTTTTAATTAAAAAGGAACAGTTTGTTAAGATGTTCTTCTCCACCACCACCCCGTGGCTCACATTCCTGTCAGCTGCAGTGTTCAGGTAAAACCAGGCTTTTCCTCTGCTTGGAAACTTAACATCCTCTCTCAGAATTATTTCAGTTGGAGCTCGGACAGGCGTGACTTGGGGTGGGCGGGGGCATCAGGAAGGAAATTGCTTTTGCTAGGACTGATAATATCCTTCGGAATCACTCCACAGGTGAGAAGGCAAAGCTAACCGTGGAAGGCAGAAGCTTACAAGGAGGCGGCATGCAGCGCAACTTAATTTCCAGCAGTCAGAAAGCTCAACAGTGGAATCACCTGCTTTTGCCTGGGGTAACCACAAGCCTCCCATCCCTAAAGAGACCACCACAGAGACCCGAGAGCCGTCCGCCCAGGATGCTATTGTTTAGTGTCTGCACTGAGTGGAGGTTGAAGACCGCCTTGAAACAGGCCCTCTTGGACTCTGATTTTCACTGGCTGGAGGTAAGGAGCTGGAGCAGGACGTGGGCACACCGCGCGTGAACCACCTCACGGGCAGGATGTAGGGTGTGTTTGGGGCCTTGTTCTCATCTTGCTATACGATGTGACAAAGATTCTTTGCTTGAGCAAACCTTACTCAGGCTCCCAAACCTTTTCTTAGGCCCCTCTGTGCACTTCCTTGTAAAGTCCAGTTCTAGCAAGAACCAAGTGTAAATGCCCCGCAGTCTGCTAGAGACCCGAGACTGGAGCTTGAGAGTGATCAGTACCCCATGTGCAGATTCACTTTAATTGAATAGAGGTTAACAGTCGAAGCCATGGGAATAAATGGGTTCCAAGGATAATGGCATAGGAAGAGACCACCGATACGGTGACTGAACATTAAGGAATGCTCAATTAGGGACTGAGAAAAGAGGAATCATTAGGAGAAAAAGGAATGAACAATCAGGAGAATCAGGTGAATCAGATGTTGTAGCTGTTTCAAAGATATTTTTATAAATTTATTTATTTATTTATTTATTTATTTGTTTATTTTTGGCTGCATTGGGTCTCCGTTGCTGCACACGGGCTTTCTCTAGTTGTCGCAAGCAGGGGCTACTCTGTGTTGTGGTTGCGTGGGCTTCTCATTGCGGTGGCTTCTCTTGTTGCAGAGCACGGGCTCTAGGCACGCGGGCTTCAGTAGTTGTGGCACACGGGCTCAGTAGCTGTGCCTTGCAGGCTCTAGAGCGCAGGCTCAGTAGTTGTGGCTCATGGGCTTAGTTGCTCCACGGCATGTGGGATCTTCCCAGACCAGGGCTTGAACCCGTGTCCCCTGCATTGGCAGGCCAATTCTTAACCACTGTGCCACCAGGGAAGCCCTCAAAGATATTTTTTAAAAAACATATTTTTCACATAATGGCCCTGCTCAGTCTCAGGGCCCCCCCTCCCCGAGATGCTCTGAGGAGTGTCACAAAGTCTTCCAGGGGTCGGGGTCGGGGTAGGGGTAGGGGAAGGGGTCGGGGGTGGTCAGAAGGCTGAGCCCTGCTGTGCAGTGACATGTCCATCACCCCGCAGTTCTACTTGTTCAGGGGTCTTTCCCAGAGCTTCGCAGTTGAACCTGCACACGAGCAGCCAGGCTCAGGCCCACCCCGAACTGTCCTGCCTGGAACCTCCTCTCCTTTACACACGGGTCTTACAAGGCCTAACTCAGGTTTATCTCTTAGAAATGTCCTCCATTTCCTTACTGTTTCTTCCTTCTCAGTGTAAATGTTTAGGCTCTACCCTCAGGAATTATACTTTATAGGTCTGACTTGGGGCTCAGACACCTGCATTACTAACAAGCAGCCTCGTGACCCTGCTATGATAGTTCATGGTCTACACTCGGTCAATCTTAAGTCTGTGGTGGGTGTCAAAGAAGAGCCAAAAATGATGTTTCATGGTAGTTTTAAGAAATTAAAAACATATTAGGTAGTCAGTCGACATATATGATCCAAAATTTTTCAGATGTCAGAGTTCCAGACATTTCCTCGTCTTTTCCATCAGACTTTCATCTCAGCCTTCTCCATGACTGTAGCCTCCCACCAAGAGCCAAACCAAGAAATCTCAATATGCCTATTGGGTTTTTTTGGGGGGGCGATTTTTGGCCAAGCCACGCTGCTTGCGGGATCTTAGTTCCCCAACCAGGGATGGAACCCGGGGCCCTGGCAATGAGAGCACTGAGTCCCAACCACTGGGCCACTAGGGAATTCCCTCAATATGCCTACTGTTACCCAACATCCAAGTATGCTCTTGTCAAGAACCCCATACTCAGAAACACCTTTCTAGTTTTGGTTGCTGGTGTTAAGTATCGTGCAACACAGAACGCCACGCAGCACATGAAATCCTAAAGGTGGGTACGAATGTGTAAGTGGCTGTGTAAATGAGATAGTCTGTGGCAGTGTGCAGAGGAAAGGACAGAGTCAAGGGAGAGAGGTCACAGATTTGAGACTAGAAGAGAAATGGCTGTCTGTAAAGTTTTAAAGATTAATTTTTAAAGATTCCATTTACAGTCACTAATGTTTCTAGTTTAAACCGAAATAAATTTGGCCCCTGCACAAAAACACACTCCATCTGTCCTTCTGAAAAACTATTCTGTTTAATAGTGCATTTCATTTATGCGACAGGATGAGGATTTGGAAAATATAATGAAAGGTCATCCCTTCCGCTGGGAAAACTCGGGGAGCTCCATCCTAAGCCAGCAAGGAGCCCTGATGCCAGGCTCAGGCCCGAGCTTCCTCCTCTGGGCTGTGCTCTCTGCATTCACACTTGGCTGTTGAAGTCAGAGGTGGGGTCGGGAGAGGTCGGGCTGCTGGGGCCAGATGTCAGAGGTCATCGGTATCAGAGGGCAGGGCAAGCTGGCTGAGCGAGATCCTAAAAGTGTCCTTAGTTGCTAGGGGTTTAGATTAAATCACTTTCCATCACAGGAGTGGCAGGAGGAAGATGGAGAGGGGAGGGAACGAGACAGAGGCCAGTGCTAAATGCTTTTGATCCTTTCCGTCATGTTAGACTCACCGTCACAAAAGGGAAGAGTGAGTTCTCCACCCAAATCGTCAGACTGCTCTTGGAAACTTGGTCTTGCTGCTCCAAGAGCCCTGAAGGATATACAGTCACTACAGAAAACCTCTCTTGGGGTCTTCCCCCATGCCCAACAAAATAACAAATCCCTCAGCACCAGATTCCCATAATTAATGAAGTCATGAAACAAAATAGCACATTCCTTATCAAAATTTAAAGCTGGATTAGAAGCAGTGGCTTTGAAATACAGCCTCCATTTCCCCTTTCTAGCAATAACACGACCCAGAACATTCTTTCCACTTTCTTCTGTGCTGACTATGCTGACTCCAATTAGAGGAATCCTTGGAATTTTATTCCTATTGTGCTTCCATCCCCACCTTGGAAATGGTGTGAGAAAAATGGTCTAGTGCAAACTCCCTTCCCAAATGGAAGGAGACTGGTCCCAGAGCTTCCCTCTACTCCCAGCACTTAATCTGCTGCTTGCACCCTAATTTTTCAAGGCTGGTGTCATTCCTGGGAAAACTGACTAGGTTGCTAACCACTGTGCCACGATGATTTGCCCAATATGCCCCATTCTCTAAGGCGAAAGGATGGAGTCGGAAGGGACACGTCCCAAATTGTTCATACTTATATAGTAAGGCAGGAGCTCTTGAAACTCAGAGGAAGTGAGGAAAACAGGTATGTGGCTCTCTTTCACGTAGACTCTCTGATATTTAATTCAGCAGTAACTCGGAGAGAACTTTTGCTCACTCCCATTACATTCAAAGGCTTCTCTCCAGTGTGAATTCTCTGGTGGCGAACAAGAGCTGAGCTGTACCTAAAGGCTTTCCCACACTCACTACATTCATAGGGATTCTCCCCCGTGTGGATTCTTTGATGCTGAATAAGGCCTGAGCTATAGGTAAACTTCCCTCCACATTCCATACATTCATAGGGCTTCTCTCCAGTGTGGATCCTCTGGTGCTGATAGAGGTGTGAGCTCTGGCTGAAGGCCTTCCCACACTCGTTACATTCATAGGGCTTCTCTCCAGTGTGGATTCTCTGGTGATGAATAAGGGTGGAGCTCCTGCTGAAGGCCTTCCCACACTCGTTACAAGCATAGGGTTTCTCTCCAGTGTGGATTCTCTGGTGGTGAGTGAGGGTGGAGCTCCAGCTAAAGGTTTTCCCACACTCATTACATTCATAGGGTTTCTCTCCAGTGTGGATCCTCCGGTGGAGAATGAGAGCAGAGCTGCAACTGAAGGTCTTCCCACAGTCGTTACATTCGTAAGGTTTCTCCCCAGTGTGGATCCTCTGATGCTGAATAAGATGTGAGCTCTGGCTGAAGGCCTTCCCACACTCACTACATTCATAGGGTTTCTCCCCGGTGTGGATTCTCTGATGCTGAATAAGGTCTGAAGTTCGATTAAAGCTCTTGCTACATTCATCACACTTATGGGGTCTGTCTCCCACAGGAAGTCTCTGCTGGGAAATAAGGTTGGAACTCACAGTGAAGCTGTTCCCCAGATCGCTGTATTTCTCACTTCTTCCTCCCATGGGGGTTCGCTTTTCCTCAACTGTCACTTGACCAAAATCCTGTATCTTCCTATTCAGTCTCTCTCCAGAGGAGCTCCCCAGCTGCCTCTTCAGACTGACTTCTTGTTCATAGGCTTCTTCAAACTTAAGACCCTGAGAAATATCCTTTTGGAATCTTCCCAATAGTACCCCGTGTGATCCTGTATCTTCAGAAATTTCTGGACCATGTTCAGTTCTGGTCTCACCATCTGGCACAATACAAAACACAAATGTCACTTGTTCTTTGTGGGAAAAAGAATCAAAACCAGAGACAGTATAATCACATAATGTTCACAGGCTAAAAGCACATGCCTCTTATCTGTGTGCAAAGAGGCCTACCCAGGCTGTATGTAGCTAAGGCAGAATAAGAGAACTGGGCCAAGGAAACAGGGAAGGAGAAAGGCAGGAAGGAAAATCGAGAAAAGAGGTGGAAGTGTAGAGAAAGTTGGATCAGGCAGAGGCAGGGAACCAAAAACAGAAGAGACAGGACATACGGTTTAATGAAGTGACAAAGTCCTAGAGGTCAGAGACTGAAGATAACCTGGGAGATGGTGACTGCAGAACAGTTAGAGGATGAAGTGGGGAGCAGGTACAAGAAACTAACCACAGATGGTGTGGAGAAAAGTGGGAAGGTGATGAATACAAAGAGACAAGGGTGAAGCCCTGTAGCCCCAGGAGAAAAGGACACTCGGGTCTGTAGTCGTGGCAACTATATGCCAAGTCTATGGAAACAGGCCTGAGACAAAGGTCAGTCCATCTCTGGGCCCCAGGCCTAGAAAGCTGTGCTACGATGTGAGGCTATGTCAACAGTTTCCAGGTTTGCCTTCGCTATTTTCACTGCTCTGGGGTTTCTAAGGGAACTTCAGGCACAGAGGACAAGGGTAAAGGGTCCAGACTGTTAACATTTTTAATCTGTCAACATTTTAAGAGTAAAGGCAGGGCAGTGAGTGTTAGGGACAGAAAGAGCTGTATCTCCCTCACCTGAACAGGTACCTCTCAGGACCTCTCTGCTCAGTGCCCTTCAAACCCAGGACCCTCGGCTCTTCCTCTCACTCCAGCCCAGAGATCATGTCAAAATTCAGAAATGGGAATCCTGCTCACAGGGAAAGACATGGGACAAGGTTTATCCTGTTCATACCAAATGGCCCCAGAGCTCAATCCCAGACCCAGGATCTGCAGGGGACAGAGAGGAAATGCATGGGGAGTTCTCAAATGGGAGTCAGGAAGACCCCCTGGCCTTGCCCAGGAGAATGTCCTCACTGAAAGCAGGTGAGGGTAAAGGAATGAAGAGTCCACAGACGACAGGTTAAGAAGCTAACTGCTCCCTAACACAAGCTAAATTTCTACAAGAGCAGCAGTTACACTAGGTCCATCCACAAATCAACAGATCCCTAAAGGAAGTCCGACAGAGAAGGGGAGGAGCTAGACAGAGTTCCAGAATGTTCACTTGGGCACTGAGCAGTACCTCACATGTTTAGGGACCCCAATATGTAATCTTTTGGGAAAATCTCTGGGTTATATGTTAATGTTAAGTCCTAAGAATAACATGGAAAAAAGTGCCAGATTTAAAAAGGATAGAATTAAAAGGCCAGGGCTCGAGTCCTGCCCGTCACTAGCAATATGACTGTGTGCAAAGCATTTAAGACCTCTGACCTCTCTTTCCTCACCTATAAAATGAGGCTAATTCTGGCTACCTCAATAGCTGCATCATGGTGAGGATTAAATCAGAGAATACCTATGAACACTCTTTATGAACTGCAAATTACTGTACAAATGGGAGTTGCTACTATTGTTAGAATTTTCTGAGACTAAGTCAGTCCTTAGCTAATGATTTTCAGTGACTCAACTATTACTAGCAAACAAGGAAGCAGAGAAATGGCAAGGGAGTTTTACTGAGGAAGCATCGCTCCTTACCCAGGGAGAACACGTTCCCGTAATTCTCCAGCATCACATCCCTGTAGAGGTCCCGCTGAGCAGGCTCCAAACGCTTCCACTCCTTCCGGATGAAATACACAGCCACGTCCTCAAAGGTCACCAACTCCTGAAACAACATGTTCTCCCGTGCAATTTCAGGCTGAGGGATGGGACTGGCAGAGCCAAAAGCTAATTCGGGATGGGGCTGAATAATGCATATTGGGAAGTGGGAGAGGAGGTCAGGGTGGAGGAGGAGAGAAGAGAATCTGAGATAAAGTGAAGTTCCACTGTTTAGCAGGAAACGCCCACAGTCCTGACAGAGGGAATCATAGTTTAGGGCACTGAATGGGATGTTGCTACACAAAAAACTCCTGCAAAATGGGAAGGGAAAGGAGGATAAAGAAAAGCACAGCTTACCTGGGCCTTGGCCTTTAGCAGTGCAGCTGCCAACATCTCATCCCCCAGACTGTCCTTGTCGGAAAATGCAGGAACTTTTGAGGAAGGAAGAGCTGAGGACAGTTAAAGGGTCCATGAGTCAGTCGATCTGCACTCGAGCCTCTCGACCTACAGAAAACTCACAGGTCCTGGGACAACCAAGGACCCACCCCCTCTTACATTTCTAAGTGCACTCCTTCTGCAGCTACGGAAGGTGCTTACGCTTACGGCCGGCACGCTCAGCGTGGGCCTTCCTGCCTGAGGAAAGACGCCCAAAGCCCTGGTGACCCAGGCTCTCTGGTCTGCCCCAGGTGCCTTTCTTTCTTTCCAGTCACTCTACTCTCCATGACATCTGCCCGGAACTACTGTTAGTGATTAGCGTATTCTCGTCCATCCTCCCAAGCCTGGCCAGAACACAGGCTATCCTGTTCATGTCCCTTCCGTCATTCTCCACATCTCAAACTCCTGGACAAAATTCTTCTTATTTTTTTTTTTTTTAAATCTCAGAGCATATATTTTTTAAATTAATTAATTATTTATTTATTTATTTTTGGCTGTGTTGGGTCTTCGTTTCTGTGCGAGGGCTTTCTCTAGTTGCGGCAAGTGGGGGCCACTCTTCATCGCGGTGTGCGGGCCTCTCACTGTCGCGGCCTCTCTTGTTGCAGAGCACAGGCTCCAGACGCTCAGGCTCAGTAGTTGTGGCTCACGGGCCTAGTTGCTCCGCGGCATGTGGGATCCTCCCAGACCAGGGCTCGAACCCGTGTCCCCTGCATTGGCAGGCAGATTCTCAACCACTGCACCACCAGGGAAGCCCCTGGACAAAATTCTTGACCAAGGAAAACGGGCTTCATCCCAGCCCTGACTGAAGACACAATGCCCACAACTCTTCTCTTTTTTCTCTATCCCCAGATCAAATCTACACACTACAAATGTTTCCTGTTTCTGTGCTTGATCATATATATTTTCCTGTATTTCTTTTTTTTAAAAAAACATTTATTTATTTTGGCTCCGCCAGGTCTTTGTTGCGGCATGCGGGATCTTTAGTTGCGGCATGCAGACTTCTTAGCTGTGGCATGCGGACTCTAGTTCCCTGACCAAGGATCGACCCAGGCCCCCTGCATTGGGAGCATGGAGTCTTATCCACTGCGCCACCAGGGAAGTTCCAAGCTATACTTAACTAATGGCTTCATTCCGCCTTTCCCCGCTAGGCGGGGAGCTAGTGAAAGGCAAGGACTATGTCCTATCCAGTCTGGATTCCAGAATTTAGCCCAGCACTTGGTGAATGAGGGACTTCAACAGGTGATTGCTGAATGGCTGAATAAAAAGATGAGGGAACCCTGATTCCTTACCACTCTCAAGCAGGGCCTGAGGTTCCTGAGATACTCGATCAGCCTGAGTTTCCATGGGTCGGGCTTGAAGCTCGGATCTCTGGTCTCCTATTTGCAGAGTCAGCAGGAAGCAGGCTTTGAATGAGAATGAGGAAGCACTGTAGAAGGAAAAGTTCAAGGTTCAAAGATAATTTTTAAAAACCCTCTTGAATACAGACAGAGGGGAACTAGCATTTCAGTCAGTACCAGAGCAGCAAAGAGGAAATGCATCAACTGGGATTAGCCTTTTAGGTCAAAGGCCTAAGTTCCTGGACCACATCCCACTTTAGGCTCCCCCCGCAACACTGAGTGATATTTCTAACAACAAAAATGGGGAACATGGGTGCCAAATGATGCCATTAGCAGAATGAAATATGAAGCAACTACTCAAATGAAAAATATTAGAGTAAAGTGAAAAAGAGTGTTACACACAGACTGCCAAATGTAAGTATCATATCAACTTTTAAGAATAGTTGGAATAATGGATAAAGCTAATGTATACAGATTTTTTATTTTATTTTTGGCTGCACTGGGTCTTTGTTGCTGCACGCGGGCTTTTCTCTAGTTGAGGCGCGCAGGGGCTACTCTTCATTGCGGTGTGCGGGCTTCTCATTGCGGTGGCTTCTCTTATTGCGGAGCATGGGCTGTAGGCGCACGGGCTTCAGTAGTTGTAGTGTGCGGGCTCAGTAGTTGTGGCTCGCAGACCCTAGAGCGCAGGCTCAGTAGTTGTGGCGCACGGGCTTAGTTGCTCCACAGCATGTGGGATCTTCCGGGACCAGGGCTCGAACCCGTGTCCCCTGCACTGGCAGGCAGGTTCTTAACCACTGCGCCACCAGGGAAGCCCTATACAGATTTTTTTTTAAAAACCCTCATAAATGTTAGAATTAGTAGAAGAAAAAAAACTTACTGTGGTAGGTTTCTAGCTGTTATATTAAATGTAGATGCTATCCTTAGAGGAAGAGGGACCATGAAAAAGCACCCAAATAACAGAGACTGTGGGGAGTTTCCATAAGTTCTGTCTTAATTTAAAAACCCTGAGGAAACAATACCTGTCTCACAGAACCAGGGCAAATAGCTCAGATCTATTAAATTAAGACAAATTCAGGAACTCCCTGGCAATCTAGTGGTTAGGATTCGACGCTTTCACTGCTGTGGCCTGGGTTCAATCCTTGGTCAGGGAACTGATACCCCACAAGTTGTGCGGTGTGGCCAGAAAAAAAAGGTAAGTTTTCTGCTTCCAGTCTCAGTCAAAGGTGGGATGTTATTGAAGGATTCAGTCCCTTTTTGTGGTCCGTGTGTCGTCTCGTCACAGGGGTGGGTGTATATATTCGCCAGGTTCTGAGAGACTAGCCCCAGTTGCTGTGTTTCCTCTCCCCGAGAAGGTAGCAGCCAACCTTCTTTTTTATCTCCCTTCTCTCATAAGAGATTTCCTTGGATCAGAATGTAAGTCCCTGAAGCAAGAATCAATGCTTTTTAAAAAGCATAAGATTATTTATTACTCCATTTTTGTCCCTCCTAAGGTCCCCACTCCCTGGTTGCTGTGCTCTGTGGCTCCAGGGAATAAGATGTAACGTTAGTACCTAGACTAAGGTTTGGATCTCAAGTACAAGTTTGTTTTTCACAACTGAACGCCGTGGCAAGAATCAACAGATGGAAAATAGGTGCGGCAGCCACCAGAGCATCCTTACACTGAGGCAAGAACAGGGAAAACCCCTGGATTTTGTCTGCCTCCCTCTTTGTTCATTTGCTCTTGTAACAAACATTTGTTGAGTGCCAATGAACAATGCAAAGCACTACTGAAAGGAGTAAGAAAATCAGCAATGCAAAAGGTATTTGCTTCATCATTACAGACTATTGCATTCACATTAAGGCATAGAAAGGGGAGGGGCCCTGAGAGTCACTCAGAGTTCAGAGAACTCTATTCTTTGGGCAGCAAGGGGATGTAGAAGGCCCATCACCAGTGCCATTACACAGTGAAAAGCAATGAATCAGGCATAAGCCAGACCCACTGACAATCAAGGTGACACACCCTCTTGCCACCATCACCCTCTTGGCTGGGGCCCTTCAACTCTTTCTCAGAGCCAGCCATCTTTTTCTGTCAACGAACTTTACAATCTCCAGGATTGGTTAAGCAGGCACCCCCAACAAATCCGCTCTCAGTCTACTCCTTTAGAAAGGAAGGGAAAGTCAGAGGCTCTGACTCCGGAGAAGAAAGCAACACTCCCTCCTCCCAGCTGGGTTAACCAAAGCTGGAGCTCAAACGGATATTGTTGAGAACAAGTCCCCGGTGTCTGGATCAGTAAACAATGTTTCTCATAGAAAGAAAAACCTCCACTGTGCCCCCAGAGCTTCAGGTCCTGGTAGGGCCCTTCCCCTGCTCTACTGCCAACCCCACTCTCTGGAGTGCTCCTGGGGACTGGGAAAGATGACCTGGCAGTGAGAACAAGTCATGGAAAGCTTTACCTCCTGGATTCTTTCCTTCCTTCTCTGGAGTTGGTCTGTAAAAGGCCAGAGTAGCAATTATAGGGAACTTGGCAGCCTCTGTTCAAGTTCTTGGGAATTCTGACTTTAGTTGATGTCAATGCTGTAGGACTAAGGGAAAAAAAAAGGCATTTTAAATGTTTATGTAAACTTCACTTCTAATCTAGATATTTAGAGATAAGAGGAAAAGAGAGGAGACATATGCTAATAAATACTGATTAAGACCACAACTGGTATTTGTGTTGCACCCTTAGAGCTGAAACAGAAGTCAAGGTTCTCCAGGTCAACCTCCCACCCAGGGCAACAAACACCTTCTCAAGTTCCTAAGGTTCTGGCAGCTAACTTGCTAGACACTCTCAGCTGCTTCAGCAGGGAGTCTGCCCCATTGCTGCACAGCTTAGCCATTAGAGAGGTCTTCGGATGGTAAACTAAAAACCTGCCCCTTGGACCTTCACCTCTCAGAGGCTTAGTGCCCTATGGAGCTTCAATGATAGAATCTTCTCCTTCCACACAATTCTCCACCAAACACCTGAAACCAAATGATGCCCACTCCACAAACTTCTCTTCTTGGGGATAAATACCTTCAGTTCCTCTAATTATCCCCCAGACTTCAGGTTCGGCATCCTGCTTATCCTCTCCTGGAGTTTACACGTGCCCTTCAGAATGGAAACACCGGTCGGTGTTCAGTCCCACTTGAAAAGCGAATCAAATCAGGGATCTATTACAACTGGAAATGGGACACAGTTGTACCACTCTACGAAAAAGACTCGATTTACTGGGCGCCAAGGGGATTATTCTGGAATCTGAATAGTTTTAACTGCGCACACTTCGTTGAACTCCTCATTCTCTGGTCCTCAGACCCAGCCCAGTGAAAAATCGACCCTCTCTCGTGCCGCGGGCGCGGATAACTAACTGTGTTAACATCAAATGAAAGCGTCTCGGGGAACGACCAAGTTAGGGTCGTTGTCATCAGCTGTTTTAAAGAGAGGAACGCCTATCCAGCCATACCAGAACTTCAAAGTACTCGAGTTGGGCGCTGTCACAGAACCATAACCGCAGCCCCTTTCCTATACCGCGACGCAGGGCCCGCTGGGGGGCGGGGTCCCTGGGGAAGCGGAGTCAGGACCAGAGCCTCCCGGCACCCTACCCGGGGCGGGCCTGGGGACCCCGCGGGCCGCAGCGGCACGGACACCACCCCTTCCCCGGCGACCACTGCCTCCGTCCCACCGCGAGCCCCGGGGGCGGCCGGACTCACCCTGGGGGCAGGGACGGGAGATTTGGGGGGCCGGACACCGACCAGGCCCCGTCGGACCCTGTCACAGACCCACACACCGGGGACAGAACAAAGAACGGAAGTTCCCTCCGTTTCGCTTCCGGGTCTGTCCTTTCACCACCACCCCCACCTCCCCCGGTCCCCCCACATCCACTTGTTCCCTCTAGGAAAATGGAAGGTCTTCGCCTCTCGGTGGTTTGCTGATTGGGCGCAGGGCCCCAGCACCGACGCGACACTCCAGGCCTGCCGCACCGCCAGCCGCGCCCCCTGCTGGCCAGGCCGGGTGGGGCGCCGCGCACCTGGTCGTCAGGGCTCATGCTCGGCCGGGGCGCGGGAGGCGGGGCGCAGGGGGCTGAGTGGGTCCTGGCTGCGCTCCCACGTGGTCTCCCGCGGGGCCACCGAGGGCCGAGCATTACTCACCGTGTCCGAGGGAGCGGAGTCCCAAGCCGACACGCAGCAAACAGGAGGACGCTGGAAGGATTCAATATAGAACATTCACCCTTACTTGAAGTTTCCAAATAAACCAAGTTTATGCTTCCAAACAAACCAAGTTTTGTGTTTGTTTCATGTAAAAATGCCTCCTTTAAATTACTAAAATCTGAAGAAAACATTCCGGCCCATCAGAGAGTTCACGTGAGGACAAAACCTGTACAAGGCAAGCGAGCAGAAAAGACGGGGAAGTTACCGATGTAGATCCATTCAGATCGTAGAAAACTGGTGAATCCCCATCACTGTGAAGAAGGTGTGAAACACGTGAAATGCTTGAGGGAATGAGGAGCGAGGCTTCATGGCTCACTCAGGTTCACTCACTTTTATGCCCTCACAGGAGGAATCCTGATAGTGAGAGAATCAAGTCTTTCAGATGATATACAAAATGAACACTTGTGATCTCCTGATTTCCCTTATGGCCCTGCCTCGCAGTTGATCTCAATTTTTACTGCCTCCAATATTTATAGCGCACCCATTCAGCTCTGCAATGTAACAGACCTTACTCTTCCGGGACTTCACTCTAAGGACAGTAATCTAATCAATTCCAAGAAAATACGGTAAGTGCTAAGAAAAAGTGATGAAGAGCAGGACCCTGTCCAGAGGTGAGAAGACTTTCCAGCAGTGATGCAGGCTGGTGAGGGGAAGAGAGAGTGTTATCTGCACAGGCAGCAGCAGGGCAAAGCTCCCGAGGTATGAGAACAACTCACAGTAACAAAACCTGAGGGTGGCCTGAGAGGTGCGGGTGTGTGACCCATCTCCAGTCCTTCCAGACCCCAGTGAGAATCTGAGCACATACTCGGAATAGCCAAGCCGTTCAGTAGTCTCAGTTCCCCCACTCACAAAGGCATTTTTTTCTTTTCCTCTTCTCAGTACCTTACTCTTCCACTCCTCTCTCCAGGACAAGAACAGAGATGAAGCAGGAGGCAGTGGCAAGGGGAGGAGGGAAGGGTGGAGCAGAGTGGTGCTCCTCAAAGTGGGATTGTATGTTTTGTAAACGTTCACCTAGTGACAGCCTTCAGGAAACAGCTCTTAGATTCCCAGCACCGTCAATACGATCAACTCTATTACTCTGCGGCCTAGAAGTCAGTTTGCAGCCGCCTGGTTTAATTCCCAGCAAGTTCTCAAAAGCCCTGCTATTAATGCTTTTCTTGAGTCTGTGGACTCAGAAGTGCCATGAGTCACGGAGGGGATACCCAAGGCAGTCCATCAAGGTGGGGAAGAAAACATTTAAACTTCCATATAGCTTTAATCTAAAAGAAAGAGGAAAAAATAGAGTAAAAAATGTAAGCCTTGGTAAGCACAGCCGCTGAGGCTTGATCGGCTCTGAGTAGGAAGTTCCTGACCTGGCTGGAGCCCGGGGCCCCCACCCGCCCCCGCCCCGCCCCCTCCTGTCACCTGGGGCCAACGAAATGACCATTAAGAAGTGATGCCATGGGACTTCCCTGGTGGTCCGGTGGCTAAGGCTCTGCCCTCCCAATGCAGGGGGCCCGGGTTCCATCCCTGGTCAGGGAACTAGATCCCACATGCCACAACTAAGACCCAGCGCAGCCAAATAAATAAATAAATATTAAAGTCATGAAACAGTCCATTTGTCCTAAAGTAAGCTGCAGCTGTGGCTTTGCAAACAGATTAGAACAAAATTGTATCTATCTTGTTCTGTATCTCAGAAGAGACTTCCACAGAAGCCTAGAATTTGACTTAGAATTTTTCGTATCTCTGTTTCCTCTTGAATCAGAGTGGTAAGTTAATTTCTTCTATGAATTTATCTGTTTCATCTAAAATCTCGAATCTTCTGGTATGATATTATTTGTAACATTATCTTATCTTTGAAGTATCTAATTTTGAGCAGTTTTCAAAGTATGTTCTGTGGATCTGTGCGGGTCCCTGCAACCAGGTGGGCTGGGAGGTCAAAACTGTTTTCATAAGAGAGATTTTTTTTGTCTTTTTCACTGTGTTGACTTTGCAGTGATGCTACAAAAGTAATGGTGAGTGAAACTGCTAATGCCTTAGCATAAATTCAGGTAATGGCACAAAACTGAACTATTATATTCTTCATTGCCATGCATTCGTAGTTTTTTTTAAAATCCAGTTTCATTTAAGAATGTCCTTGATGAAGCAGTAAAAATATTAATTTCATTTTAAAAATAATAAGCCTTATCAGAGGTCCATAGAAGGAAGGGTACTGGTGGCCATGTGTGGGTCTCATGTCAGACTGTAGCCGTTTTCAGACAAGGATATGAGGACCTGGGGGAGGGGGCATAGGGAAGGGGGAGGGTGGAGAACACACAAATCTTCCCACAGAGTGTGAGGACACAGCCAGTTCTGAAAGAATCAATTCCCAGATCCTTCTTTCTTTTTTTTTTTAAGTTGTTTCAAAGTAGTTTATTTAGGGGTTCCATTTTCACTCCTCAATAGATTTTATGTATTTCTCATATGCTTCTTCACTCATTAGGTCATCTAGTTCTGAAGGGTTACTGAATGTCATCTTGATCAGCCAACCATCTTCATAACAAGATTTGTTGACAAGTCCTGGATTTTCTTCTGCTAGAGCTTCATTCATTTCTGTTACATCTCCTGATAGAGGAGAGTGGAGTTCACTAGCAGCTTTCACACTTTCTAAAGCACCAAATTCCTCGTTTGTTCAATTTTGTCCCAACTTCAGGCAGACTACAGTAAACAACATCTCCCAAAGCTTTCTGTGCAAAATTGCTGATTCCCTCGGTTCCCACACCGTTTTCTGTTGTTACCCATTAATGTTTGTCTGTGAATTTACAACCCGACAGCAGAGCCAGGCCAGTGTGCCACGGCGACAGAGACGATGCACAGACTGCAGACCTCGGCCCTGCACAGTCCCCACAGCTTTCAGTGCCATGTTTGCCCCAGATCCTTATTTTCTATCTGTTCACGTTTAAAACTGCTCTCCTGGAAAGCATCCCAGTGGCCAGGGCACCCTCTTTCTTGGTCGCCTTCCCCACCTGGCAGAAGATAGGCTTCTCACCCCCAAATCTTGCAATGGTGCATTGCCCTCAGGGTGTCAAAACTTCTGGGGTACCAAACAAAAGGATTCTTTGGGAATCTTGCGGCCAATATATATTTTTTATTATTGGAGTAAAATTGCTTTACAATGTTGTGTTAGTTTCTGCTGTACAATGAAGTGAATCAGCTATATGTGTACCTACATCCCCTCCCTCTTGGCCCTCCCTCCTACCCCCCACCCATCCCACCCATCTAGGTGGTCACAGAGCACCAAGCTGAGCCCCCTGTGCTATACAGCAGGTTCCCACTAGCTATTTTACACATGGTAGTGTATATATGTCAATCCTAATCTCCCAATTTGTCCCACCCTCTCCTTCCCCCACTGTGTCCACACATCCGTTCTCTACGTCTGCGTCTGTATTCCTGCCCTACACATAGGTTCATCTGTACCATTTTTCTAGATTCCATATATATGCGTTAATATATGATACTTGCTTTTCTTTTTCTGGCTTACTTCACTCTGTATGACAGACTCTAGGTCCATCCACATCTCTACAAATGACCCAATTTCGTTCCTTTTTATGGCTGAGTAATATTCCATTGTATATATGTACCACAACTTCTTTATCCATTCATTTGTACTTGGACATTTAGGTTGCTTCCATGTCCTGGCTATTGTAAATAGTGCTGCAATGAACATTGGGGTACATGTGTGCTTTTGGATTATGGTTTTCTCAGTGTATATGCCCAGTAGTGGGATTGCTGGTTCATATGGTAGTTCTATTTTTAGTTTTTTAAGGAACCTCCATACTGTTCTCCATAGTGGCTGTATCAATTTACATTCTCACCAACAGTGCAAAAGGGTTCCCTTTTCTCCACACCCTCTCCAGCATATATTGTTTGTAGATTTTTAATGATGGCCATTCTGACCGGTGTGAGGTGATACCTCACTGTAGCTTTGATTTGCATTTCTCTAATAACTAGTGATGTTGAGCATCTTTTCATGTGCCTCTTGGCCATCTGTATGTCTTCTTTGGTGAAATGTCTATTTAGGTCTTCCACCCGTTTTTTAATTGAGTTGTTTGTTTTTTTGATATTGAGCTCCATGAGCTGTCTGTATATTTTGGAGATTAATCCTTTGTCCTTTGCTTCATTGGCAAATATTTTCTCCCATTCTGAGGGTTGTCTTTTCGTCTTGTTTATGGTTTCCTTTGCTGTGCAAAAGCTTTTAAGTTTCATTAGGTCCCATTTGTTTATTTTTGTTTTTATTTTCATTACTCTAGGAGGTGGGTCAAAAAAGATCTTGCTGTGGTTTATGTCAAAGAGCATTTTTCCTATGTTTTCCTCTAAGAGTTTTATAGTGTCTGGCCTTACATTTAGGTCTTTAATCCATTTGGAGTTTATTTTTTGTGTATGGTGTTAGGTAGTGTTCTAATTTCATTCTTTTACATATAGCTGTCCAGTTTTCCCAGCACCACTTATTGAAGAGGCTGTCTTTTCTCCATTGTATGTTCTTGCCTCCTTTGTCATAAATTAGGTGACCATATGTGCGTGGGTTTACCTCTGGGCTTTCTATCTTGTACCATTTGTCTATATTTCTGTTTTTGTGCCAGTACCATACTGTCTTGATTACTGTAGCTTTGTAGTATAGTTTGAAGTCAGGGAGCCTGATTCCCCCAGCTCTGTTTTTCTTTCTCAGGATTGCTTTGGCTATTTGGGGTCTTTTGTGTTTCTATACAAATTGTTAACTATTTTGTTCTAATTCTGTGAAGAATGCCATTGGTAGTTTGATAGGGATTGCATTGAATCTGTAGATTGCTTTGGGTAGTATAGTCATTTTCACAATATTGATTCTTCCAATCCAAGAACATGGTGTATTTCTCCATCCGTTTATGTCATCTTTGATTTCTTTCATCAGTGTTTTATAGTTTTCTGAATACAAGTCTTTTGCCTCCTTAGGTAGGTTTATTCCTAGGTATTTTATTCTTTTTCTTGGTACCCCAAAACTTCTGGGGTACCAAACAAAAGTATTCATTGGGAATCTTGCTGCCAATATCAAGTAGGTGAATAAATCCTTTGTGATTCAAGTGATTTCCTATTATTTCCCTCCAAAAAAAATGAGAGGAGGACAAGGCCATCGCTGGTGATAGATCACAATATGATTTTGGCAGATAAAATTGACATTGCTATAACTATATTGCTTTCACCACTCATCTCACTTAAGTAGGGAATTCCCTGGCAGTCCAGTGGTTAGGACTCGGCGGTTTCACTGCCGGGGCCCAGGTTCCATCCCTGGTCGGGGAACTAAGATCCCACAAGCTGTGCGGGGCATGGCCTAAATTAATTAATTAATTAATTAAATTAAAAAACAAAAGTAGCAGGGCGATCAGCTCCGTGCTTTGCGATGACCTAGAGGGGTGGGATAGGGAGGATGGGAGGGAGGCTCAAGAGGGAGGGGATATGGGGACATATGTATGCATATGGCTGATTCACTTTGGTGTAGAACAGAAACTAACACAGTATTGTGAAGCAGTTATACCCCAATAAAGATCTATTTAAAAAACAAAAAAAAAAACCCAAAAGTAGTAATAGACATAATATTTCATTCTGGTAATAAGTAATGCCCATCTATTGAGAAAAACAAGACAGTTCCCTGTATCTCACTGAGATAAATTCTAATAAAAATAACTTTTTGTTACTCATAGATCAGATTTGTTATACATTTCTTTTCTTTTTTCTAATATTTATTTAAGTTTTGGCTGCATCGGGTCTTAGTTGCGGCATACAGGATCTTTTGTTGCGGTGCACGGGCTTCTCTCTAGTTGTGACACGCAGGGTCATTAGTTGCAGCAGGTGCGTAGGCTCCAGAGCAAGGGGGCTCAGTAGTTGTGGCACTCGGGCTCTAGGGCACAAGGGCTTAGTTGCTCTGTGGCATGTGGGATCTTAGTTCCCCAACCAGTGATAGAACCCAAGTCGTCTGCATTGCAAGGTGGATTCTTAACCACTGGACCACCAGGGAAGTCTCTGTTGTACATTTCTATTTTGATCAATTGTGAAGTCCTACTTATCATGATAACCCAATCCAGGAGAAATTTTTTAAAATACTTAAAGCCTTATGTTCATAGAAAACTGTAATTAAATTTCAGTTTATATACAATTTTTTTGCAGAGAATTATGATAAGTCGATCAGTTATCAATAGGTACCAATCTTTTCATCTGCAGTCCCACTCATCCTCCTCCTGATTATTTTGAAGCAAATCCCAGATATAACATCACTTTTTGTGTAAATATTATTTTTCACACTTAAAAAAAAATTGAAGTAAAGTTGAGTTACAATGTTATATGAGTTTCAGGTGTACATTATAGTAATTCAGTATTTTTATGTAAATATTTATTTTACAGAATAATTATAGTATAATTGCCCATATGATAAGGACTCATGAAACATAGAACTATGAAACCAAACCTCTGAAGGACAGAATCGCCCCCAGCTGAGAACCACTGGGTTAGGGTGAAAAGGTCTCTCCCTGAGATTAGTTAGGATGGCTGCCTTCCTTCAGAGAACTGGTGAGGCTGGGGAAGGGCACTTTGGCTCTGGAAGTAGCAGCTGGAGCCGAGTACCAGATTCCATGGCCATACTCCAAACGTGGCTTTGGGAATAGCGTTGTTGCTCGTGTAGTTTGTCTCCTTTGAGAGAGATTCAACCAAGTTCCTCAGCTGACTGAGCTCAAGCTGCAGTCCCATCCCTGAGGGACAATTGACAAGGAAGCTGCCCCATCTTTTCTGTTCCAGGGCAACCTGGCTCCCAGGATGTAGAAAAAAGGTTTTAGCCTATTTGTCTGCGAGCTGCCTTCATCCAGTGACACACTGTGGAAAGAGCTGGCTGCAAAAGCTGCTGCCCTGAGGGTAAGACCCTGTGCCAGCCCCAAGGCCAGCCTGGGAGCAAGGACTTCCACTCCACCCTTGTGCTCAGGAACCACCATCACCAGGCCAGTTTCTTCCCATCACCTGGCCCCTCCTGTCCAACATCTCAGTATAGGACCCAAGAGGACTCAAGACAGGTGTCTAGGGAATTACCTGGTGGTCCAGTGGTTAGGACTCCACGCTTCCATTGCAGGGGGGTTCGATCCCTCTGGGAACTAAGATCCTGCATGCCCCGGTGGCTTGGCCAAAAAGAAAAAAAAAATTTGTTTAATTAAAAATAAATAAATAAAAATAAAATGCTGCTTCTTTAAAAAAAAAAAAAAAAACAGTGTCTAAGTTCTCCGGGCATCCGGGACAGTGGGAGGGAGCAGGCTTGAAGCTAGGAGAGGGACAGACAGGACGTCTGGATGTCCTTCTATTCCAGCTCTGTGCGTATGAGCATTCTTAGGGGATCCACCTGGACCCCAAACTGAATTAGAGGGGCACTCTAGTTAGTTTTTAGTGGTTATTGGAAACGGATGCATGATTCTATAGTTCTCTTTCACCTTTACGTCAAGTGCCCTAAGATTCTGTACGGGGATGGCATTCTTCACATCCCTGGAATAAGAGAGGCCCCTTAATCCTGTCTTTTGGTCAGAACTGCTGTGCTAATCCCGTTGGATCACCACTTTACACCGCACAGCCCAGGGCAACAGCGGCTCTGGGGCATCCAGCTGTAAGCGTTTCCTGCTCAGTAACTGGAAGTTCCTGGCCTCAGGGAGGTGTTAACCCTGCAATCCGGTGCTTCATCGCGCGTGTAATTTAGCCTCTCCAGACTAACTCGTGCAAAGTAGGGGAAGGAGGGTGATGAAGGGCCCCGGACAGCACGCAGAATCCGAAGGCAGGATCCGTCTCAGAGTTGGGAACTCAAGGAACTTTAAGGGAAGCAGGCACTCCCTAAGCGATCTGACCCAGCTTCCTCCTCTGTGGGTCGATTCCATTCTCCTCTCTACGAGCCCACGCTTACTCATGCGCATGCGCACAGGACCCCAAGATTAGTTAGGAGGCTCAGCCACCCTTTCTTGTCCCTACTGAAGGCTTCTCTGAGGCCAGAGGAAGGGAGATAATGCGCTTTTACATCCAGGAGTGGGTCCCATTGGTGGCCACAGGACAGGAAGGCCTCTGCTGGGAGGTCAGCTCACTTGTCAGTTATTTTCAGCTGTGGCAAAAATTCATATGGGTTTTTTGCAAATGAAGTTTTCAATTTTGGATAAGTAGCCAGATTCCCTGGATGGCACATGCTATGAACGGCTATGGCTGGGCTGGAGCCCAGAGTCTGTCTGCTTCCTGTGGGTGGAGGGCGGGCGTCCTGCACCCGCGCCTGGCAGGTCATCTCCCAGTGGCCGCCACACTTGACTGCGGCCCTTCCGTTTATCTCCATGGCCGCTGCTTGTTCCAGTAAGGCCTGCCTGTAGCCCTCGAGTCGTGACTGGCTCCCGCAAGATGTTCCGATGAAACTCCAGGTAAGATTCATCCTCTGAAACTACAGGTGAGGAGGTGGAGAGAGATGTATATACCCGCTAGGATTGTTAGAGATCAGGAAGTCGACGTAAGTCGTACCAAAGAGCCTTTATTTCCTGGTAAGCAGGCGGCAGGGTGAGAGTGGAGGGGTCAGGGTTGAGGAAAAAGGGGCTTCCGACCAGGTGCCCAGCCTAGGTGCCTGGGACGAGTTACAGGTGAGCAGAGACTCCTCGGCACTTGGATGGCCAGCAGGCTGCGTGGTTTTAGGGTGGCGTCGTCGGAAACGGGGAGAAGGAGGTTGGTATGGGAGATTTCATAGAGGTAAAACCAAGAGCACTTGGCAACGGATTAAACGCCCAGAATGAAGGACCCAGAGGACTAGAAGAGATGATAATTTTTTGACCTTCACTGCATTGGGATCCACTCAGAGTCTACTAGTTCCTGCAACATTTGAATACTAGTCACTCTCTTTTTCTGGATTGTAACTCCCAGGGGAGAGACATGTGGGCAAATTTATCTTAGTTACCCCCACAGAGCCTTAATCAATTAGAAAATTAATGATGCTTTATTTCTAGATTAAACTCTTCTGGCCACCTCCAGGCCTGAATGAAGGGTGAATGTGTATCCTCTCTTGGCTTATCTTCCTGGATAAAGAGCTCAGTGGTGTGTGTGTGTGTGGCGGGTGTGGGGTTCCGGGGTAGGGGGGAGGAAGTGCCCAGGAGATGTGGCCTGCCCACAGCTGACTAGCCCGTTGTGTGTTCCAGGAATGTACTCGAGGCCGGCACCGTAGGATTCTATGAACTGAAGCTGGCCAGCTCGTCCTCTCTTCCCGCCACATGGGGGGCTGCCACAAGTGACCCAGGGGGCCTGTGCAGCCCCAGCCCAATAACAAGGCCACTTGTTTTCATCATTGTGGGTTTGGAGGGGGCAGTCATGGTGGCCTTGTGATTCATCACCCCTCTGTGCAAGGCAAGGGTGTCCGGACAGGTCACCTTTCAGGCCACTGGCTTATGCCAGTGCTGCCTAAGTCAGTGGCCTGAGTATCTGCTGGGCTGGGCTCACAACCCAGCCGCAGTACCTGGCTCCTGGTAGTAAGGTCAGGGTGCTCGGCACAGGGGTGGGCAAGGTCCTAAGGACTGCAGGGTGAAATGCAGCAACATGCATGGGTGCAGAAAGAAAGGGGCCCCCTGGGCTGGGGCATTTACAGAAGGCCAGGAGGTACCAACCCTCCATTCAAGGGAAGGGACAGCAGTGAATCGTGGGTGCTGACCCTGGAGTGCGAGGCCCAAGAAGGAGAAGGCTGAGGATTCAGTTTCCCCTCTGCCGCCTCCACCGTGCCCTGCAGGCTAGCTTACCCCGCTGCCCTGCAGCCTCAGCTGCAGGATTAGTGGGGTCTCCAGCTGGTGGTTATTGTTGCCCCTGGCAAAGGTGTTAGATTTCTTGGTCCTTGTTCCTGTAGGGGAAGAGGTGTCTGAATTCAACTGATGCTTCTGCACCTCTATACGTAGCAGGAACTGATGGCTTATATGCTTGCACTTTTCCAGTCCCTTAAGTGTTAGAGGGGATTTTCCCGTTCAGGGACTGCTGTATGTAGAGGTGACAGTGGAACACGGAGATCACTCCCCAACCCTCCTTCCTTCCACCTCCGATGGTCCAACAGAAACAATAAAGACTGTGAAGCAAGAAAGGGAAATCACAGCTTTTCTTTTTTTTTTTTTTGTTACTTAATTTTTTTTTTTTTTTTTTTTAATATAAGCAACTTTTTTTTTTTTTTTTTTAAGATTTCTTTATTGACTGATTGATTGCTATGTTGGGTCTTCGTTTTTGTGCTATGGCTTTCTCCAGTTGTGGCAAGTGGGGGCCACTCTTCATCGCGGTGCGCGGGCCTCTCACTATTGTGGACTCTCTTGTTGCGGAGCACAGGCTCCAGACGCGCAGGCTCAGTAGTTGTGGCTCACGGGCCTAGTTGCTCCGCGGCACGTGGGATCTTCCCAGACCAGGGCTCGAACCCGTGTTTCCTGCATTAGCAGGCAGATTCTCAACCACTGCGCCACCAGGGAAGCCCACACAGCTTTTCTTAAAAACGGGATTGCTGCCTGTGCTCTCAGAGAGGCCCCTCTCACTGCAACAGCGCCACCTGCTGACACAGCCACAAGGTACTTCTGCCACTGAAGAACTCCAGACCCAGGAGGCTTTGTAGCGCTCCAGCCTGATACCCCATTTTGGGATGAGTCAAGTCGAACCTGACAGTTAACAAGATGGGAAGAGCCTAAAAGGCCTCGCTAGTCAAATAGAAATGGTATATTTAAAAGCGCAGTCAGCCTGGCCCTTGAGGGATTTTACATGAAAAAGTGGCAGCTACTGCCTTGGGAGAAACCACCTGAAACAAGGTCCTGAATCTGGGGCCCTCAAGTGTCACAGGTTCCCCTAAATGCCCGGCCTTGGTTCACTGATGACTTAGCCAAGGTGAAACCTGATGGGTGCGTTGGGTGGCCACTGCCATCCAGCTTCATGGCCAGATACGTAAAACCGAAAGTGGATGTCACCATGGGCAGAAGTCAAGGCCATTCTCATCCTGAGTCTGGCCAGCACTCCCCTTGATGAACCTTGTTACATTTTACTGACTTGGGCTGCTAGCCAATGGCCTGGCTGCTTGGTTCACTTGGAAGATGACAGATATGGAGAATTAAAGACACACCCTTGGGGCGGTAAACTATGGAATCACACCTTGGTCCTACCTGACAGATGGGTCATTCATGTGGATGCCCAGAGTGGGGACCTGGTCTCTGATAAGACTCCCTGGCTGTTGATCAAGCCTGCAGCGCCCAGAAGCTCCCTCCTGTTCCTGGTAAATTGACTCCATCGAACCTTGAACACCTGCTGTGGGCTCTCTTGATGCTGGTGTCCCTGTTCCAGTCCAGTCGGCTGACTCAGGCCACATCATTATAGCCCTTGAAACTGTGTCATGTTTTAGGCTTTGCAGATCCTCTACAGTCTGATATTGATGCACCTTCTGTTACAAAAGCCAGTCACCAGGGGCCAATAGTGAAGGTGTTGGATGGACATTCCACACTCCCTACCACCCACAGCATCTGGGTACCAAGCACCGGAATGACCTCTTTCAAGTCAGCTCTACTTCCCGCACTTCCTTCTGGTCCACACACTGTAGTAAGGCAGCCTGCTCACTGAGTGTGGCTGTCCCTTCTTGGTTG
Organism: Balaenoptera acutorostrata; assembly: GCF_949987535.1. Lineage (NCBI taxonomy): Eukaryota > Metazoa > Chordata > Mammalia > Artiodactyla > Balaenopteridae > Balaenoptera > Balaenoptera acutorostrata. The sequence continues at coordinate 6,814,509 of NC_080078.1, forward strand.
GCCATCTCTTGGGTAATGATCAGATGAAAGGGATGGGGGGCTTTCTAGACTTATTTTGAAAATCAAAGAGTCTGCCCTGACCACTTGTTGGTATGGCATTTCTTTTCTTTCCCCTAATAGCTACCCTAGGCCAGCCTGGCTGGTAGACTCTCTTGAGTACAGCCCAGCCAAAAGGGAGCCTAGAGAATTCCAGCTTAATTCTGGCCCAGCCATCAGGATTCTCTTGTTGGGCTGATGTGGTTCTAGATCATGTGACTGAGGACACTGCTGTCTCCAGCCCCCCTATAGTGGCTCACACTTGCTGTGGCAGGCTGGGCAGTGACCCCCAAGATCTCTGGGTCCTAATCCTTGGAACCTGTGAAGGGGATTTTGAAGATATGATTAAGTTAAGAATCTTCAGATGGGGAGATTATCCTGGATTATCCCAGTGGGCACTAAATGTAATCCCAAGTGTGAGGTAGAGACAGATTTTACAACAGAGGGCAATACGATAATGGGAATAGAAGGACAAAGAGAGAGATTTGAAGACACTGCTAAAATACTGGATTTCAAGACGAGGAAGAAGCCATGAACTAAAAAATGTAAGGAATGCAGTTCTAGAAGCTGGAAAAGACATCAAAAGGGATTCTCCCCTAGAAGGAATGTGGCCCTGCAGACACTTTGGTTTCAGATCAGTGGAAACTATTTCAGACCTCTGACCCCCAGAACTGTAAGACAATAAATGTGTGATGTTTTAAGCCACGAAGTCTGTGGTAATTTATTTCAGCAACGATGGGAAACAAATACATGTGCCACGGTGGCCAGAGTAATGGGTCTTTGTAAATTTTGTAAAAATGCCTTGTCACTCACACCTGACCCTTCTGAACAAAAGGTCTGGAAATAGGGGATAACTGCAGAAAAGGAGAAGCCATAGTTACTGGGATGTGACATCCACCACCATCCATAGTTACTTTTTCTTGTGATGAGAACTTTTAAGATGTACTCTCGGGAATTCCCTGGTGGTCCACTGGTTAGGACTCTGCGCTTTCACTGCCGGGGCCCCGGGTTCAATCCCTGGTTGGGGAACTGAGATCCCACAAGCTGCTTAGCGCTGCCAAAAAAAAAAAAAAAGTTAAAAAATAAAGTTGTACTCTCTTAGCAGCTTTCACACATGTGCCTCCTTTGCAGGCTCTCTGAGCAGATCCTCTGCTCTCTTCCCCACCAGCCCAGTCACCTCCACTCTGTGGAAGGAAAAGTTAACAAAACAACAAAGTGGTACAGTATGTTTAGTTTTGTTGGAAGGGAGAAAAAGAACAGTGGGATAGCTGCTTTAACACCATCATTTCAACCTGAGGTTTTGATGGTAGTTTTTTGGGTTTTTTTAATTTATATTTTTGGCTGTGTTGGGTCTTCGTTGCTGCGCGCGGGCTTTCTCTAGTTGGGGCTACTCTTCGTCGTGGTGCGCAGGCGTCTCATTGCGGTGGCTTCGCTTGTTGCAGAGCACAGGCTCTCGAGGCGCACCGGCTCAGTAGTTGTGGTGCAGGGGCTTAGTTGCTCCGCGGCATGTGGGATCTTCCTGGATCAGGGATCAAACCCGTGTCCCCTGCATTCGCAGGTGGATTCTTAACCACTGCGCCACCAGGGAAGTCCCTGATGGTAGTTTTTTAAAATACAATGCACTTTAAAGAAATGCTCGGGCTTCCCTGGTGGCGCAGTGGTTGAGAGTCTGCCTGCCGGTGCAGGGAACACGGGTTCGAGCCCTGGTCTGGGAAGATCCCACATGCCGCAGAGCGACTAGGCCCGTGAGCCACAATTGCTGAGCCTGTGCGTCTGGAGCCTGTGCTCCACAACAAGAGAGGCCGCAATAGTGAGAGGCCCGCGCACCGCGATGAAGAGTGGCCCCCACTTGCCGCAACTAGAGAAGGCCCTCGCACAGAAACGAAGACCCAACACAGCCATAAATAAATAAATAAATAAATAAATTAAAAAAAAAAAAAAAAAAGAAATGCTCAGTTGAGCTTACTTCCAAAGCATGTATAAACAACTGATTCAATTTCCAAGTCATCTTTAAATTTCACAATAACCACTGTTTTATGTGTTGTATAGTTATCTGAACAATGTTTCAAAAGCATTTGAAACAACAAAAAGACAAAGGAATTCTCTAATGATTGAAACAGCAATGCAAACTAGCAACTTCAACACCAGAATTTTTTTTTTTTGAGTCTTCAATCTAGCTGAGAAGCATTACAGTCCTCAGAAGCTGCCTATTATTTAAGAGATACATGTTTCTGACCTCACTTTTCCTAAGAGAAGTGAGGCATATATAGAGAAGTGAGGTTTTCCCATAACCCTCTCAGTTGACGGGGAGGTTTTTCACTTGCTGGGGATTAAAACGAGAGAAACTCTTAACTTTCCTTTGGCCAGAAGACGTCTCTCCCTGCAGGATTTCTCAGGCCCCTTCCTTTGAGGGCTGCTTGCCCTTTAACTTCCCTTCACTCAGGCTCCATTTAGGAAAGACTGCTTAATTCACAGAAGGCACCATCATCACCAGAAAACATCTCCTGGGACCTGCTGGTTCTGGGCACGAGTAGGCTCCACCTGTTCTCTGAGAGCTAACACTTTGGGTTCAGTGCAGACGCACACTAAAAGAGCCAGCGAAACTGTAGGGGCAACAAGATGGAGTAAACGCAGTGTACACAGCTTGCTTGGGTACAGGGTTGGGGAGAGGGCTGGAGTAGGCCAGGTTTGCCAGAGGTGAGTTTGGAAAGAATGATGGAGATGGAGGGTAGAGGGAGGTTGGAAGAGGTTAGAGAACACTAGGGGGTGTTCCTAGTGCCCTAGGTAATACAGGAGGAGGAAAGATAGGATGTGTGGATGGAGCCTCTCAATACCAGGCGCCACCGCCAAAGCATTCACTCAAAAATCATTTAGGTGCCCATGTGTCAGGTACAGTTTTGGTCACAGGGGTTACAGTGATGAAGGCGACAGAAGGCCCTTAAGTGGGGGTGAGTGAGGCGTGTGAAAGGAACAGACGTGAGGGCCGGTGTGGCTGAAGCACGGGGACCGAGAAGCAGAAAAGCAGAGGCCAGGGCCGACTCTCACCCCCTCTTCCTCTTCCCTTAGTCGTGCCCAGCGTGATGGCCTCCGGAGTGACTGGCAGCAGGGGCTGGATCTTGCAGGGCTTTGCAGGGCTTTGCAGGCCGTGGTTAGAGGTTTGGGTTTTATTCTGAGGGCAGCAACGGGACGTTTCATTCATTCTGCAACAGCCTTAGGAACTAGGTAGTCTAATCCCACTTTTACTGACGAGGACGATCAGGGTGTGGTTAGGTAATTTGTTCAAGGTCAGCTGAAGGCTAGAGGGGCTACGAAAACCTGCCGGCTCTCCCCACCCCAGGGCCGCCCGCGCCACCCACCGAGGCTAGGCAAATACAGCCGGGGCAGCCCAGGTTCGGGGCGTGCGCGCGCCACGGCGACACTGCGCATGCGCCTCTGCCTACGGAAGCCGGGAGGGAGGGAGGGAGGGTGGGATGGAGGGAGGGAGGGAGGGGGCGGGGCCGACGCTGGCGGGCGCGGGGGAAATGGCGGCGGCGGCGGCGGCGCCTGCGGCGAACGGGACCGGAGGGAGCAGCGGGATGGAGGTGGATGCAGCAGGTAATGGGCCGAGCGGGAGCAGCTTCTGGAGACTTACTTGGGGGCACATCAAGGCCGTCCTGGACTCCCGGGAGAAGTCGGGGGGCGGGTCAAAAGCGAGCTTCCTGGGTTAACTTGCGGGAGGGATGTATGGCCCGACTCTGCCGTCTCCCACTCCCGTCTCCCGGGAGGACTCTCACCCCCTCTTCCTCTTCCCTTAGTCGTGCCCAGCGTGATGGCCTCCGGAGTGACTGGCAGCGTTTCAGTCGCTCTTCATCCCCTCGTCATTCTCAACATCTCAGATCATTGGATTCGCATGCGCTCGCAGGAGGGGCGGCCTATGCAGGGTGAGTGTTCGGCGTAATTCTCCAGCCTCCTCTCCTTGGTCACCTCCCCCAAATGGTGGTCTTTCCCCTTCCTTTACTGAAGCCAATTCCTCCTCCGCAGATCACCGTTTCCCTAATATTTGGTTCACACTGACCTCAGACCCTCAAGCTATAATGATTAGGGAAGTTTGGGGTTTCCTTACCCTCACCTCTTATGTGTCCTTCTCTCATCCAGTGATTGGGGCTCTGATCGGGAAGCAGGAGGGCCGAAATATCGAGGTGATGAACTCCTTTGAGCTGCTGTCCCACACCGTGGAAGAGAAGATTATCATTGACAAGGAATATTATTACACCAAGGAGGAGCAGTGTGAGAGGGGAATAGACGTGGGGAAGAGGAGTGGGAGTGGGGAAAAAAAGCAGAGTGGGGAAGATGGAGAGGGTTGGGAAAAAAAATAAACAGGATAGGACGAGAACAGAGGAAAAGTGAAGAGAGAGTAGCTGAAGAGACCTTAGAAAAAGGACACATTCAGTTATTCCCTGCAAAGAAGGTAAGGAGTGAGAGAAGACTGAGATTAATTATTCTAAATTGAGCCAGCATGGGGAGAGGAGAAGCTAGTAAAAATACACCAGGAGCTTCAAATTAAGGAAGGATGGTTTAAAGAAATACTCTGGCCCCTTCCTCTGCAGTTAAACAGGTATTCAAGGAGCTGGAGTTCCTCGGTTGGTACACCACAGGGGGGCCGCCTGACCCCTCCGACATCCACGTCCATAAGCAGGTATACACACACTTGTGCATGCTGGGGCAGAGACTAGAGGGGGAGGGGAAGATGGGCCCTGACACTCGTGTGCATCCTCCCCCTCTTCCAGGTGTGCGAGATAATTGAGAGCCCTCTGTTTCTTAAGTTGAACCCTATGACCAAGCACACAGATGTGAGTAAAACTGACCCCGTGCCCACTTTGTCCTGCTTGTCCATCGCTATGGCCATCTTTCATTCTCATCCCCTGCTATCTTAAACTGTATGACATCTTTACTGAATTGAATCTCTCTTTTGCAGTTTACCAACTGTGAGACTTTGGGTTAGTCATTTAACCTCTAAAGTGCATTTTCCCCGTTGTGTAAAATGGGGTAATTCCTACTTCACTAGGTCCTTGGGAAGATTAGATGAGAAAATGTAATGTGAAAGGGCCAAGGCCCAAGTTTTTGGCACTTAATATATAGGTTCAGGTGTGTTTGATGTAAGAGCTGTTCTCCCATCTCTTCTTTACAGCTTCCCGTCAGCGTTTTTGAGTCTGTCATAGATATAATCAATGGAGAGGTAGGTAATGCCCTGCCCTTCAACCCTCAGATTCTGCTCCTGGCGTTTCCTCCTTTTGACTGTGTGTGCCCTGTAGGCCACAATGCTGTTTGCTGAGCTGACTTACACTCTGGCCACAGAGGAAGCTGAACGCATTGGTGTGGACCACGTGGCACGAATGACAGCAACAGGCAGTGGAGAGAACTCCACTGGTAAGGGAGGCTGCAGGGGCTTCGTAAGTGGGGGGGGGGGGGTAGAAGGTGTGGCCCCACTCCTTCTCCACCTTGGCCTGTGCTTGCCCCCCTGCAGTGGCCGAACACCTGATCGCACAGCACAGCGCCATCAAGATGCTGCACAGCCGCGTCAAGCTCATCTTGGAGTACGTCAAGGCCTCCGAAGCAGGTAGGACAGGTGTCTCCCTGGCACTTGAACCCCTTTTCCTCTCCCTCCTGGGGAAGCGACAGCATCCACGCTAACGCAGCCTCTGTTGTGCCTTTAGGAGAGGTCCCCTTTAACCACGAGATCCTGCGTGAGGCCTATGCTCTGTGTCATTGCCTCCCAGTGCTCAGCACAGACAAGTTCAAGACAGACTTTTACGATGTGAGTGTAAAGCCCAGGACAGGGAGGTGGGGCTCGCGCCGTCATTTCTGCACGCAGGACCTGGGACCTGGGACCTGGCTGTTCCCTGGGCATGCGGCGGGGGACCCAGAGCCCCGGGGAACTGGCTCTTTCTGTTCCCTCGCAGCAATGCAATGACGTGGGGCTCATGGCCTACCTTGGCACCATCACCAAGACATGCAACACCATGAACCAGTTCGTGAACAAGTTCAACGTCCTCTATGACCGACAAGGCATTGGCAGGCGGATGCGGGGGCTCTTCTTCTGAGAGGATACTTGAAAGGATGCAGCACAGGGGTCGGACAGCTGTCGAGAGGAGGGCGCTACACTCCGTTTAGAGAAACCTGTTGCTAATAAAAGGGGAGCAGCCCCTCCGCACCCCTTCTAGTGGCTCTGTCCTCTCTGTTAGGTGCCACACTCTTGGATCTTAAAGCCTTGATCCTACGGGCTCGGTGGCTGGCCGAGGGGAAGGCGTTTCTCAGTTACTGCAGCACTGTTTACCACAGGGAGGTGCATGCCTGAACCCCAGAAGGCAGAGGTACTCGTGTCCATACTCTGAGACTGTAAACTGGAGTGGGGATGGGAGTGGAGACCCAGTGCAGTCTCTGCCATCAGTGCCTGGCAGGCAGAGCAGGAACTCCCCTGAGTAGACTTATGAGTGGCTGGAATAAGACAAGCGTAAAGGGAAAAGATGATAGATAGATAGATAGAAATCTAGAAAACTCAAAATACCCTGTTTTAACAGAAGGCAGCAAATCTACAAACACTTTATTAGCAAAAAGAATGAGTAATACAAGTGCAGCTTGGGAAAAAGAGGGGATCCTCCTTTCCCCTCAAGGGCATCTCCAGATCTTTAAAGGAAGGGGGATTAGGACGATATGCAGAGTAGATACCAGCGTCTCAAGCGACTGGAATCACACAAAAGTGATGCGTGTCCGGGCAGTGTTGACCTGCCACACGTTCAGCTCCTCATACTCATCTAGGGCCGCCTGGAACTGAGCAGGCGTGAAGCCGCGAGATACACAGCGCTGCTCCGCCTCGGAAAACCGGACACTTCGGCCCTCTGAGACCAACTCACGGACAGTGGCAAATATCACATCTGCTGGTCTCTGGGTCCTGGAGGAAACAAGCATGGGTGTGCAAGGTCAGGGTACAACAACACCCAGTACCAACAGAACAGCAGTGGTCAGGGTTAGAATTCTGAGGCCAACATCACAGACACAGGGACACAGAAGCCACAGGATAAGTTTTCTGCTCAAGAAGGTCAAGGTGACTCCTGACATCCTTCACTAAGCCACTCACCTGGCTGTTTGCCCCTTGTCACCCAGAAGTGAGTCCTTGGACATCTCCATTAGCCGTATGGCTTCATTCACATCCTCCTTCTCCACAGTGTCCACCATTCGCAGACGTGCCTAAGGGGAAGGCAGGGAGAGATGGGAACAGGAGGAGGGGCGTGGAACAAAGTCAGGGACCCCCCCGCCCCCAGCTCTAAGGTTGGGCAACCCATGTGTTCCTACTCACAAAGGAGTAGAGGCCCCTCCCCTCCCGCCAAGCATCCGCAGTGTGGGGCCGGCACTGTCAGACCGAGACAAGTGCAATGCCCAGGGCAGCGTCCAGCAATTGCCCAAGTCTCCGCCTCTCAACACTGGCCAGTCCCGGTGTTCAGCTGTCCTGTGAGGGAGACCAGACCCTTCTGAACTCCACTGGGCTCCCCACCACGACAGATGGAGCTTGGGGAGCTCAGCCAAGAAAGCAACTGGCAGAGAGGTAGTGTCCCTGGGGCTCGGGAAGTGCTAGCTCAGCAGTAGGTCAGGTAATCACACTACCTGCACGAACAGCACTTTGGAGCCCCCAGGACTAAGGTCCAAGATGTGAGGACAGAAATGAAGGTTCCTAGCACAGGATCTAGGACACAGGGAGTGCAGTTAACCCACCCACCCCCTCGGTGAGGTTGGGGCAGCAGGGAGAAGGCCCTTCCCTCCACGGACGCTGGGCGCGCCCTGCTGGGGCAGCAAGTACCCACAGTGCGGTAGCACGGACAGGACCACTATCTGCACTGTCAGCACTTTAGCCCCGGCAGGGCCTGAGCGGAGGGGGGGCAGCGAGAGAGGGGCCACGTCAAGGCAGGCTGCCCAGGAGAGCCCAAGCGGACCACCCTCCAGCAGGACAGGCTGGCACTCACCAGAGCAGTGGACAGACGCAGGATAGCCAGCAGAGTCCGGGCGGAAGTATAGGTGGCGTCCTTACTGGCCCAAGCCTCTCGCCTCATCTCCACGTACGCTGCTGTGATGTAGTCGGCCAGAGACTCCGGCACCGTGGGCTGCTTCTCCCGGCACGTAGCTATGTAACGTCTGTAGGAAAGCAGGAGCGGGGGGGGGGGGGGGGGCAAAGAGTATGTTTTTTCTGCATTAAGAGTTTTCCATTTAAGAAGACTTTGGCGGCGGGGCTGGGGGGGGTACTTTTAAGTAGGAAAAACAAAGTCAGGAGATGAGTATTTGCTTGCTTAAATATCACTGATGGATTTCTCCAAATGCTGCATTTCAAGTTATTCCCAAATTTTTAGGAAAATGGCCTTTGCATGAATATGACAAACCCATATGACGGTTTTGTTAACTTCAAGAGAATAGGTAAAAGGAAGAAAAACTTGAGGAACCCCTGGGAGCCCCTGGACAGACTCCATGGAGAGAATAGTGCTATCAAGTATCCGTGCAGCAGGATGCAGCTTTGCCAAAAATCTGAACCTGTCTCAACCCTGAGATGGGCAGGTGGTAGAGGTAGCATGAAAGGCAGGTTCTGCGTCATGGTCTCCCATGGCCAGGCTGGGGGGACCTAGACTCACTGTTCTCAGACCCAGGACATATGGTGGAGGAGGAGTGAAAGCTTTTCAAGAGACGCACACCCAGGCCAAGACATTGCCACCCATGGCACCGGGACAAGTACACCAGTCCTCGCCCAGCTCTCCTACCTCATAAGCTTCATGTCCAAAGGTTCAAACTGGGCGGGGGGCTGCCGGCTGTGCTGGTGCACATAGGTGATGTGCTGGGCCAACCTGGGAAGAAGGGAGGCAAGTAGGAACCCTGTCTCTTTGGTGCTACACGTCACACCCGAACTCTACATCTTGGCCCCTCAGCTCTCCACCTCAAAGCCTGGCAGGGACAAACTTTCCCATTAAAAGACCATCAACATTTCAACCCTGACCCACTCTTAACAACTGTCGACCAGCCCCTGCTGTATGAAGGAAAGGTTCTGGAGTTTCCATGAGCAGACAATGAAGAGTTTTCTAATTTCTCCTCCCTCTCCAGAGATTGTTACTAAGGGGTGTCTTCCTTGAGTGCTGAGCTGCATTCACCTCAGGTCATTGTCTCGGTCGGGCCGGTCCTGGATCAGCCAGAGGAGGTCAAATCGGGAGAGCAGCGCAGCAGGAAGCTGTATGTTCTGCTCCAGGCTGCGGCGAGGGTTGTAGCGCCCGTAGGCAGGGTTGGCGGCAGCCAGGATGGAGCAGCGGGCATTGAGCGTTGTGAGAATGCCTGCCTTGGCGATGGAGATGGTTTGCTGCTCCATGACCTCGTGGATGGCCGTGCGGTCAGCCTCTGCCATCTTGTCAAACTCGTCAATGCAGCACACACCCTGGTCAGCCAGCACGAGGGCGCCACCCTCCAAGGTCAGCTCTCCACTCATGGAGTCTCTCAGCACAGCTGCTGTGAGCCCCACTCCGGAGGAGCCGCGGCCTGTCGTGTACTGGCCTGAACAAAAGGGCCAGGGAGAAAGAAAATAGACGTGTTTAGGAAAAGCGAAGAGAACAAGGGAGCAACAACGGGGCAAAGGACAGAAGAAACAGGGCTAGTGAGGCAAGGCCTGTACTGAACTGCTCTGACCCAGCCAGGCCTTCCCGAGGCAGCTGCAGGGCTGTGGGTGGTGGCGCTGACCCAATCTCCATTCCCCAACGCTCCCAGAAGAGGACACACACAGAAGCGTGGTGGTCCTACTCCTGTCCTCAGTTTGCCTCTCCCAGGGTCTGACTACTCACTGCGGGGGGCCAGGCGGTCAATGTAAGACAGGAGCTGAGACTTGGCCACACCAGGATCCCCCATCAGGCAGATGTTGATGTTGCCTGGAGGAAGGGAAGGAAGCCCCTGAATGACTATTCCTTCAATGCAAGTTGTCCAAACGCAGAGAAAAGTGCTTTCGAGATCTGCCCCCATCATGCCCAGCACCATTTCTTTTAATCCCACCCCGTGCCCATGAAGCCAAGACGCCTGCTCTTTTATTCTGTGACCTATGGGACACTGGCCCTGGTCACCCATCCTTTCTTCCTGAACGCTGCACTCACCCCTGATCTTCATGCCTCGAGGAGACTGGTCCACCCCTCCCACCAGCAGGAGCAGCAGCGCCTTCTTCACGTCTTCGTGCCCGTAGATCTCTGGGGCGATGGAGGCTGCCAGCTTTTCATAGAAATCCTCCTCTGTGGGAAAGGGAAAAGTAAGAGTGTTCTCCGGGGGATAAAAGGTGCTAGGATGAAACTCACACTCCCAGTGCTTCCCCTGACCCCTCACCTGCAATCTGCCTCAGTTCCTCCCTGCTCAGTTCTCCTGCCCCCGACTCGTCATCCTCACTCTTACTCATCTTCACAATCCGATGGGCTTCCAGGTAAGTTTCCGACAGTAAACCCTTGGGCAGGAAGATGCCAGGGTATAAATGAAGTTCTTTAACCTGCCCATCCACGTGATTCCCTCAGGAGTTCCTGACAAAACCTTTCGTTCTGCTTTGCTTGGTGTTCTGCTATTGACACTTTTCTCTGTGGGGCTGGATAAGAATTAGGGGATGAGAAGAAATAGGGAAAACCACCTCCTCATTTTAAACTCCCTTTCTCACCTGGACCATCTGTCGGAACCCAGCGCGCAGGACTGGCAAGAAGATACCGGTGACGCTGACGTGGTCCCCGGGCTGGGCAATCCTTGTGTTCTCTCCTTCTACCAGCACCGTGATGCTGCGAGGGATATTTCCCACGGGCACTTGGTCGCTCTGGGGGAGAAGGGTACGTGAGGCCTCCAAGGACTAACCTCCCCTCCCCAGGCACGCTGCTCTACCGCTTCCTGGCCTACTCAGCCTCACAGAAGCCGACAGGAGGGACGCTGAGCTCTCCTTTACCTCTTCCCAACTCAATCAGCAAGTTCCAGTTAAACCTCCCTGCTGCTCTTGATGACTTCTCTGCCTCACCTCCTCTCTCTCTTGTTCTGCTTTCTTCCTTCTACTCCAGTGGACTCCCAAGCTCCACCTTCCCTGGGTCCTGGACCACACACCCCAAACTCACATGTTCTTGCATCTTTATCTCCTGGAATTTGATGAACTTGGAGCCACGTGTCTGTAGATACAGCCGCCCTCCTGAGCGGTTGGTCTGGCACTCCTGGCTCGGGCACATGATCAGAGGCATGAAAGTGGGAGACTGGATCTAGGATGCAAAAAAGGAAGCACCAAAGGAAATCATAAGGAAAGGAGCCCCTCAGAGTCAGTCACTTGAATCACATTCCTCTTTGTCGCAAAACCCATGGAACTTTCGAGAATGTCTTAAGTTATTCCTGGTGGATATCAACAGACACAAAAAACACAGAATGTATAGAAGGACCATTCCACGCTAGAAAGAAGATGAAAAGTGAACACACCAGCATGTTTTACAATAATCAGAGAAAATAACAAGTGAACATCAGCAGACAAAATTAATTCTTACAAAAACCACTGTTCACTGCTCCATACATACCGGCTGATAGGTCTCTGCCCCACACTGGTCACAAGTGTAAGTGGCCACCACCATCCTGGGTTTGACTTCAGAGACGCGAGTGACAATTCCACGCACCGTTACCAATTTCCCCACAGAGTCAGCCCGTACTTCCCGGATCACACGAGGCTTGTTACTACTGGGGCCTTGAAAATACAGCTCACTGAGGGAAAAAATCGTCGTTAGCAAGGCTCTGGGGATCAAACCCCACACCCTTCCCCACCGAGACCACTCACAATCTGCGCATGAGTTCAGGAGGATACTGGTTCTGGGGGCTCCGGGCTGCCCCTGGGTCCCGGCTCCGCTGCTCCATCATCAACCGGTGCTCAATGTAAACGTCCAGAACATCTTTATTTACCACCTAAAGGAAAAGAAAGGAAAATAGGAAAAAATCAGGATGGTGAAAGGAGAGCGCATAAAGGGGGCCAGGCAGAAATCACCGCCCCCTTTCTGCCAGCTTGGAAAGCCAGCTTTCTGCCCCCAAGAACCTTCTCGAAAAAAACCTAAGGTCCATGCCCTGCATTTTTCTCACCTCCCTCTCCTTGTACTGAGGCAGCAGCTCTTGTACAGCATCAGCGAAGAGCCTGGCATAGCGCTTGGTGTTCTCACAAATTGAATCCACCAGCTCAGGGTCATCCTCAGCTACATCATCTAGGTCTATGTACACTGCCACTTGCTCCCGATGAGCCAATCGAACCTGGGGTGGGGAGGAGATAGCCACGGGGCCAAATTTACCTTACCAGTGTTGACAAGCAAAAATATGTCACCACAAGCTCAGCACACAGGTCCCAGGCCCCACGTGGGAGAAACAGCAGTGTGAGACAAAACAAGACTCATTACTCAGCCCCCCTAACTCCTGAAAATACCTTAATTATTGTGAGTCTAGTGATACACAGGTATCAGGTACGGTGCTAAACTTGTTACTTACAGAAAAATGCATTTGCTAACAGCTCTTATAGCTGAAGTCACCGCCCCATTCCCTCTACCCAACCTTAAACTTACCAACTGGTTCCCATACTTGAACTGCTTCTTGCCAAATTCATCATCCTGGTAAAACTCTTGTAGGAACTTCTTCACCTTTTCTATAAAGAAAGCGTAAAACCGTGAGAATCAACCTTTCTTCAGATACCTTACTGCAAAACCCGTCTGAGAGAAACCTAAGAAACTCACCTCCATTTAAAATGAGATCGATGAACTCATCAATCGAAACAACATTCAAATAAGCCTACCTAATTCTCCCCAAACAGGGCAGAACTCTTTTTCACAAGCCTGTTTTGGCCTAGGGAAGAAAAAGTGGCCCCGGGCAGTTTAGAGTATTAACCAATATACTCCCCGCAGAGGAATTCCACTCTCTGCCTTAGTTAGAAATCTCAGTACCGTTTCCTAAGGGCCTCCCACAGCCGGCAACACACTCAGGTCTCAAGTTTCTCAGCGTTTCTTCTACGCGTTTTATTCTCCTTTTCTTTCGATCCCCTAAATCGCTGCTCTCACTGGGCTCTCCGCCACCAGGCCCGTCCTCCGCCCCACCCCCTCTCCCGCCACGGCTTCCGCTCTTAGTAAACAAAGAAGCACATGGGCCCAGATGCCGCCGCCTCACAGCCCGGGATTCCTCCGCCCAGGACGGGAGCCCGTCCGGCGATTGGCCGGCTCGTCAAGGGCCACACCGTCCCACCTCACCACTTCCTCCCTCTGCCTCTGATAAGCACCCCAATTCCAGGCAGGCCCCCACCCTCAGCAGCTCTCTCCGAGGCCACCGCGCGGAAGGACACTGTTTACACACGACACTCCTTCCAGCGGCGTCGCGCAACTTCCGCCCGCCTTCACTTCCGCTTGGAGGTGGGCCTAACGCGGCCAATCCCGGAGCGCAGCGGCCGGCCTGCCCGCCCCCCGGGCTTCGGCGCGTCTCGGGCGCTCCGAGCGCCTAAGAGCGCGGAGGGAAGTGGGACTGGGGGTGGCCGACCCTGAACCTTTGACAGGGTCCCCTGAGGTCCTAGTCTCCCCTTGGCGCGACCCGTCCTTCTGGAACTTAGAGCCGGGGTGCCCGCCCACCCACCACGACCCCTACTTCTTTCCCGTACGCGGTTACCAGCGTTCCCCCGACCTCGGCGCCCCGTGCGCATCCCAGGCACCGTGTGCCTCTAACCCGCCACCTCCCGACCCTGCCTCGGGCCTCGCGCGCCGAACCCGGCCCCCCGGGACCCCAGCTCACCCAAACAGGTGTTGACCAGGAAACTTCCCGCGCAGGACGCCCCTCCCACACTTGCAGACCCTCACCTTTCTCGAGCGCGTAGTCCTTAAGTGCCATTGCTGCCGAGGGCTGTGCGGCAGCAGTTGGCGGGCTCTGAGCTCCCACTCCCCGGACAGCTAAAAACGTCCGCGCGGCGGACTGCGGCCGACCAACCGAAATTGGCGCGAAACGTCGCTCCCCACGTGACCAGCGCCGCTGAGTGCGAGCCAATCGGAGAAGATGCCCTCCGCCCCTCCCACTCGCCACGGGCCCCTGCCACGACCAATCAGCGGGCGAACCTGGGCTGAGTGACGGGGGAGCGGCGCGGGGGTCAGGAGGGAAAGGCTGGGCGAGGCTTGGGCGGGCGCCGGGTTTCCCGCGGTCGAAGGAGAATCGCTCTTAAAGGGCCAGCCCACTCGCGTCCTTTTGTTCCGGGGCCGCAGGGCGGGGCAGGCCCAACTTTCGCTGTCTCCTGGTCTGCTCTCCAGAACGGCCATGATTTCCCAGTTCTTCATTCTGTCCTCCAAGGGGGACCCGCTCATCTACAAGGACTGTATCCTTGGCCAGCGGGGCGGGGGGGAGGGGCTGGGTGGGACTAGTGCCCCCCAGCCAGCCAGTGTCGCCAACTCCTTAGCTGTCCTTCCACCCTGTCAGTCCGCGGAGACAGCGGCGGCCGGGATGTGGCCGAGCTCTTCTACCGGAAGCTGACGGGACTGCCTGGAGACGAGTCTCCGGTTGTCATGGTAACCACTGGCGGGGGTGGGGTGGAGGGGATGCGCTTGGTGGGTCTGGGTGGGGGGCGCCTCCTCCCAGGGCTGTTTCCTTGAGAGCTTCCAGTTGGGGGGTACATTCCTCTAAATAATATTAATGGAAGTTTATTGAGCGCTCACAATGCACCAGGCACAGCTCCCCGCACGTCTCAATCCTCAGCCACTCTGGAGTAGGTACTATATTAACTCCATTTACACATTAGGAAGCTGGGCCCTGGGGAGGTTTCGTATGTGGCACAAGTCACGCTGCTAGTAAGTAGAGGAATCAGGATACCAGCCCAGGTCTCATGGGCCAGGAATCACAACTCTTTCTTGCTAATGCTTTTTCCCCTTGCCTCTGCCTCAGCACCACGATGACCGTCATTTTATTCACATCAGACACAGCGGTCTCTATTTGGTGGCCACGACTTCAGAAAACATTTCTCCCTTCAGCCTCCTAGAGCTGCTCTCCCGGTGAGGAGGGCGGGGCTGGGCACCCGGGCGTGGGGGTCAGAGAGGAGGAGGGTATGCACACTCTGTCCTGTTCTGCAGGCTAGCCACGCTCCTGGGTGATTACTGTGGCTCCCTGGGTGAGGGGACCATCTCCCGCAACGTGGCTCTGGTCTACGAACTTCTGGATGAAGTGCTGGTGAGGCCCAAGGATGTCCCTCCCTGTCCCCCGTTCCCTGAAGATGCATCCCATGGTTGGGAGGCTGAGTCCATTCATTTTCACCCCTTCCCCCCCTGACCATCCAAAGACTGCCCTTCCTCTGCCCATAGGACTATGGCTATGTACAGACCACATCCACGGAGATGCTGAGGAACTTCATCCAGACGGAGGCCGTGGTCAGCAAACCCTTCAGCCTCTTTGACCTCAGCAGCGTTGGCTTGGTCAGTCCAGGGACAGATGAGGCCAGGATTGAGGAGGGTTAGTGGGAAGTGTCATACGTGAGGATTGATTGCTTTGGATGATTTCCAGTTCGGGGCTGAGACACAACAGAGCAAAGTGGCCCCCAGCAGTGCAGCCGGCCGCCCGGTGCTGTCCAGCCGCTCTGACCAGGTGAGGGAGGGATTGATGGGTTCAGATCCTCTGATTTTTCTCTCAGCCCCCAGAGTCCAAGATCCCAGCATATCTTTCCACCTCCCCTAGACGTGGATGATCCCTTTCCTTACCCGTGTCCCCACCCCAGGGCTCCAGCCTCCACTGTCCTGTCCTTTCTGCCTGTCCACGTTAGAACACAGGCCGATTAGTCCCCAAATCCCTCTTTCCTTAGAGCCAAAAGAATGAAGTGTTTCTGGATGTGGTCGAGAGATTGTCCGTCCTGATAGCCTCTAACGTAAGTTTGGGCCCCCAGCCCTGCGGCTGAGGACAGGCGGCCTTTGGGAAGTGTGTTGGGGAGGTCACGTCTGGGCATTGACCTCCTGTCACTCTCAGGGCTCGCTGCTGAAGGTGGACGTGCAGGGAGAGATCCGACTCAAGAGCTTTCTGCCCAGCGGCTCTGGTGAGCAGCCTGCAGGCTGGACCAGGGTGGGGTTTGGGACAGGCTCCTTGGCGGCATGTATGGGGTATTTGGCAGCTTCTTCTTCTGTTCTTTCCTCTGACAGAGATGCGTATCGGCTTGACGGAAGAGTTTTGTGTGGGGAAGTCAGAACTGAGAGGTGAGGAGAAAGTGGGTCTTTCTCTCCTAGGTCGAGGTCACTGTCAAAGGTTTCATGGAGGGAAGTTAGAGACAGATCCCCACCCCCTCCCAAAATATCGGTTAGGAGAGGGGTCTTTCTCTCTTTGCAGGTTATGGGCCAGGAATTCGGGTGGATGAGGTCTCATTTCACAGCTCGGTGCATCTGGATGAGTTTGAATCTCACCGAGTCCTCCGCCTGCAGCCACCTCAGGGTGAGGTCAGGATCGGGCTGGCCTAGCACATTCCACCTACCGAGGGGAAGGGAGGCAGTTCAGGTGTGAGGAGACCAAACTCACCTCCGTTCCGCTCTGGTCTCAGCTGACCGTGATGAGGTATCAACTCTCAGATGACCTCCCCTCCCCGCTCCCCTTCCGGCTCTTTCCCTCCGTGCACTGGGACCGAGGCTCAGGCAGGTGAGACCGTTTCCCTGTTCTAGAACTTCTCTGGAGCCCAAGCCAACATGTGTACGCATGTACGTGTGTGTGTGTGCACACGTATATACACGTATCTGTTTATCTCTCGGTGGTGGTGGTGATGCTGGCTCCGAGTTAGTAAAGGCACCTTCCCCCACAAGTGGACCCAGCTCCGTGAATGTAATGGCTCGTGGAGTTGGGTGGATTTCAGCCCTTCTCTCTCCTTCTTGGGGCAAAATCCACACAGCCACACGTGGGGGCCCTGTGTGAGGGATGGTGAGATGCCGGTAGGGTAGGGCCTGAGTAACGGTGTTGTACCCTTCCACCCAGACTCCAGGTTTATCTGAAGTTACGATGTGACCTGCCCCCAAAGAGGTAAGTGGGGGTAGCCAAGCCTTGTCCAGCTACGTAGGGTAGGAGACAAGGCCAAGGTACCTGCTGTTTCCACCTTCAGGTGCGGCCACCAGCCTCAGAATCATTTAGAGGCTCTAGAGTTTGGGAAGGGAGTGGGGTGGCACTTGTGCAGAGCTCCAGTCGTGACATTAATGAAGATGGGACACGTCACGACCTCCTGGGGCTGTGACTCTGTTCCTTTTTCCCTTGCAGCCAGGCTCTCAACGTCAGGCTGCACCTTCCCCTGCCACGGGGGGTGGTCAGGTGAGCGTGTACGCACCGTGGGCCCGCGGGTGGGTTTACCAGCTTCTCCGGACAACAGGACGGCACTGGGGGAGGAGAGTGGGAGCTGTGGGATGGCAGGGGCTAACCCCAGCACCTTTCCTCTCCCGACTCCAGCCTGTCTCAGGAGCTGAGCAGCCCAGAGCAGAAGGCAGAGCTGGGGGAGGGAGCCCTTCGCTGGGACCTGCCTCGGGTACAGGGAGGCTCTCAGCTCTCAGGCCTTTTCCAGGTATCAGCCGCTGAGTCTCGAAGGCCCTCTCCTCCCACCTCCACTTTCAGCCCTGGCCCATAGCCTCCTAACGCGGTCGGTCAGCGCGGTCAGCTTCCTGGCCCCTTGGCTCCCCTGCCCTCCTTCCTGTTGAGGCCTTCAGCGCCCTCCTCCTGCCTCTGCCCCTCACAGATGGACGTCCCGGCCCTCCCCGGGCCTCCCGGCCAAGGCCCCTCCACCTCGGCTCCTCCTCTGGGGCTGGGCCCCGCCAGCCTCTCGTTTGAACTTCCCCGGCATACATGCTCTGGCCTCCAGGTTCGCTTCCTCAGGCTGGCGTTCAGACCATGCGGCAACGCCAATCCCCACAAGTGGGTGCGACACCTAAGCCACAGCGACGCCTACGTCATTCGGATCTGAGGCTCCCAAACGAGGACAGAGGTGACAAAGAAGGTGATCTGTGCATCAGGAGGACGATGTTTCCTCTCCCAGCATCCTGGCCTGTGGCTGTGGCTCTGGCTGGAAGAGTCCTGAGTCCTAGGGAGTAGGGGGGCTCCACGGGTCCGACCGCCCGTCAGTGGGATCTGACCCAGGAAGGACTGAGGTGGATCACAATTTAAAAATCAAGCTTTTATTCTGAGGAACTGACTGTACAATACTGAAAGAGAAAGTCACGTGGGGGAAGCTGACTACTATTTCCTTCCACCCAGCGTCTGTGTGTGCGTGTGTGTGTATGTGTGTGTGAGAGAGAGAGAGAGAGGGAGAGAGAGAGAGAATACAGGGGAGAGAAGAAGGTCAGCAGACGTGTGACAGCATCAAGGCGCAGGCGGAGGGGAGCCAGATCCGGGGGGCTGTGAGCCATTAGCCTTCGGAGTCCCTGGAGCGGGAGGGGGGCTCTCCCCAGTTTCCGGTTTCCCCCCACATAGGGCGCTGACCCCAAGCGGGGAGGGGGCTGAGGTCGGGGGAGGGGCTGGAGAAGGATGGGAGGTGGGGCCTCCTTTGCCCTCCCCTGTGGGCGGAAGAGAGACCACGATGTACTTCTGGACACTGCCGGGACCAGAGGGGGCAGTGCTGGGGGGCGCGCTTGTGGCGGTGGAGACCAGCTTGACGATGGGCTGCACGCTGGGGACGGTGGTGGTGACAGGAGAGGTAGTGGTGGAGCCTGAGCCAGGGGCCGAGGTGCTGAGGGACAGGACCTGGGCGGGAAGAAAGGCAGTGCCGCTTGCCTTGCACTCTCCCCGCACCCGAGGCCGGGGGTACTTCCCTTGCTCCAGCCCAATAATCAGTGACCTGGTGACACAGCCGCCACCACCCCTGGTCCCACACGGCGCCACGTACCTGCTGGGTGGATGAGGCGCTGGAGGAGGATGACATGACGATGAACTTGGTTGGGGGAGGGGAAGGCTGAGGCGGGGCAGCAGCTCGAGCGGACACCAGTGTCTGGACAGGCAGCGCGATGGAGCCAGGGACCTTCAGCAAGCCAGGGGTCCGAGGGCCAGGCTGGGGGGCCTGTGAGAGGGTCAGCGTGGGCCGGGGCTGTAGGAAGAAGCAGCAGGAAGAAAATGTCACCATCTACGAAAAACACCAACTATGGAAAGAAGGGCTCCTCTTGCTCCTCAGTGGGTCTCACTGGGTTTGGGGCATCATCACAAAGGGGGGCCTAGACACCCCCAAAGACGGCTGACTCAGGGGGCCCTGTGTTTTACAAAAGTCAGTGTGTGTGCCCGAGTATGTGGTGTCTGTCTGTGCATCCCGCCCGGATGGGAACCACCGCCGTGTTTTTCTTCATTTCACCGTACCACTTGCTCACCTGTCTTCCCCGGACCCTGTACTGACCTGGGTGATGGTCAGAGTGGTCCTGTTGACCTGCTGAGCCTGCAGAGCAGCCTGGGCCCGGGCCTTGACAACGTGGGAGCAGAGCAAGGGCCCGAGGGACCCAAATTCTGCCCGATAGGCATCCTGATTGTCAGGCGGTGGGCGCAGCTTTGCCAGAACAGGGGCACAGTGTTTCTGCAGAGAGAAGAGCAGCCAGGTAGAAGGAGGGCAATGACTCTGAGAATCGTGACGGGGGAAGGGGTGAGAAAGGTCACCCACTATTTCAGTGTGTTCCTGCTGGAAGCCAGGCTGTGCTGGGTTATCAGTGTGTAAGGAATGCTGTGGTTTTTCTTCGTAGAGAACTTGGGCACCAGCTGGTGGGAGTGGAGAACTTGCTGAGTAATTACACTGGTGATATCTAAGGGCCAGCCGGTCCACAGGGCATGTGCCTTGCACAGAATGGGCCAGAGTGATGCAGAAGCATCAGGGGCAGTGCAGGCTTGAAGTCACAGGCTGAGAGTTAAGACTCTTATTTCTTACTTAACCCCTTAGTGCCTCAGTTTTTCCAGCTACGAAACAATATGGGACTCTGAGGTGTGCCCTGAACATAAGAGGCGAAGATGGGGTAGATGAATGGAAGATGCTGTATGTTTGCTAAACATTGTCCTTGTGTGTGTGTGTGGTGGGGGGTGGAGAGGGGGATCCGCGGGAAGAAGTGGGGGAGGGCGGGGGTGGGGCTTCATCACCAGGAGGAGGCTCTGCACGTGGTCAGCCCCGATGCGGTCGATGTTGCTCAGCACGGGGCCATCCAGGACCCCGCGGATCCGCTCCCCCTCCTGCTGTAGCCGCGGCAGAATCAGAGTCTTAATCACCTGTTGGAAGAGAAGGGGAGAAGCCGGGGCCCTGGGGTCACCACAGGGTCTCCCGGGTCAGGGGGCCGTTGCCCACCCTGACCTCACGATCCCCCCCCTCCCCCGGGGCTCCCCACGCTGGGGCCTGACGTCGTGTCCCAGCTCTGCCAGGCCTGCGATGGAGCCGTAGCGCGTTGTCCACGGGGTCTTCTCGTCCACCCAGCTCTGCAAGGGGATGGAAAATAAACCCAAACAAAGGGGTGTGAAAAGCTAACTACTAAGGACCGAAGTCTCTCATACACACATTTTCCTTGTAAACCATTAAGACATGACAGCTCCTTCCCAGCCACCCTCTCCTCCCCAAAGCAGCCGCTATTCTGACCTCTACCACCAGAGATTAGTTTTTCTGGTTTTTGAACTTTAAGTAAATGGAATCACACAATTAGGAAAAAAAAAAAGACACCACAGATGCAGCTCAAGTCCCAGTCCCCGCCCACCCCCGGCCCTCTTGCCCCTGGTTTTCAGCATCACTTCCTGCGGCCACACTGGTTTGAGTGAAGCTCTCGTTGTTCTGGTGACAACCCCGGGTAGTGATGGGCAGCGGCTCACCTTGGTGAAGGTCTTGGTGATGCGGGACTGGATGTTGTTCGTGGTCGTGCTGAAGTGCTTGCAGATCTGGGCCACCAGGCGGGCGGCAAAGTCCCGCAGCGCCCAGTGGTTGTCCACGTCTGGCCGCAGGCACAGCTGTCTGCTCACGATGCAGGTCATCACGGCTGGGATCAACTCGTGCACCTAAGGCAGAAGCCTCGAGTCAGCTGATTCTGACAGGTGGTCTCCTGTGGGTGGCGGCAGGGTCCCCAGAGCCTGGGATGAGAGGTGGGCGGGCAGGTCCACTCACGTATTTCTCTAGATACAGAGTAGGGTTGTCCATCAGCGCCTTCACCATGCGCATCAGGTAGATGAGCAGGGCCAGGTTGTTCTGCACCACGTTCACGCGCACCTGGTTGCGGGGAGGGAAGCGATGGGGCAGCGGGACCCTTCCGGTGAGCCTCCTCTCCCTCCTCCTCACCCCGGAACCTCGTCCTAGGTGCCCCCCTCCCACGTCCTCTCACCCCCTCTGAGATGAAGGTGCTGAAGCGCGGCAGCATCTGGTAGAGTCCCGGATCCGTGGCGATGCTCTGCAGAGCCTCCTGTGGGGGGAGGGGAGCGAGTGAGGAGGGGCCGACACTGGGGGGGGGCGGGGCGGGGGGCCTCCGAGGGGTAAAGCCAGGACGGGGGGGCGGGGCCTCACCGCTCGCTTGGCCTCACACGAGCCCACACAGGCTTCTGTGATCTCCTTGTAGTACAGCTGTTGCTCCACAGACAGCTCGTGGATGCTTCGGGGCTTCAGCCGCAGAGGGGCCCCCTCCAGCAGGGGTGGCGCCTTCTTCTCTTTCCCTGTGTGAAGTGGGAAGGCAGGTTCAGAAAAGAAAGCTCCAGAGGAGGCCTCAGCACCAGACAAACCTCAACCCTCACCTCCCCCACCCAGGGAGACCCGGCTTCCCTTGGGCTTCTTGGTCCTCTCTGGGGCTCCTGGCCTGAGGTCTCGCCCTCTGCCCTGACCTCACCCACTTCACAAATGACCATCTGGCTTTGGGGCAAGAGGCCTGGCCCAGCAGTACTGACCTTTGCCGTCAGCTGGAGTGGCCCCCTGACCTTTGCCTTTCAAGGGGCCGTCTTCCTCCTGGCCCGGCTTGGCTGACTTCAGGGGCTCTGTGGCCTCAGCCTTCTGCTGCTCTTTGGGAGCTGGTGGGAAAGCAGTCAAGGCAGGAGATGTAAAGGGAGGAGGAGGGAGAGGGGTGGGTGCTGGACGCTGGGCACGGAGGTTACCTGGGGGTGGGTTCTCTGGAATAGCTGGCTGGCAGCCTTCAATGCTCAGCCAGTGAGCTGCAAGGAAGGAAGGTGTTAAGGTGAACGGCTGAGCGCAGACATCAGGAAGTCCCTCCACACTAAGGGATGCGTGCTTTCCTTCCTGTTCCTCAGCAGGGATCTCACACTGAGGGCTCCTTCACCGTGTGCTTCCTCACACCCATACGCATTGCTCCTTCCCCCCTTCCCCTCCTCCCCATGCCCTGCTCTCCCCTCCCCTTCCCCAACCTTTGAGGCAGACATCCAGGGGCACCCGGGGCAGAGGGGTATTGATGATGTCGCTCAGATCAACCTCCTTCTCCTCGTAGAAGTAAAGCTCCCGGCCGCCACCAGAGGCGAAACGGAAAGGAATGAACTCCTGAGCGTGGAAGCCATACAGTGGCTACAACAGGACAGAGAGAGACGCTGGGATGAGAAGGGAGCCCAAGCAGGCAGGTCTGGCTGAGGCAAATGTACCGTCTGGGAGGTCTCAGTACCCTGCCCCCTCAGTCCTGTGCATTCCCATCACCTCGACGTTCTTTAGCTTCAGTGCGTAGTCAATGTCACTGGTGGTGAGCTTCTGCCGCTTCCCCATGTGCATGAACTTCAAGGCATCCTAGGGGTGGGAGGACAGACGTCAGCCCGAGACCCTGGGGAGGAAGGCGGCCTGGGCAGCACCCTCCATACAGTGCAGGGAGGCCAGGGTACCTGTGCAATCTCCTTGATGCGGTAGCTGACCTCATCTGTCAGCAGCTGGCAGGTCTCCTCCTGAATCTGAGCGATGCCCATGGACTCGGCCACCACCTTCATGGACTCCGAGGGCAGCACGGTGTTGCTCAGCTTCAGCTTCTTCTCCTCAGCCATTCTGGAGCCCCTCCTCCCCTCCCCCAAAGGAAGATGCCCCAGGGCGGAGAGATGGAGACCCTGGCAGGGGGGTGAGAGGAAACGTGAGAGTGACATCCCAAGAAGAGGGGCTGTCCGTTCAGGAGGGGCCACAACAAAGGGAGGACAGTGGAGAGGTGAGGAGGGAAGGGGCTCGGGGGGTGCCCTTTGCCCATCCCCACGTGAGCAGCACGGGCTGAACAGGAGGAGGTAGCACTTGGACCCAATTCGACACAATTTATCGAGCTGATTCTATGCCAGGCACAGTGCAAGTGAGGTATAGTGGAATGATCTCAGCTCTCAGTTTAAATCCCAGCCCCAGCACTACCTAGCTATGTTAACTGGGCAAGCTACTTAAATTCTCCCAGCTTTGGGTTTCTTCTCTGTAAAATGTGGAAAGTATCTTTTTTCCCTAAGGTTGTTAATGTGCCTGCTTTCATGTGTCTTGCTCCGTCATGCATCATTATTCACACTTGACAAAAAGACAACATTGGTTAAAAACAACTCTCCCTGTCTGAGCCTGTGTGCCCTTACAATTGAACGTGATGAGAAAATGCACAACCATCCTGACCAATGTGCACTTTTTTCATGGCCACGAACTTCAAACGGGCCCTTAATGCTGCCTGATGGTCCTACATTTCAGTGCACCCAGGTTCCCTCTGTCTCATCTGACACCTCTTCTCCTCCCTGATTTTTGGCCAGGAGAAGAGACCTCCCCAGGCTCCCACCACCACGTCCACCCACTGAGCAGCACCGGCGCCCACATGCTCTGCCTTCCCTGTCACTGTAGAGATTCTGGTCATGCCCCTCCCCAACTCAAGCATCCCTCCAGCATTCCCCACCCTCCCTGCATCATCGTCAATTCCTCGACCTACCAGATCACTCCCATTAGCCCTACAAAATGCAGTTATTTCTCCCATCTTCAAAATACAAAACAGTGGTCCACCCATACCATGGGATATTTTTCAGCCTTAAAAAGGAAGGAAATCCTGACACACGCCACAACACAAATAAACCTTGAGAACATTGTGCTAAGTGAAATAAGCCAGTCACAAAAGGATAAATACTGTATGGTTCCAATTATATGACGTTCTTCGAGTAGTCAAATTCATAGAGACAGAAAGCAGAGTGGTGGGTGCCAGAAGCTGGGAAGGGGAGAAGAGGGAGTTACTGTTTAATAGGTACAGTTTCTGTTTTACAACATGAAAAGCATTCTGGAGATGGATGGTGGTGATGGGTGTGAATGTACTTAATGCCCCTAACGTGTACACTTAAAAATGGTTAAGATGGTACGTTTTATGTTATGTGTATCTCACAATTAAGAATTTTTAAAAAATCTTGGACTTCCCTGGTGGCACTGTTAAGAATCTGCCTGCCAATGCAGGGGACACGGGTTCGAGCCCTGGTTTGGGAAGATGCCACAGGCTGCAGAGCAACTAAGCCCATGCGCCACAACTACTGAGCCTGCGCTCTAGAGCCCGCGAGCCACAACTACTGAGCCCGTGTGCCACAACTACTGAGCCTGCGCTCTAGAGCCCGCAAGCCACAACTACTGAGCGTGCGTGCCACAACTACTGAGCCCGTGTGCCACAAGTACTGAAGCCTGCACGCCTAGAGCCCGTGCTCCGCAACAAGAGAAGCCACTGCAATGAGAAGCCCGTGCACCGCAATGGAGACCCAACGCAGCCATAAATAAATAAATAAATAAATAAATAAATAATTTAAAAAAGAAAAAAACATCTTTTCTTCATCCCACTTTCTCTACTAGCGATACTCTGGGGGTTTTTTTGGCTCCTCTTTGCAACAAAACTCCCTGAAAGAGCTGTCTTATCTCTAATTCCTCTTGAACCTACTCTAGTCACGCTTTTGACTCCATCAGGTGCCTGAAACCACTCATCAAGGTCATTGTGACTCTACATTGTCAAATCCAAAGTCCCATCTCCTTCCCCATCTTCCTTGACCTCTCAGCAGCACAGGGCATAGTTGCCTGCTACCTTGTGGAGACACTGTCTTGACACCACTGCTACCCCACCTTCTCTTGGTTTTCCTCCTCCTTCACTGGCCACTTTCTCTACGTTTCCTCTGCTGGTTCTTCCTCTTCTCCTCGTCTGCTTGATGTTGCTGTGCCCTGGGCTTGGTCCTTGTACAGCTATGAGCTATACTTATTCCCTTGGTGACCTCAACCATTCTCACAGCTTTCAGTCGCTTATAGGCTGATGATGGCAAATTTATATCCCCAGCCCAGAGCTTTCTTCCTAACTCCAGACTTGTATATCAAACTGGCTACTTAGAATCGCTTCTAAACTGAACTCCTGATGACCCCCACCCCACCAGCTCCAGCCTCGGCTTTTCTCATCTTCATAGCAACGCCATTCATCCAGGCGCTCATTCATTATGTGAGCCCTCACAGCAAATCCACCAGGTGATCCAACCTGATCCGCCACTCCCACTGTGTGGCCAGCTCCCCAGCATCTAGCCCCTGGGGAACTTCAATAGCCTCCTGATAAGGTCTCCCTGCCTCCATCCTTGCTCCCTACATCTATTCCCAACATAGCAACCACAGTGATTCTGTCAAAAAATAAACCACATTGGGTCATTTCTCTGCTCAAAACCCTGTACTGGCTCCCAATGTGCCACAGAGTAAATTCGAAATCCTTAGTATGGTCTACAAGCTCCTCCGTGATTTACTCTCTCCCCATCACATCTCTGACCTCCTTTCCTTCCTTCTTCCACGTTGATCCAGCCCCACTGTCCTCCTTGCTGTTCAAACATTTGCTCTATTCCCTCTGCCTGGAATGCTCTTCCCCAGATGTTCCCTGGCTGCCTATTCCCATCACCCTGTTTAATACTGCACCCCACCCCCATTCTGCTTTTTAAAAAAAATTCCCAAGGAATTTAACATCTGTTGATATATATTGTATTATTTCTTATTGTTTATCACCACCACATCTCCCCTTCCCACACTGTGTGGACAGAGATCTTTGTTACATTCACTGATGTATTCTGAGACCCCGGACTGGTGCCTGAGACACACTAGATACTCAATAAATATCTGTTGAATAAATGAATGAACTGTAAGGCTTAGGAATTAGGTGCTCACTAAACCCTCAGTACCACTGTTATCAAATGAACAAGATATAGGCCCAAGCTTGGAATCTACTTTGTGTCCAAAAGGAAAGTGGCTCGCTTCAAGCTGGCATTAGGAAGACTAATGTCAAAAGTGTTTTGAACTGACTGCGAAGTGTGTGTGGAGTGCGGGTGTGGGCCTGATGGAGGGGCGGGAAGATGGGGGCGAAATACAAGTTAGTTCTTCTCACACCATCCCAGGTCTCCTCCCCCGCTTTTATAAGCCTTATCTGCAGGGAACACATTTATTCAACATACTCTGTGCCTGGAGCCGGGTATACAGGAGGCGGTCATGTCCCAGTTCCCTGGCGAACTCCTACTAATCCTTCAATACCCCGCGGTACCCTCTGCCAGTAAAGGGTCAAATAACACGCCACGGCCTCAGGAAACCTCAGATCAGTGGAGTCGGCAGGAAGGCTTCCCAGAAGATTAACTTGACCTAGATCCGTGTAGCAGTTTCCCCAGCAGGGAAGCAGGTCTAAGGTCCCCAGGCAATGGGTACAGCGAGAAAGAAGGCGTAGAGAGCCCAGCTCATCCCCCCAACATCCCTCCAATGCACACGCACAGTCCCCACGTGCACGGACACACAACCAACCGTCCTCCTCCGGGACCCCACACGGGCCCTTCAAAGGGTCTAGTCCCGGGCACCACTCAGACCCGCCCCCGCCAGTCGAGCGCCCAACGCAGGAAAAGCCTCTCACCGCCGCCAAAGCGCCGCTCACCCGGCGCTCGGCGCCATGTTGGCCCCGCCCCCTCCAGGAACAGGTCCTGGCAGAGACCGAGAGCAGGTCACTGCCCCTTCCACGAGCCGGAATAAGCCCCCTAGGCTCACGGCCTGAAATTATATAAAAATGCTGTCTCTGTGCCTACGTGTAAGGAGCACACCCTCTTGCTGTAATTACTTCAGTTTATTCCTTCACTATCCGGCAGCCAGGACCTTTGGGAGGTGCCACAAAACCAGGCGGGGAAGCCCGCCCCGCAGCGAAGCCCCGCCCTCTTCGAGCCGGCACTGCGCTTGCGCTTCCCAAGCCAGGCTGGATTAAAGTTGCAGCCGACAGCCTTGGGATTTAAAGGGCCCGCTGCCTGCCCGAAGTTGGTTTGAAGGCAGGAGGTGGTTGGCTGTGGACGGCACTTGATCATGGGACCTGTGCGGTTGGGAATGTTGCTTTTCATTTTGACTGTGTCTGGGACGCCGAAGGAGGAGGACGATAACACAGAACGCTTGCCCAGCAAATGCGAAGGTATCTAAAGGGAGTAGTAGCCCCTATTCGCATCCCTCTGCCCCACCTCCGTCTGGGCCAGACCAAATGGACCGTGATGGGTGGGTCACCTGACCTCCTTCAGGACCTGCGGGAGGTTCTGATGGAGCCTGGTGGAATTCGAATGGGGTCAACGGAGGGAACACATAGCGCTACCCCAAAACTATGGCACTACAATTCCCATAAGACATCCAGAGTGAGCCCGCTTTTTCTTGCTGGTTTGGGCCCCCCAATGGTTTGTGGGAATTGTAGTGCAGAGACTATCGGCCCAGGACCGACCACTTTACTGAGCATCGTGTGTGTGAGTGTGTGCGTCTCCTCCATGCCACCAGACCTAAATCTGAAGAGCCTGCAGGAGTGAGGTGTCAGGCTCATTACCTGTGGACATCCTCTCTCCACCCCGGCGGAGACGCTCCCAAATTATAGGCCCCACGCCCTCCTGAGGGGGTTTGGGAGTGAGTATGTCAGCCTTTGAAGCTCATAAAAGAAAGAGGAGGCCACACAACTGGGAGAGGTTCCCCATAATTGTGAGGTTTTGCAGAGGGTGTGCACTGTGTGGCTTTTACAGTGAGCAGCATCTTCTGTGGCTGTATCACCTATGGGGCCCAGCTGGGAGGGGGCACTTCAGAGCGCCCTGGTTCCCTGGTTTGTTGCCTCCCTGGCTTTAATTTCTTCCTGGATTCTTTTCCCCTTCGCCTCACTCCATGCTGCATTTCAGTAGCAATGTTCCTCCTGACTTGCTCCTCATCTCTCCTCTCCTTTCATTTGTGTCCCTACTCTTAACCCCCTACACCTGTCAGTCTTTCTAAACACAGACTCAATTGTGTACGTCCTTGCTTTAACACCTCTTCAGGCCTCCTGCTGTGATTAGACTACAGCCAACGTTTTTGGCATAGCATCCAAGTGTTTGTGGTCTGGCCTCCACCTTTCTTACATTTCCATACCCCACCTCCCATCCCCAAAGTGCCCATGCTTCAGCCATATTGAACTTCTCAGCGGTCACTGAGACTGCCTCATCCTCTCACACCTCTCTGCCTTTGCACATTGTTGTTTTCCTTTTCCTGGAATGATCCTTGCCCTTCTGTATTTGGTTCTTCAAGACCCAGTTTAAATGTCACCTCCTTTGGAAGCCTCCTTCCTTATCTGTCACCTCCCACTGCACTGGAGGGAAGGAGAGTACCTGTGTCTCCCTGTGTATCCTTAGCATAGTGCCATAGGCACATTTGGGACACTTTGGCTCCTTGCCCCTGTGTTTAGTTTGCTTGGCACTTCTGTATAGGCCTGTCCTTTTCTTGGGACCCACTGGTGCTGGGAAGACAGTGGTGGAAGAGACACAATGCTCATCCTTGAGGAAATCGTAGGCTAGTAGGAAGTCCATGAATGACCACTGAATGAATTTTGCATTTCCTAGTGAGATTAAGTCTCTTGGTAGAGTCCATTACACAATATTGTCGTCATCTTTTTATCTATCCCCAGAGACATTGGCAACGTCCTGTGGATAGATCATGGGTCTTATTGCTCTCTGTATTGCTATTGTGCATCCAGAAGGGGCTCAATAAATAACTGCAGAAAACAGCAAACACTTAGGCAGTGTTCACCACGTGCCAGGCACTATTCTTGGGGCTTTACATAGATTGATTGATTTAATCCTCACCACACCCCTGTGAGGGGGGTACTATTATTATCTTCATTTTAGAGGTAAAGAAACCAAGGCAGAGCAGGATTGTCACCCAGCTACTAAGTGGCTGAGTCAGGATTCCAGCCTTGCCAGGCTGGCTCCAGAGCCTGCACCCATAACCATTGTGCTCTGCTGCCTTTGCTTATCTGCCGAATGAGTTGCTGGTATGTTTGTTTGTCTTTCACGTCCCCTTGGACATCTAGTATGTAAACTGCTGAGCCTGGAGCTACAGGAAGAGCTGAGTCGCACTGGCCGATCTCGAGAGGTGCTGGAGCTGGGGCAGGTGCTGGACACAGGCAAGAGGAAGAGACACATCCCTTACAGTGTTTCGTGAGTTCTTCTTGGTGTTCTTCCACCTTCCAATCCCCGAAGGAGCCCTGGGAGCGCCCACAGCATCCAGGGAGTCTTTGTTTCCCCTCTTCCCACAGAGAGACAAGGCTGGAAGAGGCCTTGGAGAATTTATGTGAGCGGATCCTGGACTACAGTGTTCATGCCGAGCGCGAGGGCTCACTGAGATATGCCAAGGTCAGACTCTTCTCCAGGGCAGGATCCCATCTCTCAGAAACTACAACCTGTACCCCGAGGTCCTCACGATGTCTGCCCAGCTCCCCCCAGCTCTGGAGTGTCCCCTCCCCATCGTAGACTCCCTCGTCTCTTCTCTGTGGAACTCACCGGGGTCTCCAGTAGTTGACAAAGCTGATATGGCAAAAAGGGGAGGAGGCAGGGCAGTGGCCTGGGCTGATCTCAAATTCCCATCTCTCAGGGGCAGAGTCAGACCATGGCAACGCTGAAAGGCCTGGTGCAGAAGGGGGTGAAGGTGGATCTGGGGATCCCTTTGGAGCTGTGGGATGAGCCCAGCGTGGAAGTCACGTTCCTCAAGAAGCAGGTAGGAAAGGATACTGCACTGCCCAGGGAGGTGAGAAGGGAACCTGAGAGGGGAGCTAGATCCTAAGGAGGTCCATCTTTGAGCAGAGCAGGGACTCTGCCATTGACTGAAGTGGGCCCAGGAGCATATCAAGAAGTAATAATGGAGGCTAATGATATATACTGCCACTTACTGAGCACCTACTGTGTGCCCGATTTGGGGCCACATACTTTCCAGCTGCTGCCTCATTTTACCCTCACAACAACCTGATGTGGTAGGTACTATTACCACTTCCCATTTTACAGGCAAGGAACTGAGACTCGGAGTATAATAACTTACTTGGCAGAGTAGGTGCTGGTAAATGTCTGTTGAATGAATGAGGATCACACATCTAATGAGCCAAGTTTAACCTCCTGGTTCCCTGCCTTTCCGAAGTGGGGTGGGGAGACAGGGAGTGAAGGGCAGAGAGGAGGGTCTGCAGAGGCCAGCAGAGCAGTTACCCTTCTGACCTTTCCACCTGACCAGTGTGAGACGATGCTGGAGGAGTTTGAAGACATCGTGGGAGACTGGTATTTCCACCATCAGGAGCAGCCCCTTCAGCATTTTCTCTGTGAAGGTCATGTGCTCCGAGCTACTGAAACTGGTAAGCCTGGGGGCTGGCCCCTTTCTTGCCAGGCCACAACCTTCCCTCTCCCCAGAACCAATATCTAAATGGTTTTCTATCACCCAACCTAGCATGTCTACAGGAAACTTGGACTGGAAAGGAGAAGCTCACAGATGGGCAAGAGAAGACGGAAGAGGAGGAGGAGGAGGAGGAGGAGGTGACTAACACACCAGGCCACCCCAAGCATGACCCAGAGGAACTCTGACCTTTGCCTCTGAGCCCCCAGGAGGGACAGGGGTCTTGGAGAAGAACCCTCTGAAGTCTGAGCGCTCCCTGCCCCACAGCTTTCAGAGTGTGTGTATGTGTGAGTGACCCCACCCTAGAGCCTGTAGCTCTTCTCTCCCGTGTAGTTTCAGGCAGGATCCTGGTGGTGCAGCATGGCATAGCTATGGGGAGAAAAGTGGGAGCAGTAGGTGGAAGCCCGGCGCCGACATATGAGTCCTCTACCTGCCATTTATCCCCTTGTCAGGTGTGTGTGGTGACAGTATTGAGATATTTAAATATGTCCGCTACTCCCCACCGGACCCAGAGGTCAACATGGCTTAGAAGCAGTGGACCTTGGCAAAGTCACTTTGCCCCTCGAGGGTCTGTTTTTAGACTCATAACAAAGAAGCAGAATGGACATTCTCTACGACCTATACACGCTGCCGGCGTCTAGGAGGCTACATGCCAACAATCTGTGAACGGGAAGGGGACACTGGATGGGGAAGGAGTAACATTGATAAGTTAGCTGGGGTAGACACTTGGTCTACTTCATATTAATTTCACTGCGGGGCCACCACGTAATATCAAAGGTGCCAAATTTTCTATAACGCTAGTAAACTTTTTTTAAATATCAGCTGAGCCCCAAATTTCAAACAACTGCCGTGCACACATCTTAGCTGGCCGGTATGGCAGCGCCCAGTGAATAGGGCCGTTGGTCGCCGTCCCGTTAAAAGCTAACGGTGCTTTGTAGTTTTCCAGCCCAAGGAGGGTGGCACGGATCAGCGGGCTGAGATCGGGTTTCAGGCTTGGGACTGCGCAGCCGCGGTCCGCGCATGCCTGAAAACGCGCCGTAATTAAGTTACGTGCGCGGCGACGCCTGGGCCGCCATACTTGGGTTACGGGAGCTCGCAGAGGACACACTCCCACGCGCTTTTCCGGTGTCTCTTCTTTCCTCAGAGTGAGGCAAGACCTAAGAGGCGCTAAAACTAGGTCCAAGGTAGAGAGCGGCTCCGGTTAGAATGAAGAAAATAACAAGGTTATCTCCGGAAGGTGCCGGTTGAGGCCCTCACACGCGAGCGGGGTGGTGGCCGAAGACGCTGAGGGACGGGTGCATTCTCGCCGAAGTTCAGTTGGGCGATGCCAACTTAAGGGTGTGAGAGGGGTGGCAAGGAACTGAGATTCACTCCGCGGAGGCTGGGCGAGTGTGGAAATCCGAAGGGAGCGGACAGTCGCCGAAGGCCCCACTTCCTTTCCCCAGCCCGTCCCTCTCCGGCCATGAGCGGTCTAGTGCGCACCGAGCCGCTGCGCGGGGAGCCTCCTCTGCGGATGCCCGGCGACGCCTTTTCTGTGGTGGTTCTGCTGCAGGGCTACGCGGAGCCCGAGGGGGTCGGCGACGCCGTGCGCGCCGACGGCTCCGTGACCCTTGTTCTGCCCCAGGCCTGGGGCACGGCCTCCGGCCACCGAGAGCCCCCGCCCGAGGGCTACGAGGCGAAGACCGCCCTGGAGGAGGCGGCCCGTGGCCCCATCCTCGTGGACACCGCGGGGCCCTGGGCTCGAGAGGCGCTCCTGGGGGCCCTGGCGGGGCAGGGCGTGGCCCCGGGAGATGTGACTCTGGTGGTGGGGACCCACGGACACTCGGACCATATCGGGAACCTGGGGCTGTTTCCCGGCGCGGCCCTGCTGGTCTCGCACGACTTTTGCCTCCCCGGGGGCCGCTACCTCCCCCACGGGCTGGCTGAGGAGCAGCCTCTGCGGTTGGGGCCGGGACTCGAGGTGTGGGCCACGCCCGGCCATGGTGGCCAGCGAGACGTGAGCGTGGTGGTGACTGGCACGGCCCTGGGTACCGTCATGGTAGTGGGCGATGTGTTTGAACGTGATGGGGACGAGGACTCGTGGCAGGCGCTGAGCGAAGACCCGGTGTCCCAGGAGCACAGCCGGAAGAGGGTCCTAGGCACTGCCGACGTGGTCGTGCCTGGTCACGGAGCCCCCTTTAGGGTGATCAGGGAAGTCTCGGCGCCAGAGACAGAGAGTCTGGGGAACAGCCGGCCAGATCTCGTGATCGGAGACAAGGAGCCCACGGTGCACCGATAAACCCCAGTCTTGACTGGATTCCTTTCAGGGACCCCAGCCCCCCACCCCCAGACAAGGAACTGACGTCCAGGACACGAGAGGACGTGTCAGAGAGGAGTCATGGGTTGTCACTTCCAGCCCTTCCAGGAGGCCAGTTTTCCAGCGAGGACAGAGTACTTTTGCCACAGCTGTCACCAGTATCACTAGGACCGAGGACTGGCTCAGCTGTGTGCCACCTCTCGGGCTTCATTAGTAAAATGGGAGAATGTTCTTGGGAGAGTCTTCCAAAATAAAAGTAGAAACTGCATTGAAAATCATACTGCCCTTCAACTATTCTCCAAGAAAAAAGAAAAAAGAAAAAAAATCATACTGCCCTAAATGTAAATGTGAAGCATTC
Source organism: Balaenoptera acutorostrata (assembly GCF_949987535.1). NCBI lineage: Eukaryota > Metazoa > Chordata > Mammalia > Artiodactyla > Balaenopteridae > Balaenoptera > Balaenoptera acutorostrata. The sequence goes on from NC_080078.1 coordinate 6,847,776, forward strand.
ATAGTGATAATCATGCAGATAAAATCCAACAAGTGCAACAAGGGGACACTTTGGCGATACATCGCCTGTTTCTCAGAGGAGGCAGCTTGCTGAGAGAAGGTGCAGGGCAGACAGGTATCATTCTAGTCATCTGACTTTAAGTTATTAATTCGTTCAATGAATGCTGCTTAACACACCTGCAATGTCTCAAGCACGGCTCGAGGTCACGGGGATACAGCAGTGAGCAAGCCGGACAAACTCAAGGAGACAGGTAAATAATAATAGTAGTAAATCAAATAATTACGGGTTCTGGTTACTGATATGCAGAAAAAGCAGGGTGAGAAGGGTATAGAGTACTGGGGTGGGAGAGTGGTCAGGAAAAGCCTCCTAGGTGATGTTTGATGAGGGAACTGAATGAGAAAAAGCTGGCCACATGGAGGTCTGGGAGAGGGGCATTCCAGGCGCTGGAACAGCAGGTATAAAGGCCCCGAGGCAGGCTTGACCTACTTGAGCAGCAAGAAGACCTTGGGGTTGGGTTGCAGAACGCTGGGGAAGAGTGGCAATAAATGAGCCTACAGAGTTAGGCAGCGCCATCTTGCAGGGCCTTGGTAACCATAGTGAGGGGTTTGGATTTGTCCTGAGATAGAAGGCTTTGGCTTTATACTGATACAAAAGACCAGGCCGTTGACCTGGTCTCATATATGTTTTAAAATACTCACTCTTGTTCTGAATGGAGAAGGGGTTGGAGTGGGGCAACAGTAGAATGGGCTGAACTAGATCGAAAGCCATTGCGGTCTTCCAGGTGAGAGAGCTTGATGGCACCTGCCCTTATCCCAGAAGTCCTACTGTGGCTGTGGTCCTCTTCACAACTGGGTCCCCGTGCCTGGGCCCTCTGTTCACACAGCCCCAGGATGGACAGAAGCACTCAGGTTGGGGAGAGGAAGGAGAGGAGGAAGTCCACCTTGTTGTGGACGATGAGCCTCTCCGGGTGGATGCCGTCATGCAGGGCCAGGCTGGAGGTCACTTCCCAGGGTCCACGAAGGCCACATGGTCAGCAGAGGCAGCTCAGAGGAGCCGGTTCACCTGGAGGGAGAACCAGTTGCTGCTGTACGTGGACTTGTAGCTGGTGTTGGCCAGTTTGATGACCACCAGAGTGCGGGGCTCCCAGACCAGCAGTGCAGCCACGGCGGCCCGGATCCCTGCCAGTCGTTGCACAAAGATGGACGGAGGGAAGGTGGTGAAGTGGGTGCCTAGGCACCACCACGGTGTGGGGGCCCCCAGCCAGGCCACCCCCAATTCATGGGCCACCAATTGTAATGAAGCCACTGGTGTGTGGAGGGAGCGCAGGGGCCAGCTGTGCGTGCCAGTGCCTCACTATGCCCCGAGCAGTGTCCACGGCCATCAGAGAACCCAACTGATACGTGGTGTGTAGATCCACTGGCTTCAGGGCTGCACGGAGGATGAGAGAGGAGGGGACGGGTTATTTAGAGCTGTACACTCTCAAGTTAAACAGATAAAAGTGCCAGTCTCGACTTACTTTCTAGAACATGGGTATCCTGCCCTTGACTCAGGGCTGGTCACCCAGAGCAACACATCCCTTTGGCCACACTGATTGTCTCCAGGATGGACGGGTCACCTTAGTAATCTTAGGGGTTTTGCTGGAGCTAAGGGAAAAAGTCTCGTTCTTTCCTGCAAGACTGACATGGGAGGATGGGTCATCTTGCCCCCTTGTTGGAAGAGCCCGCTGCTGCTGGGGCCACCTAAGAGGGACTGAGAATGAGAGAATGAAGCTGAACGGTAGGGGGCAGAAGTGGGCAGTGAAGAGAAACAGACCAGATGACAGGTGTGAGCACGGGAAGCCAGATCCGCTGCTAACTCATCAGTCACCTGGGCTAATCAACTCCTTTCGTGCCTAAGCTGTTCTGACTGTGTTTTCAGCTGTTTACAAGATGAGTTGTGAATGGATACAAACACTGATGGAAATGATCCCTTAGAGACAGGGAGTGAGGACAACAGTGTGGGGCTGACAGCAGACGGAAAAAGTGCTTAAGATATTAGGAGGTTGGGCCCAGAGTGATTGTTTCTTTCAAACTTCTTTTTTGTGAAAACTCTTGGGAAAACTGGACCTATATGATCAGCTTCCTCTCCTCACAAGTCACTGGCAGACATTGGCTGCAGAATAACCCAGGCTTTCTTGGCCAGTTCTCTCCAAGAACAGCTCTCCGCTCCAGTTTGGCTGACTGCCTACCGCCTTTCAGAGACCCACATCCTCCTCTCCTGCGGACCTTTGAGTCCACTCCCCCCCCCACTCCCCATCCTCTCGCTTTTCTCCACCATCTCAAACACCCAGGCTCAGCTCTCTCATCTACAGAAAACCTCCCCTGAATGTGCCAACCTTATTTTAAACTCTAGCTATGCCTTCTCTATATCGTTCACTTAGCATTAGGTGATACCTGGTGTTGGTCATTATTTCTGGAAATGTCCTCTCCCCACTGTGCCCCTTGAGAGCAGAAGCTGCAAGGCCACTTGAGGTCTAGGCTCAGAAATTGCACAATATCACTTACATCACATTCTGTTGACCAAAGCAGGCCAGCCCAGATTCAGGGATGAGGAAATAGCCTCTCCATCTTGATAGAAGGAGCTGCAAAGAATTTGTTGCCATTTTTTCTGTTGCAACATACCACAATGGGTTAGTGCACGAATTGGTGATGCTAAAAGTTCCCCTTCTTTTTTGGGGGGTGGGGTGGTTATCCTAGGTTCTATTTTTATTTTTTGATTTTTTAAATTGAAGTATAGTTGATTTATAATATTATATTGGTTTCAGGTATACAACATAGTGAGTCAATATTTTTATAGATTGTACTCCATTTAAAGTTATTACAAGTGGCTGTATTTCTCTGTGCTGTACAATACATCCTTGTTGCTTATTTATTTTATACATAGCAGTTTGGATCTCTTAATCCCATACCCCTATTTTGCCCCTTCCCCCTTCCCATCCCTCACTGATAACCACTACTTTGTTCTCTATATCTGTGAGCCTGTTTCTGTTTTGTTGTATACATTCCTTTTCTTTTCCCGCCTTTGGCTGCGCTACGTGTCTTGTGGGATCTTATTTCTCCGACCAGGGATCAAACCCAGGCCCCGACAGTGAAATTGCCAAGTCCTAACCACTGGACTGCCAGGGAATTCCCATGTTTTGTTATATACATTCCTTTTTTTTTTTTAATTTTATTTATTTAATTTATTTATTTTGGGCTATGTTGGGTCTTCGTGGCTGCATGTGGGCTTTATCTAATTGGGCGAGCGGGGGGCTACTGTTCGTTGCGGTGCGTGGACTTCTCATTGCAGTGGCTTCTCTTGCTGCGGAGCACGGGCTCTAGGCACGCAGGCTTCAGTAGTTGTGGCACGTGGGCTCAGTAGTTGTGGCTCGCGGGCTCTAGAGCACAAGCTCAGTAGTTGTGGCGCAGGGGCTTAGTTGCTCTGCGGCATGTGGGGTCTTCCCGGACCAGGGTTCGAACCTGTGTCCCTTGCATTGGCAGGGAGATTCTTAACCACTGTGCCACCAGGGAAGCCCCTATATACATTCTTAAATGCAATCTTTTATGCCTTCTCCCATCGCCCAAAGCACCTGTCAATCACATCACATCATTCCCTCTTCACTTCCGGAAGGCGGCAGCACTTACTTCACAGAGAAAGCAAAGACCATTGTCCCTGCTATCTCTGCTTCAAGCCACCTTACCAGAAAACTCTGCATCTGCACCCAGGCTCACCTCCAGAAGAGGGGTGATTTACCCATTTATTGTGGGTAGCTGTAATTCATTCATTTTCACATGCGTAGTATTCAATTTTGTGAATTACCATGTAGTGTTGGGAAAACTAGTTACCTCATGCAAAAGAATGAAATTAGACACTTATGCCATACACAAAAATTAACTTAGAACAGATTGAAGACTTAAATGTAAGACCTGAAGCAATAGACTCCTAGAGGAAAACATAGGGAAAAAGCTCTTTGGCATTGGCCTTGGTTGTGATTTTTTTGGATATGACACCAAAAGCAAAGGCAGCAAATGCAAAAACAAGTGAGACTACCTCAAACTAAAAAGCTTCTTCATAGCAAAGGAAACAAAATGAAAAGGTAACCTACAGAATGGGAGAAAATATTTGCAAACTGTATAATTGGTTAATGTCTAAAATATATAAGGAATTCATACAACTCAATTGCAAAGAAGCAACCCAATTTAAATATTGTCAAAGGACATGAATAGACATTTTTCCAAAGAAGACATACAAATGGCCAACAGGTATATGAAAATGTGCTCAGCATCACTAATCATCAGGGAAATGCAAATCCGAACCACAATGAGATACCACTTCACACCTGTTTAGGATGGCTATTATCAAAAAGATAAGAGATAACAGGTGGTGGCGAGATTGAGGAGAAAAGGGAACCTGTGTGTACTGACTGTTAGTGGGAATGTAAATTGGTATAACCATTATAGAAAACAGTATGGAGTTTCCTCAAAAAATTAAAAATAAAATTACCATGGTAATTACCATTACCATATGATCCCAATCCCACTTCTGGGTATCCAAATGAAATGAACTCAGTATGTTAAAGAGATATCTGTACTCCCATGTTCACTGTAGCATTATCCACAATAGCCAAGATATGGAAACAGCATAAGTGTTCATTAATGGATGAATGGATAAAGAAAATGTGAGATACACATATGTATACACACACACACAGGAATATTTTTCAGCCTTAAAAAAGAAAATCCTGCCATTTTTTGGCAGCATGGGTGAACCTGGAGGACATTTTCTAAGGGAAATAAGCCAGACACAGAAAAGCAAATACTGTATGATCTCACTTGTATGTGGAATCTAAAAAGTTGAACTCATAGAACCAGAGGATAAAATGGTTGCCAAGGGCTGGGGAGTGGGGGAAATGAGGAGATGTTGATCAAAGGGTACAAACTTGCAGTTATAAGTTCTGGGGATCTAATGTACAGCATGGTGATTATACTCAACACTGTATTGTATACCTGAAATTTGCTATGTGAGTAGATCTTAGGTGTTCTTGCCACATACACAAGAAAAAGGTAACAATGTGAGGTGATGAATGTGTTAATTAGCTTGATCATGGTAATCATTTCACGATGTATACATATATTAAACCATCATGTTGTACACCTTAAAAAATCACGCTGTACAACCTAAATATATACAATTTTTATTAGTCAGTTTTACCTCAATAAAGCTGGGGAAAAATAATTTTTAAAGCAGTTAATTTAATATTAGATATTGGAATGACAAATTCAAGTCAAAGCTGCTAACAAGAGCAAAAAACTAAAAGAAGAAATTGGAAAGATGGCCAAAAAGTAGCAAATGGGAAAGCTGGTTTGAAGGCCACAGAGACTGTGAGGAACAGTTAATGGATCTAAATCATAAGCATGTTTGGCTCTGGGTTAGTTACCCCTATTAATAGCAACACCTTATGGTTAATTTAAATGTGACCCAAATAAGATCCCTTGCTCATTAATCTGGTATTGAATTTTCTATTAATTTGGTACTGAACTCAGAGGTTACCAAATAGGCATAGAAGAATCCCACCTGATAGTGGGCTTCTCCAAAGAAAATTTTTGCTTCTGACAAAAATCTAGGCTAATAACGTCCTAGAGTGTGTTAAATTAACACAGGTTGAGATTTTTCAGACCAATGGTTCTGTGAATTTGGACTGCACATCTACCTAAGGTCTGGCTTGTGGGTATAAATTCTCCAGAAAGAGTTTTCTCTGTCTGTTCTGGACCAAGGTCGAAGACAGTCAAATTCTTTGAAATCCTCTGCTTGAGTGTGGGGTGGTGGTCTCCAGGTCACACAATATGAGGGTGTAGAACTTTGAGACCCTGACTTTATGCCAGGCGGGCAATTTCCTATTAGACTCACCACATTGTCAAAGACTTCGGGGTTTGTATCCTGCTCTTGGCTTCCTGCACACCAAATCTCAAGTTTCTTGAGCTTGGCAAATGCCCTCAAGGGGAAAGCAGTCTTTAGTGTATTACTCTCTGAGTTCCCAGTTTCATTTAGATTTTGCCCTCTGATAATTCCTTTAAAATTTGACAGATTATCAATGCATTTATTTATTTATTTATTTAAAGTAGATAGAATGTGTTTTTTTTTTAAATATATTTATTTATTTATTTATTTTTGGCTGCATTGGGTCTTCATTGCTGCACGCGGGCTTTCTCTAGTTGTGGCGAGTGGGGGCTACTCTTTGTTGTGGTGCGCGGGCTTCTCATTATGGTGGCTTCTGTTGTTGCAGAGCACGGGCTCTAGGCGTGCGGGCTTCGGTAGTTGTGGCACGTGGGCTCAGTAGTTGTGGCTCACGGGCTCTAGAGCACAGGCTCAGTAGTTGTGGTGCACGGGCTTAGTTGCTCCGCAGCATGTGGGATCTTCCCGGACCAGGGCTTGAACCTGTGTCCCCTGCATTGGCAGGTGGATTCTTAGCCACTGTGCCACCAGGCAAGCCCAGAATGTTTTTTTAAAATTAATTAATTAATTTTTGTCTGCGTTGGGTCTTCATTGCTTCGCGTGGGCTTTCTCTAGTTGTGGCGAGCGAGGGCTACTCTTTGTTGCAGTGCATGGGCTTCTCATTGCGGTGGCTTCTCTTGTTGCGGAGCACTGGCTGTAGGCGTGGGGGCTTCAGTAGTTGTGGCACAAGGGCTCAGTCATTGTGGCTCGCGGGCTTAGTTGCTCTGCAGCGTGTGGGATCTTCCTGGACCAGGGCTTGAAACCACGTCCCCTTCATTGGCAGGCGGATTCTTAACCACTGTGCCACCAGGGAAGTCCTATCAATGCATTTTAAAATATTAAAAGTATTTTTGTCATTTAAAAATTTTGGACTCACTGAGGTATAATTTACATACAGTGAAATTTACTTTTTAGTGTTATAACTATACATTTTGATGGACATGTAATTGCATAACCACAAATGCAATCAAGAAACAAAATGTTTTCATGACCCTAAAAACTTCCCTCATGATCCTTTGTAGTCACCTCCCTCTGGCAATCATTGATGTTTCCTTTTAAAATAGCTTTACCTTTTCCAGAATGTCATATAAAAATAGATCATAGAGTATGTAGCCTTCTGAGTTTGGCTTCTCTCACTTAGCTTAATGTATTTAAGATTCATCCATGTTGTTAAATGTAAAAGTAATTTGTTCCTTTTTATTGCTGAGTAGTATTCCATTGTAAGGATGTACCAGTTTGTTTATACTGGGGTTGTTGTATTTGAAGGATATTTGGTATATATTAATTTTATAAGAAACTGTCAAACTGTTTCCACAGTGGCTGTACCATTTTGCATTCCCATCAGCAATGTTTGAGAACTCCAGTTACTCCACATCCTCACCAACATTGGTTTGTCAGAAAAAGTCATTTTGTCACCATTTTTTAAATAAATAAATTTATTTATTTATTGGCTGCATTGGGTCTTTGTTGCTGAGCACAGGCTTTCTCTAGTTGTGGCGAGCAGGGGCTACTCTTCGTTGTGGTGCGTGGGCTTCTCATTGTGGTGGCTTCTCTTTGTTGTGGAACACAGGCTCTAGGCATGCGGGCTTCAGTAGTTGTGGCTTGTGGTTCTAGAGCGCAGGCTCAGTAGTTGTGGCGCATGGGCTTAGTTGCTTGGTGGCATGTGGGATATTCCCGGACCAGGGCTCAAACCTGTGTCCCCTGCATTGGCAGATGGATTCTTAACCACTGCACCACCAGGGAAGTCCCTTGTCACCATTTTTGAAAGTTAGTTTTACTGGGTATAGTATTCTGGATTGGTAGTTTTTCTTTCAGTACTTCAGAGATGTCATTTTATTTTCTTCTAACTTATGACCTGAAGCCTGTTGTAATTCTTATCTTTGTTCCTCTTTGTATGAGATGCCATATTTTTCCTCTGGTTGCCTTGAATTTTTCTCTTTGGTTTTCATTGGTTTAAATATGATGTGTTTAGGGGTGTGTGTGTGTGTGTGTGTGTGTGTGTGTGTTCTTGGAGTTTTCTGAGCTTCTTGGATCTGTGGGTTGATTTTTTTAAATTGATTTTGGAAAACTTTAGACGTTGTCTCTTCAAATATTTCTTCTGCATTCTTTTTCACTCTTTTCTTCTGAAATTCCAGTTACCAGTATGTTAGACCTTGGACGTTTACCAACAGCTCTTGCATGCTCTGTTCTTTCTTTCTCTCTCTCCTCTTGTATGTCAGTTTTGGTGTTTTCTAATTAACTTGTTTTCAGATTCCATGGAAATACCCCATGAAATCTACTGTGGTCCTTTGCTTTCTTCATATTCTCCAAAACACCAACTACTTTGTTAGAGTAGACCAGCTGCACTTGCTCCAGAGCAGGGGAAGGATAGCAGGTATGTGCCATTTCCAGATCCTGGATATCCCCAGGGACCCTGGGCTTCAGGGCAGGACCCAAAGCAGATCTCCACTGTGGGTCATGGGTCTGCCCTGTTGGTGGTCTGTGGTCACAAGGATGCTTCCAGGTAGCCTGCCAGGGCACAGTTGGCCTAAGCAGGACCCCTTAGGTGGTAGGTGAAGGTCTGGGGGCTCATGGAGGCTCAAAAATCCCTCACCATCGCCCACGGTTGGAGGCCAGTACAGAAGATGGGTCAGGTCTGAGAGCTCCTGGAGGAGAAAGTCCAAGAGCGAGGGAGATTCTGAGAACTTGGAGGCAGATTTAGAGGCAGAGTAGGGTCCCAGGGGCTGAGGGATGTTACTGTCAGGCCAGGACATCTTGAAATAGAGGACCTGTGGGTAGTGAAAGAAGAATCTATCAGTGGTTTGTGTTTCCTTCACTTTCTAAGGGGAAGGAGATTTCCAGTCACCAAGGTAGGACCCAGCAGTTCTGTCCTACCTGTATCAGGCTGTCACTCATCAGCCTGTTGTCTGAGTCACCACCATATTTATTTGAAGGTAGCAGCTGTTCTTCATGAAGCAGAAGTTTATGTCTTCAAATAAAAGAAAAAAAAATGGTATCACCTCTGCCTTCTTACAAGAATGGCCTTCTTGCTTTCAAATAACTCTACTTCCCCTGCAGAAAACAATAACAGAAAGATAAACAAGAAAAAGTCATTTGGGGAGATCAAGAAACACAGTTCTAAAAATGTATGGATCAAAGAAGAAATAAAAATGGATATGAGATAACATTCTGACCACATAGTTACTTGGGGAATGCAATTAAAGCAGGATGTAGGAAGTTTTATAGCCTTAATGCTTCTATTTCAAAAGAAAAAAAGGCTGAAATGGACTGAGCTATATATCTATTTCAAAAAGTTAGAAAAAGAAGAGCAAAATAATCCAAACAAAGTGGAAAGAAGTCAATAATAAAGATAAAATGAGTAATTTCAGAGAAAACAAACAAAGTAGAAAGCATAGAAAAAGCCAAAATTTGACACTTTGAAAAGACTCAGGAGACTTCCCTGGTGGTCCAGTGGTTAAGAATCCACCTTCCAGTGCAGGGGACGCTGATTCGATCCCTGGTGGGGGAACTAAGATCCCACATGCCACCGGGCAACTAAGCCTGAGCGCTCTAGAACCCGAGCGCCACAACTAGAGAGGAGCCCGTGTGCAGCAATGCAGAGCCTGCGCTCCACAATGAAAGATCCCACATATCGTGATGAAGATCCTGCAACTAAGACCCAATGCAACCAAATAAATAAATAAATATTAAAAAAAAAGAAAAGACTCAGACAATTAATGAACTTTTAACAAGATTTATTAAGTAAGAGAGAAAGCATGAGTGGGTTGATACCAGAAACGAAAAAGGAGACATAACTAGAGCTTGTGCAGATATGAAAAGTTATGTCTGTGACAATACATTTCACTAAACAAAATAGACAAATTTCTAGACAATTATGTGAAAACTGACTCACAAGGAGCTAGAGCACACGGGCTTCAGTAGTTGTGGCACACGGGCTCAGTAGTTGTGGCTCACAGGCTCTAGAGCAAAGGCTCAGTAGTTGTGGTGCACGGGCTTAGCTGCTCCACGGCATGTGGGATCTTCCCGGACCAGGGTTTGAACACGTGTCCCCTGCACTGGCAGGCGGATTCTTTTTTTTTTAAAGCAACATGGATTTTGGCTCTTGTGTTTAAACTGCAGTCATGATTTTTTTAAAAAATTAATTAATTAATTTATTTATTTATTTTTGGCTGTGGTGGGTCTTCGTTTCTGTGCGAGGGCTTTCTCTAGTTGCAGCGAGCGGGGGCCACTCTTCATCGCGGTGCGCAGGCCTCTCACTGTCGCGGCCTCTCTTGTTGTGGAGCACAGGCTCCAGACGCGCAGGCTCAGTAGTTGTGGCTCACGGGCCTAGTTGCTCCGCGGCATGTGGGATCTTCCCAGACCAGGGCTCGAACCCATGTCCCCTGCATTGGCAGGCAGATTCTCAACCACTGCGCCACCAGGGAAGCCCCTGCAGGTGGATTCTTAACCACTGTGCCACCAGGGAAGTCCCATATATGTGTCTTTATCTTTAAAGTGGGTTTCTTGTAGACGACATATAGGTGGGCAATGTTTTTTTGATCCACTTTGACAATCTTTAGCTTTTAATTGGTTCACTTAGACCAAAGTGATTGGCGTTCAAAGTGATTATGAATATAGTTAGATTAATACGTACAACATTCCTTACTGGTTTTTTTGCCCTTGTTCTTTTTTTTTTTTTTTTTTTTAAATTTTTAAAATTTTTTTATTTTTTATTTTTTTTAATGCTATTCTTGTCTGCTTACATTCTTTTTTTATTTATGTATGTATGTATGTATGTATGTATGGCTGTGTTGGGTCTTCGTTTCTGTGCGAGGGCTTTCTCTAGTTGTGGCAAGCGGGGGCCACTCTTCATCGCGGTGCGGGGGCCACTCTTCATCACGGCGCACGGGCCTCTCACTATCGCGGCCTCTCGTTGCCGAGCACAGGCTCCAGACGTGCAGGCTCAGTAATTGTGGCTCACGGGCCGAGTTGCTCCGCAGCATGTGGGATTTTCCCAGACCAGGGCTCGAACCCACGTCCGCTGCATTGGCAGGCAGATTCTCAACCACTGCGCCACCAGGGAAGCCCTGCCCTTGTTCTTTGTTGCTGTTTTTGTCTTACACTCTTTTTCTGCCTTTTGTGGTCTTAACTGAGCATTTTATATGAATGCAGCACATATTATAGAAACATAATGGTTAGTGATTTTATTTGTTCCAGGGACAGGAGAATGGTGAGGAGGCGGGAACTAACATTTATTGACATTTCTGTGGGCTGGCTAGATACATAGTTCTATGATTGTTCCCTTTATTTCCCTTTACTTCTTTCATTATCTCTATGATTGGATATTTGCCATTTTAAAGGTAAGGAGACTGAGGCTCAAAGGTTTTAAAATTTCCTTAAGACCAGTGTCTAGCCTGTGGCTGTTCTCTGGCTTAAATCCAGGTCTTTCTGACTCCAAAGCCCATTTTCTGTCTATTGAAAAATGTCATCTTTTCCGGAGATTGTTTTGGAATTAGAAATTTAGGAATTTGATATGTAAAACTTAAAGACTCTCAGTTTTGTCACTTTTTCATTTAGGCCCTAAGAAAAAATTTAAAGCTCCCCAAAGCAAGGCCCCAGTAAGTGACTCATCTGAGGAAAAAGAAGCTAGAATAGTGCCAGAGGTCCTGACCCCACCAGCTCCTCCCGGGGCCTGTCCCATGGTGGGGAAAGAAGGGCCTGCACCCCAGGAGCCACGGCCTCAGGAGGCTGGAAGTGTCCCCTCTGACGATGGAGCCTCCAGTGACCTGGACCTGGAGCAACTCATGGCGGATGTTGGAGAAGAGCCGGAGCAGAGGGAGGAGCCAGAGCACAGAGACGACGCAGGGGGGCTCGCCGTGGCCTCCTGTGAGGAATAGCTGTGGGCTCGCACCGCCTTCCTGCTCTCTCATCCCTTCTGTGGGAGCAGGAGGCAGAGCCTCTCAGAGGATCCCCGAGAAGCTGATAAATGTTGGGCTTGTTCATTGGCTGTGAGGTTGGTTGGCTAAGGTCAGAGTTGTGCAGTTTATGTTAATAAACCAGGTTACTGGTTTAGTTGGTTTGGTTCGTCTCAACCACTTGCTTTCTTTTGGCTTCTCTCCCTCCTCCTCCGTGCCACTGTGGCCCATGGTGCTTTCTGGTGGGAGGCCTGTCAGTATAGGGATCTGGGAAGATGATGACACCCGAGTCCTGGGAGAAGGACATTGAGAAGGGCAGGTCTGGGTTCAAATCCTGCCTCAGCCACTTACTAGCTACATGGCCTTGGGAAAAGCACTGTAACCATTCTGGGTCTTGTTATCCTGCCTCAGATGGTACCTCCAGTGCCATATAGGGTGCTTGATGATGCTGAAATGAGGTGATGCACGTAAGGCACTGACACAATGCATGCTAGTTATCTTCCTAAGGAAAGTAGAATGGTTAAAGTAGGGGGACAAACCTTCGCTTCCGGACTGACTACCAGTGTTTGGGGATTTATTGGTCCCTGGCCTGAGGCAGTCACTGAACAAAAGGACTAGGGGAGGGATCTGAGTGTGAGCTATCTATTATGGTTCATTTATGGCAAGAAGGACAGAAGTGGAAGGTGATGTCAGCTTTCTCCTTAGATGCATTCAGGCAAATTGTACAGGGACTTTTATTTTTGTGGTCAAGGGCTAGGAAGTTGAAGAGGGAACTGGAGCAGGTGGCTGTGTGTCTCTCAGGTCCTTGGTGGCCTTCAACACCTGCTGGCTTCTGAGTCGTCTGTGTCTGTCCAGGGTGATTATGAGGAACTGAGATCCCTGTGTGCAGCTGACTCTAAGCAGGTCCTCACTCAGTCCCACTCCTTAGGCCTTTAAGACAGAGTATAGCGTCTCTTCCTGGGGGCCCTCTTGGGGAGGCGGGTGGGGAGGCGCTGCTGGTGAGGTCAAGCTGGAGAGGGCGAGGGAGGCATAGAAGATGTCGTCATCCTGGGGGAGAATGGAAAGGGGAGGGGGTTAGGCAGCAGAGGGGGAGCTGTCCCATCTCAGAGCCGCAATCCCACAGCTGAGGCCCTGCCGAAACCACAGTCCCTCTGTTCTTCCACCCCACCTTCTCCAAACTTCCCTTTAATTCTTTCAGGACCTAATCTGAGCTGCTTACCTTGGTGTCCAGCTTGGAAAACATACAGGCTTGGGGCCTGCATGTTGTCCTAGAAAAAATCAAGATGTGCCAGGGTTAGGTGGCCTGGCAGCAAGGGTAGAGAAGTGGGCAGGGGGCTCCAGTAGTGAGGTCATCTTTAGGTCAGGAACAGGGTCTGGGGGAGGGTGGGTGAGGCAGGGGAGAGAGGAGGATGCTGAGGGCACGTGTGTGGGGAGGGGGTGTGTGGGGAGGAAGGAAGGCCCAGGTGGAGAGCGGGGATGATGGCGGCAGGACCTACCTTTATTCCCAATGTTCTCGTATTTCTCCTCCGGGTTTTGGAAGGATCCCCTGTGTGGGAACAGGAGGGGGGCGATGTGTCAGAGGCTGGACAGAAAAGAGTTACCACCTGCATCGGGCTGGTTCTCTTGGTGGGGGCTCTGTGACCTGCCCGGACACACTTGGAAGATGAAGGCAGAGGTTTGAGGCTCTCAGAAGGAGGCCGCCTGGACGGGGTTGAGGGGTCATTTGTGGTGTAGCCCTGTCCCTGAGTGCTGACTGAGGTGGATTGTTCTGGAGAAGCGGCTTTACTGCAGGGGCACAGGGAGGAGAGGCAGGAGGGGGAGCTCCTGTCCTCTCTGCCGCAGCGCCTCAGTTAAAACTGGAGCATGAGAACCAGGAAGCTAATCTCAGGTCCCCTGGGCGGTGCTCAGGCCTTGGTCCCCAGAGGAGACGCCATCGCCATGGGGAGGGGTCCGAGGAGGGCAGCTGTCAAGAGTCAGGAGGGAGAGAAAGGAGGGAGGGGCTGCGAGAAGGAAAAGCCTGGAAGTGGAAGGAAAGGTGGAGAAAGGAAAGAGGGGGGCCATGAGGAGGGTGAGAGCTCAGGAAAGGAAGGGGAGCTGGGGCCCGGGGGAGGGAGCCAGGCTGGGAGCCGGGAGGGAAGTTGCTCCGAGAAAAGACAGAGGGCGGAGCAGCTGGAGGTCGCGCGTCACGGGGAAAAGGACAGATTGGATGAGGAGCAAGAAAGAGGACAGAACGTGGAGGTGGTAGGTGTGTTCAGGAAGGATGAGGTGGAGAGAAGCCAGGATGAACTGGGGATGAAGGAGGAAAGGGGGAGCCAGAGAAAGACAGAGGGAGATGTTCCGGGAAAGAATCAGAGAAAGTGCTGGTCCACTGTTCTCGATTTTTTAAAGAGCTGGAGCCTCCGGAAGTGAAGAGCCTGGCCTGTTAGGGGACTTGGGAGGGTGTGGATGGAGAGTCCAGTCGGGGAGGGGCTGTGAAAGGCTCCCTAGTGCTGTTCTCAGAAGGAAACTTCCTGCTTCACAAAACAGCACCCCCCTCCCCCCTTGGAGGAGAAGCGCTCACCTGGCTGGGGTTCTGGCTTTAGTCTGCAGACCTGTAGGGGGACCAACAGTGTGTCAATGTGTCATCCATGGAGGCCGGTCTCCTGCCTGCCTTCTCTGCCCCGTCCCACCCTGAGCTCATCCTTGGAGAGACCAGAGCAGCGAAGCAGCTTGGCTGAAACCCGCCTGGGAAGGGCCTGGGACCTGAGCCTGCACCTAGCAGGCACTCTGAGGCTGCCCACACCTGTCCTGCCTTGTCCTCAACACCCATCAGGAGAGCAGCTCTTCCCTGCACCCTGCGCCCCTTCACCTTCTGAACACATTGGACTTGCCCACTTCCCCCAGCTCCAGTGACCTCTGCTCCACTCAGCCACACCCTGGGCCTTTTTTTTTTTTTTAATCACTCGAGCTGAGACCTCTGACCTAGTAAATGCTAGTATCATTTTTATGCTACTACTGTCTTTCCTTCCAGCTCTCTTTTGTCATCATCCCCTGTACCTGTGCTTAACCTCACTAACTCTTGTCTCTTGATGATCCACTTTCTTTCAGGTTATCCAGGCTCTCTGCTGAGCCCTCTACTCTCCATCTCTGCCCTCTCACTGGCTCCTTGACCTCCTGTGTTCCCCTGTCCTTCTGCCACACTTGCTGACACATCTTCAGTCCTGGATGTGTCCTAAGGCAGGGAATGCTATTTGCTTATCCCAATATCCATTTGCTTCTTCTTATTCAGTTACAGAACCTTGATTTTATTTGGAGTGGCAGCATGCCCCCCTACAGATAGATGTGGGACCTATGACTAAATATAGCTAGTGAGATATAAAGGGAAGTTGTGGGTAGGACTTCACAGATGCTCTTTAAAAGGAGGACAGACAGCTGGGGAATTGTCTTTTTGTCCTTTCCTCCTTCATCCCTGATTGGATTCAGAAATAATGGCTGGAGTCCTAGCAGCCATCTTGAACCAAGAGGTAACCTTTAGGATAGAAGCCAGGATCCAGGACAGTGAGCAGAAAGGTAGACGCCTGAGTGCTTCTAGGTGGTAGCTTCTGCTCTCTGGCTCCACATCCTTTTATATGAGGGGGAAAAAGTAAACTCTGTGTTATTTAACTTACTGTTCCTTCTGGACTTTGGTGCTAGCAGCTGAACACAACTTCTAACCAGTAATTCCTAAATGTTTCTAAACCTTCATGCTTGAATACTGCTGGGGGAAAACATAATCATGTGCAATGATGCTTGTACAGATTTATGTCTTCTCATCTGAGTTGGTCCTCAAATACCATCTTGCATTTCCTTAGTGACTACGTCACATTTTCTCTTTGTCTCTGACCCTCATCCTCACTCCCAGGACACAACCACTGTGGTTTTTGCTCTGCAGAGTTAAAAAACAATTTGTATGTAATTGAATTTATAAATATTTTTATTCATGACTTTTTCATACTTAGGCTGGTCATCTTCAATCCATGGTTGTAAAATAGTTTCACATGCTTTCTACTAGTACTAGGGTTATTTTTTCCTCATTTATATCTTCAATTTTGGTGCAAATTATGAAGTAGGGAGATAACATTATTCTTTCTCAGCTGCTACTCCATTGTTCCAGGACCATGTATTGAACTATTCATCCTTCCCCCTAGATTAGAAATGCTTCCTTTTAACCTGCTAAATTCCCTCATATATTTGGATCTGTTTTCATCCTGCTTGTATTTGACTTTTCGCTTTTATTCCATCTGTTTATCTATCATATGCCAGAATTACATCATTTTAATTATTGTAACTTATTAATTATAAGTCCTCATCCTCATATAGTGCTTATTCTGCACCAGGATCTATTCTAAATGCCTTTTGTTTGTCATGACAACCCCAGGGAAGTACTATTTTTATTCCCATTTTACCTATGAGTAAGTTGAGGCTCAGAGCAGTCATATCATAGTGCCAGAGTTTACCCAGCCAGGGTGTGAAGCAGGTTTGGCTGCAGTCATGCCAGATTCTATGCTTTTCAACCTCTGAGCTTTAGTATTTCACAGGGCTCATCTCTCATTGCACATTTTTAAAAAATTATTTCAAATCAGTTTTGGTCGGTGGTGTGGCATAAATAATTAATGCCTCTAACCCTGTGGTCTCTTTCAGCTGTGAGTGCATACATCCAAATTTCTGATGGGCATCTCTACTCACATGCCACACAAATATAAACTATTCCAAACTCAAGAATCATCCTTCTCTCCCAATCATGGTCCTTGACCTCCTCTGCCCCTATTTTACTTGGGCTCACCATGGCCTCACTCACCCAAGTTCGAAACATGGGACTAAGCCCTGCTCCCTCATCCTTCTATCAATCCAATCATCAAGTCCTACTGGTTTCCCCTCTTAAACTTTTCCAGGATCTGGCCCTCTCCCTCCATCCACGCTGCCATGGCATTAGAGTGACCCCAGGCTGGCCCACCTCCGGCCCCTCTACCGCAGACTGTGTATCTGCAAGGCCAAGCTAAGGTTTCCACTTTGCTGCTTCACTTTGCCTCTGGGATCAGAGGCTCTGGGGTGTGATTTCCAAGGTCATCTTCTCTCATCTCCTGCCTCCTCCACAGCCCTGAGCTACTTAGAATTCCCAGAATGGTTTCCTTCCCCTGGAAGGACAGTGACCTCTACAGCACCCTCACCACTTGCCTGGCTAATTCTTTCTTATTTTTTGAGACTTTTTGCAGGAGTTGCTTCCTCTGGGAAGTCCTCCTTGATTACCCCTCCTTCCCCTCCCAACCTAGCTCTTCCTAAGTGGGTCAGTTAGCCCTTGAGGCAACTGTCCTCCCCATATCCTCTTATCCCCCATTTCCTTGAAAGCAGGGCCTGTGCTTTATTTACTTTTGCATCTCCATTTACAAGCCAGGCCCTGGGAAATAGGAGCCAACTTCCTGTTCCTTCTGCTCTCACCTTCCTTTTCCCAGGGCAGAGCGTCCCTCCCATGAACCAAAAGCGAGGACTGAGAAATGATTAAGTCAAGCATCCAGAACTGGAAAGTGATCAGGTTTATGAAGAGGGATTGGTCTGGAGTGGTGGTTCCCAAACTTGATGACACACAAATACCACCTGAGCAGATCATTAAAAATGCAGTTTCCCAAGCCCAGACCTCAGGCCCATCAGGGATCTGCATTTTGTTTGTTTTTTTCTTTTGTTTGTTTTGTTTTCATTTTTATGGTCTTATGTGGGATCTGCATTTTTAATGGACACCTGGATCATTCTGATGCAGGAGGGTTCTGAGAAACACCTAGCTGGGAATCCTGGGGAGAGGTTGGAGGTCCCAGACGACTTACCTTTGCTTCTCTTCCACCTGAGGTACATGATCCATCCCAAAATCGCGATTTTGAGCATAGCGCTGGCCAATGACAACCCAACTGTAGTTTCCATACTTAGGGACCACAACTCTGAACTCTTTTTGCCATCTGGGACCCTGATGCTAGGTGTAGTGGAGCCCAGGGTGGTTGGCTTAGCAGCTGGGAAGACATGAGAAATATGCAAATTATTCACCAAAGGGCTGGAGGTATCTGGGTGAAGCTGTCACATCTTGTTCCCTAGTTTGGGGAATGTGGGGGGGGTGGGGAGCAAGTCTCTGAAGCTCTCCCACAGGGAGGGGAGTAACAAGGGCAGATGCTGGAAGCTCTGAATCCTCATCACTCTGTGTAAATCCTGACCCTACCGTTGATCAGTGCCGTGATCTCAGAACCTCATTTTATCACCCACCCATAGGTGAACTAAATCACAGGATTAAAAAAATTTTTTTTTATTGTAGTAAAAGACACATAACATGAAAGTTACTATTTTAATCATATTTAACTCTACAGTTCAGTGGCGTTAAGTACATTCACACTGTTGTACAACTCTCACCACCATCCATCTCCCGAATTTTTCACCTTTCTAAACTGAGACTCTGTCCCCTTTAAATACTAACTCCCCATCACCTTTCCCCCAGCCTGGCATCCACCAATCAGCTTTCTGACTCTGTGAATATGACTGTTCTAAGTACCTCCTATAAGTCGAATCAAACAGTATTTGTCTGCACCTAATGTATATTGGAATGCGTTTCTAAGGTTAACTTATTAAGTCCTACAAACAAATTGCACCTCTTTTAATAGACCATTAAAAGATTACTTAATACCCAGCCAAGAGGAAAAAAACCTAAATTCCAATAAAGTCTTTGGGTTAGTGTGGACCAAATTCACTGTCCACTCTTATTAGAAATTAATAATAAAAGTGTAAATACCATCCCTCAACTAAGATTTTATAATTTAAAAATTACTTAATCAAAGAAAAATTACTTAATTATACTAACATGTCAGATAAAATAAAAGTGATAGGAACGCATGTTAAAAACCCTACAAAACTAAAGCTACATTCAAAGTTGAATTCACAGTATTAAAAACTTTCATTATTTTAAATGTGAAGATATTTTTTAAATGAATGAAAGGTTCAGTATCCAAGAAAAGAGTACCCAAAACAGAGAGGAGTTTCTAAGGAAACTCATAGTTTTCATAGAAAGTAATGAAAACCTAGATAGGATACATTTTTAAGGAAACAGAACAGCAGAAGGATTAAAAAATTCAGGAAGTGGTTATTTAGGGAAAAACAAATAAGAAAACAGACAAGACTCTTGCAAACTTAATAGTGACAAAGAGTCTGTTGAAATTATGAGTGCATGTGTGCTCAATTATAGGTTGAGAATCTAAAAACCTTTGTGAAGTGGATGATTTTCTGAGACAAAGAAAAATTTAAAAGAATTAATTTACGAAATAGTAAACTTTAATGGATAGACGAAGAAGAAATTGACAACAGTATTAAAGAACTACCTTTCATAGAGATTTCAAGCTCAGAAGGTTTAATGGATAAATTCTTGTGAAAATTTAAGGAGTAGATAATTCCCAGACAGAAGGTTCCAGAACATAGAAATATGGAAAAGAATGCAATTCTAATTCATTTTGTAAAATAGTAACATAAACCTTATGCTAGGGACTTCCCTGGTGGCGTAGTGGTTAAGAATCCGCCTGCCAATGCAGGGGACATGGGTTCGATCCCTGGTCCAGGAAGAACCCACATGTCACGGAGCAACTAAGCCCATGCGCCACAACCACTGAGCCCACACACCGCAGCTACTGAAGCCTGTGCGCTTACAGACCGTGCTCCGCAACAAGAGAAGCCACCGCAATGAGAAGCCTGCTCACCTCAACTAGAGAAAGCCTGCGCGCAGCAACAAAGACCCAACACAGCCAAAAAACAAAAAACCTTATGCTAATCTCAATCATAATCTGGATTGCTTCCATACCCACCTTCAGGGATATTAGGGGTTGCCATTCCTAACCCTTTTTCCAGTGTAAATCACCTTCCTTCTTGGTGTCCCCGCTGGTGGCTTAGTGTTTAACCACTCTGATCTCCTGAGCCAGTTACATTCATCTATCTGTTTCCAGCGTCCCAAATTTTTTTTATTTTTTTAAATTTTTATTATTATTTTTTTTAGTTGTGGCATGCAGAATCTAGAGCACAGGCTCAGTAGTTGTGGCACACGGGCTTAGTTGCTCTGTGGCATATGGGATCTTCCCGGACCAGGCTCGAACCCCTGTTCCCTGCATTGGCAAGCGGATTCTTAACCACTGTGCCGCCAGGGAAGGCCCCAATTGTGGTTTTTTTTTTTTCTTTCCTATAGATTCTTGCTGCTGCTGCTTTTTTTTTTTTTTTTTTTTTTTTTTTTTTTTTTGCTTCTTTCTTATTTAGAGAAGACTTTTTTTTTTTAAATCAGTCATCAATTTTATACACATCAGCGTATACATGTCAATCCCACTCGCCCAATTCAGCACACCACCATCCCCACCCTACCGCGGTTTTCCCCCCTTGGTGTCCATACATTTGTTCTCTACATCTGTGTCTCAACTTCTGCCCTGCAAACCGGTTCATCTGTACCATTTTTCTAGGTTCCACATACATGCGTTAATATACGATATTTGTTTTTCTCTTTCTGACTTACTTCACTATGTATGACAGTCTCTAGATCCATCCACATCTCAACAAATGACTCAATTTCGTTCCTTTTTATGGCTGAGTAATATTCCATTGTATATATGTACCACAACTTCTTTATCCATTCGTCTGTCAATGGGCATTTAGGTTGCTTCCATGACCTGGCTATTGTAAATAGTGCTGCAATGAACATTGGGGTGCATGTGTCTTTTTGAATTATGGTTTTCTCTGGGTATATGCCCAGTAGTGGGATTGCTGGGTCATATGGGAATCTATCCTGGAGAATGCTCCGTGAGCACTTGAGAAGGAAGTGTAATCTGCTGTTTTGGGATGGAATGTCCTATAAATATCAATTAAATCTATCTGGTCTATTGTGTCATTTAAAGCTTCTGTTTCCTTATTTATTTTCATTTTGGATGATCTGTCCATTGGTGTAAGTGAGGTGTTAAAGTCCCCCACTATTATTGTGTTACTGTCGATTTCCTCTTTTATAGCTGTTAGCAGTTGCCTTATGTATTGAGGTGCTCCTATGTTGGGTGCATATATATTTATAATTGTTATATCTTCTTCTTGGATTGATCCCTTGATCATTATGTAGTGTCCTTCCTTGTCTCTTGTAACATTCTTTATTTTAAAGTCTATTTTATCTGATATGAGTATTGCTACTCCAGCTTTCTTTTGATTTCCATTTGCATGGAATATATTTTTCCATTCCCTCAATTTCAGTCTGTATGTGTCCCTAGGTCTGAAGTGGGTCTCTTGTAGACAGCATATATATGAGTCTTGTTTTTGTATCCATTCAGCAAGCCTGTGTCTTTTGGTTGGAGCATTTAATCCATTCACGTTTAAGGTAGTTATCGATATGTATGTTCCTATGACCATTTTCTTAATTGTTTTGGGTTTGTTTTTGTACGTCCTTTTCTTCTCTTGTGTTTCCCACTTAGAGAAGTTCCTTTAGCATTTGTTGTAGAGCTGGTTTGGTGGTGCTGAATTCTCTTAGCTTTTGCTTGTCTGTAAAGCTTTTGATTTCTCCATCAAATCTAAATGAGATCCTTGCCGGGTAGAGTAATCTTGGTTGTAGGTTCTTCCCTTTCATCACTTTAAGTATATCATGCTACTCCCTTCTGGCTTGTAGAGTTTCTGCTGAGAAATCAGCTGTTAACCTTATGGGAGTTCCCTTGTATGTTATTTGTCATTTTTCCCTTGCTGCTTTCAATAATTTTTCTTTGTCTTTAATTTTTGCCAATTTGATTAATATGTGTCTCAGCGTGTTTCTCCTTGGGTTTATCCTGTATGGGACTCTCTGCGCTTCCTGGACTTGGGTGGCTATTTCCTTTCCCATGTTAGGGAAGTTTTCGACTATAATCTCTTCAAACATTTTCTCTGGTCCTTTCTCTCTCTCTTCTCCTTCTGGGACTCCTATAATGCGAATGTTGTTGTGTTTAATGTTGTCCCAGAGGTCTCTTAGGCTGTCTTCATTTCTTTTCATTCTTTTTTCTTTATTCTGTTCTTCAGCAGTGAATTCCACCATTCTGTCTTCCAGGTCACTTATCCGTTCTTCTGCCTCAGTTATTCTGCTATTGATCCCTTCTAGTGTAGTTTTCATTTCAGTTTTTGTATTGTTCATCTCTGTTTGTTTGTTCTTTAATTCTTCTAGGTCTTTGTTAAATATTTCTTGCATCTTCTCGATCTTTGCCTCCATTCTTATTCCGAGGTCCTGGATCATCTTCACTATCATTATTCTGAATTCTTTTTCTGGAAGGTTGCCTATCTCCACTTCATTTAGTTGTTTTTCTGGGGTTTTATCTTGTTCCTTCATCTGGTATATAGCCCACTGCCTTTTCATCTTCTCTATCTTTCTGTAACTGTGGTTTTTGTTCCACAGGCTGCAGGATTGTAGTTTTTCTTGCTTCTGCTGTCTGCCCTCTGGTGGTTGAGGCTATCTAAGAGGCTTGATGGGAGGCTCTGGTGGTGGGTAGAGCTGACTGTTCCAGTGTCCCAAATTTTGGTTTTGTCCTAGCTTGCAATTTTTTTGTCCTTGTTGGTTTTTGTCTTAAAAATTCCCTTTGCTGGGCTTCCCTGGTGGCGCAGTGGTTGAGAATCTGCCTGCTAATGCAGGGGACACGGGTTCGAGCCCTGGTCTGGGAAGATCCCACATGCCACGGAGCAGCTGGGCCCGTGAGCCACAATTGCTGAGCCTGCGCGTCTGGAGCCTGTGCCCCGCAACGGGAGGGGCCGCGATGGAGAAAGGCCCGCGCACCGCGATGAAGAGCGGTCCCCGCACCGCGATGAAGAGTGGTCCCCGCTTGCCGCAACTGGAGAAAGCCCTCGCACGAACCGAAGACCCAATACAGACAAAAATAAATTAATTAATTAATTAAAAAGAAAATCCTTAAAAAAAAAAAAAAAATTCCCTTTGCTGTCATTTTGGTAGATTTTGGGAGGGAGTGGAGTAAGTAAACATGTGCATATAACTCTCTATCTTGGCCAGAATTTATGCTTTACTTTTACAATGAAAAGTATAAAAAGTAAACATTCAAAAGATAATGTTGTACATTAATAATAAAAATAAAGAATAGAGAGGAAATTAGGGAATTAGAAAAAAAAGAAGAGGGATCTAAGGAGACCAAAAATCTGTCAGAAAAGGTCATTTAAGGCAGTGGTCCCCAACCTTTTTGGCACCAGGGACCGATTTTGTGGAAGACAGTTTTTCCTCGGAAGCGGGGAGGGATGGTTCTGTTGGTAATGAGAGTGATGGGGAGCGATGGGGAGCGGCAGAGGAAGCTTTGCTCGCTCAACCGCTGCTCACCTCCTGCTGTGCGGCCCGGTTCCTAACAGGCTGCGGACCCCTGATTTAAGGGAATATGGAGGAGGAAATATTAATCCAGGGCTGTCTTACTTAATTCGGATTGTGAGTCACTATCTGTTTGCTCTTAAATGAGCATAGTGGTCAAGAAGGGGCGGTGGTTTTCCAAGAGGGGAGACAGGGAGAGTGTCTTTCCGGCCAACAGCAGTAATCCATCATGGACACTGTTTACAACTGCCAGCACAAGTGATTATAAAGAGCAGACTGTCTTAGTCAATTATTAGTTTTCTAAAAAATTACAGACAACAACACCCTTATTGCCATTGCCTGTTAGAGAGAACCCCCTCCCCCCTGCTCTGGAGATAGTTACACTGAGGTGCAAGTTCCAATGCCCCACTGAGTGACAGACGGAGATCTGTTAATGCAGCGTGTCCATTATTAGGTTAAAAAGAGGTCAAGACAACAAGGTGATGAGGTCAGTAGGTGAGACCCCACTGAGTGACAGACAGAGATCTGTTAATGCAACGTGTCCGTTATTAGGTTAAAAAGAGGTCAAGACACCAAGATGATGAGAGGTCAGTAGGTGAGGCCGAGCAACTCATGGTTAACAAGGGAGGCTCTGGGGTTAAACTGGGGTCAAACCCCACCTGCACCAGGAGTGACTTCGGGCAGGTGTTTGCTGTGTGAGCCTCAGTCTCCCTTCCTGTAACAGGAGGATGGCAGCAGGGCCGACTGTTACCGGGGTCGTGGGGAAGGTTAGCTGGGGTTTAGCTGGGCTGATGCTGCCAAGGTGTCCAGCCGGGACGCAGGGCACAGTCAGCGGGAGCTGCCATTACCGCTGCTGCTGCCTCGTCATGACCAGGACAGAGGAGCGAGATCAGGGTGGACAACGGGGACAGTGTGACGAGAAGCACACAGGGAGAGGTGAGGGGCGGCAAGGAGGTAAAGAGGATGGAAGCGGGGGAAGAGGAGATGGGAAAGAGATGGGGTGGGGGTGGGAGCGTTGAGGGCCGTGTTCTGGGGAGCAGAGCAGCAGAAGGAAGGGGGAGATGGGAAACAGGTGATGGGGACACGGGACGCCTCGGGCCACCATTGGTGGCCACCACACACCTACTGTGTGTGTGTGGGCTGAGCTCATGGCCGTGGGGAGACAGACATGGGGTAGCTGAGCCTCCACACATGGACACATGACAAAGGGGAGGCGGCCGCATCCCAAAGATGTCAAGTCACCTGGAGGACATGGGGTGAGGACAGGGGAGGGTGCAGCCCCAGCTTGGAGCAAGAAAGGAGAATAGCTGGGAGCCCAGAGGGCGGAGGCCTGAGGATGAGGGAGGGGGCTGGATCTGGAGGGCAGAGAGGAGGATGGGCAAGGGAGGCAGCCCAGGGCTGGGAAGATTAAGGTGAAAAGGGGTTGATAGAGGCCTGGGGAGGAGTAGAGGGGGCAAGGAGAGGAGTTTGAGAGAAGAGAGGAAGAGGGGGCCTGGGCCAGGCCTGGGAGACAAGACCCCAGTGGCCTCCAAGAGCCTCAGACAGGACAGCGGGACTCACTGGGGATGACGGTGAGTGCGGTTCCCTCGATGGACTGCCACGTCTGCTTGCCTTCTTTCAGCGTGTCCACCTCCACCCGGCAGAAGTACGTAGACTCATCATCCCTCCGCAGTTTCGAGATCTGGAGGGAGCCGCTCTGCCCACCCTTTGTCCAGTTCAGGAGGAGCCGGTCCTTGAAATCCTTGTGGATGAACAGCGGGGTCGTGTTGTAGATGAACTCCCCATGGTAGTGTTTCCATCTCCAGAATATCCTCACGTTGGGAACCGTGGCTGATTCCCAGGAGTAATAGAAGGAGAAGGGGATGCGGACGGAGCCACCCTTGGGGGCTGAGAGTTTCTGTGGTTGGTTCATCCCGAAGTCAGTGTTTGGATTGGGTTCTGCCCAGTGACCTAGAGGAGGGAGGGAGAGGGAGAGACTTTGAAGGTGACCCCAGACCGTCAGCCACCCTCACCTACAAGGGGATGTGTGACAGGTGGTAGGACTGGCCCTCTGGCCTGGGTGAGCCCCTCTCCAGGCTTGGGGCGGGGAGGAGGGTGAGGGGTTGGGGGGACCCGGCACTGTGGGACCAGCTCTTTCTTTGTTGGGGGTGGGAGGCCTGGCCGGCTACCCCAGGGGACACTTCTACAGACACCCAGCCATAGCCCCTCCCCGGGGGGGTGGTCCCTGCGGCCCTGGGCAGAGCAGGACAGTCCCGGCCTCTCACCTGCCTGCAGAGATGCCAGGGACAGCAGCAGGGGCAGCAGCAAGGGCAGACCCATGGCCTTGCCCTCCTCCCGGGATGAGAAGACAAGCAGAGCCTTCAAGGCCAGAGGGGAGGCCTGTGGAGGGGCCGCCTGCGGGGAATCTCAGCACCAGGAGAGCGACGACCAGGCTCCTTCAGAGGACTGAGGAGGGTAGGGGCCTTCCTGAAACCTCCCCACCCCTGCCGTGACTGGCATTTCCTTTATCAATGTGGCTTCTTTTCCTATATTGCAAAAGGGCCTCTCTGTGGTCAGTGCAAAGGGAACCATGATCTAGGGCTCCCTGCCCCCCTCTGCACCCTGAGGGGCTGGTCCTGACCTGGGCCAGCTGGGGCCTCGCCTCTCTCCCTCAGCTCCCTGCCTCTGCCACCCCCTTGGCATCTCCTTAGGAGTCAGTCTCTGTGTCTCTGTGTGTCTCTCTCTCCTTTTCCCTGCTTCTCGGAGTGTCTCTCTCCTCCCAGGGAAAGGGGTGACAGCAGGACCAGTTCAGGCTCCTTCAGGGAGAGGTCCACGGCCCTGAGTCCCTGCCCAGCTACAGCCCCTTAGAGAGGAGGAGGAGGAGGAGGAAGCTGCTGCTGGTCAAGCCTCAGCCCCCAGCCCAGGCACCAGGGGCACCCAGCATGCTAGTGGTCTCTCCCTCTCCAGGTAGGGGACACTGCAGTGCCCCGCTTCAGTCCCCAGCTAGAACCAAGGCCCACCAGGCCCCTCCCGCCCTGCTCTGCTCCCTGTGTGCAGTCTCACACCCTCCCTGAGGTGAGGAGGTGAGGGTGGGCGCAGGTTCCCACCTACCCAGAGGGTGGGCCTTCTGGAGGCCGCGCCTCCACCCACAGAGGCAAGACTGGATCTGCAGGGCCCTCTGTCCTCACACTCTACAAGCAGGACACCGGGGCTCCGACACGCCCTGCCCCACGTCCAGGACTCTGAGGTGGCGGGTCCAGGACTTGAACTCCAGTCTTGCTGAGCCCACCGGGCCTTCTGCTCCTTCTGGACGCTTCCTCCTGGCTGCACCACAGAATCTCTGGGCCTCACCCTGTGAGTGCGGAGCTCTGGGGGTGAGCCCGGAGGCTGTATTTAATAACGCTTCTCAGGGGGTTCCATCTGCAGCTGTGCGACCCCGGCTCATCCAGAGCCTTCCCTGGACAGAGGGGATGAAGGTCAGAGCAGTCATGAGCCATCCTGGTGACAGTCCCTGGGACCCTCTCTGATGGAGGCCCTGCCCGCCTGTGACTGGTGGTGGGCGGGGTGAGAGATTGGGGGCTGGGAACTTTGGTGACCCCCCAGGGCTGGCTGGGATGGAGGCTCTGCTCACCCCCTCCCCAGGATGACATTGGCATTGGTACTGGGTAGAAGGAGGGCAGGGGAAGACATGATTTCATTAGGAAGTGGCATTAGTTCTCTGGAGGCGGAAAAAAACAGACCAGCTTCCTTTCTCCTTTTCTTAGTTTTCCCCCAATTCTAATAGTTTTTTTCCATAATTTTCCCATAGCCAGCCAAGCAGCCTCCACCCTCCCTTTGCATCTATTTTTCTTACCTCTCCTCCCAGGCCCGAGAAGAGTGATTCTGCGCTTTCATGGAGCCCTCTTATCTGAGTCAGGCCTTGAACATCCATTTTCTCTTTTTCAGCTTTACAACATTCTGTGATGAATGTATTCCTATCTCCATTTTACCCAGGGGGAAAATGAGGCACAGAGTCTTAATATCATGGAGTCCTCTGGGCTGTGAAAGATGCTTGGGCTGAATTGGTAACAGCTGGAAAGGGGGGCAGAAGAGAGGAAAAGGGACCCACCGGCTTCTTGGCAGTGACTTCAGAGGGTACCTGCCCTGTGTGTGGGGAGACATCTGGGTTCTATTCCTGCCTCACCCCACTAGCTTGGGACCTGGAATGTCTCCTCCTTGCCTGGCCTCTGGAGGAGGGGGCTGGACCCCACCAGGGGGCGCCACTGCCCATTCTCTTAGGCAGCACAGAACTTTTACAAAACAGGCTCTGGGTAACCTTTGCAAGCACCCACTGTCCAGGTGCCCTCAGGCCCCGCTGCTTCCACAGAAGTTCTCCTTAGATGCAAGTTGCACATTTCACATCATGTTCAGGCCCCTGGACCCAGTTGGAGCCCCATGAGGGTAGGATTTGTGAGGTGTGGTTTCTGCTCGGGGTGGCACGTGGTCTCTAGGTTTGTTCATCTTCCCTTCCCCAGTAGGCATGGGAGGGCCTGGGATTCAGCCTGGTGCCGTGGCTCTACTCACAGAGGAGGCTTGTGGGAGGAGGAGGGCCTGGAGTTTTGTGATTCAAAGATGGGCAGAGCCTAAATGCAGCCCTTTAGCCCAGGTAGACATGAGGGAGACATGAGGGAGAGGTCAGAAACTGTGTGATAGCAGCAGGGACAGGTGAGGGCTATGGGCCATGGACCACATGAGAGAGAGAACCACTACCTTAGATCTTCCGCACTTTCTCCCAAGTTTCCATCCTCCCTTCTCACTGGCCTCGTCCGTCACTGCCCCAGCCTCTTCCCCTTCCATGGCATCTCACCCTCCTCTTGCTTTCCCCCCAAGATTAGTGATAAGGCAAAGATGTGCGTTCTCACTATCTCCATTCGTTGTGCTGGAAGGTTCTAGCCCATATAATAAGGCAAGAAACAGAAATAAAATTTTTCCAGCTGTATTTTCTTAGATTCTATATTTATCTGTTTGGCATCCATTTATGACAGGGCTAATTGTACTAACTCTGTTTTCTTACTTTCTGTATTCTTGATGCTCTGACATCTGGGAGACCAGGAGTTACTGCTCATGGACCGGGGAGTTACTGCTCCTTCCAGATCTAGCTAATTCTTAGAGATAGATAGCAAAGGGCTTTCTTGGGAACACGCCTTTCATATACAAACTATCCACTCCCGGCCCCATACTCTATACCACCTCCTTTATCTAACTCTCACACAGCAACCCAATATTTCCCCTGCCCTAAATCAACCCAGGGCCAGGTGCCAGACAACTAAGGAAAGCACCTATAGCCCAACACCCACCAGAATTATTCAGAGTAGCCAATCTTAAACTGTTTTTTGTCCTGCCTTGTTTTTCCTGCAGAAAACATAATAAAGATTGTTTTCTTTATCCTCATTCTTTTTTTAAAAGAATATTTATTTGGTTGCAGTGGGTCTTAACTGCTGCAGGTGGGCTCCTTAGTTTGGGCATTCGAACTCTTAGTTGCAGCATGCATATGGGTGGGATCTAGTTCCCGGACCGGGGATTGAACCCAGGCCCCCTGCATTGGGAGCGCAGAGTCTTAACCACTGCATCACCAGGGAAGTCCCTATCCTCAATCCTTTTTCTGCCTCCTGAATGACTCTGGTGCTTCCCCACCTATAACGGGGTGGTGTACACCCTCCCCTTGGGAAATATAAGTAATAAAAATCTTCTTTCGGGACTTCCCTGGGGGGACAGTGGTAAAGAATCCACCTTATAAAGCATGGGATGCAGGTTCGATCCTTGGTCAGGGAAATAAGATCCCACATGCCGCGGGGCAACTAAGCCCACACGCCACAACTACTAGCTCCTGCGCCTCAACTAGAGAGCCTGCGTGCCACAACTAGAGAGAGAAAACACGCATGCCACAACTAGAGAGAAGTGTGCACGCTGCAGTGAAAGATCCCACATGCCTCAGTGAAGATCCCGCATGCTGCGACTACGACCCGACGCAGTCAAAAATAAATTAAATAAATAAATAAATAATAAATAAATCTTAAAAAAAAATCTTCTTTCAATGACCTCTCTGAGTTGTCAGTCAGTCACCTCCATAAATTAAAATCCTGCAGGTATAGTAATTGAGACAAAAGCCACCCAGATTGAAAAGGAAGAAGTAAAACTGTCTTTATTCACAGATGACTTGGTTATTTATGTAGAAGATCCAATGGAATCTACAAAAAACTACCAGAACCATTAGTGAGTTAAGCAGGTTTGCAAGATCAATATACAGAAATCAATTTTATTTATATATACTAACAACAAAGAATTGGAAATTGAGATGAAAACGATGCTATATACAATATTATCAACAATGCCAGATACTTAGGAATAAATATGATGGAAGATGTGCAAAATCTGAACAGTGAAAACTACAAAGTATCACTGAGAGAAATTAAAGAAGACAAATAAATGGAGATTTCACACATGAGAGGACTAAATACTGTTATACGTCAATTCTCCCCGGATAATATGTAGATTTAACACAATCTCAGTCAAAATCCCAGTAGGTTTGGGTTTTTTTTGTAGAAATTGACAAGCCAATTCTAAAATTCCTGTAGAAAATTAACTACCTAGAACAGCCAAAAAAACTTTGCAATTGAAGAACAAATTTGGAGGATTTATACTACCTGACTTCAAGACTTATTATTACAAGGCTACTGTAATCAAAATGTATTGGCATCAAGGAAGACAAATAGATTACTGGAACAGAACAGAGGGTACATAAATAGATCCACACATTTATGATCAATTAATTTCCAACAAAGATGCAAAGGCAATTCAGTGAAGAAATGATAGTCTTTTAAACAAATTGTACTGGAACAATTTGATATTTATATACAAAAAAAAAACCAACACAAAAAACAACAGAACTTAGACTATGTTCAAAAATGCACTAAAAATGAATTGTAGGCCTAAATATAAGTCCTAAAATTATATAACTGAAGAAAAAAACATAGGAGAGAATCTTTGTGACCTTGGGTTAGGCAAAGATTTCTTAGATTCAGCACCAAAAGCATGACCCATAAAAGAAGATATTGAAAAATTGGAGTTCATCAAAATTAACAACTTCTGTTCTTCAAAAGAAACTGTCAAGGAGGTGAAAGACAAGATATAGATAGGGAGAAAATATTTGCAAATCATGTAACTAACAACAGACTTGTATCCAGAATATATAACGAACTCTCAAAGAGTAATAAGAAAACAAAATTCCAATTAAAAACATGAGCTAGGGCTTCCCTGGTGGCGCAGGGTTAAGAATCCACCTGCCAGTGCAGGTGACACGGGTTCGAGCCCTGGTCCGGGAAGATCCCACATGCCACGGAGCAACTAAGCTCGTGTGTCACAACTACTGAGCCTGAGCTCTAGAGCCCATGAGCCACAACTTCTGAGCCTGCGTGCCACAACTACTGAAGCCCACGTGCCTAGAGCCTGTGCTCTGCAACAAGAGAAGCCACCGCAATGAGAAGCCTGCACACCGCAACAAAGAGTAGCCCCGCTCGCCGCAACTAGAGAAAGCCCGCGCGCAGCAATGAAGACGCAACACAGCCAAAAATAAAAATAAATAAATTTATTTAAAAAAAAACATGAGCTAAAGATGTGAATAGATACTTCATCAAAGAAGATACATAGGTAACAAGCACATGAAAAAATGTGTAACATCATAAGTCATTAGGGAAGTGCAAATGAAAACCACAATGAGATACCACCATACATCTATTAAATGGCTAACATTAATAGACCAACCATACTAACTGTTGGCAAGGACGTGGAGCAACCAGAGCTCTCATCCACAGCAGGTGGGAATGTGAAATGGTACAACTACTTTGGCCATTCCTTAAAAAGGTGAACATACATCTACCGTTTGACATAGTCATACCATTCACTGGTATCACAGTGTTGACCAGCAGCATCAACCTGGGACTTGTGGGAAGTGCCAATTCTCAGGCCCCAGCCTGACCTGCTGAAGTTTGAGAACCACTGCCCTGGGGCAAGGACTGATGCTGGGAACTTGCTTTGTGTGTTACATTTACTTTTCACAGCAATCCTGTGAGATAAAGGAATTTGATTCCCATCTGACGGAGGAAGACACTGAGGCTCAGAGAGGTGACCTCACTTACTCTGGTTCCCTCCAGGTCTGGATCTGGACCACACTCAGGTTTGTCTGCCTCATGAGCTTGGCGCTTACCCAAAATTGCCCCGATTGCCCCTCCCCCACCAACCACCCCCGTTAACCTCCCTCACTTCCCCTTCCTTCCACAGCCCATCCTGGAGGGTCATTCATTGTGCTTCATTCAGCTGGCCACTTCTCAGGGTCTGGGGAAACAAAGGCAGGAGGGATGTGAGTGTGGCCCCTGAGGTGAGGCAGGACACACGAGGCAAAGAAAGAGCACAGGGAAGGGGGAGGGACGAAGGGCAAGGTCTTGGTCTCTGCTCTTTCCCATGGGCTGTCCACGGGCCTCTGCTGACATCAGCACTCTGTTTACTTCCTCTTGTTTTGCAGGCAGGGAGGGGCCCAGAGAAGGCTTCTCTTGCCCTGGTTGGGTGCAGGCGTGCAGTGAGCCCTCCAGGAACTAGAGTCCAGCTGGGAAGGGAAGACTCTCAGCTTGCTTCACTATGTGAATCAAGTAGAGGGAGACCCAGGCCCCACAAAGTTGAAACAGGCAGGGATGACATCTCCCACTTCCTGGGTGTCGGGTGCTTTGCACTCATGTTGGCTATGTTTCCTTATTTGCTGTATTCTTTTTTTTTTTATTTTTATAAATTTATTTATTTATTTATATTTATTTTTGGCCGTGTTGGGTCTTCGTTTCTGTGTGAGGGCTTTCTCCAGTTGCGGTGAGCGGGGGCCACTCTTCATCGCGGTGCGCGGGCCTCTCACTGTCACGGCCTCTCCCGTTGGTGGAGCACAGGCTCCAGACGCGCAGGCTCAGTAGTTGTGGCTCACGGGCCCAGCTGCTCCGCGGCATGTGGGATCCTCCCAGACCAGGGCTCGAACCCGTGTCCCCTGCATTGGCAGGCAGATTCTTAACCACTGCGCCACAAGGGAAGCCCGAGAAGTTTGCAACCATTGTTTGTTCAAATACTGTTTTCTGCATTGATCTCTATCTCCTCTTCTTCCAGAATTCCGATGACACATATGTTAGACCTTTTTATTTTGTCCCCTGGGTCTCTAAGGCTCTGTTCATTTTTATAAGTCTTATTTTTCCTGGCTGTTCAAGTTGGATAGTTTCTTTTGATCTGTTTTTAAGTTTACTGACTCTTTCCTCTGTCATCTCAGTTCTGCTACTGAACTCTTCCAATTAGCTTTTTGTTTCAGCAAGATCATGTTTGTCAGCTTTAAAGTTTTCATTTGGCTCTTTCTTATGGGTTATATTTTCTGCTAAGATGTTTGTCTTTCCATCCATTTCAAGACTGTTCACCTTTATTTCGTGGAGCAAGGTTGTCATCGCTGTGTTAAAGTCTTTGTCTAACAATTCCAACATTTGTGTCATCTCGAGGTGTGCGTCTTTTGCCTTGTGGGTTGTTGAGATTTTCCTGTTTCTTTCTATCTCAAGTAATTTTGGATTACATCCTGGACATTTTAACTATTGCTCTATGAGATGCTGGGTCCTGTTACAATCTTCGGAGAATGTTGATTTCTCTGTTTTGGCAGCAAGTTGAGCTGACTAACTTCAGCCCAAAGTCCCAACATGCCTTCTATGGGCTGTGATTCCAAAGCCATTTCCATTTTCAAAAACTTGGCTGTGGAGTTTGTATCTGTCCTGTGTGTGCATCCCACCCCCGCTTCCTCTCCTTCTCCCCCTGCCCCTCCACTGCTCATGGGCCACCCTGGGACTAAGTGGGGATCTACAGCACAGTTTAGTTCTCGAAGCCTTTAGTATGTTTTTAGGATCAGTTCCATGTATGTGTATCTTGGACATGGGCTGCATATGCAGCTGATGGAATTCCTCTTTCAAGCTTCCTCCTCTTAAAGATAGAAAGCCGAGGTTTTAGCTTCCTCATCACTTCTTGCATGCCCTTCCTGTAACTGCGTCTGCCTTTAGGAGAAGCAGTGAGAGGGAGGGGAGAGAGAAAAGCAAGGGCAGTGCCTCCCAGGCTCTTTCAACAACAAGGGCTCTCTTTCCTAGTTTCTGTGGTCAGGGAGAAGGATTTTTTTCTCTCTCATAGTTTCTGTCAGTGTGAGCATGGCCGCGTCCGCAGCTGGGTTGCCACTACTGCCGTGAGAGTGCATCTTTGGGTCTTACCTTAGGGCAGAGCTGGGTAGGATTACAAAATAAAACCAAGGTTCTCCTCCTTGTCTCTCTGTAGTAGTCCTCTGATCGGAGAAGGAGGGTTTTTGTGGGAGCTTTTTCTTCCTGTGCCTGCTATGCAGTTCTGGGATTCAGGATGCGCTGAGTCTGAGCTGAGAGATATGGGAGGAAATCAAACCAAACCAAACCATAAACTCACTGCCATACCCTTCCATGAGTTTTGATTTCTCTCTCCAATCTGTCTGCTAGTCCTTACTTTTCAGGGTCTTCCAATTGTTGCTTCATGTATTCGTCCAGGGTTTTAGTTGTAATCAGTGGGGGAGATATAGGGTGGAGTGTATTTACTCATCTTAACCAGACCTGGGACTCCTACCTTGATATTTTCTTTTTTTTTTTTAACATCTTTATTGGAGTATAATTGCTTTACTACCTTGATATTTTCAATCCCACAAATTAGACATCGTTGTTACTGTCTTATAAGCTCAGTATTACTCTTTTTTTTGAATTTTATTTTATATTTTTAAAATTTAATTTAATTTTTTTTATAGAGGTATTTTTTTTATATTGCCACCACTCCCCCCCCCCCACACCGTTTTCCCCCCTTGGTGTCCGTACATTTGTTCTCTACATCTGTGTATCTATTTCTGCCTTGCAAACCGGTTCATCTGTACCATTTTTCTAGATTCCACATATATGCATTAATATACGATATTTGTTTTTCCCTTTCTGACTTACTTCACTCTGTATGACAGTCTCTAGGTCCATCCTCGTCTGTACAAATGACACAATTTCGTTCCTTTTTATGGCTGAGTAATGTTCCATTGTATATGTGTACCACATCTTCTTTATCCATTCTTCTGTCGATGGGCATTTAGGTTGTTGCCATGTCCTGGCTATTGTAAATAGTGCTGCAATGAACATTGGGATGCATGTGTCTTTTTGAATTATGGTTTTGTCTGGGTATATGCCCAGTAGTGGGATTGCTGGGTCATATGGTAATTCTATTTTTAGTTCTTTAAGGAACCTCCATACTGTTCTCCATAGTGGCTGTATCAATTTACATTCCCACCAACAGTGCAAGAGGGTTCCCTTTTCTCCACACCCTCTCCAGCATTTGTTGTTTGTAGATTTTCTGATGATGCCCATTCTAACTGGTGTGAGGTGATACCTCATGGTAGTTTTGATTTGCATTCCTCTAATGATTAGTGATGTTGAGCAGCTCTTCTTGTGCCTCTTGGCCATCAATGGAACAGGATAGAAAGCCCAGAGATAAACCCACACACCTATGGTCAATTAATCTATGACAAAGGAGGCAAGGATATACAAAGGAGAAAAGACAGTCTCTTCAATAAGTGGTGCTGGGAAAACTGGACAGCTGCATGTAAAAGAATGAAATTAGAACACTCCCTAACACCATACACAAAAATAAACTCAAAATGGATTAAAGACATAAATGTAAGACTGGACACTATAAAACTCTTAGAGGAAAACATAGGAAGAGCACTCTTTGACATAAATCACAGCAAGATCTTTTTTGACCCACCTCCTAGAGTAATGGAAATAAAAACAAAAATAAACAAATGGGACCTAATGAAACTTAAAAGTTTTTGCACAGCAAAGGAAACTATAAACAAGATGAAAAGACAACCCTCAGAATGGGAGAAAATATTTGCAAATGAATCACCAGAAAAAGGATTAATCTCCAAAATATATAAACAGCTCATGCAGCTCAATATTAAAAAAACAAACAACCCAATCAAAAATGGGCAGAAGACCTAAATAGACATTTCTTCAAAGCTCTGTATTACTTCTGATTTACCTACATCCTTGCTTCTTTTGTCTCACCATTCCCTTTTGCACCTCAGACCTTACTTCTTTCTGTTATTTTTATTTTGTCTGGAAATGTGTTTATTTTGCTAGTGTTCTTGAAAATAATTTATCTGTGTAAATAATTCTAGGTTGACTTATTTTTCTTAACAGTTTAGAGATAACACTGCACTGTCTTTTGGGTTCCAGTGAGGAGGTAGCTGGCTCATTCTGTAGATACTGATTTTTCATTTTGCCTGCTATTAACATCTCCTCTTTGTCATTGGTATTTTACAGTTAGACTAGAATGTTTATAGTTGTGGACTTCTTTTTATTTATTATGCTTGCTTGGTGAATTTATTGGGCTTCCTGAAAATTCATTGTCTTGTCAAATAGTGCTTATTTCCCATTTTCTCTAATCTCTCTTTCTGAAGTCGTATTATTAGACACAGCAGAATTTTTAAAAAAATTTTATTGGAGTATAGTTGATTTACAATGTTGTGTTAGTTTCAGGTGTACAGGAAAGTGAATCAGTTATACATATACATATATCCACTCTTCTTTAGATTCTTTTCCCATATAGGCCATTACAGAGTATTGAGTAGTGTTCCCTGTGCTATACAGTAGTTAGACACATCAGATTTTTTACTCTTTTATGTTTGACTTGTTTTTCCTTCATATTTTCCCTCCCTGTGCATCCATGCTGCATTCTGACAGTGTCTTTGGACCTATCTTAAGCCAACCCACAAATTTTATCTCCAGCTGCATTTAATTTGCTGTTTAATGTACCCATTTACTCTTTTATTTCAATTTTTATATTTTACATTTGTAGAGTTTCTATTTGTGTTTTTTTCCCCCAAATCTGCCTGGTCAGTTTTACATTCTCTTGTTTCATCATGCTTCCAATATCTTCTTTTATTTCTTTAAACCTATTGATTTATGAACGATGCCATCTAATACTAATATCAGCAGTCTTTGAAGACTTAACTTTGCAGTTGTTTCTGTAGTTCTTTTGCTCATGATCACTTGTTTTGTTGTGTTTGATGGTTTTTTTTTTTGTTGTTGTTGTTGTTTTTGATGGTTTTTAAATTGATATTTCATCTTACTTGGAACCTAATCTGTGGGAATTCTTTGAGACCTAGATGTAAGTGCCTTCCTCCAGAGGGGATCTGTGTTTACATCTGCTGGGTGCAGGTATACTACCTATTGAGGGTCACTTTAAATGAAAATTTCAGCTTTGTATTTTTTAAGGCTCACAGGCATTGTGAATTCTGGCCTAAACCCTTGAGAGTGTGGGTGAAGGTTAGGGATGCTCTGGAAGATATTTTTCATGCTTTTCTCTAAAGCTATGGCTGAAGAATCAATCTCCACTACCTCCCCCTTCATGGCAGTTCTTTTTCTTCTGGCTCACTGTCAGAGGGTCAGTGATTTAGGGGTCCTGGCTTTATGCAGAGGTCTCATCTGATCTCCATCCTGCTCTGGCCCGGGCTTTGTCTCTTGTCACCAGAGATTTGGAGGCTGGCTAAAGCCCAGGCTTTACCTTTGGGCCCCTGGGGACTGGATGATTGATGCAAGGTATCTTCCAGGATACATTCATTTGCAACTTGCCTCTTATTCTTGCAATATTGTGATTGATAAGAAATATATATATTTGGTCATTTGGATGACCAAAACATATTTCTCATATATATGTGGTTTTCCTCCACAGTTCCTGACTCACAGCTCCCAAAACCCTTGGAAATTCCTGAGCCGTAAGAGCAATAGGAGCATTTTTTGTTATAATATTTGGTCTCTTATCCTCAGTTCTTGAAATTGTTTCAGAGCCATAAAGGTGAAATGGGTATATTGTTATTTATAACAACCTCCTTTCCACTGCCACTGGGTTAAGGAGGTGACTTCTTGAACTTTCTGTAGCTTAGTTGCACCTGCACAGCAGGACAATTCCCTCACCCTTTTCTTACCTCCAGTCACATTTCCCCAAGCTCCCAAACCTCATCTTTATCCCATCAATATCCTGGGCCCCACCCCTTCCGGGAGGCAGATTTCCTGTTTCCTCGCTTGGCCGCCTTGTGAATAAACCTTTTCTCTACAAACTTTGGTGTCCCATGGTTTGCCTGCTGTGCATTGGGCGAATGAACCAGGTTCGGTAATGTATTTTTCTACCTTTAAATTGATTTGTCGTTCATTAGATATTTTGAATTCTAATTCTCTTCTGATTATATATGTTGCAAACATCATCTCTCTGTATGAGGCTAGTTATTTCACTTTATTGTGCTTTTTTTTTTTTTTTTTTTAAAGGTTAACTTTCAAACCATTTTTATTTTATAGCTACTTTATTTATTTATTTATTTATTTTTGGCTGTGTTGGGTCTTCGGTTCGTGCGAGGGCTTTCTCTAGTTACGGCAAGTGGGGGCCACTCTTCATCGCGGTGCAGGGACCGCTCTTCATCGCGGTGCGCGGGCCTTTCACTATCGCGGCCCCTCCCGTTGCGGGGCACAGGCTCCAGACGCGCAGGCTCAGTAGTTGTGGCTCACGGGCCCAGCTGCTCCGTGGCATGTGGGATCTTCCCAGACCAGGGCTCGAACCCGTGTCCCCTGCATTAGCAGGCAGATTCTCAACCACTGCGCCACCAGGGAAGCCCTTATTGTGCTTTTGAACTATAGAAATTTAAATCCAGTCTTTTCAGATTTATCTAACTCTGTGTGTCTTATTTAAGAAATCCTGTCCTACTCCTAAGGTCATAAAGACAGCCTCCTGTATTTTCTGTTTAAGACTAAAAGTTTGCTTTTCATATTTAAGTTTTAAATCATATCCAGTGGAATTGGTTTTTGTGTAAGGTGTGAAGTTGGAATTTAGTTTTTTCCAGATGGATGGCCAATTGTCCTGGCTATCTTTCCCCATAGGATTGTAATGCCATCTCTCTAATATATAAAGGTTCCACGTGCGCAAGGATATATTTCCATGCTCTCTTCTCATTGCTCTATTGGTGCCAAAGCCAGTGTCTTAATTTCAGTAACTTTTTAATTAGTATCAATATGTGAGACCTGGTATGCGAGACCTTCATCTAATTTTGGTTCTTCAAAATCTCATTTAGTCTAGGTGTTTTGCTCTTCTGTTTGCATTTTACAATTTGCTTACCAATTTCCATGATAAAACCTGTTGGGATTTTTATTGGTTTGGTATGTCTTTATGGTCTAATTTGAGGAGAATTGACATATTTAACTTATGATATTGAGTCTATTCATGACCATGGTATAAAATAAAATAATTTCAATAGTTTTATATTTTTTCAAAAAGGTCTTACATTTCTTTTATTAGATTTATTCACATTATTCCTAATAGCGTATTGTTTGTTGTTTTAGATAATTGTATCTTTTTTATTAATTCAGGTCTATTGTGACATAATTTACATACAGTAAAATTTATCCTTTTTAGGTATTACAGCTCAATGAGTTTTAAAGGGTATAGGGCTGTGTATCCACCATTACAGTCAAGACAAAGAATATTCCAGTACCCTGCGTTCTTTCATGCCACTTTGTAGTCAATACTGTCCTCCCATTTCCAACTTTTGGCAATGACCGCTCTGAATTCTGTCCCTATACTTTTGCCTTCTCCAGATTGTCACATAAATGGAATTGTACAGTATGTAGCCTTTTGAGTTTGCCTTCTTTCACTTAGCAAAGTACTTTTGAGATTTGTCCACATCTTTATGTGTATTGGTAGCTGATTCCTTTTTACTGCTGGGTAGTATTCATTGTATGGATGTACCATGACTTGTTGACCCACTCACCAGTTGATCAGCTGAGGGACAATTTTTCCCTCTGTTTTGGATAATTATGAATAAAGTTGCTATGAACATTAGTGTACAAATTTGTGTGAGAACATGTTTTCATTTCTCTGGAATAAATACCTAGCAGTGGTATTATTGGGTCATATGGTACATATGTATTTACATGTATTAGAAATTGTCAAAATGTTTTTCAAAGTGGTCATACTATTTTTCATCCCCATCAGCGAAGTGTGAGAGTTTTAGTTGCTCTGCATCCTCACCAATTCTTGGTATTGTAGTGGTATCTCACTGTGGTTTTAATCTGCATTTTCCTAATGACTATTAATTTTGAACTTCATTTCATGTCATTATTTGTCATCTGTATCTCTTCTTTGATAAAATATCTGTTCAAATCTTTTGTACAATTTTTTTAAAATAAATGATTTATTTATTGATTGATTTTTGGCTGCGTTGGGTCTTCGTTGCTGTGCGCAACCTTTCTCTAGTTGCAGTGAGCAAGGGTTAATCTTCATTGCGGAGCACCGGCTCTAGGTGCACGGGCTTCAGTAGTTGTGGCTCATGGGCTCAGTAGCTTTGGCTCACGGGCTCAGTAGTTGTGGCTCGTGGGCTCAGTAGTTGTGGCTCACGGGCTGTAGGGCGCAGGCTCAGTAGTTGTGGCACATGGGCTTAGTTGCTCCGCAGCATGTGGGATCTTCCCGGACCAGGGCTCAAACCTGTGTCCCCTGAATTGGCAGGAGGATTCTTAACCACTGCACCACCAGGCAAGCCCCTCCAATTTTTAAAAGTTGGAATTTTTGTTATTGAGTACCAAGAGATCTTAACATATTGTGGTTACAAGTTCTTTATCAGATGTGTGTTTGCAAGTATTTTCTCTAGCCTGTAGATGATCTTTTTTATTCGAGGATGTGAATACCAGATTTCTATGATGCTCAAATCTCTTATATAAAATGACGTAGGTATTTGCATATAACCTACACATTTGTATAGAAATATAGATGATATACAATATTACATTGGTTTCAGATGTACCACATAGTGTTTTGACATTTGCATACATTATGAAATGATCACCATGATAAGTCTAGTAACCATCTGTCTTCATACAAAATTCTTACAATATTATTGAACATATTCCTTACGCTGTGTATTACATCCCCATGACTTACTTTATAACTGTAGATTTGTACTTCTTAATCCCCTGTACCTCTTTTGCCCTCATCCCCAACCTTCTCCCCTCTGATAACCACCCATTTCTTCTCTGTTTCTGTGAGTCTGTTTTCATTTGTTTTGTTTGTTTTATTTTTTATATTCCACATATAAGTGAGTTCATATGGTGTTAGTTTCTCTCTGGCTTACTTCACTTGGCATAATACGCTCTACATGCACCCACGTTGCCACAAATGGCAAGATTTCATTTTTTTTATGCCTGAGTAATATTCCATTGTTTATATATACCACATCTTCTTTATTCATCTACTGATGGGCACTTAGGTTGCTTCCATATCTTGGGTACTGTAAATAATGCTGCATGAACATAGGGGTGCATATACCTTTTCATATTAGTGTTTTTGTTTTCTTCAGATAAATACCCAGAAGTGAAGTTGCTGTATCATATGGCAGTTCTAGTCTTAATTTTTTGAGGAATCTCCATACTGTTTTCCATAGTGGCTGTACCAATTTACATTCCCAACAACAGGGCACGGTGGGTTTCCTTTTCTCTACGTCCTCCAACACTTGTTATTTGTTGTCTTCTTGATGACAGCCATTCTGACAGGTGTGAGGCGGTAGTTCATTATGGTTTCAATTTGCATTTCCCTGATGGTTAGCGATGTTGAGCGTCTTTTCATGTGTCTGTTGGCCTTCGGTGGGCTACCCGGAGGGTTGGGAGTGGGCGCTGGGCTGTGGTGGGCGGGGAGCTTCAGGCCACAGGGACAGGCGGCGGGACCCCCCGGGGTGGGGAAGAGGGCTCCGGCGGGCTGGGGACTGGGAACTGTGTCAGGGTCGGGCCAGGGGGCGAGCCCGAGGGTGCGTGCGGCTGGACTGGGGAAGGAGGGCTCTGGGGTCGCCGAGGGGCAGAAGGACGGGGTGAGCGCGTTCTCGCGACCCGCTGCTGGATCGCAGTGGGGTGGGGAGGGGATAGTCACGGGGGAGGGAGGGTCCTGAGGACGGTCTGGGGAGGGTTGAGCTCCGGTCCAGCTGCTGTCCGGGCTGCTGGGCCAGCTGCAGTGGGCGGGGGCGGGGCTGAGGGACCCAGCACGAAGGGGTTGGGGGTCTTGGACGTGGGTTGGGTCACAACTCTCTCCTCCTCCCGCGACCCCCACAGCGTCTCCCAGGATGCTCTTCTCTCCGGCGGGGCTGGCGTCCTCTGCAGACGGACCTCCAGGGACCCCCTTGGGGGGCGCCCGGTTCAAGATTCTTTTCTACAACACTTTACTTCATTGTCACCGTTGTAATAACAATCTGAATCTTGTTCCTTTGTACACGACTTGCTCTTACTTGGAAAGTTCTTAGGATTTTCTTTGTCTTTGATGTTCTTTCATTATAATGCATCTACATGTTTCTCTTATTTCTTTGGTACACATGGGCCCGTGCAATCAGGCCATTTCTCTTTTTAAATTAAATAATTAAGTAACTTTAGTAAATTATGGGAGATTAGTTTCTATTTGTATCAGTCAGGGCAGGAGACAGATGACATTCTCAAATTGAGGGAACGGAGGAGAGTTTAATAAAGGAACCATTTCTGAAGGAATGGGGAGGATTATGGGACGCCGACAAGGGAGGTGGGGCATCTTGGGCTAGCAAGAGTGCAGTCCTTGTTGCCCATTTGCCTGAAGGAGCAAAGAGAGGGAACAATTACCAGAAACTGGAAGAAGTAGCCCTAGTTGTAGGGAGAAGGCCTTTGGTGGAGGAAAACAGCAGCCCAAGGTGATTCAGCAAGGAGGGGATCTCTTCCCCTCGATCAGCAGGTGTCTCCCATTGGCAGGTCCCAATAGGAAACCAGAGGGCAAAGGCACCTGGGTGACGTGGTCCAAAGGAATCACCCTCCTGGGGCTGAGTAACATTCCATTGTATATATACACCACGTCTTCTTTATCCATTCATCTGTCAAAGGACATTTATTTTATTTTTTTATTTATTATTTTAAAAGGTGAAGAGGACACTTTTAAAAAAAAATTTATTTACTTTCTTGACTTTACAAGTTTCAAAAAACTATATGCATTTTTGCCTTTTGAGTTGAAAGGCAAAAACTGTGAATAAATTTTTTAAAGTGTCTTTTGTTCTTATAAAAGAAATCTGGAAGAAACTGAAGCTGACACAGGCATCATTTAAGACCCAAGATGTGAAGGTGTGGGTGTGACTGTGACAGGTTGTACCTTATTAAGGGAAAAGAACTCTCTCGCACAAGAATGGAGAGTGGGGTTCCGCATATATGTGAGACCATACGATACTTGTCTTCCTCTGTCTGACTTATTTCACTTAGCATACTGCTGTCAAAGTCCATCCAGGTTGTTGCAAATAGCAAGATTTCCTTCTGTTTTATGGATTAATAATATTCCATTATGTATATACACCACATTTTCTTTATTCATCCATTGATGGACACTTAGGTTGTTTCTATATCTTGGCTATTGTAAATAGTACTGTATGAACATGGAGGTGAGATCTTTTTTTTTTTTTTTTTTTTTATTTATTTTTGGGTGTGTTGGGTCTTCGTTTCTGTGCGAGGGCTTTCTCTAGTTGCGGTGAGCCGGGGCCACTCTTCATCGCGGTGCGCGGGCCTCTCACTGTCGCGGCCTCTCTTGTTGCGGAGCACAGGCTCCAGACGCGCAGGCTCAGTAGTTGTGGCTAACGGGCTCAGTTGCTTCGCGGCATGTGGGATCTTCCCAGACCAGGGCTCGAACCCGTGTCCCCTGCATTGGCAGGCAGACTCTCAACCACTGCGCCACCAGGGAAGCCCTGGAGGTGAGATCTTTTTGAGTTAGTGTTTTCCTTTCCTTCAGGTAAATACCCAGGAGTAGAATTGCTGAATCATATCAGTAATCTCTTATTTGACTGAAGTTTGACTTTTGTTGTTCTTTTAGAAAGTCAGCTGTATTTCCTGGGTTATCACGTATTTGAAATGTTGGTCTGTTGCCTTCACAGCTGTGTAATACTTTAGCTGAGTGTAAAATTCTTTTTTTTTTTTTTTAGGACACCTTTCTCTTTAATGAGATTGTTCAGATGTGCAAGGGATTACAGGCATTTGTGATCACAGTAAGTGTCCTGAGGTTGGAACCACACAACAGACCAGAAAAAAAAGATGCCCATTCATGCTCTTCATCCTCCTTCAATATTAATAAAATGTAATGGAGAGTCCCTACCTTTTGTTGAACTCATAATTGAGTTTTAGCATTTTAATGATTATTCTTTATGATTTGTAGGGGCCACATGGCCCATAATGCACAATTAGAGGTAAGGTGCCCTTTCCAGGGTCATTGGCGCTATGCAACTTTTGTAAATATGACTGGTACATTACACTTTTATTATTCAATTAGCTTTGGCAATCAGGAACTTAAGACATAATTGAATCACGTCAAGTACATGTACATTGCACGTGAATCCAAGAAAAGAATGTGATGAGTACACCACAAGTTTAATTCAGGATTATCTAATTGTTTTATCCTAAAATACAGTTCCTCTCATCTCACTGGAACCCACACACTAAATTAAGGACTTCTGGCTGCCAGAATTCATTTGTGTTCTTGGATTTTCACTTTGAAAACTTCCAAAGGAGACAAGGAATCCTGCTGATAGCAGAGTAAGCCTCAGCTATGGAAGTCAAACTGGTGATAAATATGAAGAAAACCGTCATCAGTTTTAATGAATACAAATAGCATAATGCCTGGACCAGGGGAGTCCAGAGAAATGTTCAGCGTAGTTCGTGGGTGGAATTCAACAATTTTTTTTTTCACACATACACACTGTATTTTATTTTTACAAGAGATAAATAGACTGACACCAAGCATTGTAAATGGATGACCACAACAAAAGCAACAATGACTGCAATTACCAAACACGAAACACCCTCATACTATGTCATAATATTGACATTCAGTCCAGTAATCCTCCACTGTAACAGCTCCTTTACTTTGCAGTGAAAATTGATTTACATATTTTTTGCCTCTGAGTCCTTGTGGGATTTTTTTTTTTTTAATTCAAACAGAAAGTCACAAAAATTACAATCATCCTCATCAGTTCACTCGGTCCCATGTAATTAATTTTTTTCATCTTGATCTTTTGTTAGCACTTTTATGAGTTCATCAGTTTTCCATTAGAGTTCTGAAAATGCTTATTCATTCAGTTCAGCAGTATAGTTAGTTACCAGAAACCTGTACTTGTCAGAGTCTTTTCCATGAATTCCTTGAAGATGTGAGTGTAAAATTCTTGGGTGTTTTTGGTTTTTTTTTTTTTATAGTTTGTGGGCTTTGCAAGCATTGTTCCACTGTCTTCTAGTGGTCAATGTTGTTGTTTATTAATCTAAGTCAATCTAAAATTTTCTCTTATAGGTGACTTAAACCTGTTTTGCTTAAATGCCCAAAGGATTCTTTCTTTATTTTTAAATGTCAGTGATTTTACAAGTGATGCCCTCATGTTGGCTCTTTTGTGT
The DNA here is from genome assembly GCF_949987535.1 of Balaenoptera acutorostrata. NCBI lineage: Eukaryota > Metazoa > Chordata > Mammalia > Artiodactyla > Balaenopteridae > Balaenoptera > Balaenoptera acutorostrata. The sequence goes on from NC_080078.1 coordinate 6,892,529, forward strand.
CAATTTTTTTTTTTTGGTACGCATGTAATAATACAGATTTCAATCATGTGAAAGAAAAATGGTTTGAATTAGAATAAGCTGAAAAATCCACAATTGTGTGAAATATGACATGGATTCAGCTCTGAAGTACAGAAACAAATAAACATAACCCAGGAGCTTAAACAAATTAGAGAAAAATTGTGTGTCTCACATAAGGAGAAGTCTGGAAGAAGGCAGCCTGGGGGCGGGGGCACAGCAGACCTGTGATCCCAGTAGGAACGCTGGCTCCCTGTAACTTTCCTTTCAGCCAAACTTAGCATTTGCTCTGTTTCCTATGGTCACAAGATGTCTGCTCCCTCCCAGCACCAGAGCTGCATCTTAGGAGGTCAGGAAAAGAAAGAGAAAAGGGCAAAAGCCAAGTCTCTCTGCCTGTTAAAGAACTTTCCTGAAGCCCAACTCAGAAATGTCATTGGCTTGAAGTATGTCACATGGCAATCCCTAGTTGCAAGAAAGTCTGGGAAATGTGACTCTTTCACCAGCCACTTTTGGCGGGGGCGGTTCACATGCAAACTCTATTTATTTTATTTATTTATTTTTTTAACATCTTTATTGGAGTATAATTGCTTTACAATGGTGTGTTAGTTTCTGCTTTATAACAAAGTGAATCAGCTCTACGTATATATATATCCGCATATCTCTTCCCTCTTGCGTCTCTCTCCTTCCCACCCTCCCTATCCCACCCCTCTAGGTGGTCACAAAGCACTGAGCTGATCTCCCTGTGCTATGCTGCTGCTTCCCACTAGCTATCTATTTTACGTTTGGTAGTGTATATATGTCCATGCCATTCTCTCACTTTGTCCCAGCTTACCCTCCTCCCTCCCTGTGTCCTCAAGTCCATTCTCTAGAGGTCTGTGTCTTTATTCCCGTCCTGCCCCTAGGTTCTTCATGACCTTTTTTTTTTTTATTCCATATATATGTGTTAGCATACGGTATTTGTTTTTCTCTTTCTGACTTACTTCACTCTGTATGACAGACTCTAGGTCCATCCACCTCACTACAAATAACTCAATTTCGTTTCTTTTTATGGCTGAGTAATATTCCATTGTATATATGTGCCACATCTTCTTTATCCATTCATCTGTCGATGGACACTTACGCTGCTTCCATATCTTGGCAATTGTAAAGAATGCTGCTATGAACACAGGGGTGCATGTATCTTTTTAAATTAGTGTTTTGAGTTTTTTTTCAGATATATATGCAGGATTGGAATTGCTGGGTCATAGGGTAGTTCTATTTTTAGTTTGTTTGTTTGTTTGTTTTTGAGAAACCTCCATACTGTTTTCCACAGTGGCTGCACCAGTTTACGTTCCAACAGTGTACAAGGGTTCCCTTTTCTCTACATCCTCACCAATATTTGTTATTTGTGTTCCTTTTGATGATAGCCATTCTGACAGGTGTGAGTTGGTATCTCATTGTGGTTTTGATTTGCATTTCCCTGATGATTAGTAATGTTTAGCATTTTTTCATGTGCCTGTTGGCCATCTGCATTTCCTCTCTGGAAAAATGTCTATTCAGTTCTGCCCATTTTTTAATCAGGTTGTTTGGGTTTTTTGGTGTTTTTTTATGTTGAGCTCTATGAGCTAATATGTTGGATATTAATCCCGTATTAATCATTTCATTTGCAAATATTTTCCCCCGTTTAGTGGGTTGTCTTTTCACTTATAAAACTCCTAGAGGAAAACATAGGCAAAACACTCTTTGACATAAATTGCAGCAATTTTTTTTTAGATCCATCTCCTAAAGTAAATGAAATAAAAGCAAAAACAAACAAATGGGACCTGATTGAACTTAGAGAAAATAGTGAGAAAAAAACATTTGTAGAGATAGTAGCTGAGAATTCCCCAGAAATAATTAAAGACCTAATGAGGGGCATCTATCTATTGTTTCAAAGATCCCAACAAAGCCAAAGAATTTCTTGAAAATTCCATATCTAATCACAGTTGATTGAACATATAGAAAAATCAAATGAAAAATAAGAGAAGACAAAAATTACCAATGCCAGGAAGGAAATCGAGGCTATCACTACAGACTCTGCAAGCATCAAAAGTATAATAAGGAAATACTACAAACAGCTCCATGCACATTAATTTGACATCTTAGATGGGATAAACCAATTCATTAAAAAGCACAAACTATTACAACTCACCTAATATGCAATAGGTAACTGAATAGCACCATAATTATTAAAAGAAATGGAAACAACTCAACCAATTGCAATTGTGTGTATCTTATTTGAATCCTGATTCAGACAAACCTAGTATAAAAAGATAAACCATGCAAACAGTAACAAAGAAAGTTGGTATAGACCTTAAGGCAAATATCATTTCTAGAAATAAGAAAGGTTTCTTCATAATGATAATAAGTTCAGTTTGCCAGGGATATGTCATTTATTATATTGCTATAATTATTATATTGCTATAATTATGTTGATATAATTCTAAATAGCAATATGGTATTAAATAAATAAAGTGAACTTCAAAATGTGCACATACTCAGAGAAATAAATTCACAGTTGTTCTGGGAGATTTGTATACATGTCTCTCAGTAATTGGTAAAATAAGTAGACAAAAGATTATGTTATATGTAAGTAAGTGATGATGTAAGAGATTTGAACAGCATGATTTAAAAACCATCCTATTTATGGGACTTCCCTGGCAGTCCAGTGGTTAAGACTCTGAGCTTCTACTGCAGGGGGCGTAGGTTCGATCCCTGGCCGGGAACCAAAATAAAAACCATCCTATTTAGACAATAAAGCTATCAGTTGCAGAATATACATGTGGAACATTTACAAAATTGATTGTATACTGGGCCAAAAAGTGAGTCTCATCAAATCTCAAGAGATTTAAATTATATGAAATGTGTTTTCTGGTCACATGGCAATTACATTAGAAATCAATAACAAAAATATTATTAATGGAACGGTATATCATGTTCATAGTATCTAATTTGAAACCAAAATGAACTACAAATTCAATATAATCACAATTAAAATCCCAAAAGGAATTTCTTTTTTTGTAATTCCACAGATTGATTAAAAGATTCATATGGAAGCACAAAAGATCAAAAACTGCCAAAGCCCTTTTAAAGAAAAGTGGAGTGAACATGGGTCAGGGACCTAAAAAATGTAGGTCTTGTCCACCAGAAATCCAGAATTATTACAAAATGATAGTAATGAAGACTGGGTGGGTGGTATTGGTGCTGGTAGAGACAAATTCACTAAACAGAATAGAGAGCCCCCAAGCAGATGGACATATGGACACCTGATTTATGACAAAGATGCACAGCAGAGCTATGGGGAAAGGATGAACTCAGCCAGCAGTGCCAGCTCAACCAGGTTCCAAATATCCAAGGCTTAAAAAATTAGTGTTCTCTTGTAAATAATCAGAGAAATTCAAATTAAAACCGCGTGAGCCACTAGTACACACCCATAATTTTTGCCAAATATTTAAAAATGATGATATCAAATGCTGGCAAGAATGTGGAACAACAAGAAACTGCTGGTAAAAGAGTAAACAGGTAAAACCACGTTTTAAAAATCGGTAGAATCCAGTAAGTCAAAGACACACCTACTCTCTGATCAGCAAAACCACTGCCAGATGACACCCTACAGAAACACACGCTCATATGGACTCAAAAGTTACATGCAAACCTGTTACATATAGGATGGATAAACAACAAGATCCTACCATATAGCACAGGGGACTATATTCAGTATCCTGTGATAAACCATAATGGAAAAGAATATGAAAAAGAATGTAGGGGCTTCCCTTGTGGCGCAGTGGTTGAGAATCTGCCTGCTAATGCAGGGGACACGGGTTCGAGCCCTGGTCTGGGAAGATCCCACATGCCGCGGAGCAACTAGGCCCGTGAGCCACAACTACTGAGCCTGCGCGTCTGGAGCCTGTGCTCCGCAACAAGAGAGGGCGCGACAGTGAGAGGCCCGCGCACCGCGATGAAGAGTGGCCCCCGCTTGCCACAACTAGAGAAAGCCCTCGCACAGAAACGAAGACCCAACACAGCCAAAAATAAATAAATAAATAAATAAATAAATAGAATACCATGGCCAAAAATTAAAAAAAAGAAAAGAAAAAGAATGTATATATATGTGTGTGTGTGTGTGTGTGTGTGTGTGTGTGTGTATAACTGAGTCACTTTGCTGTACAGCAGAAATTAACACAGCATTGTAAACCATCTGTACTTCATGGGATCTTAGTTCCCCAACCAGGGATGGAACCCGTGCCCCCTGCAGTGGAAGCGGAGTCCTAACCTCTAGACTGCCAGGGAATTCCCCCTATGGTAGCAAATTTTTTTTTTAATTTATTTATTTATTTGTTTATGGCTGTGTTGGGTCTTCGTTTCTGTGCGAGGGCTTTCTCCAGTTGCGGCAAGCGGGGGGCCACTCTTCATCGCGTTGCGCGGGCCTCTCACTATCGCGGCCTCTCTCGTTGCGGAGCACAGGCTCCAGACGCGCAGGCTCAGTAGTTGTGGCTCACGGGCCCAGTTGCTCCACGGCATGTGGGATCTTCCCAGACCAGGGCTCGAACCGGTGTCCCCTGCATTGGCAGGCAGATTCTCAACCACCGCGCCACCAGGGAAGCCCAATTTTTTTTTTTTTAAGTTTCATTTTATTTATTTTATTTATGGCTGTGTTGGGTCTTCGTTTCTGTGCGAGGGCTTTCTCTAGTTGTGGCAAGCGGGGGCCACTCTTCATCATGGTGCGCGGGCCTCTCACTATCGCGGCCTCTCTTGTTGCGGAGCACAGGCTCCAGACGCGCAGGCTCAGCAATTGTGGCTCACGGGCCCAGCCGCTCCGCGACATGTGGGATCTTCCCAGACCAGGGCTCGAACCCCTGTCCCCTGCATTGGCAGGCAGATTCTCAACCACTGCGTCACCAGGGAAGCCCAGTAGCAATTTTTATAGCAGTCTTATCCACAGTAGAATGTAAAAATATAGTGTGATACAATCATACAACGAAAGACCATATGACAATGGAAATGGATGAGCTACAATTACATGAGAGAACGTGGATGAATCTTAAATATATAATACTGAATAGAGAAGCCAGACACAGTGGAATTCGTAGAGTATGTTTTCATTTATATGAAGCTGAAAATCAGGCAAAACTCACATGCATTGTTTAGGAATGCCTAATAAGTTGGCAAAATGAGGGCATAAATATTATAAAAGTTAGAATCATGGGTACACCTAGAATAATGGGAGAGAGAGAGGGAGTTGTAACCGTGGAGAGACACGGTACCAGAGGGCTTCTGGACTGAGGGTCATGTTCTCATTCTTATTTTGGGTGGACGTTATATGGGTGACCATTTTATAACAATTTGTTAAATTGTTTTATGCATTTGCTCTATGTTTTGTTATAGTTTATAATAAAATTTTAAGTTATGTGCACTCATTAATATATATATATATATACACATGCAATAATTGTAAGTTGTGTTAAAATAATTAGGAGAATGGGAATGAGGATTTCTGGAATTTTTCCAATGCCAAAATAATACTGGGTTCCTTTCTGGCCCCAAGAGGAAAACATAACTGTACTGTGGAGGGATCAGGCGTTTCTCCTTTTACCCAGGGGTCACTCTTATCATCACTAATGGTAAACAATCAGATACTTTGCATCCTCCGATGTGCTGCAAACAGAATTTAACATCACTCATGCAAATGCTTAAGTTAAATCTATCAAGCCTTTAACTCTAAATTCCAGTTTATGGGAAATATAAGAAATAGAGGACAAACTAAATGCCATCATAAGGAAGCAATCAGAAATATCCAAAGGTGGAACATTTGACAGGACAAAATGGCCCTGGCGTTTCCATACGTCAGGGTCAAGAAAAGAAAGGACTGGCCTGCATTTAAAAAAAAAATCAAGGGACAAAACACCAGATCCTGGAATGGATTTGGCTTTGAAAACACAATTGTATAAACTCTTGAAGGACAACTGAGCAAATTTGATTATGAACTGGATATTAGATGCAAAGAATCTACTTTTGGTTATGTTTAAAGATATTCTGTTTTTTTTAAAGGTTTATACTGAAATATTTGGGGGTGGAACATGATGTCTGTAATTCACTTGAAAATACTTAAGTATGTGAAAGTAAAGTAAAAAGTAACATGTCTCTATGCTAATGGGAATGTGATGGAAATAAGGCTATTGAGAAGGAAGATGATTTAGGAGGGAGAGGGGAAAATTGGTCGAGTGATGTTCTATTTTTTTAAAGCGTGTTGGATTTGTTTTTAATTTTTATTTATTTTATTTTATTTATTTATTCATGGCTGGGTTGGGTCTTCGTTTCTGTGCAAGGGCTTTCTCCAGTTGCGGCAAGCGGGGGCCACTCTTCATCGCGGTGTGCGGGCCTCTCACTATCGCGGCCTCTCCTGTTGCGGAGCACAGGCTCCAGATGCGCAGGCTCATAAGTTGTGGCTCACGGGCCCAGCTGCTGCGCGACATGTGGGATCCTCCCAGACCAGGGCTCGAACCCGTGTCCCCTGCATTGGCAGGCAGATTCTCAACCACTGCGCCACCAGGGAAGCCGAAGAGTGATGTTCTTGAATAGGCAAGAGGGGATGAGGTTTAGGGCTAAAGTGGAAGGACCAATTGTAGATGGGAGCATGGAAAGTTTTTGCTTCGTTTTGTCCAAGAAAATAGGTTAAGTCATCAGCTGAGTGTGAGGATGAGGAAGGTTTCAGGAGAGAGAAGTACGGTGGGATGAGTGCAGTGGTTCTCAACCTTCAGTGCGCATGAGTCATCTGGAGGGCTTGTGGAAACACAGACTGAGCTCCTCCCCAGGATTTCTGATTCAGTAGGTCTGGGGTGGGGCCTGAGAAGCTGTATGTCTAACAAGCTCCCAGGTGATACTGATGCTGCCGGTCTGGGGATCACATTCTGAGGACCACCGTGATTATTGTGCAGCATTAGGCCCCCTTGAGGCTTTAAAGTGAGAACATTCAGTGTGGTTGAACTTCTTCTCCAAGCATGTTCAGCTGCAGAGGTGTAGTGGAAAAAGAGGCAGAGGGTGGCATGAGACAGAGATGATCACCAAGATCGTCACAGAGCTGGCTCCATATTGTTTGGACTCCGCCCGCATGACACTGCCTCAGAAACACCTTCCTCCTCATCGTCGTCTTGAACTTTCACGTTACTTTTTCTCACAAAAGTTTTCATTCTTCGGAGTCGTATGTATATTTATTTTGTTACTTGTTTCTGAGTCTTTTCACCAGAGTTTATGCACCACAAAACAGGAATCCTTTTTTCTTGTTGGTCACTGCTATTTTCCTAGAACCTAGAACACTGCCTGGACATCACAGGTGCTTAATAAATATTTACTGATGAAAAGTAGAAAGAAAGAAAAGAAAAAGAAAGAGAGAGAGAGAGAGAGAGAGAGGGAGAGAGAGTGGGGGAGAGAGAGAGAGAGAGAGGGAGGGAGAGAGAGAGAGAGAGAGAGAGAAAGAAAGAAAGAAAGAAAAGAAAGAAAAAGAAAAAAAGAAAGAAAACAAGGAAGGAAGGACAGAAAGAGGGAGGAAGGAAGAAAGAGACAAGGAAATACGAATCACTATACAAGAAACTAAATCACAGTATTAGTTTTGACTATGATGAGAAAAATATACAATTATAAAAATATATAATTATAAAATATATTAGACACAGATTACTATGTCTAAAATTAATGTAAATACATTAGAAAGATGGGAAGTGGGGGCTAGCTAGTTGCATTTTCTTTTCCTGAAGACAGTGTTTCCCAAATTCCCTGTTTGGACCGTGAATAGGTTGTGGTCATTGGAACTTGGGCAGTGAAGATGCATACCATTTCCGTGCCTGGACATCAAACATCTCATGCAATCCTTTGTTCTCTCTGTCTCTGTCTCTGTCTCTCTGTCGCAGCTCATCAGTGGGCTGGGTGCAGAGGACAAGTAGTGACCTCTGGGGAGGCCCTAGGGGACAGTGGAGACATAGAATGAAAGGGACCTGGGTTCTCGAGTAGCAGCCTGGAGGACAGCAGTGTGGAAGGCTGCTCCCAGACACTGGCTGGACTTCAGGTGAGTTCAAAATAAACTTTTGTGTCAAACAGCCACTGAAATTCCAGGGCTATTTTTATTACTGCAAAAAAGAGAAATGTCAAAAAAGGGATTCATTAGGAACTACTAGTGTATCGTCTGTGTCCAATCAGGAGAAAGAAATCACACATTAATTGGAACAGGGAAAGTTAACATAAAGAATTATTAACTGTAGCAGAGTAAAGAGAATTCTAAAGAATACTGTAGCGATGAGGAAGAGAACCTGAATTCTGAAATAAATCTTTAGCTGATTTGCTCTAAAGTGATATTCATTCCACTGTTTATTCCATCTGCTGAATATTCTTAAAGAATATTTCCATTTGCAAGATATCTACTGGGTTCTTTGTAGGGTATAAAGAATTCAAAGTAACGTATACACTAATCAGAATAAAATTGACTCCAGGAGGGATCTGAGCTTCTGTTCCCACCTGGCAGCAAAACAGCAGGAAAAAATGGAGTGAAGAAATGCTGGTTGGCACTGCACTCCCCCACCCTAATGTCAGTAGTGCAAAGTGTGGACCTGAACTTCCCCCTTCATCTGGAGGCAACAAGGCCATGGGAATTGGTGCTCCACTTACTCCAGGGTGGCATCAGCAGGACCCAAAGGGAGCTGAGCATCCCTCCCCCACCTGGACCTACATGCTACACCTAAACAGGGTGACTGCCTGCTAAATAGACCTGGGGTCTCACAATATAATACCTAAGATGTCCAGTATACAGGAGAAAATCACTCATCATACCAAGAACCTGGACAATCACAACTTGAATGAGAAAAGACAATCACCCAGTGCCAACACCAAGATTACTCAGATGTTGGAATTATCTGATGAGGATTTGTAAAGCAGCCATCATGAGTGTCCATCCACAGACGAATGGATAAAGAAGGTGTGGTATATATATGTAATGGAATATTACTCAGCCATAAAAAAGAATGATATGATGCCATTTGCAGTAACATGGGTGGACCCAGAGATTATCATACTAAGTGAAGTGTCAGACAGAGAAAGACAAATACTGTATGATATCACTTATATGTGGAATCAAAAAAATACAAATGAACTTATTTACAAAACAGAAATAGACTCACAGGCATAGAAAACAAACTTATGGTTACTAAAGGGGAAAGGGGGAGAGGGATAAATTAGCTGGACTTTTCTCAAAAGCATGATAAGCAAGTGCTACAATTAGTCTGATGCCAACTTTACAGTTGAGTTCACAGAGATCATGATCACTGAATAACTGGCTAGCTTTTCTATTTTACCTTCCTACTCTTCAGATGCCTTCAAGACTTGTACTTGATGCTGGCTGCTTGGGATATATTTTATTTAAAATAATCGCTGTAGATATTGTCTGTTTTTCTTTTCTAAATGGGAGATAAGTCACAAGTCCTGTGATAGTTTTCTATTAGTTTAGTTTTCTATTCTTTTCCATTAGTCTTTTTTTTTGGCTGTGTTGTGTCTTTGTTGTTGCGCGTGGGCTTTCTCTAGTTGCAGCGAGCCGGGGCTACTCTTCGTTGTGGTGCGCGGGCTTCTCACTGTGGTGGCTTCTCATTGCGGTGGCTTCTCTTGTTGCGGAGCACGGGCTCTAGGCGCGCGGGCTTCAGTAGTTGTGGCACGCGGGCTCAGTCATTGTGGCTCGCAGGCTCTAGAGCTCAGGCTCAGTAATTGTGCTGCACGGGCTTAGTTGCACCGCGGCATGTGGGATCTTCCCGGACCAGGGCTCGAACCAGTGTCCCCTGCACTGGCAGGCAGATTCTTAACCACTGTGCCACCAGGGAAGCCCTGATTGTGGGTAACTTTTATTTTCACCTTTTTGCTTATGCATGTTTCCTAATGTTGCTACAATTCTTCTGTATTGTTTGGTTTTTAAAATAGATTTTAAAATGTTAACTGCCTTCATCAACAAACCTCCTCCATCTCTTTGCCCTAGGGATGCAGTTTCATCTAGGGACCCTACACAAAACCCATCATGCTTTCTTTTCCTTCCCATTTTTGCACCTTTTGGGCTCCAGTCTGCACTGTCCTAAGCTGCATCTAGTCCTAATGACAAAAGAATTAGATGTCACTATATTCCTTAACCCCAAGACTCAACTTGTTTCCTTTCCCCCTTACCTCCTCTGCCTTCATTTCTCCAAAACAAATAACCTCAAATCCATCCTCTAGAGTTGTATGGTTGAGGAGCTAAATGTGACTATTGACTTAAGAGAAAAACAGACATGAAACCCACCCCATCCCTTCCAAATTCCTGAATATTTTACTTCTTCCTTTTTTGGGGAGGGGTGGATGGGTGGGGGTGGTCTTCTCCTTTCACAATTTGTTTTTTTCCTTATCTCTACAAAGAAATACATAATACACCTCCACCACTCCCCTCAAAAATCCTGGATTCAGGTCATACCCACTGTTAATATCTAGCTACTTACTGTATATCTTGCATAACTTGCTTAACTTGTTTCTTCTGTAATGAAATTAATCATATCTACCTTATTTACATTACAAAGTGGTTGAGTTGGTAAATATAACCTGCAAAAGCTCTGAAGACATAAAATGCACATTACAAATTCTGGATGAGGCATGATTGTTTGTTCTTTTTCTCCTTCTCTTATTCTTCTACTTCCTGCCTCCTTTGATTACTAGTTCGGTTTTCTTCCTTTTCTGCTCTTTCTCCTTTCCTCTTTCTCCCTCCTCACCAATCTCTTTTCTTATTTATTTATTTATAAAAATTGAAGTATAGTTGATTTACAATATTGTGTTAGTTTCCAGTATAGAGCAAAGTGATTCAGTTACACATGTATAGTATATATCTATATTCTTTTTTAAAATTCTTTTCCATTATAGTTTATTACAAGATATTGAATATAGTTCCCTGTGCTATACAGTAAATCCTTGTTGTTTATTTTATATATGGTAGTGTGCCTCTGTTAATCCCATACTCCCAGTTTATCCCTCCCCGCCCCCTTCCCCTTTGGTAACCATAGTTTGTTTTCTATGTCTGTGAGTCTGTTTCTGTTTTGTAAATAAGTTCATTTGTACTATTTTTTTGATTCCACATATGAGTGGTGTCATATAATATTTGTCTTTCTCTGACTTACTTCACTTAGTATGATAATCTCTAGGTCCATCCATGTTGCTGAAAATGGCATTATTTCATTTTTTTATGGCTGAGTAGTATTGCATTTATGTATGTATATATACATACATAAATGTATATATATCTTCTTTATCCGTTCATCTGTTGATGGACACTTAGGTTGCTTCCACATCTTGGCTATTGTGAACAGTGCTGCTATGAACGTTGGGGTGTATGTATCTTTTCTTTTTTTTTTCCATGTTTAAAAATACATTTTAATATGAGAAATAAACTACATCAAAATAACAATAGTGGGGCTTCCCTGGTGGCGCAGTGGTTAAGAATCCGCCTGCCAATGCAGGGGACACGAGTTCGAGCCCTGGTCCAGGAAGATCCCATATGCTGCAGAGAAACTAAGCCCTTGCACCACAACTACTGAGCCTGTGTGCCACAACTGCTGAAGCCCACGCACCTAGAGCCCGTGCTCCACCACAAGAGAAGGCACCACAATGAGAAGCCTGCGCACAACAACGAAGAGTAGCCCCCGCTCGCCACAATTAGAGAAAGCCCACACGCAGCAATAAAGACCCAACACAGCCAAAAATAAATAAATAAAAAATAAATTAATTAAAAATAATAATAATAGTGATTGTAGTTGAGGTCTTGGGACTGTTGGTGCCTTTTCTCCTAATTTCTAAGTCTTTTTTTATTACAATTTTTTTTTTTTTTTAATGAGGATCTTGAATCAGATGCGTATGTTTGATTGATTCATTGATTGATTGATTTTTGACTGTGTTGGGTCTTCGTTTCTGTGCGAGGGCTTTCTCCAGTTGTGGCAAGCGGGGGCCACTCTTCATCGCGATGCGCGGGCCTCTCTCGTTGCAGAGCACAGGCTCCAGACGCGCAGGCTCAGCAGCTGTGGCTCACGGGCCCAGCCGCTCTGCGGCATGTGGGATCTTCCCAGGCCAGGGCTCGAACCCGTGTCCCCTGCATTAGCAGGCAGATTCTCAACCACTGCGCCACCAGGGAAGCCCCTAAGTCTTTTATAATATGAACAAATTTATTTTTTTTCACATGTATAAGAATTTTATTGTTGCATTGTTTTTTAAAATTTTTATTGGAGTATAGTTTTTATTGGAGTATAGATTTACAATGTTGTGTTAGTTTCTGCTGTACAGCAAAATGAATCAGTTATACATATACATATATCCACTCTTTTTTAGATTCTTTTTCCATATAGGTCATTACAGAGTATTGAGTAGAGTTCCCTGTGCTATACAGTAGGTCCTTAATAGTTATCTATTTTATATATGGTAGTGTGTATATGTCAATCCCAATCTCCCAATTTATCCCTCCCCCACTTTCCCTCCTGGTAACCATAAGTTTGTTTCTACATCTGTGACTCTATTTCTGTAGATAAGTTCATTTGTATCATTTTTTTAGAATCCACATATAAGCGATAGTGCATGGTATTTGTCTTTCTCTGTCTGACTTATTTCACTTAGTATGATAACCTCTAGGTCCATCCATATTGCTGCAAATGGCATTATTTCATACTTTTTTATGGCTGAGTAATATTTCATTTTATATATGTACCACATCTTCTTTATCCATTCATCTGTCGCTGGACATTTAGGTTACTTCCATGTCTTGGCTACTGTAAGTAGTGCAGCTATGAACATTAGGGTGTGTGTATATTTTCAAACTATGGTTTTCTTCAGATATATGCCCAGGAGTGGGATTGCTGGATCATACAGTAGTTCTATTTTTATTTTTTTAAGGAACCTCCATACTGTTCTTCACAGTGGCTGCACCAATTTATATTGCCACCAACAGTGTACAAGGGTTCCCTTTTCTCTACATCCTCGTCAGTATTTGTTATTTGTGTTCCTTTTGATGATAGCCATTCTGACAGGTGTGAGTTGGTATCTCACTGTGGTTTTGATTTGCATTTCCCTGATGATTAGTAATGTTTAGCATTTTTTCATGTGCCTGTTGGCCATCTGCATTTCCTCTCTGAAAATGTCTATTCAGTTCTGCCCATTTTTTAATCAGGTTGTTTGGGGTTTTTTTGATATTGAGCCATATGTGCTGTTTGAAACACACCGATAGTTTCTTGTCAGTCACGTTGTTTGCAAATATTTTCTCGCATTCTATAGGTTGTCTTTTCATTTTGTTTATGGTTTCCTTTGCTGTGCAAAAGCATTTAAGTTTAATTAGGTCCCATTTGTTTATTTTTGCTTTTATTTCCATTACTCTAGGCAACGGATCCAAAAAGTATTGCTGCTATTTATGTCAGAGAATGTTTTACCTACATTCTCTTCTACGAGTTTTATGGTGTCCTGTCTTATATTTAAGGCTTTAAGCCATTTTGAGTTTATTTTTGTGTATGATGTGAGGGAGTGTTCTAACTACCCACCTCTTTTCATTTATTCCTTCTGCAAACATAGATCAACGGCTGGGTCAGGCACGCTGCTAGAATGCTTTGAAGAGCTCAATGCTAAAGTGGGAACCCAGCTTACAGACTAGTAGCTGCAGTATGATGCTGTAATTTCTAGAATAGCACAGAGGACCCTGCGATTAATTCTGGGCACAGGAGAGTCTTCCCAGAGGAAGTGGTGGTTTGAAGAGGGCTTTAAAGAATGAAATAGTTCACAGATAGGCAGAGGAGGGAGGGAAGAGCATCCCAGACAGAAGTGCCACCTGCAGAGAGAGAAAAACAGATAATCCCAGGAAGGCAGAGGCAGAAGATGCAGCCAGAATGGAAGATTACAGCCAGATCATGAAGTATTTTTTTAAACCTGACTAGAGAGTTCAGACTTATAACCGAATTCAGAGTTTCCTAGCTTTGTTTTTGTTGTGGTCTTGGGAGAGGGCTTACAGGATCACTGAGACGTCTCCCTATCAGGCGAGAGGGGGTTGCAGGGTACCAGCTGTGTGGGAATAATTAGCATCTTCTCATCCCAAACACTTCCCAACCCTGACCTACTCGCGCTTTACTTGTCTCTTCCTTTGTTTTTCTCCCTCCTCTCTACCCTACTCCCTCTCCTTTCCCTACTGCCCTTCCCCACTCTGGGCTCTCAGTGCATTTGGGGCAGGAAAGCATGATCAATAGCATTAGGAATTCTGTGCAAGTGCACTGGTGCCCACGTGGTGGGTGTGAAGGGGAGGAGGTGAAATGGGTCCCCCACCGAGGATCACAATTACTCACTTGTTCATGGGGGGGAGTGAAATAAAGCACAAGGAAACAAAAAATGAGAGCAACGGGCATGGGATTTGTGGGAGGGGTTTTCCTACCAAAGAGGCAAGAGGTAAATTCATGTCCACGTTCGAATTTTTTTTAATGTACGAAAAAAATGTGGGTCTGAATTATGGGTTGTGAGAAAGTAACGTTTCCTTCGCTCCTGCCAGGGTCCTGAGCAGCCTCTCAGAGTGATTCAGGGCCATCACCCACCACCCCAGGATGTCCCCCAATTGTGACAGGCAGGACCAACTATATAAAATTTCACTCAGAACATATATTCTCAACAGGAGCAGTATCGTCTCCAAGGGGATAAAAGTGGTTTGGGGCGGGGGGCAGGGAGTGAAAAGAATCTTGGATATTATTGTACAATGGTTAGTGGCCCTCCAAAGGGCCACAGTACGTACACGAATATATGTTATATCTGTGGTATTAACAGTTTATGAAAGGATAGCCATTAGGAAAATAAAATTGTCTAGAAAGTTTCCTAAGGGGCATGATAATTTTTAAAAAGTTGACAACCACTAATTCAGAGGAAGAAATCAAATTCCTACATATGCCCCTATGAGATCAGGCCCATTACCTCCCTGAGCACAGAAAGTTCCAACCACACTGGCCTCTCTGCCGATTCTCCAGTACATCAGGCACACACATCCGTGCACACACCGAGCCTTGGCATCATGTTACCTCTGCCGCGGATACTCTGTCCCGGGTTTCCTCCAGGCTGACTTCCTCACCTCCTTCCGGTCTTCACTCGACTCTTCTCAATGTCTCCTCAGAGAGACCCACCATGACCACCCTATTTAATACTGTAGCACACTCTGGATCCCATTTGCCCTGATCTACTTTTGCTTTTTTTTTTTTTTCCCATAGCACTTATCATCTTCTTCTTCTTTTCATACATTTAATTCATATATGCTATGTCCACATATAAATTAGTAAGATATTACTAGACATTGCATATTAACTTTTTTGCATCATTACTGCCTATATATTTTAACTTTACCAACAACAACAAACAACAGCAACAAAACCTTGTCTAAAGACTACAGACAGTGATAAGACAGAGCAGTCGTCACATTGCTATGCTCAAGTATATGGAAGTCCTCTGCTGGTGATGAAATACACAACCCTCTCCCCTCACTGAAGAGTATAGCCTGAAACAGAAATGGAACAAGTTAAAAGATAATACAAAATGACATGAAGTTTTAAGACAACTGAGACTAGATGTAGGTCCAAAGTTGTTAAACTTTCCACCAACTGGTGATGACAGGCTGCGTCAGAAGCATCTCGGGGAACTTTTGAAAAGAGTGTCCTGAGACACATTTCCCAGTTTTCAATTTTAGTATTGTTCAGGGTGGGAGCAGAGCTAGTCTCAGGTATTTCTAGCACACAACAGGTTTAAGAACTACAAGCTCCATTTTAGAATTAATCAGAAGCACCACAGCACAAGCCAATTTAAAAATATGCATGAGATAAGGACCCAATTTAGTAGCTTTTCACCGAGTCACTGAAGCGGACATAAACATTTTCTTTACACAGGACTACATAGATAGGTGGAACAGGATGAAAAGGAGATCACTTACTACAGCAACTGATGGCAGTGTTCTACCGTCTCATTTCCCTGGTCCACCAAGTAGGTTCTAAAGCGATACATTATTGACTTTTCAAACAATTAGACTGAGTGGAACCATAGCAGCGAGGATGCATGCTGCTTCTACCAAATCCACAGGACCCCGAACACTGGTGACACCAGTGCACCTATATATTACTGAAACAAAAGCACCAAGAAAAAATTTCATAAGACGCACCGATAGTTTCTGTGTGGGGAGGGGCTGGGGCCGTGAGGGGAGGTGTCAGTGATTAATGCTGATCCTGAACCGCTGAAGGGCTGCAATCCAGAATTCGAAAAACAGACCCACTTCAATACTTCACTTCATAGGTAGGAAAACACGAGTCTGTAGATATGCCATTTCACCATCTCAGTTAAATCTTCCGTGTGACCTTTCATTTATCAACTCCCATCATGAAATCCCTCCACAACATAACCTCAAATGATGTCCATCTCCAAGCTCTGCATTCTCTACCTGCAGAGGCTGGCTTCCACCAAAGGACCTAGAACAAGGCCACCAAACCTCTCACCTTACAAGCCCTGTTGCCAAAGAAAGTGACCCATACTTTCTCCTCAAGGGCAAAAATTCTAAGACAACATAAGTTAGGTAGATCATCCATTACATATGCAATCAACTGGACCAGTTGCACAGGAATGCCCATTCTAGCCATAAGTAACCAGGAGGAAAAATAGAGCATAGGGGCAGACAATGGATAGATGTACACTAAAAATGATAAAACTGTTTTTAGAGACATTCTCTTGGCTATAACAAATAATTTAAAGTCGGCTGCTTACAGGTAAAAATCACAATGAACAGCATTATCAATTAAACAATTCCCAAAGCTAGTGATTTTAGCTAAATAATTATACATTGGAACCTTCTAAGAAGGCTAATAAACTAAACTATGTCAAAATTTGCAGTTTTAAAGTCAGACTTGAAAGCCAAGGTAAGCAACTCCTTTGTATAGCTATTACCTCTGACCAAGGCATACGAATTAACTCAGACAGATAACATTCATAACCTACCTAAAAATAGGACAGCTCATAATTTTTCTAAACTATTCTTCCCTGCTGTGGACAGCCCTTGATCTCTGACTATAAAGCTTGGCAAACTTTGTCAAACGCTGTTAGTTTTATAAGTTACTAAAAACCTCTATAAATAAAGCCTCATTTCTCAAATCTGGATAGTTTTCTCATTCTGAATGCCTAAACATTTAGGTCACAAATTGAAATACCAGTAGAAAAATATTCGTCTTTAGGCAGGTTGTATAGTTACCACATGGCAAGAAACTGACAAGAAAATGTAAACATTCAGAGCATAAAAATACTTCAAAGCATTATGAACTTTGAACTTAGTACACTGTCCTAAATTTTAGTATTTCCAAATACAGGAAAAGCAGACTGCTGTAGGATCTTAGATGATTTAAGCTAACTTAATAAATTAATGAACCCTTTCCAGTCCTGGGAAACTTATAGTCCTAGAAGGAACTATAAATTCAGTTGAGTGTGGAAAAAAAGTATGAGTCCAGAGCTGAGGATGTGACTCATGACCACATTATTAATTCTGTCTCGGACCCCTTCCTTAGGGTCATAAGAATAACTAGAAATTGAGGCATGTTAAAGCAGTATCTGGAGCCTAGCCAGAGCGAGAGGGATTCTTTTCTTGGGCCTCATTCACGAAGAGCCTCAAATGTAGGTTTTGAACAGTCCTCTAAATGGGGTTGGTCATATGTTCAGCCAGAGACATGCCCACTATAAAGGAAGGAGACTTTCAGCCTACAGTTTAACCGGTGCCTCATTACAGCATTCTGCCTCAGGGATTAACTTTGTAAACCCTGTAATTATTGCATGACTATCAAAATTATAAAGGTTTGTAACGTCTCCCTGTTAAAAGCATTCATTTGTTAAATGTATCTATTTCAATCGTGCCACAATTTTGGAACCCTGCTTTTGCTTCTCTTTGGTTTTCACATACTACTAAATTTGAGAAATGGATGTGGCTTGGGCTTTAAGAGAGCCTGCATAGGTCAGATAGGCTTGGTCCCCTCTTGGCCACAGAGAACCAAGGAAGTGGACTCTGCAACATTACATGGCGCTTGCAGGCTGCCAGGTCCCAGACCCCAAATGCCTCCTACCCTTCTGGCTCCCCAAGCTTCCCCCAAGATATGTTCTTACAAAGCACATTCCTTCCCTTTTGCTCAGTTATCCCATAATACTCCTGAGTAGGGGCAGGGGTAAAAAAGGGAAAGTGGGAAGGATTACCCAGGAGTGCAGCCTGTGATACTGTGATTTATGATAAGAAATATATATTTGGTCTTTGTCCCATTTCTGGCACAGAGCTCCTAAAATCCTTAGAGTTTCCTAAGTGAGGAGAGCAACAAAGGTGTCTTTCGTTATGTTGATGAGGTGACTCTGAGGTTCTGGACTGGTTGTCATTGGAGCCAACCAAGGGATTAGGGGGTTGGGACTTTCAGTCTCACCATCCCCACCTCCTAAACCAATGGTCAATGATTTAATCAGTCATGACTGTAAGGAAGTCTCCATAAAAACTCAAAAGGACGGGATTTGGAGAACTTCTGGGTTGGAGATTCAGGAAGAATTGTGCCCTCGGAGAGAGGATGGAAGCTCCACTGCCCTTTCCCCATACCTTGCCCTGTGCCTCTCTTCCATCTGACTGTTCCTGAGTTCCATCCTTTTATGATAAACCAGTGATCTAGCAAGCAAAATCTTTCTCAGAGTTTTGTGAGCCACTCCAGCAAATTAATCAAACCCGAGGAGGGGATTGTTGGAACCTCCAATCTAGAGCCAGTTGATCAAAAACACAGGTGTTAACCTGGGCTTTGACTGGTTTCTGTAGTGGGGGAGGGGGCAGTCTTGTAGACTGAGCCCTTAAACTGTGCAATCTGATGCTACCTCTGGGTAGATAGTGTCAGAATTGAGTGGAATTTTGTTGAATTCTCAGACTCCCAGCTGGTGCCCCAAGAATTCCTTGTTAGTGTGGGGACCGCCCTGCAACACACATACATAGCAATGGAGTCCAAGAACCCTTTTACAGGCCCAGGTATGAATGCTGCCATGAAAACCATCACAGCAAATGGGCACCCGCCCTCTTGGGGTTTTGTGGCTCTGATGGTTCATTTTATGTGCCAATTTGGCTAGGTTGTGTGCCCAGTTGTCTGGTCAAACACCAGTCTAGATGTTGCTATTGAAGGAAACCAGAATATGTCGCCCCAAAATATGCCTCTTTGACATAAAAATTACTTTGTGCTAAAGGTATTTTTACCAGTAGGTGCAAGAACGATGCTCTGACTCTCCCCTTTTTCTTCCTGAAAGCAGGAGATAAGACCTTCACATGGAAGATGTGTCCACCTCCTACCAGAAGGAAAGTAACATTCTTATCGTCAAGGATGGGAAGTTAAGATTTGGAAAATTCTGTGAAACAGACCTTATTAAAATAATTCCTGTCTTTCCACAGTTTAGTTACGTTTCCACAGTCACCTCTCTGCTCAACCTGGTATAAAAGCATGTAGGTTTTACCACTTCTTTGGCAGAAACATGAAAAACAAAGCTATGTATTACTTAGAAATCTATCTCAAAATGATAAAGAAGATCAAGGAAGTGACAAACAAAATTTGAAATAATGGTTACTTCTGGGGTAGAGAGGGGGATGGGATAGAGAGACACAAAGGGTTTCAAAGAGTTGATAGTTGCTATAGACTGAATGTTTGTGTCTCTCCGCATCCCCAACCTGCCAAATTCATATTAATCCTTAATTTGATGGTATTTGGAGGTGGGGACTTTGGGAAGTGCTTAGGTCATGAGGGTGGAGCCCTTATGAATGGCTTGAACACCCTTGAAAATGGACCCGAGAGAAAGACTTGTACTCAGAAAACTATAAAACACTGATGAAAGAAATCAAAGATGACATAAACAGATGGAGAAATATACCATGTTCTTGGATTGCAAGAATCAATATTGTGAAAATGACTCTACTACCCAAAGAAATCTACAGATTCAATGAAATGCCTGTGAAACTACCAATGGCATTCTTCACAGAATTAGAATAAAAATTTTTACAATTCATATGGAAACACAAAAGACCCCAAATAGCCAAAGCAATCTTGAGAAAGAAAAATGGAGCTAGAGGAATCCAGCTCCCTGACTTAAACTATACTACAAAGCTACAGTAATCAAGACAGTATGGAACTGGCACAAAAACAGAAATATAGATCAGTGGTACAGGATAGAAAGCCCAGAGGTAAACCCACGCACATATGGTCACCTAATTTATGACAAAGGAGGCAAGAACACACAATGGAGAAAAGACAGCCTCTTCAATAAGTGGTGCTGGGAAAACGGGACAGCTACATGTAAAAGAATGAAATTAGAACACTACCTAACACCATACACAAAAATAAACTCCAAATGGATTGAAGACCTAAATGTAAGACCAGACACTATAAAACTCTTAGAGGAAAACATAGGAAAAACACTCTTTGACATAAACCACA
This sequence comes from Balaenoptera acutorostrata, assembly GCF_949987535.1. Lineage (NCBI taxonomy): Eukaryota > Metazoa > Chordata > Mammalia > Artiodactyla > Balaenopteridae > Balaenoptera > Balaenoptera acutorostrata. Next base: position 6,913,069 of record NC_080078.1, read on the forward strand.
GCAAGATATTTTTTGACCCACCTCCTAGAGTAACGAAAATAAAAACAAAAATAAACAAATGGGACCTAATGAAACTTAAAAGCTTTTGCACAGCAAAGGAAACCATAAACAAGACGAAAAGACAACCCTCAGAATGGGAGAAAATATTTACAAATGAAACAATGGACAAAGGATTAATCTCCAAAATATACAAACAGCTCATGGAGCTCCAAATCAAAAAAACAAACAGTCCAATTAAAAAATGGGTGGAAGACCTAAATAGACATTTCACCAAAGAAGACATACAGATAGCCAAGAGGCACATGAAAAACTGCTCAACGTCACTAATTATTAGAGAAATGCAAATCAAAACTACCATGAGGTGTCACCTCACACCAGTCAGAATGGGCATTATCAAAAAATCTAGAAACAATAAATGCTGGAAAGGGTGTGGTGATAAGGGAACCCTCTTGCACAGTTGGTGGGAATGTAAATTGATACAACTGCTATGTAGAACAGTATGGAGGTTCCTTAAAAAAACTAAAAATAGAACTACCATACGACCCAGCAATCCCACTACTGGGCATATACCCTGAGAAAACCATAGGTCAAAAAGAGTCATGTACCAAAATGTTCATTGCAGCTCTATTTACAATAGCCAGGACATGGAAGCAACCTAAATGTCCATCGACAGATGAATGGATAAAGAAGATGTGGCACATATATACAATGGAATATTACTCAGCCATAAAAAGAAATGAAATGGAGGTATTTGTAATGAGGTGGATGGAGTTAGAGTCTGTCATACAGAGTGAAGTAAGTCAGAAAGAGAAAAACAAATACAGTATGCTAACACATATATATGGAATCTAAGGGGAAAAAAAAAAAAAGGCCATGAAGAACCTAGTGGCAAGACGGGAATAAAGACACAGACCTGCTAGAGAATGGACTTGAGGATATGGGGAGGGTGAGGGGTAAGATGTGACAGGGTGAGAGAGTGGCATGGACATACATACACTACCAAATGTAAAATAGATAACTAGTGGGAAGCAGCCGCATAGCACAGGGAGATCAGCTCGGTGCTTTGTGACCACCTAGAGGGGTGGGATGGGGAGGGTGGGAAGGAGGGAGATGCAAGAGGGAAGAGAAATGGGAACATATTGTATATGTATAACTGATTCACTTTGTTATAAAGCAGAAGCTAACACACTATTGTAAGGCAATTATACTTCAATAAAGATGTTTAAAAAAAAAAAAAAAAGACATGTACCACAGTGTTCATTGCAGCACTATTTACAATAGCCAGGACATGGAAGCAACCTAAGTATCCATCGACAGATGAATGGAAAAAGAAGATGTGGCACATATATACAATGGAATATTACTCAGCCATAAAAGGAAACGAAATTGAGTTATTTGTAGTGAGGTGGATGGACCTGGAGTCATACAGAGTGAAGTAAGTCAGAAAGAGAAAAACCAATACCATATGCTAATGTATATATACAGAATAAAAAAAAAATGGTACTGATGAACCTAGTGGCAGGGCAGGAATAAAGACGTACACATAGAGAATGGTCTTGAGGACACGGCGGGGAGGGGGAAGCTGGGGCAAAGTGAGAGTAGCATGGACATATATACACTACCAAATGTAAAATAGTCAGCTAGTGGGAAGCAACAGCATAACACAGGGAGATCAGCTCGGTGCTTTGCGACAACCTACAGGGGTGGGATAGGGAGGGTGGGAGGGAGGCTCAAGAGAGAGGGGATATGGGGATATATGTATGCATATGGCTGATTCACTTTGTTGTACAACAGAAACTAACACAGTATTGTGAAGCAGTTATACTCCAATAAAGGTCTATAAAAAAAGAAAAGAAAATAGACCCCAGAGACCTCTCACACCTTCCACCATGTGAGGACACAGCACAGATGTCATCTGTGAAACAGGAAGTGGGCATTCACCAGACACCAAATCTGCTAGCACCTTGATCTTGGACTTCCCAGCCTCTAGAACTGTGAGAAATAAATGTTTGTTGTTTGTAAACCACCCAGTCTATTCTTTTATAGCCGCCTGAATGGACTATGGCAGTAATATTCTGTTTCTTAAGATCTAAGTGTCTCTCTCTCTCTCTCATTCTGTGTGTGTGTGTGCATACATACACACTGTTATTAATACATAAAAGATTCAATAATTTAAAAAATCTTAAAAAAGTAAAGTAGGTCTTGTGACCCAGCAATTTCACCCCAAGGTATTTACCCAACAGAAATGTGTACGTATGTTCACCCAAAGACATGAACTGGAACATTCATGGAAGCTTTAGTCCTAATAACTCACAATTGGAAACTACCCAAATGCCCATCAATGGTTGGATGGATAAATAAATTGTGTCACATGCACACAATGAAACACTATAGAGCAATGAGAATGAACGAACGAAACCTCCACATGGCAACATGAATGAATCACACAACCTTGATGCTAAATGAGAGGAGTCAATCACACAAGAGTACATTCTGTGTGACTCCATTTATGTCAAGTACAGAAACAGGCAAAACGACTCGATGCTGTTAGAAGTCGCTTTCTCCATGGGAGAAAGGTTGAGACTGGACAAGAAGGGTGCTTCGCGGGCTGTAACGCTGTTTTTTGATCTGGATGCTGGTGCGTGTGTGTTCAGTTTGTGAAAAGGTACTGTGCTGTACATTTATGATATGTGAACTGTTCCTGTACGTATATTACGCTTAAATAAAGTTTTTTTTTACATCTTTATTGGAGTTTAATTGCTTTACAATGGTGTGTTAGTTTCTGCTTTTGAATAAAGTTTAATAACAAAGTCGGGTGAGAAGACGTAGAAGGTCAGGGTGGTGGTGGGTGTGCTGTTTTCTATCAAGGGGACAGGATCAGCTTCTCGGATAAAGTGAAAACTGGGCGGAGACCCTGAGGGAGTTTGCTGTGCAAGTATCTGTGTACCTGGAGGAAGAATATTAAGAATATTCTGATGAAGATAATGAACACTAGAGACAATTAGATCAGTTATGATACCTGAATCCTGGAATGCTAAGTAGCCTTAGAGACTGGGAAATGTGACACTGACATGGGAGAAAACTGATGACTATAAACAGCACAAACTGGATGACACATAGCATTTGTAATAGCCACAATTTAATTTTTTGAGTATGTAAATACACATGAAAAGAAAGAAAAAAAAAAAGAATACGCTGGTGAGTGCTCACTGAGCTTGTTTTAGACAATGAGTTCCTTGAAGATGAGGACCTGGTCCACCTTGAAATTCCAGTGTCTACCTCAGTACCTAGCACGTTGCTAACCTACAAATTGAATAATTTTTTCTCTATATTATTCCAGCTGCTCCCAGGATTTCCTTCTGGTTTTTAGAGACTTTTTGTTTTGGCCTCGTGGTCTCTAACTTTGCTCTTTGCCCTTCCTTCTTTTGAAAAGGAGGGAACAAATCGTGAGGCGTGAAATAACATGTTTTCGTCCATCCCAGTGGCAGAGCTGGCCTCCTCCTTTCTGTCTAAGCCGTTTCCAAATGATCCCAACACCCTGTCTCTCAGCCTAGCAGAGCCTCCTGACTGGAAACCACACATTTTAAAATTTACCCCCAACTCGACCCCTCCCAATGCACAAACCTTGTCCCACGGGACCTAAGGGGCTCATCTCTAGTGTAGCAGTTACTACATGTCACTGTGACGCTTTGTTTGCCTGCCTCGCTCACTTACAAGCTGAGCAGTTATGGGGTCAAAGCACATGACTGACTCTTACCCTATAGTCTTTTTAAAAATTAATTTTTAAAAATATAATTGCACTGTAGTCTTTGAAAAGTGCTGGTTGAAGGGGTGGGTCAAGGTGAAGAGAATCAAGAAAGGCAGACTTGGGGTTGGGAAGTTTGTTGATGGCCGTTTGATAGGGTAAGAAGTGGTACTAGGGGGCTTCCCTGGTGGCGCAGTGGTTGAGAATCTGCCTGCCAATGCAAGGGACACGGGTTCGAGCCCTGGTCTGGGAAGATCCCACATGCCACGGAGCAACTGGGCCCGTGAGCCACAACTACTGAGCCTGCGCGTCTGGAGCCTGTGCTCCGCAAAAAGAGAGGCCGCGATAGTGAGAGGCCCGCGCACCGCGATGAAGAGTGGCCCCCGCTTGCCGCAACTAGAGAAAGCCCTCGCACAGAAACGAAGATCCAACACAGCCATAAATAAATAAATAAATTAATTAAATTAAAAAAAAAAAAAAAAAGAAGTGGTACTAGGAAAATAAGGGAAAATAAGAGGCAAGGACGTCTAGTTTCAAAGCAAACAACAACCACCCCCCAAAAATCAGAATCGAAAAGAAAAAGAATGCTAACCGAGGCAGCAAAGATGCCAAACCCACAGAAACCAGCCGTAAGTTAACCACTGTATTAGTCAGGGTTCTCCAGAGAATAAGGCGAAGGGGGGTGGAGGGAGAGAGAGAATATTTATTTTAAGGAATTAGCTCACAAAATTTGGGGACTGGCAAGTCTCAAATCTGTGGGGTAGGTCAGCAGACTGGAAATTCAGGCAAGAGCTGATATTGCAGTTTTGAGCGTGAAATCCACAGGGCAACAGGCCAGAACTCAGGAGGGTTTCTATGTTATTAAAGTCTTGATGAGAATTCCTTCTTTTCCGGAGACCTCAGTCTTTTCCCTTAAGATCTTCAACCGGTTGGATGAAGCCCATCCACATTATGGAGGCTAATGTGCTTTGTTCAAAATTAAATACTCATCCTACCTTAGAAGTACCTTCACAGTGTAGGGGAGGCAAATTTTTTTACCTCTACCCTCTTACGGTTTTCAGCTGGGTCTGCGAATTGACTTGACATAAGACAGAGTAGCAGGAGAAAAGCATACAGACTTACTTAATACAAGTTTTACGTGACATGGGAGCCCTCACAAGAAAATGAAGACCCAAAGAAATGGCCAGATCTACGTGCTTTTATACCAGATAGAACAAAAAGAGGTGATTGTAGAAAAGTAACTGAACTGTGGGGAGGCTAAGGAAAGAAAGGAATGATTTTAATAAGGTCTGTTTTACAGAATTCACTAGGTCTGGGTCTTGTGAGTGGAAACTTTGCTTCATTTTTCTTCATAACACTTCTCACCACATAATATATTTATTTATTATCTGACTCACCCTCTTCCTCACAACTTGAAAACAATTTAAAAAATATGTCTTATTTTTATTCACTACTGTATCTTCAATTCCAAGAAGAGTGTCTGGTACGTAGAAGGTGCTCAATAACACCGGTTGAATGAAAGAATGAAAAACTTTGCTCCCTACATGAGTAGTATGATTCAAGCTGTTTGTGAAAATGAAACAACTCTAATGATGGCTGACGAGCAATGTCCTGTAAAAGTTTCCTCTGTGTTAAGTAAAATGAGAACAGGGACTTTCTGAGGTAAAATTAAATGTAGCTTAAAAAAAAAAAAAGTAGTTGGCCAATGGAGCAATGGAAAAAGCATCAGCCTCAGCATCAGCAGACTTAGACTGGAATCTGGCTCTGCCACTTGCCAGCTGCGTGCCGTGAGCAAGGCTCAATCTCTCTTGTTTCCACTTCCTCATCTGTATAGTATCTGGGAATACTATTACAGGGTGGTTAATGAGTCGGTTAGGCCAGTGTACAGATGAAAACGCTCAGAACCAGTATGTGCAAAAAAAAAAAAAAACTGATACCACAAACTGTCATCAATATCTAAGGCCAGGGAAGGCTTTGCAAATGAAGCATCTCTACACAACTTTCTCTACATCCTCCTCCAATTTAAATTTTATATTATAATCATACCTCATCTTTAAAAAAGGCATCCATCTTCTCTAGTTTTCTCCTCAAGCAACAACACTTTGTTTTATGTTGTTGAAATATGATTCACATACTGTAAAATTCACCCTTTTAAAAAAGCTTTACAATTCAGTGGTTTTCATTACATTCACAAGGTTGTGCAACCATCATCACTCTATAATTCCAGAGCATTTTCATCACCCAAAAAGAATCTTCACACCCATTAGAGTCACTCCCCATTTCCCCCTCCACTCAGCTCCTGGCAACCACTAATCTGCTTTCTGTCTCTATGGATTTGCCCGGTGTAGACATCTCACATAAATACAACCAGACAATATGTGGCCTTGTGTGTCTGATTTCTTTCACTTAGCATAATGTTTTCAAGGTTTATCCATGTTGTAGCATAGATCAGTACTTGATTCCTTTTTATGGCTGGATAATATTCCACTGTATGAACATGCCATATTTCATTTATCCAGTCTTCAGTTTATGGATATTTAGGTTGTTTCCATTTCGGGGCTATTATCAATAATGCTGTTAAAAACATTTGTGTACAAGTTTTGTGTGAATGTATGTTTTCAATCCTCTAGGTATGTATTTAGGAGTGGAATTTTTAGGTCATATTTAACTTTTCTACATCTAATTTTCATTTATAAATATAGTAACTCTATATTTAACTTTTAGAGGAACCGTCAATCTGTTTCCCACAGGAACTGCACCATTTTACATTCTTGCCAGCAATGTATGAGGGCTCCAATTTCTCCACATCCTCATCAAGTATTTACTGTTTTATTACTACTTATCATTTTCCCTCACGCACATTAATATTGCAGCAGGCCTAAAAACTATTTAAATTAAAACAAAAAATTTCTATGACACTCATATATTTAAAAATGACTCCAAGGTCATTTTCTAATTATTCCTGGCAGAGAATATTCAGTATTGCAGCTGCCTTGGCTAGCGAGGATCAATGCACCATCACACCGTTTCTTACAGAATCCCGGGACAAAAAACCATTTTGGGAACAAATTCCTGTCTTAGAGAGCTGCCCGCAGTAGGCACAAGAGTAGCATTTGAATAGCTCTTCATCTGCATTTCACGTTTTTTTACTCTATTCTCTCACTGTCCCACTGCAAGAGGTCTAGCCCTAGGTGGAACCCGGGCCGCCTGTGTGCGCAGGCGCAAACCCTTAGCCCAACCTCCTCCCTCCGGCCCCGCCTCCCAGGCCCGCCCCCTCCGCCGACATGCCCCCCCCATCTAGGCGCTTTGGGGCTGAGGGAAGAGGAGGTGAATATCAAAGAGGGTCTGCGGCCAATCCGCGTGCGTCTCTGGGAAGCGGCGCTCCACACTGGCAGAGTAAGTCTGATGACGTAGCCACTCTCCAATCCGCATTCTGGGGGCGGGACTCAAGTCGGGCTGTGCAAGGCAGGAGGAGGAGACCGCCGGGTGGAATCACGTCACCTGGGACTGGAGCCGGAAGCTACGTCTGGCAGTGAGCGCCCCCCAGCACCTAAGGCTGCGATGGTGAGTGAGGACGCATGCGCGGGACTACGCGCCGGGGGTTCGGTGTCCCTGCCCCCCCATCTCTTTGGTCGCCCAGTCCTGAGCCTGCACTCCGCCCACACCTCCTATCCGCCCCGGGACCGAGAGGGAATGGAGATGGAGGGGTGGCGACGTAGAGGGCTGAGCAGGGGTCGGTGGGAGGGTGTGTAGAGGCTGGGGAGTAATCTGAGGGGGAGCGGCGGGCCACAGGTGGAATTGGAGACCGGGCTGAGGGGAGTTGTCCGTGGGGTAGCAAAGGTGGGGTGTGGAAGGCCGGTGGAGCCCAGGGGCAGAGAGTGAGGACTGACGGAGGCTCAAGAAGATCAGTGTTGAAGGCCACGTAGAGGGAAGAGGGTCTGGAAGGGCCCTGGCCGGGGAAAGAGGCCTGGGGGGCCATTGTCAAGAGAGAGACGGGTTTGCCAAGGGCTGTTCTCTTGGCCTGCTGCTCACTGATTGCATCTTTACCCACTAGACTTCTGCACTGACCCAGGGGCTGGAGCGAATCCCAGACCAGCTCGGCTACCTGGTGCTGAGTGAAGGCGCAGTGCTGGCGGTGCGTTCTGGAAAAGGGAGGGGGGGGCTCCTCCAATACACATCGCCCGATGATGCCTTCTAACGTTGCCCAGTTTAGCCTGATTTGTCTCTGTTCTTGATCTTTACCTGGTGTCATGCCTGGCATATAGGAATTAAATTCAGGAATTAAATCAATTAATCTATCTCTGGAATCTTAGTCCTGTAACTGTTTTGAGGTAAAAGAGGTTTACTGACTTTACCAAAGTCAGACTAGTTACAGGTTTGTTGATAACTGACATTACCTGAGTTATTCTTGAGTATGTCTTTATTTGGTATTTATTGAAGAGGCTTGGTATTTTGTTCTGCAGTACAATATAGTGTCAGCTCTCTAGAAGTTTTCAATCTAGCTAGAGAGACAAGGCTTAAGGTTAAAAGTTCAAAGTATTGCACGTGGTAAAGGTAACTGAAGGAGTCCAGAGAGTGAAGGATTCAGCCGTTCGTGTTATAACTTGTGTTTTGGCAAGGAAACTTTCATGGAAGAGGCAAGAATTCAGCTGGCCTTAAAAGATGGATGGTTGTGAACAGGCAGAAAAGAAAGAGCATATTCAGGGCTGGGAGGTGGACATATTTGCAGGAGTGTGACATCAGCCTGTCTGAATTGCTGGTGGGTTTATGTTGAAAAGATTTGGAAATGTTTGAGTGAAGAAGAGGATATGGTAAGGAAAGATCTGATTGTGGAGGACTTTCAAGGCTGGGTTAACACCTGTGGATTAATCTTGGGGGGTAATAGGAGCTTTGAAGGGTTTTTGAACAGAAACATGAGCTGATGAAGTGATTGAGCGGAATTGTTCTATTAGGTGTAAAGATGAGCCGGAAGGGGCGGGATTCAGAAGCAGGGATGCTGTTGCCGAAATCTAGGTATGAAACAGCTGGTGGCAGTGAGAAGGAGCAAGGAGAGAAGAGATTTTTAAAGGAAGGATCAACATGTCTTCGTAGTGACTAGAGATAGGTAATAGAGGAGATAACTTTTCCATGCTGTAAGACTTTGAACTCAAGCCTAGAATGATGGTGCCTTAACAAACAGGGACTTAAGAAAAGAAGTTGATTGGGGAGGGGGAGAGGTCAGGGGAATTTTGGTGGCTCAACTTTAAACACTGAGTTTGATATAGAATAATAGCAATTAAATATATAATGCTAGGAGTTATTCTAAGCATCTTGCTAATATGCTCTCGTAAGCCTCACAACAAGCCCATAAGATAGGTATCGTTGTCCCCAGTTTACAGATGAGGTAACTGAGGTACAGAATGTCCAAAAGAGCAAAGGGTGCTGAATTTGACTCAGTGGGAGGCCCATATTGAGGAGGTAGGAAGAGGAAGTTGAGATCATCACGAGAAAAGAGGAAGCCCAGGCCACTGTGACATCATTACCCAAGGGCTAGGTAGTAGGAAGGGGTTCAGGGACAAAGGGGATGTTTATGTTTCAGATTCTGCAGACAGGGCAACAAACGGGAAGACTGAGGAAAAGATGGCACCTGGAACAAGTCTGTGGTGGGTGGGCACTGATGTTTGAGAATGTGGTTTTATCAAATAAGTGGGAACAGGGAGAGAAATCAAGATTCAGGGATTAGGAAAACAGCGTCAGTAAAGAAATGGATGAGAGTCACTGCTTCCCGGGAGGAAGCCCGGTATTTTAAGGACGACAAACAGGATGGCATCAAGAGGGGCAACAACGTCACAGGGCAGTTTTTAGGTGGGTCTTTCCAAAACCGGGGGTGACCTTGGGGTATTGGAAAGTGGAGGCAGGTTACAAGTGCTAGAGCCAAAGTGTCCTTGGAATTTTCTCCCAATTCTGTTCCCTAATTCCTGCCATCCTCCCTCCTCTGTCTGCATGCAGTCATCTGGGGATCTAGAGAATGACGAGCAGGCAGCCAGCGCCATCTCTGAGCTGGTCAGCACGGCCTGCGGTTTCCGGCTGCACCACAGCATGAACGTACCCTTCAAGCGCCTGTCGGGTGAGCCCCTGGCCCTGGTGACGGTGTTGGGGGGAGCTGCTCCCCGAGGCTATTCTTCTCAGGGAAAAGCACCTATCTCCTACCAGCCGCCCACCACCTCCCTGGGGTCCCTCGTTCTGGCCACTCTGTTCCCCTTGGTATTCACCCCTGCATCAGAATTATGAGAAAGCAAGAGAAGGAAGGGGATTTAATGGAGACCTCCCATCTTCAAATCTCTGAGCTTGGAACTGTCAAATTTCTTTGGCTTTGGAGCCCAGCCAGTTTGTGTGTGACCCCCAGGGAGGCCTTCACACCCCACTAACTCTCTGCTCCCTTCCCTCTCCTGGGGCGGGGGAAGGTGTGTCTCCCCTCCAGTGGTCTTTGGAGAACACACGCTGCTGGTGACCGTGTCGGGACAGAGGGTGTTTGTGGTGAAGAGGCAGAACCGAGGCCGGGAGCCCCTTGACGTGTGAGCCTGCCAGAGGGCGAGGGGCAGAGGTGGATGGGGCCGTGAGCCTCTGTGATGAGGAAGACGCAAACCTCCGCCCGCCTCTCTCTTGATTGCCATTAGAACTAAGGCTGTCTGCTCACCCACTTCCTCACCCCTACCGGGAAGGGCAGAGGCTTGGGGACTCTGTACTATGTTAAGGAGAGTGAGGGCGAGGGGACCTCCCTCTCCTCACCTTCCCTCCTAATAAACGTGAGTCTGATGTTCCCAGGCCCAGGGATGTGTCGTGTGTATTGGGGGAGGAGGGTCACACCCCATGTGTCTTCCAGCTTCTAGGGCCTCAGCCCAGAGGAGTGGAGCAAGGCCACCTCTAGACATCTAAAACTGGGGCTCAGAAGAAAACAAAATGGGTGGGAAGGGAGCTGAGGGGAGCTACTTGGTGTACATGCTGAAGGGAATCTTTCTGAGCCCCTGCGTCTCTGCTCCTGCCACCAACACACAAAGAACAGTCATTCTTCTCCCTCCTGAACAGGCATTTAATAGTCTTATTTCAGTTGGAAGCAGTAGTTGGAGAATAAGTTACAGGAACAGACAAATCAAAAAAAAAACCCCAAAAAACCAAAAAAACCCACATAAAGTGCTTCAAACTGCAAACGTAAACATGAGGGCGAGGGGAGGCCACCAAGCTCTCTCCCCGGACCTGAGACAGGAGGGTCATGTCATTGTCGGGTCCCTTTACCATCACCACCCTCTGATCTCAGCCCTGCGGGTGGGAGGGAGGGAGGGAATGTCAGAGGCAGGGAAGACAACTTAAAGGAACGAAGAAAACACTTTGTAAACTTAGAACCAGGGTGCAAGGCAGGGGGCAAGGGAGCTCCTGGAGCCCTTGCCTTGGCCGAGGGGTGGGGCCAGCCCCCCCAGGAGGTCCGGGAAATACTGTTGGCTTCACGCCGCAGCCATCCCTGTCTGTTTCACAGCTTCTTCCCTCGTCCCTCATCAGCAGACACAGACAGGCGGCCCTGCAGGGCCTCCTCACCCTCGGTGGGAGGCATCCCAGGGGAGGCACAGCCTGGAGGGAGCACTGCTCCGGGGGCTGTTGATTTCCAGGAGTGTGAGAGGGAGGAGAGCCGGACGGGGCTACTTGACGGGCTCCACCACCAGGACCTTGCACTCGCGCTTGGCGATCTTGTCCAGAGAGAGCACAGCCTTGTCCGGGGGCAGGTAGAGGGGGCGGCCGACAGGGGAGGCCACGGGGGGCGTGATGGCCCTGCGCTCCATCACGCTGCCCGACCTGGGGGAAGGCAGAGGCTATGAGCTCTGGTTGGACCCAGGGCCCCTTCCTGCTCCCTCTCCAACTCCGGCCTCTACCAAGTCAACTGGCACCCCTCCCGCGGTTCCGTACCTCATGAGGTGGCTGCGGGAGGGCTGTTGGTGGGAGAAGGACTGAGAGCGGCCCAGGCTCGCCTGGTGCCTCTCGACCAAGTCCCGGACAGCAGGGCTGCTGGGGCTGCTCTTGCGAGAGAGAGGCCGGGCCTCGGGCGGAGGGTGGGACACGCTGGCGGTGAACTGCAGCTTCAGTTTCATGTGCTGGCTCAGCTGGGGTAGGGAGACATGGATCAGCCACCCAGCTCGGCTTCCAGGCCCCCGACCTCCTTTCAGGTCATCTTCCCCACTTGACAGGCCGAAGTCGGATCTAAATTCCACCTTCCCTCCGCGCGGCTTTGTAGCACCACCCATTATGCTTCAGCCACAGAAGCCAGCGGCCCTGACTCCTTCCACCTGACGCTCTGTCTCACCCAGCACACAACCTGGCCCCCACCAGCCCACCTCGAAGAGCCCCGTCCTCAGAGCCTGGAAGGCCACACTGAAGGTGAGCGCGCTGCCCTTCCGGGAAAAGCCGAGGTTGTTGAGGGGTGTATAGCAGACGATGGAGTCCAGGGCTGCCTGCATGGCCCGGCGCTCCTCCTCACACAGCTGCTTTCCTGGGGGGCAGAAACGGGGGCTGGGAAACACATCTGTATGGTGTTCCTCAGTTTGCAGAGGGCGTTCACGAGCCCAGTCTTGTTCGATCCTCAGAGCCACTCTGTGGAGTAAACTGAGTATACGCTATTGTTTGCTGAATTTTATAAATGACGATAGCTAATACTGTGTATTGAGATCTATTCTAACCACTTCACATAATATCAACTCACTAAGTCGCTGTAACAGCCCCACGAGGTATTATTATCTCCATTTGAGAGATGAGAAATCTGAGGCTCAGAGAGGTTAAGTAACCTACCAGAGGTCACACAGCTAAGAAGTGGGAGAGGGACAAGTCAAACATACCAGGGAGCCCAGCTCCAGTGTCAAGGCCCTTAAAATCACTCTGCCCCGCGGCCTCTCTAAACTCTCCACTGTGACACCATGGAGACCACCCCGGTTCAGAGCCGAAGCAGCGGCCACAGTCACCCATCTCTGTGACTGCTTCCCTTTCCCTCCCCTCCTTCGGGACAAGGTTAGGCTTGGCAGCCACCTACCAGCCTGGGCGTGCTCCGGCGTCCACACGAGCCTCACAGCAAGGAAGTCTTGGAGATTGTTGAGCAGCGTATAGGTGACAGTGAAACGCTCGTAGGTCCGAACAGGCGACTCACAAGAAGCAGTCATCACAAAGCACGGGCGGTCCAGGCGGATGCTGGGCAGGCTAGAAGCAGTGAGAGAGAGAGGGAAGCAGGATGTGTGTGTCTCGAAACAAAGATGAACAGGATGGTGCCCGGGGGGGCCGGGGGGGGGTGTCCCACAAACTCACCGGTAGTGGGTATAGATGCTCTGGGTAAAGGGCAGCTTCGGCGTGGACCACTGAACCACAGCGATCAGGGGAACTTCTAGGCCCTGCCAGAGGGACAAAGGGAAACATCACATGTACCAGAAGTTCCCTCTCCCCTTAGTCAACCCCCTGGCCTCTTCCTCCCACTGCATTTTCTCACCCTTTCTCCTGAACACACCAGTCCCTTATACTCACCTCCTTGGCCCCTGGAGGGGGCTGCTCACCCCCTCTGAGCTGGAACAGGAAGTTGTGTTCCTCCAGAGCACTAAGCAGGCAGGGGAAGCAGCCAGAGGTACCAGGGAGCCGGCAGAAGGAGCCCATGGAGACTTCCCCAGATTGGTGACTAGTTCAGAAGAAAGGGACCAGAGCTGGATCTTTCCACGCCGGAGCTCTCGGCCCTGCCCCCATCCCCACCACTGTGCGGCCCTGTCCCTCCCCAGGACCTCACCAGACATTGTCCACCAGCAGCACAGAGCCATCGGGCATGACAGGCAGATAACTGGCATTGAAGTTTGGGAGAATGCGGATATCCCAGATGGAAATTTCCTCCTGGGAGGAGCCGTTCAGCACTGTCGGAGGGAACCAGCTCAGCTCAGAGTATCTGGACCCCCTGGACCCCACCTTTATCCCCCCTAAAATGGATCTATCCCCACCAGAGTAACTGACACCCAGTCAGTGCCCTTGCTGCTCCCCAAGACCTGAGCCGCCAATCTGCTCACCCTTGAGCACCGTCAAGTGTTTTCCAGCCACAGTGAACTGGCGGCATTTCAGAACCGGAGGGGGCAGCAGAGTCAGCAGGGTGCTCACTGCAGGAGGGGGCGGAGGCAAGAGATGACGGGCTGGGTGAGCCTCATTCCAACCCACAGTTCTAATCTTGCTCTTCTCTCCAGCTTGGGCACTTGCCAGTATCACCCCTCCACTGTCCCCCAAATTCCAGACTCCAGCATTTCCTCTCTGCATTTTCCTCCCCACCTTGGGCCTTGAAAGCGCTCTGCTCGCCCCGGAAGGTCTCCCCAGGAGATCGGGTCTGCAGCAAGCGCAGGTAGCCTTGATCTCTGACCTCTGGTGCCTCAACCTCCCGCTTCCACACGGTCACTACAATCTGAGCACAAGGGACACAGGACCACAGTCGAGAGGAGAGACACACGGCCAGCCTCAGAAAGGGCGTCTGGATTAGGACAGCAGCTTCACCCCGTGCCAGCCTTACCTTGGCCTTAGGTGTCCCTGGGGGCAGTCTATCCAGTGAAACGGTGAGTGGGAAGATGACCTCATCTGTGGACACAATTGGTTCCTCCACAGGCAGCTGGGTTGTGAAAAGGGTGAAGAGGTCAGAAGAGTCAAGGCCGCCCGCAGCGCCAGCGTTCCCTTTAAGATCTGCGGTACGTGGTTCTCGCCCTCCCCTCTCCTCACCCGTCATCGGCCTCCCGCTTCCCTCCAGCGTCCCTCTCCCCTCCGGTCTTTGGAGCCCAGCAGACCGCCCCTTCGCCCTGTGCCGTGTCGCCCCGAGCTCCTCACCGTGGTCGCTCCCCCTGAGGTAGCAGGGCCCGGGCCGTGGGTGAGGAGGGGGCTGCAGCCTCGAAACAACCCCCCACCACCAGGGTCCCCGCCCCCCGGGGGTTCGGGATCCTGGTCGCCGGAGCCACCGCCCACGGGCGCCCCTCCGGCACTGACCGAGGCCAGGGCGGCCAGCGCGGTCGCCAGTTCTGCCCAGGCCCCTCGGGAGCCCAAGCCCGGGCCGCCTCCGGCGCCGGACCCCACGCCGCCCCGGCAGCGCAGCACCAGCAGGAAGCGGACAGTCTCCCCCAGGTAGAGGTGGTTGCGCCGGGGCAGCGCCCGGTACCGGCCCGGGTCCCCCGCCAGCTCCGCGCGTGGCGGCAGCGGCACGGCCGGGAAGTACATCGAGTAGTCGCACTGGGACTCCATGGGCGGCGAGGGCGGCGCGGGCTGGGGAGCGAGGTGGGCCGTGGCCGGCGGAGGGCGAGGGGGCCGCTGGGGTGGGCCCGGAGAGCCCCGAGCCCCGACCGGTGCTGGAGCGGCCGGACCGGCCCGACAGACCAGCCGGGGCCGGGAACCGGGGCAACGAGCCCGGAACCGAGACCCCGTGGGGCCGGAACCGGGGTGCTGGGCCGAATGACTGGAGAGACACCGGAAGCGGAAGGGAAGGGGCGTGGCCCCGGAGGCGCCGCAATTTGTGGGCGACCGGATTTTGGACAAGAGGAGCGGCGTGTGCCTGTGGTTAGGCTGCTGCACGAAGGGTTTAGGTGAGACTGCAGACAGACCCCTTTCTTATAGAAGAACTATGAAAAGAACGCCCTCCAACCCCGTTTCTCCCAGGAAGATGGTCCGTCCCCTTCCCTTCCGCCCTATATAGAGCAGGTCAAAGTTTCAAATTATTTATTCATTCAACAAACATTTCATAGTGAAATGAGTATAGCCCAGTAACAAATATTTCATAGAGAGGTGGACGCATTATTCCGATCCCTTGTGTCCCAAACAATCTCTGCCGTACTCCATGGTTTGCTCCTCCAGGGGGGCTTTGAGAGTGCTGTTTGGACCTGGGGGAGGGAGGCGAGGTGCTGGAAAGGGGAAGGGGCAAGATGGGGGGAGGATGCTTCTGGGACTAGGATTCCTCGGCACAGGCTGGAGGACGTGGGGCCCACATCCGTGCAAAGTTCCAGTGGTCCTGTGGGGAGCAGACATGGTCTCTGGGGGAAGCAGAAAGGGCATCTGGCTGCCTGACACTCATCACTGTGCCCCTGTGGCTCAGCTGCTTTTCAGCCTAAGACTCAGTGGTCTGATGCCTGGGGGGGGGGGGTAGCCTTGAAGTCTTGAGGGGCACAGAGACTGCTGGGGGGAACTGCTTGGCATCTAGCTTGTCCTTGTACTGTAGCTCAGGGGTAGCCAGGCGCCCACACTCCTCCTGGTCTTGGAGGCTCAGGCCACTCCGAAGCACGTAACCCAAAACCTTACCTGACCCAAACTGGAAAGGGCGGAACCGCCGGTCAGTGATGTACTTGGGGTCTAAAGCCTCTCCCCCCACCAGACAGTGTTTAGCCAGGGCCTCTCGGCGAGCCCGGAGCGCCGCCACAGCACTGTCCAGCCGGCTCTGGCCGTATTGCTTTATCCGGGCCCACAGGCTGCGGTTGAAGTGAACATAGAGAGCCCAGTCCAGGTTGTTCCAGGCTCGGGCCCGTGCAGACAGCTGCCTGTCCTCAGTAGTCAGTCCCCCATCGCCGACAGCACTTCCGCCCTGCCCACCTCCAGCCTGAGCGTTGTGCATGAAGCCCACCACATCATCTAGACCCCAGCACAGGGCATCGGCCAGCAGGACCAATGACTCGTCAAAGTACTCGGCCACCAAGACCAGGTCAAAGACAGAGTCCAGCCAGGCCAGATTCCACTGGATGAAGGATGAAGACCCCAAATCTAAAGAGGCAGAGCTGGACGTCTGTCTGTGACCATCAGCAACAGTGGGAACGGGATGGAAGAGAGCATTGGGATCCAAGGTGTGGGCTCGCGCGCCAACACCAGAAGGCAGCTGTGGCGGGTTGGGATCTCTGGGGGGATGAGGATTCCCTCTCTTGGTCCTCATCTCTGGGGGAAAGGGGAGGCCAAAGTCAAACCATAGCAAGTTGCGTGCATAGTGGTCCCCACGGGCCCCGGGCTGGTAGAAGGCTCGGGGATTGTCCAGGAAGGCAGCCAAGGATGGTGATTTGCGGAAAGCCGATGATGTGGATTTATAGTAGGAGAAGGCAGAGCGGGCCAGAGCCGCTGGGTCTCGGACAATGGAAAAGAAGAAGCTGTCAGAAGGCATGACCTGAAGTACCTGTAGAGAAGAGGAAACAGACATAGGGAGAGAAAACTAGGCCAGGAAGAAACTAAGAGCAAACCCAGTGCCCACTGATCCCCCAGCCTCCTGCAACCTCCTTCTGACAGCTCTGCTGGGAACCCCCAGCTTCCTTCACCAGCTATATAGATCTTGGGTAAGGTACTTAACATCTCTGAGACTCAATTTGCTTATCTGCAAAACGGGGATCCATCATACCTTCCTTCCCAAGTGATTATGGAGGTTACATGAGATAGGATAGGAAGGAACCTGGAACATGGGAAGCTCCTGGAGAACATTAACTTCCTTGGGCCTTTCTGTCTTGCCTTGGTCAGTAACACTTCTAGGAATCAAGCTTTGTGTTCACTTCTCCAACAAAAACCTAAGTGCCTACCCTGGGACTCTTTGTCACAACTCTAAGAAAGGAGCTGGCCTCAGGCCTCCTCAGGAGGATCACTGGCAGCAAATAGGGAGGAGACAGAGCAGTTGTAACGCTGTCTCAGGTATAGGCATCAGGTGGGCAGGCCAAGCCCAGGATGGCCGAAGGATAGGGCACTCCTGGGGCTCCTTGGCATCTTGCAGAGCAAGAGACACCCCTGGAATGGGCACTGGGGAGCCATGGCCACTCGGTAGGGTGCTGCTCTGAGGCCTGGGATGTGTGATCCCACTTCTTGGCAAGAAGGAAGGTGGGAATTGGGCTGAGCCACACCCTGGCGTGGTCCTGCAGGCAGATCCATGCCAGAACCCAGCTCTGGGGCTCCTTGAAGGGTTTCCGCCTCTGAACGTGACCTCTGTCATTGAACCTGACTCCCTGACGAGTCTTCCAGTCTGCTCTGCCGATGTGGGCATGCCTGCAGGGCGAGCCTGTGAGCTGTATGTCTCTTTGAAGGCATAGGGGAACAGTGCAGAGAAACGGTCTGTGGCATCAGATGGACCTGGAATAAAATCCCAATTCAGCCATTTACCAACCGTGTAACTTTGGGCAGGTCATCGAACTTCTCAGAGGCTTCTCAGAGCCTCCATCAATAAATCTGGGTTAACACTTACCTTGAAGGATGTGGAAGTGTGGGGAACATGGGAGGTAGTGAGGGGTGGTGACGATCATCCTAAATGCCAGAGGAACCTGCCTCAGTGATCGCTGCCCTCGCCTCACTCCCAGCAGTGCCCGCTCGCTTCCCATTAGATCACATTCATGCTGCTCAGCTGCTTTCTCCAGCTCCAGCTCCAACAGGACTGCCTTTGCAGCCACCACTGAAGTTCTACCACCTACACACGCACACACACCACTGACATCATGTCTTTAAGATGTTTTGCTCTAAGAACACCTGATATTTTCCTTACTACAAAGTCATGTCCACCCTTTCCTATAAAACCCACCTCTCCACAAAGCCCCACCTCTTTTGATGAATATTTTCCCCACAGTTCCAAATACAAACACACGTACACACGCACACAGCCCACAGAAGGCGCTTTGACTTTGGAGCAGCTGGGCCTGGGTTCAAATGCTAGCTCTGTCGCTTTCCGTTAACAGAGACCTGTCACTTAGCCTCTCTGAGATTCAACCTCCTCATCTGTGTAGTGGAGACACTTATAATGCCTTCCTGGCAGGATGATGGTAAGATGACTACCCAGCACCCAAGGAGTATTCAGTGAAAGTTCGCTCTTTCCCTGTATGTGTTCATTTGCCCATTGATTTTCTTCCTCCAAGAGGTTCGTGTGTGTGTGTGTGTGTGTACGGATGACTGAGTACGTGCACTCATCTCCTCCTTTAGAACTGAGGCTCGGGGGGTTGGGGGTGGGGCTGGGACTGGGGCTTGGCATGTAGCTGATCCTCAAAATCTGGCAGATGTGGTGAGGGGAGTGAGATGCAGACAGGTCAGAAGGCAGTGACTGCGCAGGGCCCTGGTAGTGCCGATGGAAGGGGCCAGGAAGGGTCAGGGCACCTGGAGGGAGGGTTGGGGTGGGGTCAGAGTTGGCGGGACACTGATGCCAGCAGGATAAATTGGTCAAGGAAAGAGACTGCAGTAAACTCTAGATGGGAGAGGGCAGAACTTCGGCTGCCAGAAAATTCTGAGGGAGGGACAGCTGAGGAGGGGGCAGCAGGACTCACCTTTGTGGCCCCCATGCCCAACTCTTGGGTGAGGGGATGCCTGGGGAGCCTCCAGGCCTGGGGTCTCCTCCCCTGGTGGTCTTGGCTACAGGCATGAGCCCATCTCTCACCAGTCCTGCCCACCCCCTCGACACTCCTCACCTCTTTCAGGTTGAACCTCATGTGATGACAGAGGATGTGGAAGGGGGGCTGGGTGCCTCCACCCTGAGGGCGGTAGCCTTTGACCCGAGAGGCCTGGAAAAGCTTTGGGTAGCCGAACTGGTAGCGGGCAGGGAGGGCGAAGCGCAGCCCGTGTCGGTCCCCGTAGCGGTGAAGTAGACTCAGCACAGAGCTGCTCCCGGATTTATGCGTCTTCAGGAACACGAGTCGCTGCCGTGGCAGGCAGGATGGAACAGCTGGTCTTGGGGTTGAGGCCCAGGACTGTCGGAGCTGCAGCCCAGGTAGCCTGGGGAGAGACGGGAGGGGAAGTGTCCTGTCCCTCACCAGCAGGTGGATGGGTGTCTTGTGGAGCAAGGACGAGGGCGTGGAGCGTCCTCTGAGTCCCCAAGAGTCACAGCCCCAGGTGGGATGGGGAGGAGCAAGTGGGGGGGCATCTGTGGGACGTTGGGACAAGATGAGAACTCACCTCCTCTGGAAGGGACCCCCCCAGAGCTGGAGGGCAAATCCGATGGTCATGAAGACTCCCAGAGCCACTCCCAGGCTCCGAGGCCCCCAGAGGCGCATGGTCCTGGTAGGAGACAGAGGGCCCATGTGGCACAGGGTAGGGTGACACTAGAGAGGGACAGGGCAAGGGCCAGGCACAGAGGCAGAGACAGCTTGAGACAGCCGTGCAGCCGCGGAAGGCGCCGGTTCGAGTTCGGGGGTTCATTCCCCAGGTCTGCTCGCAGCCCCGGTTGAGTCTGCCCCCTGAGTTAGCAGATTTTTGCCTCTGTCAGCGTCTAGAAGGGAAACGAGGGGGAAGGAGGAGAGTCTAAGGAAGGGGTAGAGCCTTCTCTCCTGCTGCTGCTGCTGCAGCTGAGACCTCATTCCGGGCAGGGGGGCAGCAGAGGGGGAGCCCTCTCTACACCCAGATCTTCTAGGTGCCCCACGACTGCTTCTCTGCTGTCAGCCTGCAGCTCCCTCCAATCCCCACTGACAGTTCCTCACTGAGCCCCAGGGATTTGGAAGGGAAGGGGAGAAGGATCAGACCAGTCCGCTCAGACCAGTGAAACGGACATCACCAGGCCCCTGACCACCTCCTCTGCCCCTCTGTCTGTGACAAGTCGGGCTGAAGAGCCCCATTCTGAGGCTGAGAGGAGAAGCCATAAGGAGGGAATGAGGGCCAGACAAGGCATCAGCTTAGGAACCCAGGGAGGTGAAACCACAGGAGCAACTTTGTAAAGAATAAGTGTCGGCCAGCTCATCTGAGCTCAGGTATGCTTTCCCTCTCGGCGCCAGGCAGAGCCCAGTGTGTGAGAGGGCCTGGGGGGTGTAGGGTTGTTTAGGAAGTCCGGATCCCAGATCCCCCACACCCCCATTCCCACTTTCCAACCCCAGCAGTGCACCCAGAGGGGACTGAGAGGGTGGGGCTGGAGAGAGACTCCGCGACACAAAGAGACAAAACCCGAACGCCAAGCATCAGAATTCCTTCCCAGGCCCCAGCTTCCCAATCTACTGGGAGTCCAAACCTGCCCCTTCAATTCCAACCTGCAGCCCCTCCACCAAGCCCCGACGGCCCCCTTCCAGGACGAGCCCGGAGCGACCCCAGGCAGAGAACCCACACTTGCCACCTAGAGACCCGCCCCCTCTGGCATCATCCCCCAATTTCCTCCCCCAACCCAGCCTCCAGGATCCAGCCCCTCACCGGACTCCCTCCTGTGTCCAGATTTCTTCTATTCCTTCCATCCATCCCTGTCTCCTCCCATTACCCCCATTCCAGCCCGCAGTTCCCTCCAGCTTTGGTGACTGCTCAGTCTGTTGCCAGCCCTGGGTCGGCTCCCTCTGGGGTTCTATGAAACCCCCCAAGTCTCCTCCCATAAACTCTACAGAGTCCCTCCACTGGCCAAGGCCTCGGATTCACATGCCCACTCACCAGGCCACCTGAGGAGCAGCAGGGAAATCGGGGTCTGGCCCTCCCGCCTGCTCCAGCCACCGCCCGGTTCCTCGCTCAGCTCAACTTTCCCCATAAACTTTCTCAGTGCCCAGGCTCCTCCCCCCCCCCCTCCCTTTGTCCCGCCAGTCTCTGCAGCTGATTCGGCTTTGATCGTGTCTCTGGGTCTCTCCCTCCCTGCACCTTTCCCTCTCCTTCAGGGCACCCAGCCTGCCATTGGAAGACACCAGTTCTACCCTCCTTTGGCACTTAGGAATCAATTATACTTTTTCTTTCAGCTTTCTGCAGAACAAAAGACTCATTCAGGCGACCAAAGGAAAGAAGGAAAGAAGAAAGGAGAATAACAGACAAGAGTTGAAAGCAGGCATTGTCAAGGACATGACAAGGTAGCCAGAGGCTGACACAGAGAACTGGGGCCCCGACCCTGAAGGCAGGGTCAGTGGTGTGGTAATATTAACGGTGGCTTGGGTCCAAAAGAGTTTTGCAGTCCCCTCCCCGCAATTCTCCCCGTTTTGCAGGTGAAGGTGCTCAGACCCAGAGGGTGGACAACTTGCCCAAACTCAATCCCAGGGGACAGGTTCCAAGATAAGCAGGCAGAAATGAACTGCTGGTCACAGAGGCTCTGGGCTAAAGGTACAGAAAGTCACACATAGGGTCCAATAAATTAGCCATTTATTTATAGAATAAACATCGAGTCGAACACTGAAACATGAAACGGGGAAGCTTGTGAAGGATGTGGCGGATGGCAGAGGCCATGAGATATGCTTTTTTTTTCTTCTTTCTTTTTTCTAGTTTAAGAAAGTGATACTGAAAAAACTCGATAGAACCCAGACCCATAGATCCTGGCATCCTAGTCCCCTGTCCTGCACCCCACAAGCACCCAGCTTTGTCTGTTTCTGAGACCGGGTGCCCCCACCCATCCCCACCTTCAACTTCCTTCAAACCCACCCCCCCGCAACTCTAAAACTCCTCCCTTTTTCTCTGTTGGGGCTCACCACCAGCCTAACCATAGAGGCTGGGTTAGAGAGACCACACCTCCTTCCTAAATAAATACCCCCGGCCCCTCCTCCCCAGACACCAAATGAAAAAATAAATATTGTGAACCCCCACCCCCAACCCAACCCACCAATGGAAATCTCCTGGATTTGGGGCCCCAGCCATTCACCCAAAAAAGTCCCTTCTCTACCCTCTCCACAGCCCCCTTCGACTCCTCCCCAGACCCAGCAGAGGGGGGAGGAGGGGACGGGCCACGAACCCTTCTGATGCCAGGGCACCCCTCCCCAGTTATCGAGGTCCAAGCAGGGCCAGGGCTGAGAGGAAGAGAATGAGGAGGGGTTGGGTGTGAAAACCGACAGACGTTCCTCCAGTCCTGCTCTTGTCTTGGCTGTGGCGGATAATGACACCTCCTCCTCTGCCCCCAGCACCATCCCTTCGAGGAGGGCGAGGAGGCCGGGCCGGGGGGGCCACAGCTGCTGCCCCAGCCATCCAGTCATCTGCATAGTGCTGTCCCTCTCCAGAGCCGCTAGCGTCCTCTGCAGGGAGGGGGAGGATCGCAAACAGACAGGGATGGCAAAGAGAGGTAGCGGGAGACAGGGGGAGAGAAAGAGCCACAGGCAGCGAGGAAGAGGACTCGAGATAAAAACAGTGAAAGGGGAGGGGTGGAGGAGCAGGCAGGGTGAGAAGAGGGAGAAAGCGAATGACAGGAAGGTGAGGAGAGAGATCAGACACATGAGAATGAGAGAAGGCAACGAGAGACAGGAAGAGACAACAGACAGACAAAAAAGAGACAGATGGAGAGAGAGGATACACAGGAAAAGACAGAGAAAACAGACGTACGCAGAAGCAGCGAGCAGACGGGAAGGGGGGGAGGAGAGACAAAGAGAGACAGAGACAGACAGTGGGAGAGAAAAAAAATGGATGTCAGTGCCTTGCTTCCCTGTCAAATTCTACTTTGGGGAGCCAGTCCCTTGGCGCCCGCACCCCACTTCCCCACCTCCCGGGATTGCCCGCCCTCCCCAGTCTCCCCCAACCCATTGCCCACTCGTAGGAGCTTCCCACCGTTCTGTAAGAGTGTTTTGGTGTCTCCCCCAGGGAACCATGAACTCAAGGATAGAGACCCTGTCATTGGTGCTCTACCCCCTACCTTTGAGTAAAGCGCTCAATACGTGCGTGTAAAACGTATGAGTCAACGAATGGCTAGTAACCGAGAGACGCCAGGGGAGGGACTACAGAAAGCAGGGGGCCGGGCTACGGGTTGGCCCGGGTCCAATCGCGGAAAGCCGGGCGGAGCGAGGCCCTCGCGGCGGCCCGGGGCCTCACCCCAGTCCTCCAGCTCCAGGTCGCGTCCCAGGGCGGCCGCCTTCATCCTGGTCGTGGCCGCCCGGAGCTGCAGCCGCCGCCTCCGCGTCTGGAGGTCGGGGCTCGAGGCTTCCGCATCCAGCTCTGGGTTGTCGATCTGCCCGGCCTGGGGACCCCCGACCACGGGCGACAGGTACCTGCGAGCAGAGCAGCCCCGGAGGCTCCCGCCCCGCCCCGCCCCGCCCCGCCCCGCCCCGCCCCGCCCAAGGAGTCCGCCTCGCCCGCCCGCCGCCGCCGCCGCCCGGCTCTCACCGGCCCCGCCCAGCTCCGGTCCAGCAGGGCGCCGCCTCCTGGGAGAGGTCCGCAGCCACGCGGGGGTCCCCGCACACTGTCAGCGGCAGCCCGGCCCAGAAGCCCCTCACCCGGCCCAGCCGCTCGCGGAGCTCCCACACCTGGACGCAAAGAGAGCCCGGGAGGAGCTGGTGCGCGCGCCCCCCGCCCCCCGCCGCGCCTGCGCCCCCTCCTGCCGCCCGCCACTCACCAGCCGGGGCAGGCTGGCGCCCGCAGCCGTCGTGGGCCGCTCCTCCTCCGCTGCCGCCGCCGACCAGAGCCGGCCCACCTCCTCCCGGGGGGCTGGGGCACGGCGGGCGCGGGCCGGCGCCGGCTGGGGGCTCCCGCATTCCTGGAACACCTGCGGCACCGGGAAGAGACCCCACAGACAGTCGTCCCGCGGTAAAAACCACACTCCAATACTCCAATCGCCCCCGACACCCCAGTTTATCCAGAGGCCCTACAGTGTCTCCCTGACACCCCGCACTGTACCCCCAGCCCGGGGCCTCCCCCTCCACTCTTCTCTCTCCGGTCCTCCCGCCAACTCCCACTCTTCTCGTGGCCCCCTGTACCTGGGCTGACAGCCCCACGCTGTTTTCCTGCAGATGCATCAAACCCTCCGCGATCTTCACCCCGACGGACTGTGCTGCTAGCTCAAAGGAAAAGGGGCCCTGGATCTTCTCGGCCAGGAACAGGAGACCATCTTGAAAGAGGGAAAAAAAGAGAAAGGGTGAAATGAGGGGACATCCAGGGAGATACTCACTAAAGTAGGATGTTCTCGCAAATCCTGACCCCGGCCTTGGAGGGAAGCAGCAGGTCTTAGATGGGGGAAACTGACATGAAAAGAGCCGCTCCTCATCCTCTCCCCTCAGTACCGCTTAACACTCCCTCCCTGGTCCACCCTGCCCACCCCCACACAGACAGCCCTCCCAGGCTTTCCTGAATCCCCTCACCCAGATAGGCCCCCCAGTCAGGATCCAGTCCCTGGCTGCCGATACAGCCGTGGGCCACGTTGAGGCAGAAGCCCCGGCAGGGTGGCAGCGAAGGGACCCCCCGACAAAGGGGGCAGCCTGTCAGACGCATCACAGCCCGCTTGCAGCCTTCGGACAGCGGCATCTGGGAGCAGAGAGCAGGCCTGTGTCATCCACGCTTGGCTGCCCTCAGCCAAGCCTGCTGCTGGGCACAGAGAGAAATCAAATACCCCACCCCACCTTTCCCAGGCTCTGAACATCTAGGACTGATGACCCAGTGTGGCAGCAGGAGTGACCCCAGGACTGCCACAGATCAGAGGAGGGAGGCTCCTGGGGGCCAGGTTGCAGATGCTGCTTCTTGGGAGAGATGGGGCAGTGAGGGATCTGAGAAAAGGTTCAAGGACAAGAGTGAGCCCATCGTGGGTGGGAAGAGAGGAGAATGAGGATGCAGGAAGTAAGGCTGGGAGGTCAGGGAGAGAATGAGCGGTCGAGAGAGGGCCTTGAAGGCCAAGCCAGGAATCTGGCCTCCAGTAGCAGGGAAGAGGGAGCCGCTGAGTGGTCCTGGAGAAAACCAGGAGGGCTAGTACTCCAATCTCAGAGATGCTATGGAGATGAGCAGGCCCCTAGAGGCTGGCAGGGGGTAAGAGTCATCAGAGGGTCAGAGGTGGGAGGAGATCATGGGTCATGACACAAGGGAGACTCCAGCCTTCCTGATTTACCCTGGGATGCCAGGGCTTCAAGGCTGATATGGGAAGGCCCCAGGCCTCTCCTGCCAGCTGGCACCGGACTCTTCTTCATGGGACCTCTCCTACTTCTTGTCTCCCTCCCTGGGCCCTGCCCATACTCAGGCTCCCTCTAACCTTAAGCGTTTCGCTGACCACATCTCTTCCGGTCTCCAGGCCCTGGATAAAGGCCCGGGCAGCCACCAGGGCCCGGGTTATCTGGGGGAGGGGAAAGAAGGTGAGAAAAACCACAGGACTGTTGAGGGTCAGTCAACACTGGGACCAAGAGACTGCACCAAGGGGATGAGCAGGGGGGTGAGATTTGTAGGGTTATCTTGGGGTGGTTAGGAGTGTCAGGTGGTCCCTGGAGGCAGGTTCAAGAGGATCAAAAGAATCAGTCTAGAAGGACCAAGGGGAACTGGGCTTGGGAAGAGGTGGAGGGATTACATTTTACAGGGCTTGGAGAGAGAGGGGCTTGTATCAGAACAAACACTGAACCCGAAGCCAGGAGACCTGGGTGTGAAACATAGCTCTACCACTTATTGGCTGTGAGACCTTAACCTCTGGGAAGTTCAGTTTCCTCATCTGTAAAATAGGAATGCTAATATCTACCTCCTAGAGTTATGATGGTAATTAAATGAGAGACTATAAATGAAAATCCTTCTTAAATATTAAGTGTCTAATTCACAGTTAGTTGAACCAGAGGAAGCCAAGGTATTGGGATTAGGGAGGAGTTGGCAGAAAGGTGGGGTGGGGGGAGGCAAGAGCAGGTGAGTGGGTCAGCAACTTGTGTAAACTAGGACACAGAAAGGGGGGCCATCCAATTAAAGGAGACCAAGGAGCACTGGGTCAGGCAGAGATGACTGGGGCTCAAGATAGGGGTCACCAGGTCAGACATGGCTGCCATGCAGCATAGAGGGATCACCAGGTCAGGGGTGACTGGGGCATGGAAAGGGGGTCATTGGGCTGGAGGTGAGTAGTACATACTTCAGAGGTCACTAGGTCAAAGGTGGCTGAAGCTCAGGCCTTGGGGCCCCTCACCTGCAGGCGGAGGCGGCGGGGTGAGTCCCCAAAAGGCTTCAGAGAGTCATCAGCAGAAGAGGCCAGGCGCGTGAGGCAGAACAGGTAGTCAGGGGAGAAGATGTACTGTGGGTGCAGCAGGGGGAACATTTTCTCCAGGAGCTGAGCCCAGAAATCCACCAAGGCATCATCTAACCCCTCACCGGACCTCTCATAGTAGTCCCGTAGCCGAGAGAACAGGCCACTGAACAAGGAGGTGTGCTGGGCATACAGGCGGCCGAAGGAGCGGTGGAAGAGCAGGGACAGGGAGTGCTCAGCTGACGAGAGCATCTCCCGAAAAACCTCTGTGGCAAGTGCAGAGAAAGGGGTGTGAGGTGGGGTAAGGCCAGAGAAGGACAGAAAAGTGAAAGGGCAGAGGCAGGAAGAGATGGGCATGGGGAGAGAAAAGAAAAGCGAGTCAGAAGTTAAGCAACTCTTAGAGGTCTGGGCAAATTGGGGCTGGGGGTGGAGGGCAGGACCTTGAGAGAGCCTAGGGTGGGGATGCGGGGGCTAAGCCAGGGCCAGAGTGCCTTAGGGATAGAGTCAGGAGCGGGGATGGGATGCTTGCTCGGGTCATGAGCACAGAGAGGAGGTGCGAGGCCAGGTTTGGGGACACCAGGTCCTCACCATCAAATCTTCTGTGCCGGGCAGCCAGTGTGTGAACCAAGAAGGAGCCGCTCTCTTCCACCAGGCCTCGGAAGGTGGCCTCAGTCTCCCAGGTCAGCTTCTGCTCTATCTCACTGGAACAGCAAGTGTACTCCTGGGGACAGATCCGGAGGTGCTCACCTGGACAGAGGAGACACGAAGGAATGGTGGGAAGTCGTGTCGTGAAATTCCTTCCTTCTCCTGCTGATCTCTGGGGGCCATCCTTTCTCTTCGAACTGTCTGGTTTCTTTTCTATTGTCTGCCACCTCATTCCCACCTGGCTCTACCCCCTTCTTATTGTCCCCTCACCCACCCCAAGTCCACTGCCACTAGCCATAGGATCAAATAAGGATGGGCCGATTTAGTGATCAGAGGGTCCTAGGTAGCCTGCCTAACATCGCGCACCCCAGGCCTCTAAGGACTTACAGGATGGCTTCAATGGGAAGAATGGGGTTTGGAGGGGTGGGATTACCTGGTAAGAAATAAAGTATTGTCATAGAAGGGGCTCATGGAAATAGCGAGGGGAACAAATTGGGCTGTGAGTAAAGAAACACAGAGAGGGGTGCTAATTACTAGAAAGGGATTCCTGGGGTGGGGGTGGAGTAGAGAGCTATTATGTGAACAGGAGTGTTATTGTGATCCTGGTAAAGAAGTTCCGGAGGAGAAGAGACATTATTACTATGAGATGAAAAGATTATTATAACGGCCACTCTGAAAGGGAAGAGTTATTGTGAGATGGGGGGGACCGGCCCCCGCCCCCTCCCTCGCCCCCAATTCTCTAGTTTTCCTCTTTCTCCTCACCTGAGATCAGGGCGGGAGGGAGTAGGCTTAAGCTATATCCCCGGGCCCCCAGGATCTGCCGGGTCTCAGTGCAACTCCGGGTGACCTTTGCCTCGATACCGGGTCCAGGACCAGGACCGGGACACAGAGGCAACAGGAGAAGCAGAAGAGATCGCAGCGCGTACATAGCTGCTGCCACCTTGGGACGGCAAAGTGGGTCCTAAGGAGGAAAGAAGAGCCGCCCGAACTCAGGAAGCCGGTTCTCTGAAGCGGGATCGCCCCGCCGGCCAGAGAAAGAGCGCGACCTCCGAAAACTGAACACGGAGCACGATTGCTGGACTAGGCGGCATCTGCCGAGACAATGGGAGCGGGAGCCGGACAGGAGGCGGGGCCCGGGGCGGGGCCCGGCCAATGATGGTAAGGAGCCGGCCTCAGGGGCGGGGTCAAGGGAGAAATTAAGCCAATGTACTGGGGAAGCTCGGCAGCGGGGCGGGACTCGGCAAGACTAAGGAGGCTGGGGGAAGGGCGTGGCCTTCCTCGGAGGCGTGGCTATTTGGTTCGCAAGGCGGGGCCTGGGTGGAACCCAGCCTGTGGCAGTTGAGAAGCCAGATTAAAGGAGCTCTTACTAGTGCAGTGTGAAGCCCGGCCAATGGAGGGGGAACTTGGGGGCAGAGGGGCGGGGCTGGGGCGGGGCCGGGAGGAGCCGAGTTGAAGCAGGTGGCCAGCGCGCCGGAGCCCACGTGACACGGCGGCACGCTGAAGAGCTCGTGGCCGCACGAGGCTGCCGGAGCGCCGTGACTGGAACGTGGTGAGCACGAGCTCGCACACGCCCAAGCCTCGCGACAATTTGCCCTCCGAGACGAGCCGTTGGGCTCGCGCCTGCGCACCGCACGGCTCGCGCCTTCCCGCGTTTTTCTGGATTCTTCTGCCACCAGAAGGGAAACGGCGGGCGCCTGTGCCGGACTGTGGGGCTGTCGGGGGGAGGGTGACAACAGAGACCCGAGGGACCCGCGGTGGTGACTTTTCCTCAACGCTGCTCGGCCAGAAGTCGCTGTTCCAGGTTCAGACAGTGAGGCTCCTCTTTGACCCAGGCGGTCGCCCTTCCCCGCACTCCGGCCCTGAGAGAGGACTCTCCCTTCTCCATACCCTCCTCCACAGAGGCCAGGAATCCCAGACCCAAAGGCTGATAGTCGCTCTCCTGAGCGGTTAGACGGCTCCTCCGCCCAAATAGCGTAGCCCAGCGTTGAGTAGAGATCGCCTCTTCTGGAAAAATGGAGAATGCGAGCTTTCCGTGACTCCTTCAGTGTTTCCGGCCTGGTTCTGATGGCGCTTCCAGCCCCAAATCGTTAAGCGCGTCGCAGTCGGGTCCTTGAGGAGTCCCGTTCTAGCCTTGTAGAAATGGAAGTCTAGGTGCTTCTGTGAGGGGGTTTGGGGGGGGTTCTTGTTTCTCGTTTGCACCCTGTGAGCTGGTTTCCTTTCACGGGCAGTTGACTCCGAATCCTGGGGATAGGGGTGTGTTTTAAGCTGCTCTGGTGTGTGCCTTCCTCGGTGCTTGGGGAGTGACTCCAAACCGGAGGCCGGCGTTGGGGCCCTGGTGTCTTTATCGCCCTGATGCCTTAGGTCGGGACTGTCTCCGTCTATTTTTTTTTTTCAGTTGAAGTAATAGACGATTTACAATGTTGTGCTAGTCTCTGCTGTGCAGCAGAGTGACTCAGTTATACACACACATACGTTTTTAAAAATATTCTTTTCTATTATGGTTTATCCCAGGAGAAACCATAAAAGCTGTGCTTTTCTTTTTCTTTTTTAATTTGACGTGTAGTTGATCTACAGTGTGTTCTCCGTCTTATTTTTTGTGGGCCCCCCACTCCCCGAGTTCCAAAGCAGTTCCCTTGGAAACAAGGGGGGTCGTCAGGGCTGCGGATGGAGACGCGGTGGGGCAGGAAGCCTTCCCCCTTCTCTCGCTCTCTCCCGCAGCTGGACCACCATGCCCACCCTGCGGTCGTCCTCCTCCCAGCTGCATAGCTCCTCCTCCCCGAGCAGCGTGTCCTCCCCGCTGTGCAGAGCGCTGGGGACTGGGCCGAGGAGCCTGTCTGCGTCTTCTAGTTCGTCTGTCGCGGTGCCCTGCGATGACAGGGACTCGGACCAGACTTCGGAGGGGTGAGTCGGGTTGGTGGGACATCGTTGCCGTGTCCGCAGCTTTTCCCGTTTTCATTTAACAGACGGGTAAAGTGGCAACACGTGTGTGACGTATGAAAAGCCAGGAGATGCTATACTGGTTCAGAACAGGCTGGATTTCGGCTGTCCTACGTGTTGGAGGCGTCAGGAATAATCCATCCTGTTCTGAATCCATCATCCAACTTGTCTGAACCTTTCCTGAACACTTTTGTATGTTCACGGACAGCCTCTGGTGGGGGCCCACAGATGGGGGAAAGGGAAAAGAGTTCTTTATTTGGTGCCTGAAAACTGGTGTATACTTTTTAGCTGGTGTCCTGTAGTTCTTTTGTTTGGGGTTTTATAAACAGGTCCTTATCTGTTAACATTTATGAGCTTATTCTGTGAAGATTATATGAGTATGTCTTGGGTTTTAAAAAAATCTTTCCAGGAAAAAATTAATCAAGGTCTGATTTATCCCCTGGTAATTTTTTTATTGTGGTATAGTTGATATACAATGTTATATAAGTTTCAGGTGTACCACATAATGATTCACAATTTTTAAAGGTTATACTTCAGTTATAAGAATATCCCATGGTAATTTTAATTGGTCTCTTCTGAATCATTTCTATTTGTCCGTGCTGCTGTTTGGCACCAGGTTATGTCTATTTTGTAAATTTAACCCTAATCAACAAGACGTGAATTTGTTTTCAAGGGGTAAAATTTAACACCAGGCACATATTAATCTCTGGTTTGTGTATTAGTAATACATGACTTCCTGAGCCATTTTTCTCTACTCAGCAGTGATCCCCTCACTGCTTACATGAATATCTTTTTTTTATGTGAATATCTTTTGATTCTCTTAGTCAGAGAGGATACTAAGAAAGGGTTGTCCTTCACCTACCTCAGTTCTTCATTCTTCATCTCCAGTGCTTTATTCAAGTGAAAGTTTTCCCTTAAGACATTGTGCCTACTTCCTGGCAACAGTAAGCTCATCTCCTCTTAAAATCTGAATATATTTTTCTCATGGAGAGGGGTGTAAAGTTAGAGACAAAAAGAAATTATAATTCATTTACCCTTTTATATATAGGGACTAGGGTGTTGTATCTAAGCAGAACCACACTTCCTCATAGGGATAGTGAATCTTTGTCAGCTGGTGAAGGCAGTGACTTCGAAGACAACTTGAGACGAAATGTAAGGAAGAGAGCAGCAAAACGACCACTCAAAACAACCCCAGTGAGTCAGTTTTGTTTTGTTTTGTTTTGTTTTTGAACCTGGTCTGGGAAGCAGCAAAAGAAAACCTAGAAGAGGTCAGCTGATATGCTTGATGAAAGGACAAGGCTTAAAAAGTGTTAAGGGACAGAAGTAGGAAGAAGGCAGATTTTGAAGAGCAAAGAATAAGAGAAGAGGGTATTAGGGTATAGAGGAACAGGAATGGGGCTTAGGGACTTTTAAAAGGACAAGAGACTAGAAATAATAAAGTTTACAATATAAAAATCAGCTATTTCTAATCTGAGTCAGTAACTCAAACTCTGTTGTGGAATTGGCAGCTTAAGCCTACTTGTGTGATGAGACCAAGTGTTAACGTCACTTTGACTTTTTAAAGATATTCATGATCTCTTTACACTTACTAGGTGGCAAAACGTCCAAAGAAGGGGTCCCGAATGGTACGTGCTCATGGTCAGAAAGAGTCAGAGCCACCAGCCAGTGATCTCTTTGATGCTGTGAAAGCTGCCAAAAGTGACATGCAGGTAAAACAGAGTGTCTCACCTTTGTTTCTTGATACCTTCTCACCCCTTGTTGGGTGGAAAGATAAGTACAAGTGCCTACAAACTTGATTTAATATAGACACTTTAGTGAATGTAACCTGTATCAGGAAAGGCAGGTAAGACCACAGAGTGAATCCTTGGAGTGATTGATATAAGGGGGATCTTACATGAGAGGGAATGTTCCTTTCCTAATAGTCTCACAGAACAGGATAGATTTTGCCTTGATTGATTGACGGAGGAGACAAGGAGAGGCATTGGATAATGTAGAAAAGAAGCTTGGACTTGGGTGGCAACTTCCCACACATTTTTTCTCTTCTTACATTTCTTTTTCAATAATTTTATTGTAATTCTATTATCATCTAAAAACATGTAAGGCATATATGCACTTAAAAATTTTTTTTCAGTGATCACCCAGGCCTCTAGCCCCAGCTCAAGAAATGAAACCTTAATGGTGCTGTAGAGACCCTTGTGTATCTTCCCTCCACCTTACTCCCCCAGTTCCCTCACCACCCAGAGATAACTACTAGAATGAATTTTCTGTTAACCATTCCCTTGCCTTGCATTATAATTTTATCACCAATGAATGTGTTTTCCTTAACTTAAGTGAATGAGTCATTCTTTAGTTTTCTGTGACTTAAATTATTTCAGTTGTTTGAGATTCACCCTTATTGATGTATAGTGTGGATTTTTATAGTTTTTAGAAAAATATAGAATTTTCAAACATACGGAGTTTTTCTATTTTTATTTTTGTTACTGGTTTCTATGTGTTGGAATTCTTTGGGGCCTGGGTTGAAGATGGGTTGTTAAGAGAGGAAACCTACGTTTGCTTCTGGTGGTTGAGTGAGGACACTCCAGAATCACTTTTAATTAAATTATCTGATTGAGGGTATTTTGATTGTAGAGGTAATGTGGATCTGGACTGCAAATCCAGATATGGGAACTGGCTTATGGTTTTGAATTCTCAAGGGACAATTCATTTTTCCCTATACCCCACACTAAGGTCATAACAAGCTAGTTTTCTTGCTGGCCCCATCTTACCTATAGGTTTATTTCTCATTCTTGCTTTCATGAGGGTGTGACTCTTTGCAGGAGTCTCCTTTTGGACTACTCTTTTTGGAAGCCCTTTAGGCTCTATCTCCTATGCTCTGCATTCCATGCAGCCATCTGGACAGAAAGTTAGCTTCCTAACTTTCTGTCTGTAGTTAAGAGACCCCTCAGAGCAAAAGTCAGCTTGCTTATCTCTCAGAATTGCTACCTTCACTTCATTTTTGACTTTTATGGAATTTTACCTTTCATTCTGGTTTAGCAATACATTTTAAAAGATGTTTTAATATTTTAATCAGAAGTTTAGATGCTTCAGTTAGAAAGCTTATACAGAATTTCTAGTCTGTCATATTGCCAGAAATAGAAATCATCCACATTGTTTTCCTAGTCCTTGGTAGATGAGTGGCTGGATAGCTACAAGCAAGACCAGGATGCAGGATTCCTGGAGCTCATTAACTTTTTCATCCGGTCATGTGGATGTAAAGGTGAGGAAACTCCTACCCTTTTCTAATCCCCAGCCTTTGCTCCTATATTGTAAAACTTTTTCTCCTTTTAGATGTGTAGGATTAGGCATTTCCTAAATAAATGGAGAGGGAAAAGCATAAGAAAAATTTCACTTATTTAACTAGTATCAACTACATTGTTGATAGGTAGATAGGGAAGTGATCCAGTAAGGAAATGTATTGGTTTGGAGACAAGACCCTTTGGAGAAAAATAAATAATCATGCTAATGTGATGGTATGATGTTTACAAATTTGGAAATGGACCATCAGACTTTTACTCTTCCTTTCTCTAAATGAAATAATCTTTTATTTTCTTATTCCTTATTTCTCAGCCACTTCATCTCATATTTCTCCACTGAAGTTGTGGGGCCCCAGGTCCTCAGAGGCCATGACCTAACTTTAGTCTTATAAGACTGCAGGTTGTATTATAAGAATCTGGCATAGTTTTCTTTGTTTTTTGATTGTTTGGAATATTTTTTTTAACCATAGTTTTCCACTGTTTGATTCCCTTGGGTTTTCTAGAGAGGTTGCCTTATAGCAGGTACTCAGTTAGATGGTAGCAGATTTATGACTAGGATTCAGGTCTTCTGATTCCCCACCTAAGCTCTTTTCAGTACATTTCCTAGCTCATCTTCAAATGTATATGTTAAATGGTCATAGTGTCCTGTTATTTGCCTTCTAAGTACCTCATCTCCTCCATTCCTCAGGCACTGTGACCGCTGAGATGTTCAAGAAGATGTCCAACTCGGAGATCATCCAGCACCTAACAGAACAGTTTAATGAGGTGGAGGAAGACAGTCCAGGATCCTCTTGCCACTCTTTTTTCAAAATACAAGGCCCATTATCCTCTTCTTTCGGATTCTGGGAAATAGGATAGCTTTTAGAAAGAGGAGTTTAATCTCTTGGGAGCAAAGGGGACCTATACACGTTATCTGAATATGCCTGTAGAGTTGAGAATGAGATATAAGAGATACATTTTTACTATACTATTGGGTTTTGACATCCAGTCCCTGTGACTTTGTAGACCTGGTAATAACTTTTCCATCCTTTTCATAAACTCTTTTACAGGACTCAGGAGACTATCCTCTGACAGCTCCAGGCCCATCCTGGAAGAAGTTCCAGGGCAGCTTCTGTGAATTTGTGAGGACGTTGGTCTATCAGTGCCAGTATAGTCTCCTCTATGATGGCTTCCCTATGGACAACCTCATCTCTCTGCTCACTGGCCTCTCAGACTCCCAAGTCCGTGCCTTCCGTCACACTAGCACCCTGGCTGGTAGGCAGTCACTTTTATTCTGTATATGTTCTCTTGGGGGTTGGTAGAACTTTCCTCTGTTCTCCAATCCTGGATCTTCTTTCCTACCTGCATTCTAGCTCTTTACTTCAGGGTCATGCTTCTTTTATCCCAAACCTCCATCCAGTTTCTCATTAGTGGAATTGTAAAAAGGAGTGGATTACAGTGATAGTTTCCAACCTTAATGTGTTTCTTATAGCTCACCACTGGGAATATGCTAAGGATTAAAGGAAGCCCAAAAGAGTTAGGGAGAGAAAAAATCCACTCCAGAACAGTGAGTCTTAGGATTTTAGGGTCACCCTACTCTAGCTATTCTTTTTCACTGCCCTTTTTTTTCCTTCTTTTTTGAACCTACCCTCCCTCCCTCTGACTTAAGTAATGATCTCTTTATCTTGTTTTTACTGACTCAAAGCCATGAAGCTGATGACCTCCCTGGTAAGAGTTGCCCTCCAACTGAGTCTGCACAAGGACAACAATCAACGTCAGTACGAGGCTGAACGAAACAAAGGGCCAGGACAGAGATCACCTGAGCGACTGGAGAGCCTGTTGGAGAAACGCAAAGAGGTGAGAAGTGTTCCCTGCCTCTTCCCTCCTCTCCTGGCTTCCATCACAGCTGCTGCAGCCCACCTTATCAGTCCCCAAGCTTCTCTCTGCTAAGGCACAGTCCCCCAGGCAAGCTTTCAGATCATGAATGATGGAGTCTGGCAATAGTTTAATAGACCCCTCCGGTCAGAGGTTATTGCATACTCACTTTGTTTCTGGGATGTGGGCTCAATAGAGCATTTCTAGTTTAGAGTAAATTTTAGAGTTCTCTATAATTCCACTTTTGCTCAGTTTCCATTGTCTGCATTCATTATCACAGGTGTTTAAATGTTGTGCCTGCATCTTGTGCAGGGGGTTAAGCATTGACTTTCTTGTCAAGTGTGCAGTATGCAGGTTACCACAGGAGTACTGAAGGCGAACCACTGATGTGGTAGGCCAAGTTTTCAAGGAATGGATAGGACACAGGCCTTTCAATCTCTCCTGGGTTTAAATTCTGTTCCAGTTAGCTACTAGCTCCATGGCCTTATGTAACCTCTAAGCTTCAGTTTCCTTTCCTTTAAAAAGGGGATAATTCTTTTTGTGAAGATTAAATGAGATGAATAAATTGCCTAGCTGGGCACATAGTAGGTACTTGCTTTGTTTCCTGTTAAACTTGAAGAAGACCACTGGAGGACATAAACCCCAACAAAATCTTTTACACTGATTAAACCTTCAAACAGCTGTGTCTGTCATGAGACTAACACTGATTTTCCCCTCATTCCCCCTAAGTATTTGAGACCTCCCCAACCATGAGGTTGGCAGGACTCATCATGTCTAACTATGCCAGTTGACTGTTTTCCAGCTCTCACCAAGGATATCTTCCATGCTAAATCATTAGAGAAAAATCTATGCCTTCCTGATTCTCTTTTGCTGTTTTCACTGTCAGTATGTCTTAAACGTCATGTGTACTGGGTGTGTCTCAAATCTTAAATTATATACATTAGGGTGACTCCTATTATTTGGACTTCTCTGGGCTCTTGCTTCATCAGTTATCGTTTGGCTTTCTGTCTTTAATCTCTCCCTCCCCACTGTTTTCCTCTCTCCACTTACAAATGTATATAAGCCCTTGAATCTTCTTTCATTCTCCTGTATAAGCTACTCCATTTCTATCCTTCCTTTTAGTATTTCCTTACTTCCTTAATATCCAACTGAATCCTTTCACTACCTAGCTTCTATCCCCATTTTTTTCTTTCAAGTTATTTTCTCCAAACCAGTGACTTCTTAATCCCTATAGCCAATGACCTTTTTTCAGTCTCCCTTTTCAACTTACATAGAATTTGGTACTGATGACCCACCTTTCCTCCTTCCCTCCCTCTCTTTTTTTAACATTTTATTTATTTATTTATTTATTTATTTTTATTTTTGGCTGTGTTGGGTCTTTGTTTCTGTGCGAGGGCTTTCTCTATGCGGCAAGCAGGGACCACTCTTCATCGCGGTGCGCGGGCCTCTCACTATCGCGGCCTCTCTTGTTGCGGAGCACAGGCTCCAGATGCGCAGGCTCCAGATGCGCAGGCTCAGTAGTTGTGGCTCACGGGCCTAGCTGCTCCGCGGCATGTGGGATCTTCCCAGACCAGGGCTCGAACCCGTGTCCCCTGCATTGGCAGGCAGATTCTCAACCACTGCGCCACCAGGGAAGCCCCTCCCTCCCTCTCTTTCCTTTTCCTTTAAATAAGAAAATTTTCAAACGTTCAGAAAAATAGATAACACTGGTAGAATGAACACTGCATATAAATAATCTAGATTTAACTAGATTATTTAATTTAAATCTAGATTTAACTAGATTTAAATCTAGATTTAACTAATATTTCACTACATTTGCCTCATCTATTTTTTTTTTTTTTTTACTATTTTGTACTAAATTATGGACATACTGGTATTTCAACCTAAAGACTTAAGTGTGTCATCTAAAAAAAATGTTACTACATAATCCCAATACCATTTTCATATCCAAAAATATTAACAATGATTCCCTAATATTTTGTAATTGCAATTCATATTTAAAATTTTCCATTTGTCCCCAAAGTACCTTTTATATCTGGTTAATTCCAACCAGGATTTAATTAAGGACTATGCATTACATTTGGTTGTTGTGTTTCTTAAGTCTCTGATACAGAACCTCTGCCCACCCCCCATTTTCCCCCAATATATTGATTTATTGAAGAGTTGGGGCAGTTGTCTTAAAGAATGTTCCCTTGTAATTCTGCTTCCTT
Source organism: Balaenoptera acutorostrata (assembly GCF_949987535.1). Classification (NCBI taxonomy): domain Eukaryota; kingdom Metazoa; phylum Chordata; class Mammalia; order Artiodactyla; family Balaenopteridae; genus Balaenoptera; species Balaenoptera acutorostrata. The sequence goes on from NC_080078.1 coordinate 6,950,533, forward strand.
GTTATCTGTTATTCATCTAATCTAGGGTTTCTCAACAATGGCATTTAGGGAGCTGTCCTGGCATTACAGGATGTTTAGCAGCATTTCTGGCCTCTATCCACTAGATGGCAGTAGTACCTTCCCAGGTTATGACAACCAAAAATGTCTACAGACATTGCTGAATGTCCCCTGGGAGCCACCAGTTGAGAACCACTGATATAATCTCCTCTTTTTTTGTTAGTTCCGCTTCTTTTGTCAAACAAACTGCATTTATTAAAAATTTTTTCCCAATTGTTGGTAGTCAAAAAACATGTATAACTACCAGCTAGGGCCTCTGAATAGCCAAAGATAGTCAAAATAATGAGACACAGAAGGGATATTATTTTTTCCAAACACAGATCTCTGAGGCATTAGTTGACTATACGGCTTCTTCCAGAATTAGAAGGTTTAACCTTTTTCTATTCTGATAACGTATTGGCTACATTTTCTTTTTCCCTGCTTTTGACTGATGAGTTTCATTACTTTCTTTTGCAAACTCCACCCTTCTCATCAACTTTGTATTTTAGATGTATCTATTGACTGCCTGATTTCACCGGCCTATCCACTGTCACAAGTGGATGAGTAGGTGATATTCTTTTCCAAGGTATCTAATCCATAGAAAGAGAAAGTTAGAGGCCTGTAACTTTCATACCTTACTATAGATGTATATTTCTCATGTGGGGGAAAAATGACTTGGGGAGAAAGAAGTATTATGAACGTGTGGGAAATAAAGCCAAATGTCCTGAAAATTAAAAAAAAAAAAATTAGAAGGTTTAAAAGGGAACAAAGGATACCAGAGGTTCAGACTGTGTCCTCTTATTAATAGGAAGTAGGTGGATGTCATGCTTTTCTTATATTTTTGTGGCCTTATATTATTGGGGGACATGAGAGATTGACCTGTTACTCCCTGTCCTCCAGCTCCAAGAGCATCAAGAGGAGATTGAGGGAATGATGAATGCCCTCTTCAGGGGTGTCTTTGTACATCGGTACAGGTGAGTTACTGGGCTCCTCTCATTGAAGCAGCTGGTCCTCAGTTATGGAGTCTGTGGAAGTGTGACAAGGTCTCCTCCTAACCCTGAGTTATCTGGTTAGTCCCACAGCTAGTGCAGCAGGGGCAAAAACTCTAACAACAAATGTTCCAAATTAGGTTTAGTTTATCCCCGCCTACAAAGGATTGTGTAAACTCTTCTGGGAGAGACGATAAGAGGGTAAGGCATTGCTGAGTATTCTTCTGCTCCAGCTTTGCCTGAGACCTCCCCTCCCCCATCTTCCTGGGGCTTGAGCCTTGAGAGGACAAGAGCAGAGAGCCAAAAGGCAGGGCCTTTCTGAGGGTGTACAGCTCGGCAAGCCTTTTCCTAGCCCACTTCACTGCGCCTTACACTGTGCTAAAGGCAGGGGAGTTTTATACTGTAAAGAACTTCTTCCTCAGTATTTGTGTCTCACTCTTACCTAGATTTCAACCTCTGCCTTTCCAGAACCCTTTAGCTGATGTAATCTTATCTTGAAGTGGAAGCAAAACAGACACGTGGATATATTGTACAAATACAGGGAATATAGCTTATATTTTATAATAACTATAAATATAACCTTTAAAAATTGTGAATCACTATGTTGTACCTGAAACTTATATAATATTGTACATCAACTGTACCTCAGTTAGACACACACACACACGCAGTTTGGGCAACAGCTAAATTAAATTCCAAAATCAGTTTTTAAAAGGGGCATGGAGGATAAGTTCAACTATTTTATAGGTTGGTTACAGAAATAAAGTGTTCACTTTTTAAAATACTCACATTGGGAGGAGGAAATGAAAGGCCTAGTACCTGGTGTTTAGTCAAGAAAATAGATTCTCCTGTGACAGAGAGATATCTGCTGGGATGGAAAGTGAGTTTGGAGAGAAGGTAATAAGGGTCAGTTTCTCTCTGTGCCTAGGGATGTCCTTCCTGAGATCCGTGCTATCTGCATTGAGGAGCTTGGGTCTTGGATGCAAAGCTACAGTACCTCTTTCCTCACTGACAGCTATTTAAAATATATTGGCTGGACCCTGCATGATAAGGTGAGAGTTGAGTCAGTCCTCTTCCCTGCCCTAGGATGCTTCAGCTTTTCCTGGTACTGCCACTTAGGTGTTTCACTAGTGGTCAGTGATCAGCTCATCAAGACACTGAACCTCGAAACTCCCCCAGTATTTGGGAGGGTAGGATAAGTTAGGAGAGAGAAAGATATATCTCGGCGATTAAATGCCTCAAAACCACAGTCGAGTGGAGAAAGACTTTCCCTATAGAAAGGCGAGAAAGTTATTGACAGGGTGGTAATGCAAGTGCTAGGGTGGTAGCCAAAAGATCCTTTTAATCATGATTGCTAAATTCTGCTGTGATCCTTTTGGATTTTAAGTGAGAAGACAGCTGTTCATTGTCTCTGAGACATTTCAGAGTCCTCAATACAGAGGACACCCAGGCCCAGAATGAGTAATCTGAGAGGGAAGTATGGAGGCCCAGTGGGGGTGAGTAGAGGAGGAGTCGGCCACATTTCCCTTCTCCTCAGTAGCATCGAGAAGTCCGTCTGAAGTGCTTGAAGGCTCTAAAAGGGCTGTACGGCAACCGAGACTGGACTGCACGCCTGGAGCTCTTTACCAGCCGCTTTAAGGTAAAATCAGGACAGTGCTCCTGTGCTTGGCTCTGTCTGTGGTTCCCATTTCCCCACCTCGTTTATCCATGTCTGTTACTTTTATATATCCATAGATATCCCAGTGTCTGCTTCTACACCCTGTCTTTAGGAATCCCTCAGATTCTAAGAAAACGGTGTTTTGGGGTGGATACAATGAGCTATTGAGCAATGTTCTCCTTCTTACAGGACCGGTTGGTTTCCATGGTCATGGACCGAGAGTATGACGTGGCAGTGGAGGCCGTCAGGTTACTAACACTTATCCTTAAGTGAGTCCTGGGAAGTGGAGAGGCAAGCATCTCAGACTTACCTTTTCAGCATCAGACAGGCCCTTCCAGAGTCCTATCCCTCCACGGATTGTAGGTTGACTCTTGTTTATATACAGGTTGAAAGACAGAGGTCACTCCCAAGTTGCAGGATCTCCAGGGGGCAAATTTCCTATCTTCTCTAACTCTTCATATCCCTCTGTTTTCCACTCTTCCATTTGAAAGTTCTTTGTGAGTTAATCCTTGTTGGTTTTCCCTTTTTGTTTCTAGCCTTAGTTGTGCTAGAGGACGACATCTATGTCCACCTGCTTCTTCTGCTTTTCTCCTGGCAGGAACATGGAAGGGGTGCTGACAGAGGCAGACTGTGAGAGCATCTACCCTGTTGTGTACGCCTCTAACAGAGCCCTGGCCTCTGCTGTAGGGGAGTTTCTGTACTGGAAGTGAGTGGGCCTCTTTTCGTTTGTTCCTTCAACACCATCATCTGTTGTTTTCTCTCCATCATCTGCTGCTGCTCTTTCTAAGGACTTCCCATACCTATAAAGTCTCCCTTGGTGTCTCCTTCCCTTCTCAACGCCTTGGGGCTTTCCTTAGCTCTGCGCCTCTTTTTCCTTTAATCCTCTCCTTGGACTGTTTCTTCCTTCCATGGTAACTGTTGCACTGCTTACTTCCTTCCGTGCTATGCCCTTTCCCTGTGTCCCCTCTACCAGGCTCTTCTACCCTGAGTGTGAGACAAGAACAGTGGGTGAGAGAGAGCGACGCCGAAGTCCGTGCTCCCAGAGGACTTTCTTCCACCTTCTGCTGTCCTTTTTTGTGGAGAGTGAGGTGACGTATGGAAAGGAGCTGTTGGGCTCTCATGCGTAAGACCTTCAGGTAGAGAAGGATGGGAGCTGGCACTGCAGAAAGGAGAGAAATGGTTCGTTAGTAGCCAATTCCTAGAGTTTTAACATGTGGCTTCAGTAACTTAACATCTGTCTTCTTCCACAGCTCCATTACCACGCTGCATACTTAGTAGACAGCCTGTGGGACTGTGCGGGGCCTCAGCTGAAGGACTGGGAGAGTCTGACAAGCCTGCTGCTGGAGAAGGACCAGAGTGTGTGCCACCTGGTAGCCAGGGCAGGGGACCTCTCATCTCCTAGTAGGAAACCAGGAGAGATTTCTCTCCTGACTTGTGAAAGGCATAGGTGTCTTGGGCGGTGGGGCGGTGGGGCGGTGGGGTCCTTGGAGATGGAGGGTGGCCACCCTGTGATTCTGTGTTTTCCATCCTCCTGCCACCTTAGACCTGGGCGACGTACAGGAGAGCACACTGATAGAAATCCTTGTGTCCAGTGTCCGGCAAGCTTCCGAGGGTCACCCGCCTGTGGGGCGGGTCACGGGGAGGAAGGTATGGCACGAGTGGCAGGGTAGGTTGGTTAGCAATATTAAATCCAGGCAGGTATTGTCCGTCCTAACCCTCAAGTCTTAGGTTCGGGTGCTCCTTCCTCTGCCCCTCAAAGAATTCCATTTCCAGAGAAAGAAATCTGAAGGGAGCTGCTGAGTTTTCCTTCCTGGGAAGATAAGATTGTTGGGCAGAGGAATACATGTACACACACTTTTACCCCCACCCCCAAATGATTGTAATTCCAGGGCTTAACCCCCAAAGAACGTAAGATCCAAGCCGATGACAAGGTGAAGCTGACTGAGCACCTCATCCCCCTGCTCCCCCAGCTCCTGGCCAAGGTAGAGGTGCCCCACTGCTCGGCCTCTGGGAATGAGCGGGTGGAAGGAAGTGGCCTCCAGATTAGCAGTATAGCAGGTAATAAGTAGGCTTCCCTCTCAATCACCACAGTTCTCAGCTGATGCAGAGAAGGTTGCTCCCCTGCTGCAGCTTCTCAACTACTTTGACCTCAACATCTACTGCACCAGGCGCTTGGAGAAAGTGAGAGAGGAGGACACGTTCCCTATACTTTGCTACTTTCGTCCTAGGGCCAAAGGTTCTACTGCTAGTATCCGGTTTTTCTCAAGAACCTGGATTCTAGAAAAACCAATAAGCCCTCCCTTTCTGAGGCATTTTATCCTTGAAGTTTAAAGCTTTCGACCCTGTTTCTTTTCTCCCCACCTCTAGTCCCCTCCGGAGGAGTTGTCCTCCCCGCCCCCCCACAGCACGGTCTTCTCCCACCTTTTTCTCTCTCAGCACCTGGAGCTGCTCCTGCAGCAGCTCCAAGAGGTGGTGGTGAAGCACGCGGAACCAGCGGTGCTTGAGGCTGGTGCTCATGCCCTCTATCTGCTCTGTAATCCGGAGTTCACGTTCTTCAGCCGGGTGGACTTTGCCCGCAGCCAGCTTGTGGATCTGCTAACTGACCGCTTCCAGCAGGAGCTTGAAGAGCAGCTGCAGGTTGGGAGTGGGGCTGCATGACAGGACACCCCAGACTTGTGTGGGAGAGGCCCCAAGATGGGGGTGTGGATCTGTGAGTTCTTGGGAAAATCCCATTGTGGACCTTCTTTCTTCCTCAGTCGTCCTTCCTAGATGAGGATGAGGTGTACAGTCTGGCAGCCACTCTGAAGCGCCTCTCTGCCTTCTACAAGTGAGCAGCTCCCCTCCTGCTCCCTCTTCCGTTCCTACCGCTGTCTGTGGGGTTGATTTCTCTCATTCTCTTCCAGTGTAACGTTTTTCTCTCCCCGCCCCCCAAAGTGCCCATGACCTAACCCGCTGGGAGCTCTATGAGCCGTGCTACCGACTCCTCCGGAAGGCTGTGGACACAGGAGAGGTTCCTCACCAGGCAAGTAGACAAGTTGGAGACGTGGAGGCAGGAGAGGAGTTTTAAGGGCCATGTCCTAGGTGGCCACCTCACATGCAGTTTGAGTCCCAGGGCTGTGGAGCGGATGAGAGAGAGAGATCTTGATCATGTGTGTCGTTCCTTCCATCCCAATCTCGGAAGGTGAATGTACTTTCCAGCACCTGAAAACAGCCATTCTCTCTGGTTTCTGGGGAGTCAAGGATAATATTGAGCGGGTCTAGGAGACTTTAAATAAATTAGGGAGAGGTGGCATTCCTACTCATGATAGAATCCTCTGAAGACTTCCAGAATCAGTTTTTTTCTACCAGAAAAGGAATTGGGTCTCTCCTAATCTCATTTTCTCTCTTCTTGTCTGCTTTTTTCTTTTTTTCCTCCTTTGTGTGTATCTGCCTGTCTGTCTCTCTCTCCCCACCTGCCTCTTACTCCTGACCCTCATTTTGTAACATTTGGTTGTTACAGGTGATCCTGCCAGCCTTGACTCTTGTCTATTTTTCCATTCTCTGGACACTAACCCACGTTTCTGGATCAGGTGCTTCCCAGGTGAATATGGGTCTGAGTAGGGGGAACGGGAATGGAGGAGCCCGTGTCTTCCTTCATTTCTCCCTGCTGAAGCCATTGTCTCCACAGAAGCAGCTGTTGAGTTTGAAGGGCAGGATGGTGACCTTCTGTGAACTCTGCCAGAACTGCCTCTCGGATGTGGATCCTGAGATTCAGGAGCAGGTGAGCGTTTACTTAAGTGAGCGGATGTCAGGACGCGAGTCATTCCCCCCACCCCGACCCTGTGGTCTGAGGAAACCCCGTTCTGAGGGGAAATTAGCAATGTAATTTCTGTCTTGGTCAATATTCTGTCCTTTTTAAGCGTTCATTTTTTTCCCTGACAGGCTTTTGTATTGTTAAGTGATCTGCTGCTCATCTTCAGCCCTCAGATGATTGTCGGGGGACGAGAGTTCCTTAAGCCCCTTGTCTTTATTCCTGAAGCCACTCTCCAGTCTGAGCTGGCCAGCTTCCTCATGGACCACGTCTTCATCCAGCCTGGAGAACTGGGCAGTGGTACAGGGGCTCTATACCTGGGGCTCAGGCATATAGGGCAGGAGGTCTGAATCTGTGATTCTGATGTTTCCATTCTCCACTTGATGTGAACCAGGTCATTCCCAGGAGGATCATTTACAGATAGAGCAGCTGCACCAGCGGCGCCGCCTCCTGGCTGGGTTCTGCAAGCTGTTGCTTTATGGGGTGCTGGAGATGGACGCAGCCTCGGATGTTTTCAAACACTACAACAAGGTACAGCAGGGCGCCAAGCTGAGCACGGCCATGGCTGCAGATGCTGTAGCACTACAGAAAGGAGGGTTGGGGAGATGATGGTATCAGGCTTAAAAGGAGAAGCAGGGGGGAAGGCCAATAGTTTAGAATAAAGGGATAAAGAAAAGAGACTTAGTAGTAAATAGTTAATGGAGAAAAAACTGTTAGGAGGAAGAAACTCATTGGAGGGAAAGTATCTTATTCTTCTTGTCCAGACTTTTTTTTTTTAATGTGAATCTAGTCTATGGAATGGGGTAATGTAAGAAAGGGAAATAAGAATGGAAGAGGGTTCAATCCTCACGAGATACCTAGATATATACCTCATTTCCTCAACCCACCATTGTGTTGATTTCTGTTCATTGAGTACGTACTATCCCAGGCACTAAGGACACCTCAGTGAACAAAATAGTCAATGGTTCCTCCTTCCTGGAGCTTCTGTTCTAGTCGGGAAAGACAAATAGCAAAGGCTTCGGTGCTGGATGACACTGGGCTCTGGCACGCTTACTACCCTTCTTCTCCAAGAAATGGGCTCAGGGCAGAGTTTCTTCCCTTATTTGCCTAAACTGATTTCTTTGGGGCTTTGTACCTGTTGGTTAGAGGTGTGGTCTAGTATGAGTTGTTTTATGCTTAGGTTCACATTTCCCTACCTAAGGCTGTTTTGGAAGGAGATACGGTTAGGGCTGTGAAGAAAGAAACAAAACAAATAGTTTTTTCCTGTGGTCAGACAGTATCTTCTCCACTTCCTTTCCATCAGTTCTACAATGACTATGGTGACATTATCAAGGAAACGTTAACTAGAGCAAGGCAGATCGACCGAAGTCACTGTTCCCGAATCCTGCTGCTGAGCCTCAAGCAGGTACGCCCTTCCGCCTACAGTGCCTCAGACCTGACGTGCCCTCCCTGCAGCCCACCCACAGCCGTCTAGAACGTGAGATCCTTCAGAGCAGGAAGTTTCTGATTTACTTTGGCTTTTATTCCACATGACAGTCACCTTCACAGTTAGTAGAGCCATAAAAAGTATTTTTTTAACTGTCTGGGCAGTTTCCACGCCAACCCCATAGAAACTCCATGCCAGTTAGGACATGGGAGCACCAACAGTAAAGTGATAGGGAATTCCTCATTCTTTTTCTAGTCTGTTCTCTCTCAACCCCTTCAGTTACTACAGACATTTTTATTGTTACAGAGCAGGGTGAAGCCTCTCTCTTGCAAGGGGGTCAGGAATAGGGTCAGTGTCCTAGGAGGAAAGAAAGAGTAAAAATAGCAGATGGTGTCCCAAGCCCTTTTGGATTTCTGGGCAGAGAAGGGAATGCTATACTTCCTTGTTTCTATCTTGTTCCTCCCTTTCCCAAATGTGCCATGTCCCCTGGACACAGTTATACACAGAACTGCTGCAGGAACAGGGGCCCCAGGGCCTGAATGAGCTTCCAGCCTTCATCGAGATGAGGGACCTGGCCAGGAGGTTTGCCTTGAGCTTTGGACCCCAGCAGCTACAGAACCGTGACCTTGTGGTCATGCTACACAAGTAAGGAAGTATTGGTTGGAAAGCAAGGTACTTGAATCTTTCTAAGAGGGCTGAGCCAGAGGCTGGGTTCAGGGAGGGCTGGGAGTGAGGTCTCAGAGGGGGAGGGTAAGCATGCCGAGGAGTCGCAGTAGAGTTGGTGAGCGGGTATCCTTTGGAGACAGGCTGGGTCCAGGGGAAGAAGCACTTGGACAGGATGCCTCAGCCCTGGGAGGGAAGTGGGAAGGGACTATCTTCCTAAAATGATTTTGCTCAACCAAGGGAAGGCATCAGGTTCTCCTTGTCTGAGCTTCCTCCAGCTGGCTCCTCCAGTCAGCCCCCAAATCTGGCATTCCTGGAGCTCCTTTCAGAGTTCTCCCCCCGACTCTTCCATCAGGACAAGCAGCTGCTGTAAGTTAGGGTGGATAAAGATGGGGGTTAGAGAAGAAGGGTGTGGTGAGGGCCTGTGACCACTTCAGCCTCTCCATCCCACCCCTTTCTTAGACTGTCCTACCTGGAAAAGTGTCTGCAACGTGTCTCCCAGGCACCTGGCCGTCCCTGGGGTCCAGTCACCACCTACTGCCAGTCCCTCAGCCCTGTAGAGAGTACAGCAGAGGCCAACCCTCAGGGCTACCCCAGCTCCAAGAAGAGGCGCATTGAAGGTAAAGTGCTGTGAATGCAGGTATCAGGGTGCTCAGTGCTACTTCCTTGATCGCCACTACCTACATAAGCAGCATATTGGCTTTTGCCTCCTTCAAACTCTTGCGTTTGGTCACATAAGTATTTCATTGATCACCTACTATCATTAAGGGTACTCATTTTCTTCAAGGTTTATCTAGCCAACTAAAAACAGCGAACTTCTGTGAAAAATGAAGTAGAAACTAATCATAAAACCAGAGATGGAACTAAGAAATCTGTACATTTAGGATGCCTCTCTGTGACATCTTGTTATTTTCCAATTTTTAAAGATTTTTATATAACCTTCATGATTTTTTAATCTTCAGATCACTACCTGTCTTACAATTTACGTGTTTTTTTCTTTAAACTGATTTTCTTTTTTTTTTAATATAGTCTCATCTTAAGTGGTTATATCCTAGAAATCATAAGTTTGAGGTGTTAGTTTGTGCTTTTTAGTGTACATTTTAAAATATTAGTAGTCATTCGCCATTCTCCCCATTCCCTCAGCCTAGGCAGTATAACTAGTGTACTTCCTGTCTCTGGGTTTGCCTATTCTTAGACATTTTGTATAAATGGAATCATATGGTATGTGGCCTTGTGTGTCTTCTTTTACTAAGCATCATGTTTTCAAGGTTCATCCATACTTAGTATTTATCAGTACCTCATAACTTTTCATGACCAAATAACATTCCATTTGTGGATATGCCATATTTTATTTATCCATTCATCAGTTAATTGACATTTAGGTTGTTTCCGCTTCCTGACTGTTAGGCATAATGCTGCTGTGAACATTCATGTGTAGGTTTTTGTGTGGATGTAGGTTTTCACTTCTCTTGAGATATACCTAAGAAGTGAAATTGCTGGATCATACAGTAACTCTATGTGTAACTTTATGAGGAACTACCAAATTGTTTTCCAAAGTGCCTACATCATTTTACAATCCCAACAGCAATGTACAAGGGCCCCAGTTTCTCTACATTCATGCCAACACTTGTTATTGTCTTTTTTATTTTATCCATCTCCTAGTGGCTGTGAATTGGTATCTCGTTCATTGTAGTTTAAATTTGCATTTGTTTCCCTGAGGACTAATGCTGTTGAGCATCTTTTCACATGCTTAATTGGCTATTTGTATATCTTCTTCAGAGAAATGTCTGTTCAAATCCTTTGCTCATTTAAAAATTGGGTTGTCCTTTTCTTGTTGAGTTCTTTACATATTCTAGACAAAAGTCTCTTATCAGATGTATGGTACAGAAAAATTTTCTTCCATTCTGTGGGTTGTCTTTTAATTTTCTTGATGGTGTCCTTTGAAATACAGAAGTTCTTAATTTTGGTGAAATTCAACTTATTTTTTTTGTTGTTTGTGCTTTTGATGTCTTAAGAAGCTATTGCCTAAAGTCACAAAGATTTATTCCTGTGTTTTCTTCTAAGAGTTTTCTAGTTACAGCTAATACATTTAGGTCTGTGATCCATTTTGAGTTAATTTTTGTGTGTGTTGTGAGGTAGGGTATGAATTCCTTTTAATGTCTTTTGTATACCACCTAAGGACGTACTATATGCAAGATACTGTGTTAGGTGTTTTAGAGGCCATGAAGGATTCTCAAGCAGCTTACCATCTAATAGAAAAGAAAGAAAATACATTTATAGAAAATCTGAGTTCTGAAGTCACCAGGAAGTAATAAATTCCCAGGGATTTGACAGATGAATGCTATAGAATTCAGGGAAGGAAGGTATCATTTTAAGTTTAGTTGATCTATGAAGGCTTTATCAAGAAGATGGGATTTAAGCTGGATCTTGAAAAATGGGTAAGATTTATATAAGTTGAACAGAGGAGGAGTGAGTATCATGGGCTAGCAGAAGAGCACAAGCAGAACATAGAAAGGTAAGAGTTTGCCAAAGTACATAGATGTATAGATTGGTTTGCCTAAAACAGTTTGTAAAGGTAGGAGAAAACTGAAAAGATCGGTTCCATTGTTCATTCAGCAGACACTTACTGAGCACCTTGTGCTCAATTGTGCTGGGAATACTGCAGTGAACTTTCTTTCAAACAGTGTCAGATAGACAGTGATGCATGCTGTGGAAGAGGATGGGGAAATACTGGTGAGGCGGGGATTGCAGTCTTATAAAGAGTGATCAGGGGAAGGCCTTGGAGAGAACATGAATGCAGGGGAGAAAACTGAAGGAAGTGAGAGAGGGGGTGCCTTGTGTATGTCAGAATAGCAGACTAGAGGATGCAGCCGGTCCAGAGGCCATGGTGGGAATGTCTCTGGCACGTTCAAGGAACAGCAGAGAAGGCCGGTATTGCTGAATGGAGACTGGAGGATATGAAACCAAAGAGGTCGTAGGAGTCCAGAGCATACAAGCCAGAATAAAGACTCCAGCTTTTACTCAGAGTGAGATGGGTAAACATTGGAGGATTTGAGCACAGGAGTGACAGGATTTGCCTTAAATTTTAAGGGGTTCCTTCTGGCTGCTGTGTTGAGAACTGACCGAAGGAGAGGTAGGGGTTGAAGCCAAGGAACTGGTGAGGAGGCTGCTGTGGGGGCCCAGACAGGAGATGAGAGTGCGTGAGCCAGGGGAGCGGCGGACGTGGTGAGAAGCGGCCAGATTCTGGACGTACTTCCAAGATATCACTGATAGGACCTCATGATAAGAAAGAATGTAAGATGTAAGAAAGAAAGGAGTTGAGGATGACTCCAAGGATTTTGGCCTAATAATTGGAGGGATGGAGTTGATAGCAACTGAGATGGGGAAGGCTGTGAGTGAGAAATGAGACCAGGGCTTTGGTATGAGCCATGTTACTGCAGCTGGAGATGTTGGACAGACAGGAATCTGGAGTGAGGGGGGCAGGCAGAAGCTTGAGATGGATGTGGGAGTTGGTACTTAAAGTCATGAACCTGAATGGCTAAGGAAGCCAGTGAAGATGGAGATAGGGAGAGGTCCCAGGGCTGAATCCGTGGACATTACGCCAGTGATAATAGGTTGGAGAGATTAGGAGTCAACGTGGGGTCCCAAGGTTTATTCTCTGGGAACACAAGCTCACGGATGTGGCTCTTCCCTGTTTCGGTAGCCCTCTGCTTAAACCAGAAGCAGCTCACTCTCCGGTTGCCAGTTCAGTGTACAAACAAGGCTGTGGGGAGGGAGGATAATGGGGGTATGAACATTTACAGTTGACAGATACTAATATGGATTTGACTTATGTTTTAAAAATAGCATTACCTAGGTTTTCTAAGACATTTTGGGGTTCTTTCTCCTCCTCTGCCTTCCTGGAGCTCTGCAGGAGAGAGTCCTTAATATTTTGAGCCCCAGGTCTTCCATTTACCCTTCATATTAGAACTGTGCTGACATTGCAGTTATCTCATTTTTTTCTGGCTTCTAAAAAATCCAGTCTCCCATTTTTCTGTTTCTCCTTAACCCTCATGTTTCCTCCCTCATTTCAGGCCATTCTAAGCTTTTTCTCACTACAGAAATCTTGAATGAATAGGATCTCAGATGTCTTCATTGATTAACTGAGACCTCTCAATCTTAGGGACTCCAACCCTCTCTCACATTTGTGTTTGTATGTTACTGTTTATCTGGAATGTATGTCTCTTTCCTTCTTGTTTTCTAAGCTGTGTAATGAGATTTTCTTGGACAAGTCCTTGGTACAATTCTGTAAACCCTACTTTTTATAGTACATAGGGCTGTACTCGTTTTTAGTCGTATCATAATGAGACCATCTAGATTTTCCATTCCCTTCTTTTATAACTTTTCCTTACCAAATCCTGAGCAGGTCTTGAAAAACTAAAAGTGTCTGTGGTGGTACCTGGTCTACAGTTAACATGTGCCTCTGCTGCTTTGCAGGCCCCTCCAGGCGGCACAGAGAGGACATCTCCGCATCACAGGAGGAAAGCCTACAGCTGAACAGTATCCCACCCACACCCACCCTCACCTCAACGGCTGTGAAAAGTAGGCAGCCCCTGGGGGGATTGGAAGAGATGGAAGAAGGCGGCGGCTCAGAATTGGCATTTACTCAAGGGTGCGGCCCCAGGAGAGCCCGGCTGTGATGTCCCAGTTTGGTGTCTCGTCATTTCTGTTGTGTTGTTCCCTCCCACAGCACCCCTTCATTCTCGGGTTCTTCTCCGGTCCTTTCCCCTTTCTTTAGCTTTACATTTTCTCTTTTTCCCTCCACTCTGAGCTTTTTACTGGCTTTCATGCTGGCCACTTTACCTCCTCTTTTTACCTTTATTTTTAACCCTTGTCACTGATCCACCTTCATTCCCAACAGCCAGTCCCTTTTAGGTGCCCAGAGGTTAAGGTCCTCGAGTCCACAGCATTTCCAGACTCCACTCAACTCTTTGCATCCTGGTCTGGGCAACCGGCTGACCCGGTGAGCTTTTCTCATCATCTTCTGTCTTCACTTCAGTTGTCACCCATTGTGAGGGGGTTCTTTCCTTCTCATTGCTTCTATGCTGGTCCTTTGTGGACTTGTTTTAACCACAGAACACTTCCTTCCAGTGTAACGTGGAACCCTAGTATGTAAAACAGGTATAAGTAGAGCTGCTTTGATTGAAGCTGGAGTAGGACTCTGGAGCCCTGGTCTGCTTACTGCCCACCCTCTTCCCCTGGGGTGCCTCTGAGAAACTCTCAGGGGTCCTTGAAAACCTCTACTCTTTGCCACTGTTTCCAGGCTCAGCCTGATGGAAGAGGATGAAGAAGAATTAGAAATTCAGAATGACTTAAGTGAAGAGTGGCAAGGTACAGACAAGGTGAGTGGATCCAACAGTCCCTTCTCCCTCTAGAACTGGAAGCAGATGTGAGGGAGAGAAACTATTGTGATTCTCCTCTGTCCTGATGATGCCCTGTCCTTGGAAGCTGCCCAAGACGTTTTGAAAGAATCATAGAGTAAAGGAGGAAGGGTTTGTAAGTTGCTGTTGACTTTGCTTGGACTTTAAGGAAATAGGGGGAAAAAATTTTAAATACCAAAAAGGACTGGAATAGCACTCCCACACTCTCAATCCCCTTATAGGTATTTTTCCTCTTAATCTCCTAAGAATTAAAGGGAGTCCTAGAGCTAGATAGAGATGGAAGGTCACCCAGTCCAACCTTGCAGCCCGTTCAGCAAGTCTCTTCATAACACATGCACACAGGCAGAGCCCTCCTTCCTTCCTCTCTCCTTACAGGGCTGCCCCAGCCCCTCTTCCTCCAGTCACTCCATTTTCTACCCTTGCCTGCCTGCTTCCTCAGGAGGATATGCTGCCGGTTCAGTAGGAAAAGCATGGAATTCGAGTGAGGAGACCTAGAAGTCTTCCGTTTTACCACTTTATCAAGTTAGCTCCTTAACCCCTCTCAACCCCCTCATCTTTAAAATGGACCTTTTACACAAAATACGAAGTGAAGGCGCCTTATAAACAGAAAAGGATTGTGTGTCTGCTGCTGTTCTGCTCCCTTCTCTGCTCTTTGAAGGTGGAGAAAGGACACAGTAGAAGAGGCGAGTGGAGGTCTTGTGCTCAAAGGGAAAACCAGATAACATGTTCAACCCAGAGACTAGACAGCAAGGCCTCTATTAGTCTTTCCTAAAGTCCCCTCAGGGAAAACCCCGTTCTCTCGTTCCAAAGCTGAACGAATTTAAGGGTCTCAGTTGGCAGGCCAGGAGAGGAAGCACTTCTCTGATGACTCTGATGCTGCTGCCCACTCTGACTTTGCCCCTCTTCCCTCCCTGGCTGCTTCAGGGACCTACCCCAGCCTTCAAGCTTGCCGCAAGAGACTGGAAAGGGACCTTTTGTTGTTGTTTGCAGGTGATGGGAGTGGGGAGGGACCCTTCTGATCTTTGATCCCATTCTCTCTAGCAGTCTTCCCCCAGTGAGCATGGGCTGGACCTCTTAGATTCTGCAGAGCTGAACACTGAGGTGAGTGTCCCCAACACAGACTGGAAGGCAGGTTAAAAGGAGTTGTGCGGGCTTCCCTGGTGGCGCAGTGGTTGGGAATCTGCCTGCCAATGCAGGGGACACGGGTTCGAGCCCTGGTCTGGGAAGATCCCACATGCCGCGGAGCAACTAGGCCCGTGAGCCACAACTACTGAGCCTGCGCGTTTGGAGCCTGTGCTCCGCAACAAGAGAGGCCGCGATAGTGAGAGGCCCGCGCACAGCGATGAAGAGTGGCCCCCGCTTGCCACAACTAGAGAAAGCCCTCGCACAGAAATGAAGACCCAACGCAACCAAAAAAAAAAAAAAAAAAAAAAAAGGATTTGTGCATCCTTGGGAGATGCTGGCAGGTAGCACATGTGCCTGTCAAGTAGGTGGAAAGAAAGGCCACAGCCCCTGACCTGCTGTCTCAGCTGCCTTGGGGCTTTAGAAGTATCCTGGGGGAGGGGTGGTACAGGAAGAGAATGAGAGTTGTCCTCTGGAGGACCTTGCAGTTATCTCTTTGCCCTTTGGTCTGTTGTTAGGTCTCTGTATCTCTTACTTTCATCTTTCTCATTGTAGGATTTCTGACATGACCCTATGTCCCTCCCCATCTCCACTCCCCATCTCCACTCCCCACCTCTACGACATGACCACTTGGAAAAGGCCAATGGGAAACGGAGCGAAAGGAATCATTACTTACCCACCCCTGGTCTCTGAGGGGAAGGAGAGGTGGGCTGTGCCTTTCTAACCTGACCTTTCTCTGACTGACCTTTCTCTGGTGCTGCTAGGATAGAGCAGTCATAAGCCCCCTGTCCTTCCTGGTGCACCATGGCTCTGTCCCTCTGTTTGAGCAGAGTGCCTATTTTCTGCTGTTTGTTTGGAGGGGTGGGAGCTTCGCCTCAGTATTGGAGAGGGGCACTGCCTGTGTTGAATGGAAGGAGCCCATTCGTTTTTCTGTATTTTGGGAATGTCTTTCCTAGCCTCTTTTGTGCCTTGCTGATTTAGCTCAATAAACATGTTTGAGTCAATTCCAGGTTGTGGCTTGAGAGATTGTTAAACTGATGGAGGTCAGGTTCTTTCCTGGAGTCTTAACGCAGCTCTGCCTAGCCCTGTGGTCCCATGTACAGGTTCATTGCACCCCTGCACACACACACAGCCCGCTTTTGTACACTGGCTCTTAGGGATGTATTGCTTAGTAAGTGGACACACACACACACACACACACACCCGCTAGGTGCTTTGTACACTGGCTCTTAGGAATGTATTGCTTAGTAAGTGGGAGACTGGCTGCCTTTGAGTAGTTTATCTAGTGGAGACAGTTTAGGCTGAAGAGGGAAGGTAAGAGTAGCATCCTGATCGGTTGAAGGGTGGACCTACCCGTCCCACCTCCACTGAGACCAGGCCAGTCCACATATCTTGGCAGCCTTCACTCAATAGTTCTTTCCAGGGATAATTTCATGCCCTCATCCCAGAGCCATCTGTCATAGTTTGGACTTTTATAGAATCTCAGTATCTGAGAGTTGGGAAGAAACTTAGAAGTTATTCTGAATGACCAGCCCCAAATCCTCACCCCCACCATCTCCTTCATCCTTTCCTTCCCTAGCTAGTTCCTCACCAAGTCCTGGCAGGTTATTCTCCAGAATGTCTCTGATCTCCCTCTTCTCTCAGTGCTTGCTATCATCTCTCACCCAGACTGCCACAAAATAGCCTCTGGATGCTGGACTCCTTGAAAGTCTGACTTGTTCTTGTTCTGCTTCCTGGAACGGCACAGCACCTCTGTTCTCTCTTTTCCCTCTGACAAGCAATCAAATACATGAAAATACTGTCATCTCTTTCTACTTTCACTGTTTCCTTCTGTGGTTTAAGGAACTCTTCAGCCTCTCCTTTTAAATACGACTTCGAGTTCTTCCCTGTCTTGGGCGTCTGTTGTAATTTCAAGTTCTCACTGTGTGGTGTCCCACGCTGGACACAGTCATCCAGCTAGTCTAGGGGTTTCTGCAGGAGGATCCATGATTTCCTGTGATTAGTGACTCAGCCAGACAAGCTCATTTCTTCCTCCTTCCCCCTCCCTCCCTGCCAAATAAAAGCTAGAAGTTGGGTTGTGAGTCTCATTTTAGAAAGGCAGCCTACCAGTGCCCTGGGGATCTTTAGCCTGTATTCAGTGGAACAGTTCGAGAGAGCAGAGCTTTTCTGTGGGATCTGGGAGCAGAGTGGGAAAACTAAGGTAAAGATACAGAGGCAGAGGTCACTAGGGATCCAGGAGGGGGAAGAGGAGTCCCAGGTTATTTAAATGCCTGCCAAGCTGGTACTTCACAAGATCAAAAGAGAATGTTGGAAGCTCTGTAAAGTTGGAGATCTTTATGCAGCTCACAGACCAGTGTGGTTGATTGAGCCCCAACCTTAGAATCTGTGCAAGTTTTATAACGTGTTCCCCAAATTCTTTGCCACTCTTAATTATTTGAGAGTTTGGGTCTAAGTCCTTTCCCCTTGAATATGGGCTCTGTGAGTGCTAGATTAACAGAATATGGTGGAGTGATGCTGGGCCAGTTTCCAAGCCCAGACCTTGAAGAAACTGGCAGCTTCCACGTCCTGTTTCTT
Source organism: Balaenoptera acutorostrata (assembly GCF_949987535.1). Lineage (NCBI taxonomy): Eukaryota > Metazoa > Chordata > Mammalia > Artiodactyla > Balaenopteridae > Balaenoptera > Balaenoptera acutorostrata. The sequence continues at coordinate 6,968,210 of NC_080078.1, forward strand.
GAGATGTTCACTCTTGGCACCCAGGCGCCATGCTGTGAGAAAGCCTAAGCAGCCACATGGAAAGGCCACATGTAGGTGTCCCTCCAGCAGACCTAGCTGAGGTCCCAGCCTATGTTGAGCATCAGCCACAAGACATGGTTCAGATGTGAATCAGATGATTCCAACACCCAGCCTTTGAGTCTTCCAGCTGAGGTCCCAGGCATCAGAGAGCAGAGACAAGCCATCTTTCCTGTACCTTTTCCAGATTCCTGACCCATAGAATCCATGAGCATGATAAAACAATGGTGTTTACACCACTAGTTTTGCGTGGTTTGTTACGTAGCACTAGTAACTGAAACAGAACCTTAGAGTCATAAGATGCCAGAAGTTTGGACATATTTATCAGTTTAAAAATTATTTATATATTAAATAAAAATTTACCACTTATTTATTATACACATTAAGATGTAATGGATGAATTTATGGTGAAATAAATGTTTTTAAATATTTTATTGGTTAACAGTACAAAAACCACTTTTCTGCTCTAAAAGAAACGTTGTACTGAGCAAAGTGAGAAATATTTTTATCGCGATTGCACCCCTCCTACCGTCTTGTTGTGGCTTCTTCTTTGTCTTTGGATGTAGGATATCTTTTTTGGTAGGTTCCAGCATTTTTTTGTCAGTGGTTGTTTCGCAGTTAGTTGTGATTTTGGTGTTTTTGTAAGAAGAGGTGAGCTCACGTCCTTCTCCTCCGCCTATTTCGAGAAACAATTTTAAAATCATGGCTTAACATTTTCTGAAGTTCTAGTTGAAAGTTCATTAAAAACTATCAAGATAAACTGACTGTCATAACTGAGAAGAGTATGTCTCAAACATATGTAAATCCAAGTGGAAGGTGCTTTTTTGGCTGCATTTATTACTTTTTAAATAAGTGAGTCAAAACCCACTGAGATTCTTCATTTGGAAGACTTGTCAGCAGGTCAGAAAATGATTTCCAAGTTCAAATAACAGCATTCTTAAAGGGGGTACATACTGTTTGGGACCACAAAACCACTACATCCTGTAGCACGTAAGTTGCAGTTGGTCATAATCTTGAATTTGCCTCTATGACCTTAGGATACTGATCTTGTTAGAGGTGAACCATGGCATGAGGATCCCAGTGAGGGTACCAGTGTCACTTAAAAATACAATGAAGTTAACTTTTTATTACTGTTATCTTTTAAAATTAGAAATATTAATTTTTCCTGCATGACGCCAGTGGATATTTTGTACCATATGCGGTGCAAATGCCCCATCTTGACAACTACAGCTCTGAAGGGTTTTGTGCCAGTAAGCCCTGTGCTGGCAGAGGCAGGGCTGTGGGCTTCATGAGCAGCAACTCCAACTGGTAAGGCCCAGGCCAGGATGGAACCATAGCTGAGGCCAGTTCCGGCAGGAGAGGTGGAGGCCTCCGCAAGGGCTGAACTTTCCCCATGTTGATAAGTGACAGCAAGGAATGCTTTTCAGGGAACTGGCATTGCTGTGCATGGCCTGTTAATGTTACTGTTGAATCATTGCTTTTAAATCATTTAAAATATTTTTCAGTAAGACTTTTTCTTCCCTTGTGACCATGAGCTCTGCCAGAAGGTGAGTTGTTGTTCTCTCCTAAATTATAAAGTGAACAGGGTTTTTCCAGATTGCTGAGAAAAGTCTTCAGCTAAGTGACACTTAAAGCCTTCACTTTGTCCTTTGAACTCCAGTCAACACTGACTCTGGGGGTTACAGGATGAAAGAAGAATTTGTGCTTGGATGACATGAGAGGTTGCGGGGGTGAGGTATTTTCACATGAAAACATTTTGAAGTCTTGAGCTCTATAGTTCCTTCCCAGGGGATAGGGTGGAACATTGCGATCCTGGAAAGGGTCCACAGAACGTCACTCTTTAGCACAGATTCACTGAAAACCCTGTGTGTTGAGTTGGGATGGCTGAGAAATAGGCACTGAAGAGTGCAGTCAGGAAGAAGCAGAGAAATAAATAGTGAAAAACCCAGCAAACTCACCAAAGATGAACCTATGAACCTCAGGAAACTAGAGAACAGGAGCCCAAAATCCTGGGGAAACCTGAAGGAAAATATATTTAATTCAGCAGATTAGACCCAGTGATGGGGCTGAGTGTGCAGTAGAAGCTGAAAAGTAAAGCATCTTGTGTTGGTGCTGTAGCCGCTCACATCAGGAGGGGGAGGCATCCCGAGCTGGGAACTCGGCGCAGATTCTCTGCTGATGAGGCAGGGGCTGCTGCTTTTGTGACAAAAACCTTGTAATTCAATTTAAATTTTCCATTGGGAGAAGCAGCTCAGCATGGTTGTTAATAGTGTGGGTTCTGGAGATACAATTTTTGTTCACTGTGTACTACTAGCCTTGTGATGCTGGACAGAGTGTTTTCTCTTAAGGTGACTGTTGTGAGTGATTCACATATATTAGCTTCATAGTTACAAATTTAGCATGTAGTGTATACTCAGATATTATCTTTTATTTATATTGTTTTGATGCAGGAACTTAAGTGGCCTATTACACACATTTAAAATAGATGTAAAAATAAGTGAGTCTCACGCTACAAACTCAAATGAGGAATGTCTCATATAAAAGAATGGTCACCAGGATTCACTGAGAGAGGGCTTGAGCCAGTCATGAGCACAGTGCTGCACCTATGCTAAAATCCTCTCAGTTACACTGAAGCAGAGTGTGGTCCCCTGTTGGGCTATTCCTGCTTTACCTAATCTTGAAGAGCTGTGAAATTCTAGCACCAGTTCAAACCCTCAAGGGCCTAATTCTAGAGACTGACCACAAGGGCCATTTTCTCTGCAGCAGGACTTGGGCTGTGGCTGCAGGGATTTCACCAAGAAATGTTAGAGCAGGAGGTGGCCATTAACCAGACCTGTGTTGTCTAACCTGTACCTCCAGGCAAAAGAGGAAAGAGGCCAACAATGATGAATACAGGGCTCATGTAGTTAGATTTAATGACCTTTTGTGTCTCCAGAGCTCAAAATTCTGGATACTGTTCAGGAATAGCCAAGAAAATTCTGAGAAAGGATGAGTACCTTCAATATCAAAATGTAAAAGCATTCTACTTAGGACCATGTGATAGTGACACAGGAATAATCAAATAAATCAATGGATAGATTAGGAAGGAGAATCCAGAAGTAGACCCATTTGTGAGAACTTATGATTAAGACACCAAGGGACTGAGGGAATTTGACCAAGATGGAGTAGGAAGATGCTCTCATGGGCACACCAAAATTACAACTATTTACAGAACAATTGTTGGTGAAAAAGACTGGAATCTACCAGAAAAGATCTTCTACAACCAAAGATATTAAAAAGGAACCACAAGATGGGTAAGAGGGGCAGAGTTGGGGTATGGTCAAGACCCATACCGCCAGAGCAGGCAACCCTCAAACACGAAAGTAATTACAGTTGCAGAGGTTGTCCCCAAGGAGCAAGGGCTCGGAGGCCCACATCAGGCTCCCCAGCCATTGGGAAAATGAGTCCCCCAGAACGGCTTGGAAGGCTGGCGGGGCTTACTTTGGGGAGAGCCAGAGGGCTGTGGAAAAGAGAGACTCCACTGTTAAGGGACACACCCAAAATCCACACGCTCAGGGACTCAGGGCAGAAGCAGTAATTTGAAAGGAGCCTGAGTCAGAGCCACCCACGATCTTGGAGAGTCTCCCAGAGAGGCAGGAGGCAACACAACTGGAGTTCACCCTGGGAACATAGACGCTGGCAGCAGCCATTTTGGGGAGCCTGTTCTGCCACAAGGACGCTGGTGCTGGTAAGTACCATTTTGGAATCCTCCCTCCAGTTCGTTAGCCTTGGGACCTAGCCCCACCACTGCTCACACCCAACAGCCCGTAGGCACCAGTTCGGGGATGTCTCAGGCCAAGCAACTAGCCAGGGCTCAGGGGGTCCTGGGGCTGGTACCCGTCTGCTGCTGGTATGTTGGCTGGGTCCTGACATAGCAAACTGCAGGGCTGCAGTGGTCCTGGGGTTGGTGTCTGCCCACTGGTGGGCCGGATTGGGGTCCAGGGCAGCCCCACCCACCAGCAGGCAGACTGCCTTAAGACCCTCTGAACTCACAGCCAGTGTCCACTGGAGGGCACGGGACCTGACTTCACCTCACACACTAAACCCAGGACCCAGCTCCACCCACCAGTTGGCAAGTACCAGTCCCAAGACACCCTAGGCCCTGGGTCCACGTACTAGTGAGCTGGCACTAGGCTGAGGACCAACCTCACACCAGTGAGCAGGCACTAGCCCCACCCACCAGCAGGTAGATATTAGCCGCAGACCACAGCATGCCATGGCAGGACCTAGGCCACCCATCAGCAGGCAGGTAGGCACCAGCCCTAGCATCCCCCAGGCCCTGGCCCTGCCCACAAGCAGGTCAACTTCAGCTCTGGGACACCTTGGGCCTCTTAGCCAGAGAACCCAGGATCTAGCACCACCCAGCTAGCCGGCTGACACCAACATCAGGATTCCTGGGGCCCCCTGGGGTTCTGCAAGCAGCTGCCTTGTGACCCGGCCCCAACTAGTTGGTGGGCTCTGCACAAGGCAGGGTCTAGAAGCCAACTGGACTGGGGGCCAGCTCTGCCTACCAGACTGCCCATAGTAATTAGCTAGCCACAACAGCCCACATAAGGGGCAACCCTAGAGCATACAGCCCTGGTGACCAGAGGGGAGTGCACTGCTGGGATGTATAGGACGTCTCCTACAAAATGCCACTTTTCCAAGGTCAGGAAATGCAACCAATCTAGCAGTTACATAGAAATAAAAACAGCAAATCAGGCAGAATGAGGTGACAGAGGAACATGTTTTAAATGAAGGAAAAAGATAAAGCCCCAGAAGAAGAACTAAGTGAAGTGGAGGTGATAGGCAATTTATTCAATAAAAAGTTGAAGGTAACAATTGTAAAGATGATCAAAGAAATTCAGAGAAGAGTGGATGAACAGAGTGAGGAGTTAGAAGTTTTTAAGAAAGCATATACAAAGAGGAATGAAATAGAGATGAAGAATTTAATAACTGAAATGAAAAATACACCAGAAAGAACAGTAGATTAAAGTGATACAGAGTAATGGATCAGTGAGCTGGAAGACAGTAGTGGCAATTGCTGCAGAAGAATAAAAAGAAGTGGGGACGGTACAACTGGAGCATACTAACACTCACTGTATAGAGGTCCCAGAACAGAAGGAGAAGAGAGAGAGAAAGGGGCAGGAAACATATTTGAAGAGATAATGGTGGAAAACTTGCATAATCTGGGAAAGAAAACAGACATTCAGGTCCAGGAAGCACAGAGTCCCAAACAGGATCAACCCAAAGAGGACTACACCAAGACACATTGTAATTAAAATGGCAAAAATAAGAGAATGTTAAAAGCAGTAAGGGAAAAGGAACAAGGTACATACAAGGGAACTCCCATAAGGCTATCAGCTGACTTTTCAGCAGAAACTTTGCAGGCCAGAAGGGAGTGGCATGATATGGTGATGAAAGGGAATAACCTACAACTAAGAATACTCTACCCGGCAAGGTTTTCATTCAGATTTGATGGAGAGATCAAAAGTTTTATAGATGAGCAAAAGCTGAAAGAGTTCAGCACCACCAAACCAGCATTACAAGAAATGTTAAAGGGACTTGACTAAGCAAAAAAAAAAAAGGCCACTACTAGAGACGTGAAAATTACAAAAAGAAAAAGCTCATTGGTAAAGGCAAATACACAGGAAAGGTAGTAAGTTAACCACATACGAGCTATTAGGAAGGTTAAAAGGCAAAAGTAGTACAATCATCTATGCTCACGATGAGTAAAGGGTACACAACAAAAAGATATTAAAATGCATTTGAAATCAAGAGATCAGCAACTTAATCACATATATAATTGCTATATGTAAACCTCATGGTAATAAACCAAAAATCTGTAATAGATACACAAAAAATAGAAAGGAATTCAAATGTAACACTAAAGATAGTCATCAATTCACAAAGGAATAGGACAAAAGAAGAAGAAAGGAACAAAAGAACTACAAAAACAACCAGAAAACGATTAAGAAAGTGGCAATAAGTGCATACCTATCAGTAATTACTTTAAATGTAAATGGACTAAATGCTCTAATCAAAAGACATACAGTGGCTGAATGGATACAAAAATAATACCCATATATATGCTGCCTATAAGAGACTCACTTCAGATCTAAAGACACACAAAGTGAGGGAATGGAAAGAAGTATTCCACGCAAATGAAAATCAGAAGAAAGCTGGGGTAGCAATACTTGTATCAGACAAAACAGGCTTTACAACAAAGGCCGAACAAGAGACAAGAACATTACATAATGATCAAGGGATCAATCCAAGAACAATGAATAAAAATATATATGCACACAACATAGAACACCTGAATACATAAAGCAAATATTAACAGACATAAAGGGGAAAATTGACAGTAACAGTAATAGTATGGGACTTTAACACTCCACTTATATCAATGGACAGATCATCTAGAGAGAAAATCAAGGAATCACTGGACCAAATGGACTATATATATGTATTACATTCCATCCAAAAGCAGGAGAATACACATTCTTTTCAAGTGCACATGGAACATTCACCTGGTTAGATCATATGCTAGGCCACAAGACAAGTCTCAGCAAATTTTTGAAAATTGAAGTCATATCAAGTATTTTTTCCAACCACAATGCTATGAGACTAGAAATCAACCACAGGGAAAAAAAAACCTGCAAAAAGCACAAACACATGGAGGCTAAACAAATGCTACTAAATAACCAATAGGTCAATGAAAAAAAATCAAAGAGAAAATTAAAAAGTACCTGGAGACAAATGGAAATGAAAGCACAACAATCCAAAATCTATGGGACATGGCAAAAGCAGTTCTTAGCGGGAAGTTTATAGTGGTGTAAGCCTACCTCAGGAAACAAATATCAAACAACCTGACCTAACACCTAAAACTACAAAAAGAAGAATAAACAAAACCCAAAGTTGGTAGAAGGAAAGAAATCATAAAGAGCAGAAATAAATGAAATGAGATTTAAAAATCAATAGAAAAGATCAGCGAAGTTAAAACCTGGTTCTTTGAAAAGATAAAATTGATAAACCTTTAACCTGACTCATCAAGGAAAAAAAAGGGCTCAAATCAATAAAATCAGAAACAAAAATGGAAAAGTTACAACCAACACCACAGAAGTACAAAGGATTATAAAAAGTTACTAGACAGCTACATGCCAATAAAATGGACAACCTAAAAGAAATGGACAAGTTCCTAGAAATGTACAATCTCTCAAGACTGAACCAGGAAGAAATAGAAAATATGAACAAACCAATGATCACTAATGAAATTGAATCAGTAATTTTAAAAACTCCCAACAAACAAAAGACCAGGACCAGGTGACTTCACAGGTTACTTCTACCAAACATTTAGAGAAGAGTTAACACCTATCCTTCTCAAACTATTCCAAAAAAATTGCAGAGAAAGCAATGCTTCTGAACTCATTCTATGAAGCCAGCATCACCCTGATACCAAAAGCAAAGATATCACAAAAAAAGAAAGAAAATTATAGGCCAATATCACTGATGAACATAGATGCAAAGATCCTCAACAAAATACTAGCAAATCAAATCCAACAATACATTAAAAGGATTATACACCATGATCAAATGGGGTTTATCCCAGGGATGCAAGGATGGGTCAGTATCTACAAATCAATGTGTTACACCACATTAACAAATTAAAGCATAAAAATCATATAATCATCTTAATAGATGCAGAAAAAGCTTTTGAAAAAATTCAACATCCATTTATGATAAAAACTCTCCACAGTGGGTATAAGAATATACTTTGATATAATGCCATATATGATAAGCCCACAAATAACATCATAGTCAACAGTGAAAAGCTGAAAGCACTTCCTCTAAGATCAGAAACAAGGATGCCCACTGTCACCACTTTTATTCAACAATAGTATTGGAAGTCCTTGCCACAATAATCAGAAAAGAAAAATAAATAAAAACACCAAAATTGGAAAGGAAGAAGTAAAATTGTCACCGTTTGCAGATGGCATGATAAATGATTTTCTATATGTAGAAAATCCTACAGATGCCACCAAAAAACTACTAGAACTCGTCAATAAATTCAGTAAAGTTGCAGGATACAAAATTAAAATACAGAAATCTGCTGCATTTCTCTACACTAACAACAAACTATCAGAAAGAGAAGTTAAGGAAATAATCCCATTTGTAGTCATATCAAAAGAATAAAATTCCTAGGAATAAATCTACCTAAGGAGATAAAAAACCTGTACTTGGAAAACTAAGACACTGCTGAAAGAAATTGAAGACAACACAGATGGAAAGATATACCGTGTTCATGGGTTAGAAGAATACTGTTAAAATGATCATACTACCCAAGGCAATCTATAAGGTCAGTGCAATCCCAATCAAAATAGTAATGGCATATTTTTCATAGAACTAGAACAAATAATTCTAAAATCTGTGTGGAAACACAAAGACCCCAAATAGCCAAAACAATCTTGAGAAAGAAGAACAAAGCTGGACGTATCATGCTCTGTGACTTCAGACTATACTACAAAGCTACAGTAATCAAAACGGTATGGTACTGGCACAAAAACAGACACATTGATCAATAGAAAAGAAGAGAGAGCTCAGAAATAGACCCATGCATTTACAGTCAATCTATGACAAAGGAGGCAAGAATATACAGTGGGGGAAAAAACAGTCTCTTCAATAAGTGGTTCTGGGAAAACTGGACAGCTATATGTAAAAGAATGAAATTAGACCACTTTCTCACACCATACAAAAATAAACTCAAAATGGATTAAAGATCTAAACGTAAGACTGGAAACCATAAAGCTCCTAGAAGGAAACATAGAACACTCTTTGATATAAACCATAGCAATGTATTTTTTAAGTCTTTTGCCAAGGGTCAAGGAAATAAAAGTAAAAATAAACAAGTGGGACTTACTTAAATTTAAAAGCTTTTGCACTGCAAAAAATACCATTGACAAAACAGAAAAACAACTTACTGAATGGGAGAAAATATTTGCAAATGATATGATTGATAAGGGGTTAATATCCAAAATTTATAAACAGCTTGTATAACTCAATACTTTAAAAAATATATTTATTTATTTGGCTGTGCCAGGTCTCAGTTGCAGCACGCGGGATCTTCATTGCCACGTGCAAGATCTTCGTTGTGGCATGCGGGATCTTTCAGTTGCGGCATCCGGGATCTAGTTCCCTAACCAGGGATCGAACCCAGGCCCCCTGCGTTGGGAGCACGGAGTCTTAACCACTGGACCACTAGGGAAATCCCATAACTCAATATTTTTAAAAAAACAATTAATAAATGAGCAGAAGACCTGAATAGACATTTTTCCAAAGAAGACAAATATTGGCCAACAGGCACATGAAGAGATGCTCAACATCACTAATCATCAGAGAAATTCAAATAAAAACCATGATGAGTTATCACCTCACACTTTTCAGAATGGCTAGCATCAAGAAGACCACAAATAACAAATGTTGGTGAGGAGGTGGAGAAAAGGGAACCATTGTACGCTGTTGTTGGGAAGGTAAATTAGTGCAGCCAATTGGTGGAAACAGTGTGGAGGTTCCTCAAAAAACTGAAAATAAAACCACCATATGATCCAGCAATTCCACTCCTGGGCATATATCCAACGAAAATGAAACACTAATTTGAAAAGATGCAAGCGCCCCAATGTTCATAGCAGCATTATTTACAATAGCCAAGATATGGAAGCAACCTAAGTGTCCATCAACAGATGAATGGATAAAGAAGTGTGGTGTACATACATACAATGGAAAACTACTCAGCCATAAAAAAGAATGAAATTTTGCCATTTGCAACAGCGTGGATGGACCTGGAGGGTATTATGTTTAGTGAAATAAGTCAGATGGACTTCCCTGCTGGTGCAGTGGTTAAGAATCCGCCTGCCAGTGCAGGGGACATGGGTTCAAGCCCTGGTCAGGGAAGATCCCAGATGCTGCAGAGCAACTAAGCCCATGCGCCACAACTACTGAGCCTGCACTTTGGACCCCGCGAGCCACAACTACTGAGCCCACATGCCACAACTACTGAAGCCCACCCGCCTAGAGCCCGTGCTCCCAACAAGAGAAGCCACTGAAATGAGAAACCCACAAACCCCATCAAAGAGTAGCCCCCGCTCGCCGCAACTAGAGAAAGCCCATGCGCAGCAATGAAGACCCAACACAGCCAAAAATAAACAAACAAACAAAGAGAAAGACAAATACTCTATGTTATTACTTATATGTGGAGTCTAAAAAATACAACTAGTGAATATAATAGAAAAGAAACACTCACAGATATAGAGAACAAACTAGTGGTTCCAAGTGGGAGAGGGAAGTGTGAAGGGGCAAGATAGGGGTGGGGGATTAAGAGGTACAAACTACTATGTATAAAATAGGGCTTCCCTGGTGGCGCAGTGGTTGAGAATCTGCCTGACAATGCAGGGGACACGGGTTCGAGCCCTGGTCTGGGAAGATCCCACATGCCGCGGAGCAGCTAGGCCCGTGAGCCACAATTTCTGGAGCCTGTGCTCCGCAACAAGAGAGGCAGCGATAGTGAGAGGCCCGCGCACCGCGATGAAGAGTGGCCCCCGCTCACGGCAACTAGAGAAAGCCCTCGCACAGAAACGAAGACCCAACACAGCCATAAATACACTAAAAAAAATAAATAAATAAATAAGCTACAACAATCTAGTGTGTAATATAGGGAATATAGCCAATATTTTATAATAATTATAAATGGAATATAACCTGTAAAATTGTGAATCACTGTGTTGTACATCTGAAACTTGTATAATTTTGTACCTTAATTATACTTCAGTTTAAAAAAAGAAGAATAAGCCTACAAGGATTGTACAGCACAGGGAATACAGCCAATATTTTATAATTTTAAGTGGAGTATAATCTACTTAAAAATTTGAATCATTGTGTTGTACACCTGAAACTAGTAACTCAACTATACATCAATAATAATAATAAATTTAAAAAGATGGCAAGTGACTATTCAACAAGTGGTTTGAAGGCATCTGGCTGTCCACCTAAATTGTAAAATAACACCACCTCCAAATTAAAATTATTCATGGGCTAAAAATAAACTCTCATAAGAGTTAAGCATAAAAAGAAAACTATTAAGTTATTTTTATAATTTGGCCCTCCTAAGCAATACACAAAATCCAGAAACAATAAAAGATTGATAATTTTAGCCTTATTGAAAATTAAAATGGGGAGGGAAAAGGGAATGGGCAGGCTGGTGAAGAACAGTAATGTTTTCTACTCTGTTTTTTGAATCTTATACAATGAGAACTTACTGGGGACAACGTGGCTTACAAGACTGAAAAAAATGGAAAGTTCTGTGAGTAGTTAACTTCATGCCATGGCTTTTCATTCATCCATTGATCACCCAGTATTGAGCTCCTCTATGTGTACTTGGACCGTGTGGAGGTTAATAAAAGAGCCACCACCTAGGGCCCGCTATCTGTGCAATGGTTGTCCAAGAAGGAAAAGCTCACTCAGTTCAGCTTCCTGGAGTGGGTGGGATTTGATGTGGCCCTTGCAAACTGGGGAGAAGATAAAGGTCTTCCAGGCTAGGGAGACTGAGGTCGGCAGCCCCACGTGCCCGGCTGCTCGGCACCCACGCTGGGCTGGGCCTCCTTGAAGTGGGCGAGTTTTGCACAGGCCTCCCCTGTGTCAGGAACAGTAGTGGAGGAAGTGGTGAGAGTGGGTCAGAGTCAGGTTTGGAGACTGGCACACCGAGCCTGAGAGAAGTTCAAAGGGTTGAGAGAATGAATGCTACCTGGGCTGGGAACAGTGAAGTGACTGGCCTGGAGGCCCTGCTTATCCAGCCTCTCAGGTGTGGATGGGGTGGTAGAGTTTACTTAAGAGGCTGACTGGCTAACACCACAGGATTAGAAGAGATGCTGAGTCAGGGGCATGTGTGCAGGGCAGGCCTCAGGGGACCACAGCCCTGAGGTGGGGCCACCTCTCAGTTCTCACCACACCCTGGACAGGAGTCCTCAACACAGACCCGTGGCTCTAAGCTTGAGCTCACCAAGCTACTCTCACTCCAGATGCAAGCTCAGCACAGGATAAGACAGGACACAAATCCTTCTGATCACTTGTCACTGCTTACAGCAGCATGCTGGTCAATTTTCATTCTGTAAACGAACATACACAGGAAAGCAATTTACAGCAACACTTTGTGGGGAAAGACGGCTTGTGTCCGAGAGGTGGGAGTGGTAAGAAGAGTTCAGGTGGTCAGGATGGGACGCCTTCAGAATTTCCTGATGGGCTGGAGATGCGTGAAGAGTCACAGGTGACTATGCGCCTTTGGCCTTCGCAGCTGGAAACCAGTTGCCCTCAGCTGTGCGGAGGAAGGCTGCAGATGGGGCAGAGTTCCGTAGGCAAGCCACCGGTCAAGTTGTGCTTGCCTCTTAGGTAGCTCCCCTACTGGTTCTCCTGCTTACAGGTCTTCCTCTTCCCAAGTTCCACCACTTCCCTACCCCTTAGCTGGGGGTGAGGGGGGGTGTCAGAGCCTTCTTCCTAAGGAGAAACCAGGGGGGCCCTCCCTCCCATGGAAAGGACATCTCAGGTCCTCCTGTGGCGTCTCTTCCCTTCCCCCTCCCGCCCTTCCCCAGAGCCTGCCCAGGGTTGGTACCCACAGGCAGGGCTGGGAAGGGAACCAGAGCCACCGACCTGCTCACACTAAAGCACCGCCTGGGGACAGGGAAAACCTTGTCACTGTCACTTTAAGTCTCCTGAGGGAGGGAGTCCTCAACCCTGGATTCACCACCACCCTGAGGAAGACAGAGAAGGAAGTGGGGCAGGTTTGCGGAGAGCACCAAGCAGCGCTCCTAGGGCCCGCTCACACGTAAAAACTTCCTGCGATGAGACCGGAAACACAGGTGCTGTCCCCACCACGGCAGCCCCCAGAGCCCGGGCCAGAGGGGAGCCATGGACAGGCCCCGGGCCCTGGGCCTGCTCTTGGCGCTGCTGACTCTCTGCATCACTGCTGGTGAGTGGGGGCCAGAGAGATGCAGAGGCCATGGGGACGGGGCAGAGACCCAGGCCCGGGTCCTAGCTCCTGTGCCTGTATCCCACAGGGACTCCTGAGGTGTGGGTGCAGGTTCAGATGGAGGCCACTGGGTCCCCATCCTTCACTGTCCGCTGTGGATTCCTGGGATCTGGCTCTATCTCCCTGGTGACTGTGAGCTACGGGGGCCCCGATGGTGCCGGAGGGACCATGCTGGCTGTGTTGCACCCAAAATTCGGCACCCAACACTGGAACCCTGCCTGCCGGGCGCACTGGGAAACCAGAACCAGCATCTCCCTCACCTTGGAAGGGTCCGAGGGGAGAAGCTCCAGTCCCAACACCACCTTCTGCTGCAAGTTTACTTCCTTCCCCGAGGGCTCCCAGGAGGCCTGTGGGAACCTCTCCCTCAACCCAGACCAAGGTGGGGCTGACGAGGAGAGGGGGCCCCGGGAGGACAGGGAGGGACTCGGGGGTGCCAGGCACCTAACCGGTATGTCTCTCTCTGTGCACAGGGCTCCCTGCTCCTACTCCAGCCACCATACTGCGAGCTGACCTGGCTGGGATCTTGGGGGTCTCAGGGGTCCTTCTCTTTGGCTGCGTCTACCTCCTCTACCTCCTGCGTCGGCAAAGGCACTGGTGAGACCCAGCCCCTGCTGATCCAAATCCCCACGGCACTGGGCCAGCCACGTGCTTTGCCTCTGACCCTCCTAACTCTCTCCCAGGTCTGTCATGAAGCTTCAGCCACTCAGACACAGCAGCCCCCAGACACAGAGGAGAGCAAGTGTGAGGATAGGGGGATGGCTTTGGAGAGGGGAATGGAGGGGCTGGAGGTGGGGGGCCACGAGGTGGAGCCTCACTTGAGCCTCCTTCCCCGTCTTCCCTGCAGGCAGCCGGCCAAGCCTCCCTGACCTCTCTCCACATCCCCTACGCCACCATCAACACCAGCTACTTCAGCCCGGCAACTCTGCACCGGGTCCTCCCACCCCAGCCCCTGCCTGGGTGGGTGCCGCTCCCCAGCCAGAGCCCTGTCCCCTGGGCACCCCTGCCGGCCTCCGCTCGCAGCAGCTTCATCTCTGTTGAGAACCGACTCTACGCTCAAGCAGAAAAGGGGCCTCTCCACGCCGGCACCGACCTCATCCCGCTCCCGGACTGTCTGGGGCGCAGAGCCATGGAGGGGCGTTAGGAGTTCGATGAGAGGGACCCCAAGTCCACTGTGCCTTTCTCCTCTCCTGGGCCCCTGGGACCCCCTTCTGTTGGGTGTGTGTCCTGGTGGCCCACTGTCTTTGCACAGCTTGTTTTGTTCTCAGGCTTCCAGTAAGTGTCTCCACACATACCCCTCCAGGGCGCACTTGCTGTGGATGTGGTCAGCACGTGTGCACGTGTGGGCACACGTGTATGTATGTGAAGTGACAAAACCCCATCCCAGGTCGTTTCCTGTTTTCAAGTCCCCAGCCCTCCCAGATGAGGTTGATAACTACACCAACAAGAATGGTTTCTCTAACCTGGGCTTTGGCTGGGCCTTTTCTTCTTTGGCGCGGGGGGTTAAGAGGTTAGAGGGGTTTCAACCCCCTGGGAGGCAGGGGCCAGGTTAGACCCGGAGGGGGAGGGGGCCTCAGCATAGGGATCTCTCCTCTGCCTGACAGGGGACAGGGGGGTTCCTGGCCCTGCAGACCTTGCTGAGGGATGCCAGGTGGGAAGACAGGATTGGGGGTCTGGTGGCCCCCAGACAGGATGGCCCATATTCAAATCCCACTATGTCCTAGGACAGCAGCAAGGGCTTCTGGAGCTTCAACCCAGAAAAGTCCATGGGACAGGGGCTCCCTGAGATGGCCTGGGGGTGGGGCCCTGATGCCCTCCCTCCACAGAGTGGACATTCAGAGGCAGGGGACCCACCTCACATCTGCCCACAGTGGCTTCCTCCGGCTCCTCTCCTGTTACTAGGGCACCAGGACTACTGCCCGCTGGCCAGTCAGGGGGAGGCAGGGGCCCTCTCAGACACAGGGACTGAGCCCACGCTCCCCCGCCCACTCATCTTACCATCCGGGAGCAGCCCTCCTTCTGTAAACAGGCCCAGCAGCCTGGGCCTCATCGCACCTTTGCCACATGAGACAACATGGTGAGAGAGCTCTGTAAGCTGCAAGGCTCCACAGAACGTGATGGATTCCGGTGACAGGGGGAGGCCTGGGCCTGGAACCAGGCTAAGGCAGCACCCAACCAGGGTGAATACTGGGGGGTGGGGGGTGTCGGGGGAGACAGCTGTCGCTCAGCCCCTTCCTTGGTCCTGCATGTGGAAAGCCCCAGGCAGTACCACCTGCTGTCCCAGGAACCATTCCTTCTGCCTGGCTCAGGGAGGGCTTGCCCAGAGGCTATGTTCAACCACAGAATCTTCCAGAAACCCAGCTTACTATTGCAGGCATTGCTCAGACATGGTGCTCCCAGAACCCATCCCCATCAAGCCACCAGCTCTACACCACGCAGGGGAGAGGATGAACCAGACAGGGCGAGGGGGTGGCTAAGGGTCATCAGGCCTGCCTTCCTCAGCCCGTGGTCATCGTCATCTTCTGAGGAGCCCTCAGCACTGGCCTGGGCAGCTCAGTGGTCCCTGCAGGGCTGGGGGTTCAAGGGAGAGAGGTGGGATTGCTGCAGAAGTCCCCGAGGAAGGTAGAGAGATGTAAGGAAGGGGGTAGCTCAAGGTCAGGCAGCCTTGGGACCACGTCAAGACCAAGCACAGGGGTGTGTGGGCAACAGGGCTCAGGGGAGGCCTTGGAGGAAGCCTCACTTCCCTAGGAAGAGACTATTCATGGGACAGAGGGGGCGGCTCTAGGGCTCCCAGGCCCTCAGCCTGGCCACTTGCCCATCAGAGAGTCAGGGGAGAGGCCCCACTCCATCCTCCCCAACCCCACCACAGCCTGAGCCTGCCTTCCACAAGCTCAGGAGGCCACAGCTCAGCCTGGTCCTGCACTACATGAAACCAAAATCCTCGGGACCCAGGAAGTCTCTGCAGCTGGCCTGCCCCCCACTGCCCAGTCCCAAGTGCCAGAACCAGCAGCAGTGAAGGGACCAGCTGAGAGAGCCGAGTTGTGGCCCTGCCCCTGGAGGTGTGGCTGCACACGGCCCCCAAGAGCAGCATCCAGGCCCCCCCCTCAGAACCCAGTCGTGGAGATCATGCTCTGCTGTTCCTTCATTCAACACATGGGGAAACCGAGGCCCAAGAGGGAGAGAACTGGCCCAAGGGGACAGGACTGAACCAGCCCCAGCACCTCCACCAGGCATCCAGGACACGCCCTCAGCCAGAATCCCGCAAAAGGCTTGTGCTCTGAGCTGACCTGGCTTGGAATCCCAGGGGCCACTCCCCGGCTGTGGGACCCCGAGTGGTTTACTTAGTCTCTAAGAGGCTCTCTTTGCTCCTCACATAAGGGGAGGTAAGGCCTGAGGGGAGTGTGGAGATTGTAAACCAGGACCAAGTACTAAGCAGCTTGGCACGAAGTATCTTATTTACTACTTTGAAAACACCTACCACTTCGGGGTGTTAGAAGCCCATTTAACAGAGCCCAAGGTCACGCAGCTGGGAGGCAGAGATGTTTAGTGGGGAGGAGGGGAGGCGTGGCGCCACCAACCCGCCCCCCACCCCCTCTAAAGGGTCCCACCGCAGCTGGCCCGGGAGCCCACCCGAGCCCGGACCCGAGCTCGACGCTCCCCAGACCACCCTCAGGACCCTCCCTCCCCGTGACTACCCCCCAGCCCCGGTCAGCTGCTCCTCCCCCTCCCCACCCCATTGCGGGTCCAGCAGGGGGTCCCTGAGAACGCGCCCACCCCAGTCTTCTGCCCCTCTGCGGCCCCGGAGCCCTCCTTCTGCAGTCCAGCCCGCACCCACCCTCGGGCTCGCCCCCTGGCCCGACCCTGACACAGTCCCCATTCGCAGCCCGCCGGAGCCCTCCGCCCCACCCGGGTCCCGCCGCCTGTCCCCATGGCCTGAAGCTCCCCATCTGCGCCCCCGCCCGGCCTCCGCAGACCAGCGCCCGCTCCCACGGTAGCCCGCGACGGTCGGCTTTTCTAGCCTTAGGACTCTCGGCTGCCACTGCCCAGTCGTGATGCGCGCCCACACGGAGTGCGGGGCCCTGAGCATCACGACCACCGCCGGGTGTGTGACCTTGGGCCGCCTGTGCGTCCGGGGAGCCTCACACCCTTGCTGGGTTGGCTGCAGAGGTGGGGCAACCTCACGGCCTCGCCCCCAGTCGGGGCGCCCACCAGCTGGGGCTGACCTTAACAGTGAACGGAGGCGGCTGGGACCTAGGGAGAAGAAATCGGTCCCAGGGGTGTCTGAGGGCTCCGCCAGCAGGACGCAGAAGGAAGGGCTGGGCAGGATGAGCTGGGGGCTGGAAGGGGCCAGAGTTGAGGAGCCAGGAGAGCCTCTTGCCTCCCTTCCCAACACGGGGACACAAGAAAGCACAGGATGCTAGGTCTGTTGGCCCAGCCATGGGCGGGAGCTCTCGACCTCAGGTTCCACTCAAACCCTGGTGGGGGTGGGGGAGCAGTAACACCTGGAATTTCCATAACTGGGCCCTCAAACAGCTTCATTTCAGCATCCATGAAGTGGGTCAGAAAGCTATTTGGATAAAAGTAAATAAACAGACATTACAGACTTAAAAGGAAAAGATCAGGGTGCTCTGAGGAGTAGTAGGCCTCTCTGAGATGACCTTTTTTTCCCCAATTTTTTTTTATTGTGGCAAAATACACATAAAAATGGTTAAGGTGGTAAATTTTAAGGGACAAAAATTGAAATACAGTTGAGGAAAAATATTGTGGTAATTCCAGGTGTACTGCATAGTGATTTGACATTTGCATACATTATGAAATGATCACCATGATTAAGTCTAGTAACCATCTGTCTCCAAAGTTATTACAATATTATTGACCCTATTCCTTATGCTGTGTATTACATCCCATGACTTATTTTATAACTGTAGGTTTGTACCTCTTAATCCCCTTCACCTATTTTGCCCCCACCATCCCCTTCTGGTAATCACCCATTTGTTCTCTGTCTATGAATCTGTTTTCTTTTTTTTTTTTTTTTAAGATTCCCCATATAAAGGGGATCATACAGTATTTGACTTTTTCTGACTTATTTCACTTAGCATAATGCCATCTAGATCCACCCATTTGTCACAAATAGAAAATTTTTATTTTTTTTTGAAATGGCTGAGTAATATTCCATTGTATGTATATATATATATATATATATATATATATATATATATATATATATATCTCATATCTTCCTTATCCATTCATCTATTGATAAGCATTTAGGTTGCTTCCAGATCTTGGTTACTGTAAATAATGCTGCAGTGAACATTGGGATGGGTATATTTTTTCAAATTAATGTTTTTATTTTCTTTGGGTAAATACCGAGAAGTAAAAAATTCCTATATCATATGGCAGTTATATTTTTAATTTTTTGAGGAACCTCCATAATGTTTCCACAGTGGCTGCACCGATTTACATTTCTACCAACAGTGCACAAGTGTTCCCTTTTCCCCACATCTCTAACAACACTTGTTATTTGTTGTCTTTTTGGTGACAGTCATTTGGACAGGAGTACAGTGGTATCTCATCGTGGTTTTGATTTGCAAGATGACATTTAAAATAAAACCCGAACATGAGTGGGAGTTCTCTAGGCAAAGATTGTGGGGAGACCATTCCAGACAGGAAAAGATATGTACAAAGCCCCCAATGTTAAAAAGAGCTTGGTGTTGGCAAGGCCCAAGGAAGGTCAAGAAACAAGTTGAGTGAGAGCAGTAGGCAAAGCCCATAAAAAGGGATTTGGGTTTTATTGTAAGGGTAGTAGTCACCCTTGTTGGGTTTTTTTTTTTTTTTTTTTTTTTTTAGCATCGATTCTTTTTTTTTTTTTTTTGAAATTCATGTTCTTTTATTTATTTATTTATTTATTTATGACTGTGTTGAGTCTTCGTTTCTGTGCGAGGGCTTTCTCTAGTTGCGGCAAGTGGGGACCATTCTTCATCGCGGTGCGCGGGCCTCTCATTATCGCGGCCTCTCTTGTTGCGGAGCACAGGCTCCAGACGCGCAGGCTCAGTAATTGTGGCTCACAGGCCCAGTTGCTCCGTGGCATGTGGGATCTTCCCAGACCAGGGCTCGAACCCGTGTCCCCTGCATTGGCAGGCAGATTCTCAACCACTGCGCCACCAGGGAAGCCCCCCCTTGTTGGGTTTTAAGCAGAGCAGTAAGATGATCAGATTTACATTATAAAAACATCAGTCTGGTTCTGGGTAGAGAACACTTGCATGAGAGGGAGGGAGTAAGAGTAGATGTAAGAACAATTAGGGAGCTACTGCATAATCCAGGCGGGAGATGGGGTGTCTGAGTCAAGGATGGTAAAATGTAGATGGAAAGAAGCGGATGGATTCAAAATGTGTTTTGGAGGCAGAGTTGTTTCTGGCTGTGGGGAGATGGGATCAGGATGGTCTCAGTGGTGAAGCCCAGTTATCCAGCTTGAACAACTAAGTAGGGGGAGATGCCATTCACTGAGATGGAAGATTGACAGCAGCATGTTCCAAGGAAGGGGTGACAAGGGGCCAATAAAAGCTTAAGTTGAGATGCCTGAGAACAAACGAGGTGCAGGCATGTCAGTGCCTCCTTAGAGCCCAGGCAGCACCTTAGAAAGGGACAAGAGCTATATGCAAAACACTGAAAAGAGAAATCAAAGTTCTAAGTAAATGGAGAGATATACCATGTTTATAGATCAGAAGGCTCATTGTTGAGAGATTAATTCTACCAAATGGATCAAAAGAATCAAAGCATTCTTAATTGATATGCCAGCAGGCTTCATTGTAGAAACTGCCCAGCTGATTTTAAAACTTATATGGAAAAACAAAAGGACTTGGAAAAGTCAAAACAATTTTGAAAAAGAACAAAGTTGGAGACTCATACTATTGAATTCAGAACTTATATAAAGCTAAAGTAATCAAGCCAGTGAGGTATAGGGGTGAAGAATAGATGTAGATCAATGGAAAAGAATAGAGTCTGGAAATAGAGCCCCACACATGTGTGTGTGTGTATACACACACACACACACACACACATATATACAGTCGGCCCTCTGCATCTGCAGATTCAACTAACCGTGGATCAAAGATACTTGGAGGGCTTCCCTGGTGGCGCAGTGGTTGAGAATCTGCCTGCCAATGCAGGGGACACGGGTTCGAGCCCTGGTCTGGGAAGATCCCACATGCCGCGGAGCAACTAGGCCCGTGAGCCACAATTACTGAGCCTGCGCGTCTGGAGCCTGTGCTCCACAACAAGAGAGGCCGCGATAGTGAGAGGCCCGCGCACCGCGATGAAGAGTGGCCCCCGCTTGCCGCAGCTAGAGGAAGCTCTCGCACAGAAACGAAGACCCAACACAGCCAAAAATAAATAAATTAATGAATTAATTTAAATTAAAAAAAAGTTAAAAAAAAAAAAAAAAAGATACTTGGAAAAAAATTTTCAGAAAATTCCAAAAAGCAAAAGTTGAATTAGCTACATGCCGGCAACAATTTATATAGCATTTACATTGTATGAGGTATTATAAGTAATCTAGAGATGATTTAAAGTATACAGGAGGGTTTGTTATTGTAGGTCTTTTCCTTCTCTTGTGTTTCCTGCCTAGAGAAGTTCCTTTAGCATTTGTTGTAAAGCTGGTTTGGTGGTGCTGAATTCTCTTAGCTTTTGCTTGTCTGTAAAGGTTTTAATTTCTCTGTTGAATCTAAATGAGATCCTTGCTGGGTAGAGTAATCTTGGTTGTAGGTTTTTCCCTTTCATCACTTTAAATATGTCCTGCCACTCCCTTCTGGCTTGCAGAGTTTCTGCTGAAAGATCAGCTGTTAACCTTATGGGGATTCCCTTGTATGTTATTTGTTATTTTTCCCTTGCTGCTTTTAATATTTTTTCTTTGTATTTAATTTTTGATAGTTTGATTAATATGTGTCTTGGCGTGTTTCTCCTTGGATTTTTCTGTATGGGACTCTCTGCGCCTCCTGAACTTAACAATTTCCTTTCCCATATTAGGGAAATTTTCCACTATAATCTCTTCAAATATTTTCTTAGTCCCTTTCTTTTTCTCTTCTTCTTCTGGGACCCCTAAAATTAGAATGTTGGTGCATTTAATGTTGTTCCTTAAAAAACTAAAAATAGAACTACCATACGACCCAGCAATCCCACTACTGGGCATATACCCTGAGAAAACCATAATTCAAAAAGAGTCATGTACCACAATGTTCATTGCAGCTCTATTTACAATGGCCAGGACATGGAAGCAACCTAAGTGTCCATCAACAGATGAATGGATAAAGAGGTGGCACATATATACAATGGAATATTACTCAGCCATAAAAAGAAACAAAATTGAGTTATTTGTAGTGAGGTGGATGGACCTAGAGTCTGTCATACAGAGTGAAGTAAGTCAGAAAGAGAAAAACAAATACCGTATGCTAACACATATATATGGAATCTGAAAAAAAAAAAAAAAAGGTCATGAAGAACCTAGCGGCAGGACGGGAATAAAGACACAGACCTACTAGAGAATGGACTTGAGGACACGGGGAGGGGGAAGGGTAAGCTGGGACAAAGTGAGAGAGTGGCATGGACATATATACACTACCAAATGTAAAACCGATAGCTAGTGGGAAGCAGCTGCATAGCACAGGGAGATCAGCTCAGTGCTTTGTGACCACCTAGAGGGGTGGGATAGGGAGGGTGGGAGGGAGGGAGATACAAGAGGGAAGAGATATGGGGATATATGTATATGTATAGCTGATTCACTTTGTTATAAAGCAGAAACTAACATACCATTGTAAAGCAATTATACTCCAATAAAGATGTTAAAAAAAATGTATATGGGGGGAGGTGGCCAAGACAGTGGAGAAGGAAAACCCTGAACTCACCTCTTCCCACAAATACACCAACATTAAAAGTACCTACCGAGCCACTATCTATGAGAATGACCTGAAGACTAGCAGAAAAGATTTCCCACAACTAAAGACAAAGAAGGAACCACAATGAGATGGATAGGAGGGGCAGAAATGCAGTATAGTCAGGACCCACTCCCCCAGGTTGGCAACCCACAAACGGGAGGAATATCACAATCCTAGAGATTCTCTCCAAGGAGTAAGAGGTCCAAGCCCCACATCAAGCTTCCCAATCCCAGAGGTCCTGCACTGGGAAGACAAGACCCCAGAACATCTGGCTTTGAAAACCAGTGGGGCTTATGTTCAGGAGAGCAAGAGGGCTAGAGGAAACAGGCTCCACTATTAGAGGGCAAATGCAAAACCTCACACACTCTGCGTCCCAGCAGAGAGGCAGTAGCTTGAGAGGAACCTGGGTCAGTCTCACTTGCTGATATTGGAGAGCAGCCTAGAGAGGCAGAAGGCAACTGGGACTCCCCCTGGGGACAGAGATGTTGGCAATAGCCATTTTTGGAGCTCATTCTGCCATGATAACACCTGCACTGGCAAGCACCATTTTGGAATCCTCCCTCTAGCCTAGTAGCACTGGGGACAAGGCCCTGCCCGCCAATAGGAATAGGCCAGCAGCAGCCTCATGCCCCACCCCAGGCTGCACAGCCAACCAGAGTGGAAGTCTACCCCACCCTCCAGTGGGCCCACAGCCACCACACAGGGCATGGCCTTGTAGCCAACTGGGCCAGGGGCCAACCCCACCTACCGGCACACCCATAGTAGTCAGTCCTGCTGTAGTGGGAGTGCCCATGCAGCACACATAGGAGGCACCCCTAGAGCATACAGCTCTGGTGACCAGAGGGGAGCATGCTGCTGGGCCCCATAGAACATCTCCTACATAGGGCCACTTCTCCAAGATTGGGAATGGTAACTGACCTACCTAATACACAGAAATAAACACAGAGAATTGGGCAAAATGAGGAGATAAAGTGTTACAAATGAAGGAACAAGACTTAACCTCAGAAAAAGAACTAAATGAAGTAGAGATAAGCAATCTACCTGAAAGCATTCATGGTAATGATCATAAAGATGTTAACTGAACTTGGGAGAAGAATGGATGAACACCATGAGAATTCCAACAAGAGTTAGAAAATATAAAGAACCAAACAGGGATTCCCTGGTGGCACAGTGGTTAAGAATCCGCCTGCCAATGTGGGGGACATGGGTTCGATCCCTGGTGTGGGAAGATCCCACATGCTGCGGAGCAACTAAGCCCGTGAGCCACAACTACTGAGCCTGAGCCGCAACTACTGAAGCCCGAGCACCTAGAGCCCGTGCTCTGCAACAAGAGAAGCCACCACAATGAAAACCCCACGCATCACAAGGAAGAGTAGCCCCCACTCGCTGCAACTAGAGAAAGCCCACATGCAACAATGAAGACCCAGTGCAGCCAAAAATAAAATAAAATACATTAAAAAAAAAAGAACCAAACAGAGCTGAAGAATACAATAACTGAAATAAAGAATACACTAGAAGGAATCAATAGATTTTATGATACAGAGGAATGAGTCAGCAATCTAGAAGACAGAGTAGTGGAAATCACCCAAGATGAACAAAAAAGAAAAGGAAGAAAAAACTTTTCTTTTCCTCTCTTCCTTTTCCTCTCTTCCTTTTCCTTTCTTCCTTTTCCTCTTTCTTTTCCTCTCTCTCTCTCTCTTTCTTTCTCTCTCTCTCACTGTGAGGCTTTCAGGATCTTAGTTCTCTGACCAGGGATGGAACCCATGCCCCCCTGCAGTGGAAGTGTGGAATCCTAACACTGGACTGCCAGGGAATCCCCAGAAAAAAACATTTTAAATGAAGACAGTTTAAGAGACCTCTAGAACAATGTCAAGTACACTAAATTCCCATTATAGGGGGTCCCAGGAGAAGAGAGAGAGATCAGGGCAGAGAACTTATTTGAAGACATAATAGCTGAAAACTTTCATAATCTGGTAAAGGAAACAGACATCCAGGCCCAGGAAGCACAGAGTCCCAAACAAGACCAAACAGGTCCACACCGAGACACATTATGATGAAAATGGCAAAAATTAAAGAGAGGATCTTAAGAATGGCAAGAGATGGGGCTTCCCTGGTGGTGCAGTGGTTAAGAATCCGCCTGCCACCAGAGCCTCCCATCAAGCCTCTTAGATAGCCTCAACCACCAGAGGGCAGACAGCAGAAGCAAGAAAAACTACAATCCTGCAGCCTGTGGACCAAAAACCACAGTTACAGAAAGATAGAGAAGATGAAAAGGCAGAGGGCTATGTACCAGATGAAGGAACAAGAAAAAACCCCAGAAAAACAACTAAATGAAGTGGAGATAGGCAACCTTCCAGAAAAAGAATTCAGAATAATGATAGTGAAGATGATCCAGGACCTCGGAATAAGAATGGAGGCAAAGATTGAGAAGATGCAAGAAATGATTAACAAAGACCTAGAAGAATTAAAGAACAAACAAACAGAGATGACCAATACAATAACTGAAATGAAAACTACACTAGAAGGAATCAATAGCAGAATAACTGAGGCAGAAGAACGGATAAGTGACCTGGAAGACAGAATGGTGGAATTCACTGCTGCGGAACAGACTAAAGAAAAAAGAATGAAAAGAAATGAAGACAGCCTAAGAGACCTCTGGGACAACATTAAACGCAACAACATTCACATTATAGGGGTCCCAGAAGGAGAAGAGAGAGAGAAAGGACCAGAGAAAATATTTGAAGAGATTATAGTCGAAAACTTCCCTAACATGGGAAAGGAAATAGCCACCCAAGTCCAGGAAGCGCAGAGAGTCCCATACAGAATAAACCCAAGGAGAAACATGCCGAGACACATAGTAATCAAAGTGGCAAAAATTAAAGACAAAGAAAAATTATTGAAAGCAGCAAGGGAAAAACGACAAATAACATACAAGGGAACTCCCATAAGGTTAACAGCTGATTTCTCAGCAGAAACTCTGCAAACCAGAAGGGAGTGGCATGATATACTTAAAGTGATGAAAGGGAAGAACCTACAACCAAGATTACTCTACCCGGCAAGGATCTCATTTAGATTTGATGGAGAAATCAAAAGCTTTACAGACAAGCAAAAGCTAAGAGAATTCAGCACCACCAAACCAGCTCTACAACAAATGCTAAAGGAACTTCTCTAAGTGGGAAACACAAGAGAAGAAAAGGACCTACAAAAACAAACCCAAAACAATTAAGAAAATGGTCATAGGAACATACATATCGATAATTACCTTAAACGTGAATGGATTAAATGCCCCAACCAGAAGACATAGACTGGCTGAATGGATACAAAAACAAGACCCATATATATGCTGTCTACAAGAGACCCACTTTAGACCTAGGGACACATACAGACTGAAAGTGAGGGGATGGAAAAAGATATTCCATGCAAATGGAAATCAAAAGAAAGCTTGAGTAGCTATACTCATATCAGATAAAATAGACTTTAAAATAAAGAATGTTACAAGAGACAAGGAAGGACACTACATAATGATCCAGGGATCAATCCAAGAAGAAGATATAACAATTATAAATATATATGCACCCAACATAGGAGCACCTCAATACATAAGGCAACTGCTAACAGCTATAAAAGAGGAAATCGACAGTAACACAATAATAGTGGGGGACTTTAACACCTCACTTACACCAATGGACAGATCATCCAAAATGAAAATAAATAAGGAAACAGAAGCTTTAAATGACACAATAGACCAGATAGATTTAATTGATATATATAGGATATTCCATCCAAAAACAGCAGATTACACGTTCTTCTCAAGTGCGCACGGAACATTCTCCAGGATAGATCACATCTTGGGTCACAAATCAAGCCTCAGTAAATTTAAGAAAATTGAAGTCATATCAAGCATCTTTTCTGACCACAACGCTATGAGATTAGAAATGAATTACAGGGAAAAAAACGTAAAAAAGACAAACACATGGAGGCTAAACAATACGTTACTAAATAACCAAGAGATCACTGAAGAAATCAAAGAGGAAATCAAAAAATACCTAGAGACAAATGACAATGAAAACACGACGACCCAAAACCTATGGGATGCAGCAAAAGCAGTTCTAAGAGGGAAGTTTATAGCTATACAAGCCTACCTAAAGTAACAAGAAAAATCTCAAGTAAACAATCTAACCTTACA
Source organism: Balaenoptera acutorostrata (assembly GCF_949987535.1). Classification (NCBI taxonomy): domain Eukaryota; kingdom Metazoa; phylum Chordata; class Mammalia; order Artiodactyla; family Balaenopteridae; genus Balaenoptera; species Balaenoptera acutorostrata. The sequence goes on from NC_080078.1 coordinate 6,994,473, forward strand.
CCTAAAGGAACTAGAGAAAGAAGAACAAACAAAACCCAAAGTTAGCAGAAGGAAAGAAATCATAAAGATCAGAGCAGAAATAAATGAAATAGAAACAAAGAAAACAATAGCAAAGATCAATAAAACTAAAAGTTGGTTCTTTGAGAAGATAAACAAAATTGATAAGCCATTAGCCAGACTCATCAACAAAAAGAGGGAGAGGACTCAAATCAATAAAATCAGAAATGAAAAAGGAGAAGTTACAACAGACACCGCAGAAATACAAAGCATCCTAAGAGACTACTACAAGCAACTTTATGCCAATAAAATGGACAATCTCGAAGAAATGGACAAATTCTTAGAAAGGTATAACCTTCCAAGACTGAACCAGGAAGAAACAGAAAATATGAACAGACCAATCACAAGTAATGAAATTGAAACTGTGATTAAAAATCTTCCAACAAACAAAAGTCCAGGACCAGATGGCTTCACAGGTGAATTCTATCAAACATTTAGAGAAGAGCTAACACCCATCCTTCTCAAACTCTTCCAAAAAATTGCAGAGGAAGGAACGCTCCCAAACTCATTCTATGAGGCCACCATCACCCTGATACCAAAACCAGACAAAGACACTACAAAAAAAGAAAATTACAGACCAAAATCACTGATGAATATAGATGCAAAAATCCTCAACAAAATACTAGCAAACAGAATCCAACAACACATTAAAAGGATCATACACCAATCAAGTGGGATTTATCCCAGGGATGCAAGGATTCTTCAATATACGCAAATCAATCAATGTGATACACCATATTAACAAATTGAAGAATAAAAACCATATGATCATCTCAATAGATGCAGAAAAAGCTTTTGACAAAATTCAACACCCATTTCTGATAAAAACTCTCCAGAAAGTGGGCATAGAGGGAACCTACCTCAACATAATAAAGGCCATATATGACAAACCCACAGCAAACATCATTCTCAATGGTGAAAAACTGAAAGCATTTCCTCTAAGATCAGGAACAAGACAAGGATGTCCACTCTCACCACTATTATTCAACATAGTTCTGGAAGTCCTAGCCACGGCAATCAGAGAAGAAAAAGAAATAAAAGGAATACAAATTGGAAAAGAAGAAGTAAAACTGTCACTGTTTGCGGATGACATGATACTATACATAGAGAATCCTAAAACTGCCACCAGAAAACTGCTAGAGCTAATTAATGAATATGGTAAAGTTGCAGGATACAAAATTAATGCACAGAAATCTCTTGCATTCCTATACACTAATGATGAAAAATCTGAAAGAGAAATTATGGAAACACTCCCATTTACCATTGCAACAAAAAGAATAAAATACCTAGGAATAAACCTACCTAGGGAGACAAAAGACCTGTATGCAGAAAACTATAAGACACTGATGAAAGAAATTAAAGATGATACCAACAGATGGAGAGATATACCATGTTCTTGGATTGGAAGAATCAACATTGTGAAAATGAGTATACTACCCAAAGCAATCTACAGATTCAATGCAATCCCTATCAAATTACCAATGGCATTTTTTACGGAGCTAGAACAAATCATCTTAAAATTTGTATGGAGACACAAAAGACCCCGAATAGCCAAAGCAGTCTTGAGGGAAAAAAATGGAGCAGGAGGAATCAGACTCCCTGACTTCAGACTATACTACAAAGCTACAGTAATCAAGACAATATGGTACTGGCACAAAAACAGAAACATAGATCAATGGAACAAGATAGAAAGCCCAGAGATTAACCCACGCACCTATGGTCAACTAATCTATGACAAAGGAGGCAAAGATATACAATGGAGAAAAGACAGTCTCTTCAATAAGTGGTGCTGGGAAAACTGGACAGCTACATGTTAAAGAATGAAATTAGAATACTCCCTAACACCATACACAAAAATAAACTCAAAATGGATTAGAGACCTAAATATAAGACTGGACACTATAAAACTCTTAGAGGAAAACATAGGAAGAACACTCTTTGACATAAATCACAGCAAGATCTTTTTTGATCCACCTCCTAGAGTAATGGAAATAAAAACAAAAATAAACAAGTGGGACCTAATGAAACTTCAAAGCTTTTGCACAGCAAAGGAAACCATAAACAAGACGAAAAGACAACCCTCAGAATGGGAGAAAATATTTGCAAATGAATCAACGGACAAAGGATTAATCTCCAAAATATATAAACAGCTCATTCAGCTCAATATTAAAGAAACAAACACCCCAATCCAAAAATGGGCAGAAGACCTAAATAGACATTTCTCCAAAGAAGACATACAGACGGCCATGAAGCACATGAAAAGATGCTCAACATCACTAATTATTAGAGAAATGCAAATCAAAACTACAATGAGGTATCACCTCACTCCTGTTAGAATGGGCATCATCAGAAAATCTACAAACAACAAATGCTGGAGAGGGTGTGGAGAAAAGGGAAACCTCTTGCACTGTTGGTGGGAATGTAAATTGATACAGCCACTATGGAGAACAATATGGAGGTTCCTTAAAAAATTAAAAATAGAATTACCATATGACCCAGCAATCCCACTACTGGGCATATACCCAGAGAAAACCATAATTCAAAAAGACACATGCACCCGAATGTTCATTGCAGCACTATTTACAATAGCCAGGTCATGGAAGCAACCTAAATGCCCATCAACAGACGAATGGATAAAGAAGTTGTGGTACATATATACAATGGAATATTACTCAGCCATAAAAAGGAACGAAATTGAGTCATTTGTTGAGACGTGGATGGATCTAGAGACTGTCATACAGAGTGAAGTAAGTCAGAAAGAGAAAAACAAATATCGTATATTAATGCATGTATGTGGAACCTAGAAAAATGGTACAGATGAGCCAGTTTGCAGGGCAGAAGTTGAGACACAGATGTAGAGAATGGACATATGGACACCAAGGGGGGAAAACTGCGGTGGGGTGGGGATGGTGGTGTGCTGAATTGGGCGATTGGGATTGAAATGTATACACTGATGTGTATAAAATTGATGCCTAATAAGAACCTGCAGTATAAAAAAACAAACAAAACAACTAATACTAAACTTTCATTGGGCTATTTGTATGGAAATATGTTAATATAAATGTTTCAGACATTACATGAAATTTCTAAAAATCTTATATTTGTATTTGTATGGAAATATGTATGGAAATATGTTAATATAAATGTTTCAGACATTACATGAAATTTCTAAAAATCTTATATTTGTATATGTATGGAAATATGTTAATATAAATGTTTCAGACAGTACATGAAATTTCTAAAAATCTTATATGTTCTGGTATAATGTTATAAGTAATAATCCTAGTTATTACTTTAAAATGTATATCTCAGAAATAACTAATTTTCTTGTCAACTGCATTATTATGAACTTTTATCAAATCTTTAACCATGGTCATTTTTAAGTCTTTTGTCATTTACAGACAGTTCTGGGTGTACTCTGATGATTTTGCAAATATGTTCCTATAAAAGGGTTTCATCTTCAAGAAAGTCATGGAAAAGACTCTGACAAGTACAGGTTTCTGGTAACTGACTGTACTGCTGAACTGAATGAATAAGCATTTTCAGAACTCTAATGAAAAACTGATGAACTCATAAAAGTGCTAACAAAAGATCAAGATGAAAAAAAAAATTAATTACATGGGACTGAGTGAACTGATGAGGATGAGTATAATTTTTGTGACTTTCTGTCTGAATTAAAAAAAAAATCCCACAAGGACTCAGAGGCAAAGAATATACAAATCAATTTTCACTGCAAAGTAAAGGAGCTGTTACAGTGGAGGATTACTGGACTGAATGTCAATATTATGACATAGTATGAGTGTGTTTCATGTTTGGTAATTGCAATCATTGTTGCTTTTGTTGTGGTCATCCATGTACAATGCTTGGTGTCAGTCTATTTATCTCTTGTAAAAATAAAATACAGTGTGTGTGTGTGAAAAAAAAATTTTATGCCTCTTGCCAGGTTCCAAATTTAAATAAATAGTCTTTAAACAGCAAAAAAAAAAAAAAAAAAAAAAGAATCCGCCTGCCAGTGCAGGGGACATGGGTCCGAGCCCTGGTCTGGGAAGATCCCACATGCCGCGGAGCAACTAAGCCTGTGCACCACAACTACTGAGCCTGTGCTCTAGAGCCGGCAAGCCACAACTGCTGAAGCCCATGCACCTAGAGCCCGTGCTCTGCAACAAGAGAAGCCACCGCAATGAGAAGCCCGCACACCACAATGAAGAGTAGTCCCCGCTCGCCGCAACTAGAGAAAGCCCGCATGCAGGAATGAAGACCCAAGCAGCCAAAAATAAGTAAATAAAATAAATAAATTTATTTAAAAAACAAAAAAAAAAGAATGGCAGGAGAAAAGCAGCTAGTTACATACAAGGGAACTCTCATAAGGCTATCAGCTGACTTTTCAGCAGAAACTTTGCAGGCCAGAAGGGAGTGGCATGATACATTCAAAAGGATGAAAGGAAAAATTCTACAACCAAGAATACTCTACCCAGCAAGGTTATCATTCAGATTTGAAGGAGAGATAAGAGTCTTACAGACAAGCAAAAGCTATTGATAAAAGAGTTCAGCGCCATGAAACCAGCTTTACCAATGTTAAAAGGGACTTCTCTAAGCAAAAAAAAAAAAGAAAAAAAAAAAGAAAAAAAATCACAATTAGAAAGATGAAAATTATAATTTCTTACTGGTAAAGGCAAACATACAGTAAAGGAAGTAGGTAAACCACTTACAAAGCTAGAAGGAAGGTTAAAAACAGAAGTAGTAAAATCATTTATATCCACAATAAGTAGTTAAGGGATATACAAAAAGTGTAAGATATGATGTCGACAATATTAAACATTGAGGGGGGGAGTAAAAAATGCAGGATTGTTAGAATACACTCAAACTTAAGAGATCAAATTAAAATAAATCATACATACCTATGTTGTTATATATGAACCTCAAGGTAACCACAAACCAAAAATCAATAATAGATAACACACACAAAAAGATAAAGGAATCCAAACATAAACACTAAAGAGAGTCATAAAATCACAAAGGAAGAGAGCAAAAGAAGAAAGGAACAAAAAAGAACTACAAAAATAACCAGAAAACAATTAACAAAATGGCAATAAGTGCATACCTATCAACATTTACTTTAAATGTCAATGTACTAAATGCTCTAATCAAGAGTGGCTGAATGGATAAAAGCCAAGACCCATATATATGTCACCTACAAGAGACGCGCTTCAGATCTAAAGACACAAACAGATTGAAAGTAAGGGGATGGAAAAAGGTATTCCATGCAAATGGAAACAAAAAGAAAGCTAGGGTAGCAATACTTGTATCAGGCAAAATAAACTTTAAAACAAAAACTGTAACAAGAGATAATATTACATCATGATAAAGGGATCAATCCAACAAGAATACATAACAGTTGTACATACATATGCACCCAACACAGAAGCATCTAAATACATAAAGCAAACATTAGTAAACATAAAAGGGAAGACTAAGATCAAGATGGTGGAGTAGGATGCAGAACTCACCTTCCACAAACACGTCAAAACTACATCTACATGGGGAGAAATTCTCACCAAAAACTAACTGGAGACAGGCAGAAAGACTCTTATATAACCAAAGCTGTAAGAAACATCCACACAGAATTGGGTAGGAAGGGAAGAGAAGCTATCAGGTCAGGACCTGTGTCCCTGGGAGGGGACACAAAAGAGGAGGGGGATCCATGCAGGGGAGTGAATGGTTCAAGCCACATATTGGGCACCCCAGCCCTGCGGACTAACACTGGGAAAACAAGTCTTCTTAGCTACTTAGAAAATCAGTGTGACTACAGGAGGGCTGTAAGGAACTTAGACTCCTCTTGTGAAGAATGCATACACACTTGCTTGCTCCCAAAACAAGGCAGAGAAAGCACATTGAGACTATCAATACATGGGACTCTAGCCAGTTTCCCATGGCCACCCCAGAGTGGGCTCCAGCCTGAGGTGAATGTCTGCACCAGTCCTGTTTGCAACATGGTGCAGCTCCACACTAGAGTGAAGGCTGCAGTGGCCGAGGGGAGTGCTCAGTTGTGAGAGGCAGAGCCAACCCAGAACCAGGACAGCATCTGAACGGGTCAAGGGCAGCCATTACTGGGGCTTACAGAGGCAGCACATCAGAATCAGACTGGGACTATGACTGGGGCCAGGGTTGCCACAGCTCATGCCCAGATCCATTCTGAGCACCTGCTCCAGGCCTTCTTGCTCCAGTACTGCCACACTCTGGGCAAGGGTGCTAGTGCTGGGAGGAGAGCGAGCACACACTCAGAGGGAACAGGGCCAGCTCGTACCAACCCTCAGGGCTTCTGCTCCATCAACTTGGGGCACACTCCTGCCCCTAATAGGGTGGTGTTAGACAATGAGCAAAAAAGAAGCCCTGGCTCACATCTGGATCAGGCTCTAGCCCCTCTATCTTCAGCCCCACTTTCTACCAAGGTGATAGGTGCAAGCACACCCTGGTGAAAATGTGACTCGTGCTCATGTCAGATGCAGCTCTCCCGCCAAAGCCACTGGGTACATGCAGACTGTATAGGAATATTCCAACACAAGGACACTCCTTCAAGATTGCAATAGATAACTGTTTCAAGCAAGTTCATAGAGACAGAGAAAGTTAAGCAAAATAAGACAGAGGAATTTGTTTCAAATAATAAAGAGAGAGAGAGAAACCCTGAAAAGACAACTAATGAAACAATTTACCAGATAAAGAGTTCAAAGCATTATTAATAAGAATGCTAACTGAATTAGGGAAAAGAATAGATGAAAACAGTGAGAATTTTAACAAGGAACTAGAAAATATAAAAAAGAACCAGTCAGAATTGAGGAATAATTGAAATGAAAAACACACGAGAAGGAATTAACACATATTAGGTGATACAGAAGAATGCATAAGTGACCTGGAAGATAGAATAATGGAAACCACCCAATCAGAACAGCAAAAAGGAAAACAAAATTAAAAAATGAGAACAGTTAAAGGACCTATGGGACAACAACAAGTGTACCAACATTCACATTATAGGGGTCCCAGAAGGAGACGAGAGAAAGAGGTCAAAAATATATTTGATGAAATTATGGCTGAAAACTTCCCAAACTTGAAGAAGGAAATAGAGAACAAGGTACAGGAAGAACAAATGGTCCCAAACAAGATGAACCTAAACAGACCCATACCACGATATATCATAATTAAAATGGCAAAATTAAAGAGAGAACTCTAGGGCTTCCCTGGTGGCGCAGTGGTTGGGAGTCTGCCTGCTAATGCAGGGGACACGGGTTCGAGCCCTGGTCTGGGAAGATCCCACATGCCACGGAGCAGCTGGGCCCGTGAGCCACAATTGCTGAGCCTGCGCGTCTGGAGCCTGTGCCCCGCGACGGGAGGGGCCGCGATAGAGAAAGGCCCGCGCACCGCGATGAAGAGCGGTCCCCGCACCGCGATGAAGAGTGGCCCCCGCTTGCCGCAACTGGAGAAAGCCCTCGCACGAACCGAAGACCCAACACAGCCAAAAATAAATAAATAAATAAATAAATAAGAAAATCCTTTAAAAAAAAAAAAACATATTACTTTAAAAAAAAAAAAAAAAAAAAAAAAAAAAAAAAGAGAGAACTCTAAAGGCAGCAAGAGGAAAAACAAAGTCTAAAATACAAGGAATCCCTATAAGGCTCTCCGCTGATTTTTCTGCAGACATTTTGCAGGCTAGAAGGAAGTAGCATGATACATTTAAAGTGCTGAAAGGAAAAAACCTGCTAACTAGGATACTCTATACAGAAAGATTATCATTTAGAATTGAAGGAGAGATTTTAAAAAACGTCTCAGACAGCAAAAAACTAAAAGAGTTCATTGATAGTAAACCTACCCTAGAAGAAATGTTAAAGGATCTTCTCTAAGTGGAAAAGAAAAGGCTATAACAAGAAGTATCTATAGAAACGGAAAAACCTAGCTAGTAAAGGCAAATATATAGTAAAGGCTGAGAATCAATCACTTACATAAGCTAGTACAAAGATTACAGGAAAAAACATTGTAAAATCAACTATAAGTACAATAAACAGTAAAGGGTTAAACATGAATATATAAAATATGACACCAAAAACAAAATGTGGGTGGGGGATTTTTAAAATGTAGATCTTTTAGAATTCATTTGAACTTAAATGACTACCAGTTTAAAACAAGTAACTATAGTTATAGGTCAACATATATGAACCCTGCAGTAACCACAAGTCAAAAATCTACAATAGATATATAAAACTAGAGAGAAAGTAACACAACCACACCGCTAAAGAAAACCAAACCAAAGGGGGAAGAAACGAAAAGAAGAACAGAGAAGAACTACAAAAACAACCAGAAAACAAGTAACAAATGGCAATAAGTACATACATATCAAAAATCACTTTAAATATCAATGGACTAAATGCTCCAATCAAAAGACAGAGTGGCTGATTAGATTAAAAAAGACTCATCTATATGCTCTTTACAAGAGACACACTTCAGAGCTGAAAACACACAGACTGAGAGTGAGGGAATGGAAAAAGTATATTTCAAGCAAATGGAAATGACATGAAAGTAGGGTAGCAATACTCACCTCAGACAAAATAAATTTTAAAACAAAGTCTATAACAAAAGACAAAGAAGGGTATTATATAGTGATAAAGGGATCAATACAAGAGAATATAACACTCATTAACATATATCCACATAATACAAGAGCACCTAATTATATAATGCAAATATTAACAAACATAAGGGGAGAAATTGAAAATACAATAATAGTAGAAGACTTTAACACCTCACATCAATGGACATTGTGTCCACACAGAAAAATCAATAAGGAAACAATGGTCTTAAATGACACCTTACACCAGTTAGACTTCATAGATATCTATAGGACATTCCATCCCCAAACAGCAGAATACACATTCTTTTCAAGTGCACATGAAACATTCTCCAGGGTAAATCACACTCTAGGCCACAGAAAAGTGTCAACAAATTTAAGAGGATAGAAATTACATCAAGCATTTTTTCCAACTACAAAGGTATGAAACTAGAAAACAACTACAGGAAGAAAAATGGGAAAAGCACAAACACATGGAGACTAAACAACATGCCACAAAAAAAAAAAAACAAAAAAATGGGTTGATGAAGAAATCAAAGGGGAAATCAGAAAATACCTCCAGACAAATGAAAAGGGAAACACAACTTTCCATAATCTATGGATTGCAGCAAAAGCAGTTCTAAAAGGAAAGTTTATAGCTCTGCAGGCCTACCTCAAGAAACAAGCAAACTCTCAAACAACCTAACTTACCATCTAAAGGAATTATAAGAACAAACATAGCCCAAAGTCAGCAGAAAGAAGGAAATAAAGACCAGAGAGGAAATAGAGACCAAAAAAAAAAAAAAGAAAAGATGAAACCAAGAGCTGTTTTTTTTTTGAAAGACAAACAAAATTGATAAGCCTTTACCCAGGCTCATCAAGAAAAAGAGAGGACCTAATAAACAAAATAAGAAATGAAAGAGGAGAAATAACAACCAATATCACAGAGATACAAAAAATATCATAAGTGAATACTATGAACAGTTATATGCCCACAAATTGGACAACCTAGAAGAAATGGACAAATTTCTAGAAACATACAACCTCCCAAGACTGAATCAGGAAGAAATAGACACTCTGAACAGAACAATCACTAGTAATGAAATTGAGTTTGTAGTGAAATTGAGTTTGTAATTAAAAAAAAAAGATCCCATCAAACAAAAGTCCAGGACCAGACGGCTTCACAGGGAAATTCTACCAGACATATAAAGAAGAGCTAATTCTTATCCTTCTCAAACTATTCCCAAAAATTGAAGAGGAGGGAACACTCCCAAATTCATTCTATGAGGCCACTATTTCCCTGATACCAAAATCAGAAAAAGACACTACAAAAGAAAATTACAGGACAATATCTCTGATTGATATAGTTGCAAAAATCCTCAACAAAATAGCAAACCAGATTCAACAATATATAAAAAGGATACACCATGATCAAGTGGGATTTATGCCAGGGATGCAAAGGTGGCTCAATACCTACAAAAAAATCAGTGTGATACATTACATTATTTTTTTTTAAAAGGGCAGGATAAAAATTACATGATCATCTCAATAGATGAAGAAAAAAATTTGACAAAATTCAACATCCATTCATATAAAATCTCTCAAAGTTGGTATAGAGGGAACATATCTCAACATAATAAAGGCCATTTATGAGAAAACGACAGCTAACATCCTACTCAGTGGTAAAAAGCTGAAAGCTTTTCTTTCAAAATTAAGAAAAGAGGAGGATGCCCACATTTGCCACTTATATTTAACATAATGTTGGAAATCCTAGCCATAGTAATCAGACAAGAAAAAGAAAAGGCATCCACAACTAGAGATTATCATACTAAGTGAAGTAAGTCGGAAAGAGAAAGACAAATACCATATGATATCACTTATATGTGGAATCTAAAATATGACACAAATGAACCTATTTATGAAACAGAAATAGAATCAGGGACATAGAGAATAGACTGGTGGTTGCCAAGGGGTAGGAAAGGGTTGGATTGGCAGTGGAATTAGCAGATGCAAACTGGTATATATAGAATGGGTAAACAAGGTCCTACCGTATAGCACAGGGAACTATATTCACTATCCTCTGATAAAACATAATGGAAAAAACATGAAAAAGAATGTATATATATGTATAACTGAGTCACTTTGCTCTACAGCAGTAATTAACACAACACTGCAATTCAACTATACTTCAATAAAAAATTTTTTAAAGGCATCCAAATTGCAAGGGGAGAAATAAAACTGTCACTTATTTGCATATGACATGATACTATATATAGAAAATCCTGAAGTCTCCAAAAAACTATTAGAACTAATAAATAAATTCAATAAGGTTGTGGAACACAATATTAATATTCAGAAATCTGTTGCTTTCCTATACCCTGATAATGAACTATCAGAAAGAGAAAGCAAGAAAACAAGTCTGTTTAAAATCACATCAAAAAGAATAGGTGGAATAAAATTAACCAAGGAGGTGAAAGACCTATACTCTGAAAACTATAAAACACTGATAAAGGATATAGAGGGTGATACAAAGAAATGGGAAGATATCCCATGTTCATATACTGGAAGAATATTGTTAATATGTCCATACTAGCAAGGCAATCTACAGATTTAATGCAATCCCTATCAAAATACCCATGACATTTTCCACAGAACTAGAAAAAAGAATCCTAAAATTTATATGGAACCACAAAAGAACCCAAATTGCTAAAGCAATCTTGAAGAAAAAGAAGAAAGCTGGATGTATCACACCCTCTGACTTCAGACTATACTTCAAAGCTAAAGTAGTCAAAACAGCATGGTACTGGCCCCAAAACATACACATTGATCAATGGAACAGAATAGAGAGCCCATAAGTAAACCCATGCAATTATGGTCAACTAATCTATGACAAAGGAGGCAAGAATATACAATGGAGAAAAGACAGTCTGTTCAATAAGTTGTACTGGAAAAACTGGACAGCTGCACGCAAAAGAATAAAACTAGAACAATTTATCATACCATTTACAAAAATAAACTCAAAATGGACTAAAGACCTATATGTAAGACCTGAAACTATAAAACTCCTAGAAGAAAACATAGGTAGGACACTTTTTGACATAAATTTTAGCAATATTTTTTGGATCAGTCTCCTGAGGCAAAGGAAATAAAAACAAAAATAAACAAATGGGACTAATTAAATTTAAAAGCTTTTGCACACTAAAGGAAACCACTATCAACAAAAAAAGACAGCTTACTGAATGGGAGAAAATATTTGCAAATGGCATGACTGATAAGGGGTTAATATCTAAAATATATCAACAGCTCATGCAACTCAGTATTAAAAAAACAAGCAACCTGGCCAGAAGGTTGTTTGTTAAATAATGGGCAGAAGACCTGAACAGACATATTTCCAAAGAAGAAATACACTGGCCCATAGGAACATGAAAAGATGCTCAACGTAGCTAATCAGAGAAATGCAATAAAAACCACAATGAGATATCACCTCACACCTGTCAAAACAGCTATCATCAAAAAGTCTACATATAACAAACGTTGGAGAGGATGTGGAGAAAAGAAAACCCTCCTACACTGCTAGTGGGAATGTAAATTGGTGCAGCCACTATGGAAAACAGTATGGAAATTCCTCAAAAAACAAAAATAGAACTGTCATATGATCCAGCAACTCCACTCCTGGGTATATATCCATAGAAAATGAAAACACTAGTTTGAAGAGATACATGCATCCCAATGTTGATAGCAGCATTATTTACAATAGCCAAGATATGGAAGCAACTTAAGTGTCCATCAACTGATGAATGAATAAAGATGTGGTATATATATACCACAGAATATTACTCATCCATAAAAAGGAATGAAATTCTGCAATTTGCAACAACGTGGATGGAAATAGAGGGTATTATGCTTAGTGAAATAAGTCAGACAGAGAAAGACAAATACTGTATGTTAGCACTTATATGAGGAATCTAAAAAAATAAAACAAATAAATATAACAAAACAGAAATAGACTCACAGATATAGAGAACAAACTAGTGGTTACCAGTGGGGAGGGGGAAGGGGAGTGCAAGATAGGGCTAAGGGATTAAAAGATATAAACTACTATGTATAAAATAAATGAGCAAAAAGGATATTATACAGCACAGGGAAGTATAACCATTATTTTGTAATAACCTTAAATGCAGTATAATCTATAAAAATACTGAATCACTGTTATATGACTGAAACTAATATAACTTTATAAATCAACTTCAATTTAAAAATTTTAATAAAAATATAAACAAACATATGGTACTTCCCTGGTGGTCCAGTGGTTAAGACTCCACACTTCCACTGCAGGGGGCACAGGTTCGATACCTGGTGGGGGAACTAAGATCCCACGTGCTGCATGGTGCCGCCAAAAATTTTAAAAATAAAAACAAAAAAACAAAAAAATTCTATATAAACAAACATAAAGGGAGAAACTGACAGTAACATAAAAATAGTAGGGGACTTTAACATTACACTTACATCAATGGACGGATCATCCAGACAGAAAATCAAGAAGGCAACACTGGCCTTAAAGAACACAGTAGATTTTAGATGGAATTATTACATACAGAACATTTCATCCAAAGCAGCAGAATACACGTTTTTTTAAAGTGCACATGGAACATTCTCCAGGATATATAGGCCACAAAAGAAGTCTCAATAAATTTAAGAAGACTGAAATCATATCAAGCATCTTTTCTGAACACAAGGGTATGAAACTAGAAATCAACTATAAGAAAAAAACTACAGAAAACAAACACATGGAGAGTAAACGATAGGCTACGAAACAGTAGGTCACTGATGATATCAAAGAGTAATCACAAAATACCTGGAGACAAATAAAAATGGAAACACAGCAATCCAAAATACGCAGGACACAGCAAAAGCACTTCTAAGAGGGAAGTTTATAGCAATACAAGCCTACCTCAGAAAACAAGAAAAAGCTCAAATAAACAATTTAACCTTACACCTAAAGGAACTAAAAAAAGAAGAACATCAAAACTCAAAGTTAGTAGAATAAAAGAAATAAAGATCAGAGCAGAAGTAAATGAAATTGAGACTTTAAAAAAATAAAAAAGAACCAAAAAGAGCTAGTTTTTTGAAAAGATAAAAAATTGATAAGCCATTAGCCAGTCTCATTAAGGAAAAAAGAGGGCCCAAATAAATAAAATCATAAATAAAAGAGAAGTTACAACTGACCCCACAAAGTAAAAAGGATCATAAAAGAGATTACTATGAACAACTTATGTCAATAAAATGGACTACCTAGAGGAAATGGATAAATTCCTAGAAAGTAAATCAGGAAGAAATAGAAAACATGAATAGATTACCAGTAGTGAAACTGAATAAGTAATAAAAGCAAAAAAACCCTCCCAACAAACACAAGTCCAGGACTAGATGGCTTCATAAGTGGATTCTGCCAAACATTTAGGAAGAGTTAAACCTATTTTTCTCAAATTATTCCCAAAAATTGAAGAGGAAGAAATGCTTCTGAACTCATTCTAGAAGCCCAGCATCACCCTGATACCAAAACCAGACAAATGAACCACAAAAAAGAAAATTCCAGAGCAATATCCCTGATGAACATAGATGCAAAGTCCTCAAAATATTAGCAAACCAAACACAATGATACATTAAAAGGATCATACACAAAAATCAAGTGGGATTTATTCCAGGGATGTAAGGATGATTCAATACCAGCAAATCAATGTGTTATACCACATTAACAAATTGAAGGGCTTCCCTGGTGGCGCAGTGGTTGAGAATCTGCCTGCTAATGCAGGAGACACGGGTTCGAGCCCTGGTCTGGGAAGATCCCACATGCCACGGAGCAGCTGGGCCCATGAGCCACAATTGCTGAGCCTGCGCGTCTGGAGCCTGTGCCCCGCGACGGGAGGGGCCGCGATAGAGAAAGGCCCGCGCACCGCGATGAAGAGCGGTCCCCGCACCGCGATGAAGAGTGGCCCCCACTTGCCGCAACTAGAGAAAGCCCTCGCACGAACCGAAGACCCAGCACAGCCAAAAAATAAAATAAATAAATAAATAAATAAATAAAATTTAAAAAAAAAAAAAAAAAAAAAAAAACAAATTGAAGAATAAAAATCATATGCTAACCTCAATAGATGCAGGAAAATCTTTTGACAAAATTCAACATTCATTTATGATAAAAAAGTCTCCAGAGTGAGTTACAGAGGGAATATACCTCAGCACAATAAAAGCCATATATGACAAACCCACAGCCAATTTTTTCACTTAGTGGTGAAAAGCTAAAAGCATTTCCTCTAAGATCAGAAACGACAAGTATGCCCACTCTTACCACTTTTTTTCAACATAGTATTGGGTTGGCCAAAAAGTTCGTTCAGATTTTTCCATTAGATGTTACAAAAACCCAAGCGGACTTTTTAGCTAACCCAATATATTGGAAATCCTGGCCACAGGAGCCAGTAGAGAAAAACAAAAAATCCAAATTGGAAAGAAAATAGTAAAACTGTCACTGTTTTCAGATGATATGAAACTATATATAGAAAATCCCAAAGATGATAGCAAAAAAACCTACTAGAATAAATGAATTCAGTGAAGTGTAGTATACCAAATTAATATAAAGAAATATAGCATTTCTATATACTAAAAATGAACTAACAGAAAAATACATTAAAACAATCCCATTTACAATTGTATTAAAAAGAATAAAGTACCTAGGAATAAATTTAACTAAAGAGGTAAAAGACTTGTACTCTGAAAGCTCTAAGACACCGATGAAAGAAATTTAAGATGACACAAACAAATATAAAGACATACTGTGCTCACAGAATGGAAGAATTAATATTGTTAAAATGACCATACTACCCAAGGCAATCTACAGATTCAGTGCAATCCCTATCAAAATACCCAGGACACTTTTCATAGAACTAGAACAAATAACTTTAAAATTTGTATGGAAACACAACACCCCTCGAATAGCCAAAGCAATTTTGAGTAAGAACAAACCTGGAGGTATCACACTTCCTGATTTCAAACTGTAATACAAAGCTACAGTAACCAAAACAGTATGGTACTGGCACAAAAACAGATACCTAGATCAATGGAAGAGAACAGAGATCACAAAATGAACCCACGCTTATATGGGCTATAAATCTATAACAAAGGAGGCAAGACTATAATGGGGAAAAGACAACCTTTTCATGGTAATGGGAAATGGTAATGGGAAAACTGGTCAGCAACGTGCTAAAGAATCAAACTGGACTACTTTCTCACACCATATACAAAAATAAACACAAAGTGGATTCGAGACTTAAATGAAAGACCTGAGACCATAAAACTTCTAGAAGAAAACATAGACATTAGACTCTTTGACATCAGTCTTAGCAATATATATATATATATTTTTTTGGATCTGTCTCCTCAGGCAAAGGAAACAAAAGCAAAAACAAACAAATGGGACTACATTGAACTAAAAAGCTTTTTCACAGTGAAGGAAACTATCAATAAAACAAAAAGATATCCTACTGAATGGGGAGAAGATAATTGCAAATGATACATCTGATAAGGGGTTAATATCCAAATACACAAAGAACTCATGCAACTCAACATCAAAAATCAAACAACCCAATTAAAAAAATTTTTTAATCGGCAGGAGACCTGAATAAACATTTTTCCAAAAAAGACCTACAGATGGCCTCCAGACACATGAAAAAATGCTTACCATCACTAATAATCAGGGAAATGCAAATCAAAACCACAATGAAATAACACGTCACATCTGCCAGAACGGCTGTCATCAAGAAGACAAAAAAAAAAAAAAAAAAGTGTTGAGGAGGACATGGAGAAAAGGGAACACTCGTGCACTGTTGGTGAGAATGTAAATTGGTGCAGCCACTGTGAAAAACAGTGTGGAGGTTCCTCAAAATATTAAAAATAGAACTGGATATGACACAGCAATTTCACTTCTGGGTATTTATCTGAGGAAAACAAAAACACAAATTGGAAACGATATCTGCAACCCCATAGTCTCTGCAGCATTATTTACAGTAGCCAAGATATGGAAGTAACCTAAGTGCCCATCAATAGATGAATGAATAAAGAAGATGTGGTATATTTAAACAATGGATGTTACTCTCCCATAACAAAATGAAATCTTGCCATTTTTGGCAATATGGGTGTATGAAGAGGGTATTATGCTAAGTGAAATATGTCAGACAGAGAAAGACTAATATCATATGAACTCACTTATATGTGGAATCTAAAAAACAACAAAATGAAAGACTCATCAGTACAAAAAACAAATTGGTGGGGGCTTCCCTGGTGGTGCAGTGGTTGAGAATCTGCCTGCCAATGCAGGGGACATGGGTTCGAGCCCTGGTCTGGGAAGATCCCACATGCTGCGGAGCGACTAGGCCCGTGAGCCACAATTGCTGAGCCTGCACGTCTGGAGCCTGTGCTCCGCACCAAGAGAGGCCGCAATAGTGAGAGGCCCGCGCACCACGATGAAGAGTGGCCCCCACTTGCCGCAATTAGAGAAAGCCCTCGCACAGAAACGAAGACCCAACACAGCCATAAATAAATAAATAAATAAATAAATAAAATTTTTAAAAAACAAAAAACAAATTGGTGGTTACCAGAGAAGAGAAGGTTGGGAGTGGGGGTAAAATAGGTGAAGGGGATTAAGAGGTACAAACCTCCACTTATAAAATAAATAAGTCATGGGCATGTAATATACAGCATAAGGAATATGTCAATAATATTGTAATAATTTTGCATGGAGATAAATGGTTACTAGACATATGGTGATCATTTCATAATGTATGCAAATGTCAAGCCATTATGCAGTACACCTGAAACTAATATTGTATGTCAGTTATATTTCAATAAAAGATAAATAATTAAAAATTAAATTGTATGAGAAGGTTGTATAGCTTATATGCAAATACTATGCCATTTTATGTAAGGGACTTGAGTATCCTGGGATTTTTGTATTCACAGAGGGTCCTGGAACCAATCCCCTTCACAGATACCAAGGGACTGTATGTTCAGTTGATTTTCCACAAAGGAGCCAAGGTAATTAAATAAGTTAAAAATAATCTTTTTAACAAGTGCTGCTAAAACAATTGGGTATCCATGTGCAAAAAAAATAAAAAATGAACCTTGACCCATAGTTTCCATTATATATTTTTAAAACTTAAGATAGATTATAGACAATGTAAAACTTAGACTATTAAACTTTTAGAGGGAAAAATAGAAAATCTTTGTGACCTTGAATTAGGCAAAGATTTCTTAGATTCAACACCAAAACCATGATCCATAAAAGAAAAATATTGACAAACAGGACTTTATCAAAATTAACAACTTCTGCTTTTTAAAAGATATTATTAAGAAAATAAAAAAATCACCTACTGACTGGAGAAAACAGTTGTAAAACGCACATCTGATAAAGAACTTGCAACACAACATGTAAAGACTTCTCAATACTCAGTAACAAAAATCCCAAGTTTTAAAAATTGGAAAAAGATTTGAACAGATATTTCATCAAAGAAGAGACACAGATGACAAATAATCACATGAAACGAAGTTCAAAATTATTATTCATTAGGAAAATGCAGAATAAAACCACAGTGAGATACCACTACAATACCAAGAAGTGAGGATGCAGAGGAAGTAAAACTCTCACACTTCGCTGAAGGGGATGAAAAATGGCATAACCAGTTTGAAAAACATTTTGATAATTTCTTATAAGGGTAAATACATATTACCATATGACCCAACAATCCCACTGCTAGGTATTTACCCCAGGAAATGAAAACATGTTCTCATGCAAATCTGTTTGCCAGTGTTCATAGCAACTTTGTTCATAATCATCCAAAACGGAGGGAAGAAATTGTCCATCAACTGATCAACTGGTGAGTGGGTCAACAAGTCATGGTACATCCATACAATGAAAACGACTCAACAGTAAAAAGGAATCAACTACCAATACACATAATGATGTGGACAAACCTCGAAAGTATTTTGCTAAGTGAAAGAAGCCAAACTAAGGCTACATACTGTATGATTCCATTTATATGACGTTCTGGAAAAAGCAAAAGTATAGGGACAGAATTCAGAGCAGTGATTGCCAAAGGCTAGAAATGGGAGGAGAGGATTGACTATAAAGGGACATGAAGGAACTCGGGGTAGTGGAATACTGTGTCTTGATTGTGATGGTGGCTACAGAACCTTATACCTTTTAAAAGCTCGTTGAACTGTAATACCTAAAAAAGATAAATTCTACTGTATGTAAATCATACCACAATAGACCTGAATTAATTAAAGTACAATTATCTAACAAAACAAGCAATATGCTAATAGGAATAAAATGAATAAATCTAACAAAAGATATGTAAGACCTTCTTGAAAAATTTATATAACTATTGAAATTTATTTAATTTTACATCATGGTCATGGATAGAGACTTAATATCATAAATATGCCAATTCTCCTCAAATTAGTCCATGAATGCATACCATTCCAATAAAAATCCCAACAGGTTTTGTCATGGAAATCAGCAAGCAGATTCTAAAATGCAATGAGATTCTGAGACTAAATGAGATTTTGAAGAACCAAAATTAGATGAGGGTTTCACATACCAGGTCTCACATATTGATACTAATTAAAAAGTTATTGAAATTAAGAAAATGTGGCTTTGGCACAAATAGAGCAATGAGAAGAGAGCCTAGGAATGGAAACTTTATTAGAGTGATGGCATTATAATTCAGTGGGGAAGGATGGCAAGGACAAGTGGCTATCCATCTGGAAAAAGTTAAATTCCAACTTCACACCTTACACAAAAACCAGTTCTAACTGGATGAAAAACAAATATGAAAAGCAAACTTTTAGTTTTTAACACAAAATACAGGAGGCTGTCTTTATGACCTTAAGAGTAGGACAGGATTTCTTAAAAAGACACAAAGAGTTTGATGAATCTGAGATCAGATTTAAATTTCTATAGTTCAAAAGTAAAGGGAGAAGGAGGCGAGTCCGCGCGTGCGCGTCCCGCGTGTCTGGGTCGTGGAGCCGTCGGCCGCGGTCTCCTGCGCAGATGGGCTCAGTGGCCTAGCGCCCCGGTCCCCGCCGTCAGTGATCGAGCGCCGAGGCCCGCGAGGGGTCGCCGCCGAGGTTTCCACCAGCCCACAAGCAAGAGCATGGCAGTCATCCCCTCCAGCGGCTCGCTCGTGGCCACCCACGACTACTACCGGCGCCGCCTGGTCTCCACTTCCAGTAACAGCTCCTGCGGAAGTGCCGAGTACCCTGGGGAAGGCATCCCCCGCCACCCCGGTCTCCCCAGAGCTGACCCGGGACGCTGGTGGGCTAGCTTCTTTTTCGGGAAGTCCACTCTCCCATTCATGGCCACAGTGTTGGGGTCCCCAGAGCAAACCAGCCCAGGCCTCCACCGGCATGATCACCTGTGACCTGGCTCGGAAAGCTGTGGGGAAGCAGCAGCCTGGCGGCCAGCCTGGCCAAACCAACTACAAGCCCCCATCCTGAGTGGCCACCACCAGCCGGGCCTCCTCCCAAGGCGCTAGGCTCATCAGAGCCCCGCCTCCTTCCCCTCCCTGAGAGTCAGCAGGCTGCAGCCAACAGAAGCAGTTGGGTTTTTAATATCAAAACAGCAAAACACCAAAAAGGAAGTTGAGAGAACTCCACTCTACTATCCAAGCCACATGAGAGCCTTCCTGGCACCCCCTAACCTGTGCCTTGCACCAAGTAGAAAATAAACTCCAAGCAGCCAGCAAAAAAACAAAAAAACCAAAAACAAACAAACAAACAAAAAGTAAAGGGAAATAACAAGCCACTGACAGAAAGAGGACATTTGTAACATATGTGATTGACAAAGAATTCGAATTTCAAATATCTAATGAATGGCAAACCAATTTAGAAATAGGAAACTATGTTACCAAACCTGGTTCATTCGCTGGACAGGCAACAGGCCAAACACTGAGACGCTAACGTTTGCAGCAGAGAAAAACTATACTCACGAGGCGGCCAAGCCAGGAGAGGGGAGAATGGATCTCAAATCTGTCTCCCGGAAGGGGAGGGGCACAGGATATTGATGGGATAAAGCTGAGGCATGGAGGGCACGGGGAAAGGTGATAAGGTGATCGGAGAAAAGAAAAAGTGAGGCAATTGTCCTTCTGCACAGGTGCAACTAAGCTGTGGCTTCTTCACGGGACACATGTTCAGAAAATGATGGTGTTATTACCATGCTCTGATGGAGTTTTGGGCCCTCTGGCATCTAAAGGTCCCTGAGTGGACACTCACGCATGCCCAGTTGGAGGGTCAGTAGTCTTAGTCTCATCTGGCTCAAGCTCGAACTGGACACAGCTGACTCCAAGTTACTAAAAAAACAACTTGGGCAAATATCTTTATTATTTAGGCTGCATGAAGCTTGGAAGACATGCAAACCTTCTGCAGCAACAGTTAAAGTGAACTTGATCAGTGAGCGCAGGTTACAGGTGTAATGGATCTAACTAATGATTACCCTTGGTTTCCAATATTCACAAGATAAATACAAAGAGGCAGTTCACAGAAGAGAAAACCAAAATGGGCGAAACATGAGACATGCTCTTCTCTCTAGCAATCAAGGACATGCCAATGAAAACAGTCATTTTCACACACATCAGATTGGTAAAAATTTAAATGTTGGAGGCAAAGTGAACAGTGGTGGGAGCGTGTCTTGGTACTGCTTGGAGAACAATTAAATATAATCTCCAAAATTTCGAAGTGCACATACTCTGTGACCCAGAAATTCCACTTTTAGGTATATACACTAGAGAAACTCTTGCACACGTACCCAAAGAAACATGGGGAAAAAATGTTTATTACAGCATTATTTACAATAGTCAAAGACTGAGAATAACGTAAATGTCCATCAATAGGAGAATGAATAAGTGGATCATGGTAAATATTCACATTGAAATATTTAACAGCATTTAAAATGAATGAACTCCAGTTCATCTATCAACACTGGATAAACCTCTCAAAATCATGGTGTAAAGTTAAAAACGGTTCTGACCCCAATTCCAATGAGTGTGGTGTGAGGGTTTTCCCCACACACCAAGCAATGCTCAGACACCAGCTGAGAATAACTCAGTTCTGACACTACTTCGAGACAGGGTCAGATTCCACAGGGTAAGGACTCAGTCCTGCAAGACTACTCCTCCCACCATACCACCACTTCAGATGCCAATCACAAGTTCAGGTTGTCACCTGGGCTCCTGACCCATCAGCTATAGGTCAGAGGCGCCAACATCCTCAGGTTTGATTAATTTGCTAGATCGGCTCACAGAACTCAGAGAAACATTTTGCTTCCTAGATCACCAGTTTATTACAAAAGGACATATAACTCAGGAATGGCCAGATGGAGAAGATGCTAGGGCAAGGTAGGGGAAAGGGCAGGTATCTCCCATGCGCTCTTGGAGCACTCGCCCATCCACCTCCACATGTTCACCAACCCAGAAGCCCTACAAACCCCACCCTTTTGGGGTTTTATGGAGCATTCATTACATAGGTATGATTGAGTAAATTTTGGTTATTGGTGATTAATTCAAACTCCAACCCCTCTGGTCGCCACAGAAATCAGGGGGTGAGGTCATGATTCGTTCCCCTGGCAACCAGCCCCCATCCTGAGGTGCTTTCTAAAAGTCACCTCATTAATATAAACCCAGCTGTGGTGAAAAGGGGCTTGTTATGAATAACAAGATGCCCATTTCACCTTTATGGCTCTGAAACAATTTCAAGAACTGAGGATAAGAGACCAAATATTATAACAAAAAATGCTCCTATTGCTCTTACGGCTCAGGAATTTCCAAGGGTTTTGGGAGCTGTGAGTCAGGAACTGTGGAGGAAAACCACATATATATGAGAAATATGTTTTGG
This sequence comes from Balaenoptera acutorostrata, assembly GCF_949987535.1. Taxonomy (NCBI): domain Eukaryota; kingdom Metazoa; phylum Chordata; class Mammalia; order Artiodactyla; family Balaenopteridae; genus Balaenoptera; species Balaenoptera acutorostrata. The sequence continues at coordinate 7,017,058 of NC_080078.1, forward strand.
TCATCCAAATGACCAAATATATATATTTCTTATCAATCACAATATTGCAAGAATAAGAGGCAAGTTGCAAATGAATGTATCCTGGAAGATACCTTGCATCAATCATCCAGTCCCCAGGGGCCCAAAGGTAAAGCCTGGGCTTTAGCCAGCCTCCAAATCTCTGGTGACAAGAGACAAAGCCCGGGCCAGAGCAGGATGGAGATCAGATGAGACCTCTGCATAAAGCCAGGACCCCTAAATCACTGACCCTCTGATAGTGAGCCAGAAGAAAAAGAACTGCCATGAAGGGGGAGGTAGTGGAGATTGATTCTTCAGCCATAGCTTTAGAGAAAAGCATGAAAAATATCTTCCAGAGCATCCCTAACCTTCACCCACACTCTCAAGGGTTTAGGCCAGAATTCACAATGCCTGTGAGCCTTAAAAAATACAAAGCTGAAATTTTCATTTAAAGTGACCCTCAATAGGTAGTATACCTGCACCCAGCAGATGTAAACACAGATCCCCTCTGGAGGAAGGCACTTACATCTAGGTCTCAAAGAATTCCCACAGATTAGGTTCCAAGTAAGATGAAATATCAATTTAAAAACCATCAAAAACAACAACAACAACAACAACAAAAACCATCAAACACAATAAAACAAGTGATCATGAGCAAAAGAACTACAGAAACAACTGCAAAGTTAAGTCTTCAAAGACTGCTGATATTAGTATTAGATGGCATCGTTCATAAATCAATAGGTTTAAAGAAATAAAAGAAGATATTGGAAGCATGATGAAACAAGAGAATGTAAAACTGACCAGGCAGATTTGGGGGAAAAAAACACAAATAGAAACTCTACAAATGTAAAATATAAAAATTGAAATAAAAGAGTAAATGGGTACATTAAACAGCAAATTAAATGCAGCTGGAGATAAAATTTGTGGGTTGGCTTAAGATAGGTCCAAAGACACTGTCAGAATGCAGCATGGATGCACAGGGAGGGAAAATATGAAGGAAAAACAAGTCAAACATAAAAGAGTAAAAAATCTGATGTGTCTAACTACTGTATAGCACAGGGAACACTACTCAATACTCTGTAATGGCCTATATGGGAAAAGAATCTAAAGAAGAGTGGATATATGTATATGTATAACTGATTCACTTTCCTGTACACCTGAAACTAACACAACATTGTAAATCAACTATACTCCAATAAAATTTTTTTAAAAATTCTGCTGTGTCTAATAATACGACTTCAGAAAGAGAGATTAGAGAAAATGGGAAATAAGCACTATTTGACAAGACAATGAATTTTCAGGAAGCCCAATAAATTCACCAAGCAAGCATAATAAATAAAAAGAAGTCCACAACTATAAACATTCTAGTCTAACTGTAAAATACCAATGACAAAGAGGAGATGTTAATAGCAGGCAAAATGAAAAATCAGTATCTACAGAATGAGCCAGCTACCTCCTCACTGGAACCCAAAAGACAGTGCAGTGTTATCTCTAAACTGTTAAGAAAAATAAGTCAACCTAGAATTATTTACACAGATAAATTATTTTCAAGAACACTAGCAAAATAAACACATTTCCAGACAAAATAAAAATAACAGAAAGAAGTAAGGTCTGAGGTGCAAAAGGGAATGGTGAGACAAAAGAAGCAAGGATGTAGGTAAATCAGAAGTAATACAGAGCTTTGAAGAAATGTCTATTTAGGTCTTCTGCCCATTTTTGATTGGGTTGTTTGTTTTTTTAATATTGAGCTGCATGAGCTGTTTATATATTTTGGAGATTAATCCTTTTTCTGGTGATTCATTTGCAAATATTTTCTCCCATTCTGAGGGTTGTCTTTTCATCTTGTTTATAGTTTCCTTTGCTGTGCAAAAACTTTTAAGTTTCATTAGGTCCCATTTGTTTATTTTTGTTTTTATTTCCATTACTCTAGGAGGTGGGTCAAAAAAGATCTTGCTGTGATTTATGTCAAAGAGTGCTCTTCCTATGTTTTCCTCTAAGAGTTTTATAGTGTCCAGTCTTACATTTATGTCTTTAATCCATTTTGAGTTTATTTTTGTGTATGGTGTTAGGGAGTGTTCTAATTTCATTCTTTTACATGCAGCTGTCCAGTTTTCCCAGCACCACTTATTGAAGAGACTGTCTTTTCTCCTTTGTATATCCTTGCCTCCTTTGTCATAGATTAATTGACCATAGGTGTGTGGGTTTATCTCTGGGCTTTCTATCCTGTTCCATTGATGGCCAAGAGGCACAAGAAGAGCTGCTCAACATCACTAATCATTAGAGGAATGCAAATCAAAACTACCATGAGGTATCACCTCACACCAGTTAGAATGGGCATCATCAGAAAATCTACAAACAACAAATGCTGGAGAGGGTGTGGAGAAAAGGGAACCCTCTTGCACTGTTGGTGGGAATGTAAATTGATACAGCCACTATGGAGAACAGTATGGAGGTTCCTTAAAGAACTAAAAATAGAATTACCATATGACCCAGCAATCCCACTACTGGGCATATACCCAGACAAAACCATAATTCAAAAAGACACATGCATCCCAATGTTCATTGCAGCACTATTTACAATAGCCAGGACATGGCAACAACCTAAATGCCCATCGACAGAAGAATGGATAAAGAAGATGTGGTACACATATACAATGGAACATTACTCAGCCATAAAAAGGAACGAAATTGTGTCATTTGTACAGACGAGGATGGACCTAGAGACTGTCATACAGAGTGAAGTAAGTCAGAAAGGGAAAAACAAATATCGTATATTAATGCATATATGTGGAATCTAGAAAAATGGTACAGATGAACCGGTTTGCAAGGCAGAAATAGATATACAGATGTAGAGAACAAATGTACGGACACCAAGGGGGGAAAACGGTGTGGGGGGGGGGAGTGGTGGCAATATAAAAAAAATACCTCTATAAAAAAATTAAATTAAATTTTAAAAATATAAAATAAAATTCAAAAAAAAGAGTAATACTGAGCTTATAAGACAGTAACAACGATGTCTAATTTGTGGGATTGAAAATATCAAGGTAGTAAAGCAATTATACTCCAATAAAGATGTTAAAAAAAAAAAAGAAAATATCAAGGTAGGAGTCCCAGGTCTGGTTAAGATGAGTAAATACACTCCACCCTATATCTCCCCCACTGATTACAACTAAAACCCTGGACGAATACATGAAGCAACAATTGGAAGACCCTGAAAAGTAAGGACTAGCAGACAGATTGGAGAGAGAAATCAAAACTCATGGAAGGGTATGGCAGTGAGTTTATGGTTTGGTTTGGTTTGATTTCCTCCCATATCTCTCAGCTCAGACTCAGCGCATCCTGAATCCCAGAACTGCATAGCAGGCACAGGAAGAAAAAGCTCCCACAAAAACCCTCCTTCTCCGATCAGAGGACTACTACAGAGAGACAAGGAGGAGAACCTTGGTTTTATTTTGTAATCCTACCCAGCTCTGCCCTAAGGTAAGACCCAAAGATGCACTCTCACGGCAGTAGTGGCAACCCAGCTGCGGACGCGGCCATGCTCACACTGACAGAAACTATGAGAGAGAAAAAAATCCTTCTCCCTGACCACAGAAACTAGGAAAGAGAGCCCTTGTTGTTGAAAGAGCCTGGGAGGCACTGCCCTTGCTTTTCTCTCTCCCCTCCCTCTCACTGCTTCTCCTAAAGGCAGACGCAGTTACAGGAAGGGCATGCAAGAAGTGATGAGGAAGCTAAAACCTCGGCTTTCTATCTTTAAGAGGAGGAAGCTTGAAAGAGGAATTCCATCAGCTGCATATGCAGCCCATGTCCAAGATACACATACATGGAACTGATCCTAAAAACATACTAAAGGCTTCGAGAACTAAACTGTGCTGTAGATCCCCACTTAGTCCCAGGGTGGCCCATGAGCAGTGGAGGGGCAGAGGGAGAAGGAGAGGAAGCGGGGGTGGGATGCACACACAGGACAGATACAAACTCCACAGCCAAGTTTTTGAAAATGGAAATGGCTTTGGAATCACAGCCCATAGAAGGCATGTTGGGACTTTGGGCTGAAGTTAGTCAGCTCAACTTGCTGCCAAAACAGAGAAATCAACATTCTCCGAAGATTGTAACAGGACCCAGCATCTCATAGAGCAATAGTTAAAATGTCCAGGATGTAATCCAAAATTACTTGAGATAGAAAGAAACAGGAAAATCTCAACAACCCACAAGGCAAAAGACGCACACCTCGAGATGACACAAATGTTGGAATTGTTAGACAAAGACTTTAACACAGCGATGACAACCTTGCTCCACGAAATAAAGGTGAACAGTCTTGAAATGGATGGAAAGACAAACATCTTAGCAGAAAATATAACCCATAAGAAAGAGCCAAATGAAAACTTTAAAGCTGACAAACATGATCTTGCTGAAACAAAAAGCTAATTGGAAGAGTTCAGTAGCAGAACTGAGATGACAGAGGAAAGAGTCAGTAAACTTAAAAACAGATCAAAAGAAACTATCCAACTTGAACAGCCAGGAAAAATAAGACTTATAAAAATGAACAGAGCCTTAGAGACCCAGGGGACAAAATAAAAAGGTCTAACATATGTGTCATCGGAATTCTGGAAGAAGAGGAGATAGAGATCAATGCAGAAAACAGTATTTGAACAAACAATGGTTGCAAACTTCTCGGGCTTCCCTTGTGGCGCAGTGGTTAAGAATCTGCCTGCCAATGCAGGGGACACGGGTTCGAGCCCTGGTCTGGGAGGATCCCACATGCCGCGGAGCAGCTGGGCCCGTGAGCCACAACTACTGAGCCTGCGCGTCTGGAGCCTGTGCTCCACCAACGGGAGAGGCCGTGACAGTGAGAGGCCCGCGCACCGCGATGAAGAGTGGCCCCCGCTCACCGCAACTGGAGAAAGCCCTCACACAGAAACGAAGACCCAACACGGCCAAAAATAAATATAAATAAATAAATAAATTTATAAAAATAAAAAAAAAAAGAATACAGCAAATAAGGAAACATAGCCAACATGAGTGCAAAGCACCCGACACCCAGGAAGTGGGAGATGTCATCCCTGCCTGTTTCAACTTTGTGGGGCCTGGGTCTCCCTCTACTTGATTCACATAGTGAAGCAAGCTGAGAGTCTTCCCTTCCCAGCTGGACTCTAGTTCCTGGAGGGCTCACTGCACGCCTGCACCCAACCAGGGCAAGAGAAGCCTTCTCTGGGCCCCTCCCTGCCTGCAAAACAAGAGGAAGTAAACAGAGTGCTGATGTCAGCAGAGGCCCGTGGACAGCCCATGGGAAAGAGCAGAGACCAAGACCTTGCCCTTCGTCCCTCCCCCTTCCCTGTGCTCTTTCTTTGCCTCGTGTGTCCTGCCTCACCTCAGGGGCCACACTCACATCCCTCCTGCCTTTGTTTCCCCAGACCCTGAGAAGTGGCCAGCTGAATGAAGCACAATGAATGACCCTCCAGGATGGGCTGTGGAAGGAAGGGGAAGTGAGGGAGGTTAACGGGGGTGGTTGGTGGGGGAGGGGCAATCGGGGCAATTTTGGGTAAGCGCCAAGCTCATGAGGCAGACAAACCTGAGTGTGGTCCAGATCCAGACCTGGAGGGAACCAGAGTAAGTGAGGTCACCTCTCTGAGCCTCAGTGTCTTCCTCCATCAGATGGGAATCAAATTCCTTTATCTCACAGGATTGCTGTGAAAAGTAAATGTAACACACAAAGCAAGTTCCCAGCATCAGTCCTTGCCCCAGGGCAGTGGTTCTCAAACTTCAGCAGGTCAGGCTGGGGCCTGAGAATTGGCACTTCCCACAAGTCCCAGGTTGATGCTGCTGGTCAACACTGTGATACCAGTGAATGGTATGACTATGTCAAACGGTAGATGTATGTTCACCTTTTTAAGGAATGGCCAAAGTAGTTGTACCATTTCACATTCCCACCTGCTGTGGATGAGAGCTCTGGTTGCTCCACGTCCTTGCCAACAGTTAGTATGGTTGGTCTATTAATGTTAGCCATTTAATAGATGTATGGTGGTATCTCATTGTGGTTTTCATTTGCACTTCCCTAATGACTTATGATGTTACACATCTTTTCATGTGCTTGTTACCTATGTATCTTCTTTGATGAAGTATCTATTCACATCTTTAGCTCATGTTTTTTTTTAAATAAATTTATTTATTTTTATTTTTGGCTGTGTTGCGTCTTCATTGCTGCGCGCGGGCTTTCTCTAGTTGCGGCGAGCGGGGCTACTCTTTGTTGCGGTGTGCAGGCTTCTCATTGCGGTGGCTTCTCTTGTTGCAGAGCACAGGCTGTAGGCACGTGGGCTTCAGTAGTTGTGGCACGCAGGCTCAGAAGTTGTGGCTCACAGGCTCTAGAGCTCAGGCTCAGTAGTTGTGGCACACGAGCTTAGTTGCTCCATGGCATGTGGGATCTTCCCGGACCAGGGCTCGAACCCGTGTCCCCTGCATTGGCAGGCGGATTCTTAACCCTGCGCCACCAGGGAAGCCCTAGCTCATTTAATTGGAATTTTGTTTTCTTATTAATCTTTGAGAGTTCGTTATATATTCTGGATACAAGTCCGTTGTTAGTTACATGATTTGCAAATATTTTCTCCCTATCTGTATCTTGTCTTTCACCTCCTTGACAGTTTCTTTTGAAGAACAGAAGTTGTTAATTTTGATGAACTCCAATTTTTCAATATTTTCTTTTATGGGTCATGCTTTGGGTGCTGAATCTAAGAAATCTTTGCCTAACCCAAGGTCACAAAGATTCTCTCCTATGTTTTTTTCTTCAGTTATATAATTTTAGGACTTGTATTTAGGCCTACAATTCATTTTTAGTGCATTTTTGAACATAGTCTAAGTTCTGTTGTTTTTTGTGTTGGTTTTTTTTTTTGTATATAAATATCAAATTGTTCCAGTACAATTTGTTTAAAAGACTATCATTTCTTCACTGAATTGCCTTTGCATCTTTGTTGGAAATTAATTGGTCATAAATGTGTGGATCTATTTATGTACCCTCTGTTCTGTTCCAGTAATCTATTTGTCTTCCTTGATGCCAATACATTTTGATTACAGTAGCCTTGTAATAATAAGTCTTGAAGTCAGGTAGTATAAATCCTCCAAATTTGTTCTTCAATTGCAAAGTTTTTTTGGCTGTTCTAGGTAGTTAATTTTCTACAGGAATTTTAGAATTGGCTTGTCAATTTCTACAAAAAAAACCCAAACCTACTGGGATTTTGACTGAGATTGTGTTAAATCTACATATTATCCGGGGAGAATTGACGTATAACAGTATTTAGTCCTCTCATGTGTGAAATCTCCATTTATTTGTCTTCTTTAATTTCTCTCAGTGATACTTTGTAGTTTTCACTGTTCAGATTTTGCACATCTTCCATCATATTTATTCCTAAGTATCTGGCATTGTTGATAATATTGTATATAGCATCGTTTTCATCTCAATTTCCAATTCTTTGTTGTTAGTATATATAAATAAAATTGATTTCTGTATATTGATCTTGCAAACCTGCTTAACTCACTAATGGTTCTGGTAGTTTTTTTGTAGATTCCATTGGATCTTCTACATAAATAACCAAGTCATCTGTGAATAAAGACAGTTTTACTTCTTCCTTTTCAATCTGGGTGGCTTTTGTCTCAATTACTATACCTGCAGGATTTTAATTTATGGAAGTGACTGACTGACAACTCAGAGAGGTCATTGAAAGAAGATTTTTTTTTTAAGATTTATTTATTATTTATTTATTTATTTAATTTATTTTTGACTGCGTCGGGTCGTAGTTGCAGCATGCGGGATCTTCACTGAGGCATGTGGGATCTTTCACTGCAGCGCGCACACTTCTCTCTAGTTGTGGCATGCGTGTTTTCTCTCTCTAGTTGTGGCACGCAGGCTCTCTAGTTGAGGCGCAGGAGCTAGTAGTTGTGGCGTGTGGGCTTAGTTGCCCCGTGGCATGTGGGATCTTATTTCCCTGACCAAGGATCGAACCCGTATCCCATGCTTTATAAGGTGGATTCTTTACCACTGTCCCCCCAGGGAAGTCCCGAAAGAAGATTTTTATTACTTATATTTCCCAAGGGGAGGGTGTACACCACCCCCTTATAGGTGGGGAAGCACCAGAGTCATTCAGGAGGCAGAAAAAGGATTGAGGATAGGGACTTCCCTGGTGATGCAGTGGTTAAGACTCTGCGCTCCCAATGCAGGGGGCCCGGGTTCAATCCCCGGTCCGGGAACTAGATCCCACCCATATGCATGCTGCAACTAAGAGTTCGAATGCCCAAACTAAGGAGCCCACCTGCAGCAGTTAAGACCCACTGCAACCAAATAAATATTCTTTTAAAAAAAGAATGAGGATAAAGAAAACAATCTTTATTATGTTTTCTGCAGGAAAAACAAGGCAGGACAAAAAACAGTTTAAGATTGGCTACTCTGAATAATTCTGGTGGGTGTTGGGCTATAGGTGCTTTCCTTAGTTGTCTGGCACCTGGCCCTGGGTTGATTTAGGGCAGGGGAAATATTGGGTTGCTGTGTGAGAGTTAGATAAAGGAGGTGGTATAGAGTATGGGGCCGGGAGTGGATAGTTTGTATATGAAAGGCGTGTTCCCAAGAAAGCCCTTTGCTATCTATCTCTAAGAATTAGCTAGATCTGGAAGGAGCAGTAACTCCCCGGTCCATGAGCAGTAACTCCTGGTCTCCCAGATGTCAGAGCATCAAGAATACAGAAAGTAAGAAAACAGAGTTAGTACAATTAGCCCTGTCATAAATGGATGCCAAACAGATAAATACAGAATCTAAGAAAATACAGCTAGAAAAATTTTATTTCTGTTTCTTGCCTTATTATATGGGCTAGAACCTTCCAGCACAACGAATGGAGATAGTGAGAACGCACATCTTTGCCTTATCACTAATCTTGGGGGGAAAGCAAGAGGAGGGTGAGATGCCATGGAAGGGGAAGAGGCTGGGGCAGTGACGGACGAGGCCAGTGAGAAGGGAGGATGGAAACTTGGGAGAAAGTGCGGAAGATCTAAGGCAGTGGTTCTCTCTCTCATGTGGTCCATGGCCCATAGCCCTCACCTGTCCCTGCTGCTATCACACAGTTTCTGACCTCTCCCTCATGTCTCCCTCATGTCTACCTGGGCTAAAGGGCTGCATTTAGGCTCTGCCCATCTTTGAATCACAAAACTCCAGGCCCTCCTCCTCCCACAAGCCTCCTCTGTGAGTAGAGCCACAGCACCAGGCTGAATCCCAGGCCCTCCCATGCCTACTGGGGAAGGGAAGATGAACAAACCTAGAGACCACGTGCCACCCCGAGCAGAAACCACACCTCACAAATCCTACCCTCATGGGGCTCCAACTGGGTCCAGGGGCCTGAACATGATGTGAAATGTGCAACTTGCATCTAAGGAGAACTTCTGTGGAAGCAGCGGGGCCTGAGGGCACCTGGACAGTGGGTGCTTGCAAAGGTTACCCAGAGCCTGTTTTGTAAAAGTTCTGTGCTGCCTAAGAGAATGGGCAGTGGCGCCCCCTGGTGGGGTCCAGCCCCCTCCTCCAGAGGCCAGGCAAGGAGGAGACATTCCAGGTCCCAAGCTAGTGGGGTGAGGCAGGAATAGAACCCAGATGTCTCCCCACACACAGGGCAGGTACCCTCTGAAGGCACTGCCAAGAAGCCGGTGGGTCCCTTTTCCTCTCTTCTGCCCCCCTTTCCAGCTGTTACCAATTCAGCCCAAGCATCTTTCACAGCCCAGAGGACTCCATGATATTAAGACTCTGTGCCTCATTTTCCCCCTGGGTAAAATGGAGATAGGAATACATTCATCACAGAATGTTGTAAAGCTGAAAAAGAGAAAATGGATGTTCAAGGCCTGACTCAGATAAGAGGGCTCCATGAAAGCGCAGAATCACTCTTCTCGGGCCTGGGAGGAGAGGTAAGAAAAATAGATGCAAAGGGAGGGTGGAGGCTGCTTGGCTGGCTATGGGAAAATTATGGAAAAAAACTATTAGAATTGGGGGAAAACTAAGAAAAGGAGAAAGGAAGCTGGTCTGTTTTTTTCCGCCTCCAGAGAACTAATGCCACTTCCTAATGAAATCATGTCTTCCCCTGCCCTCCTTCTACCCAGTACCAATGCCAACGTCATCCTGGGGAGGGGGTGAGCAGAGCCTCCATCCCAGCCAGCCCTGGGGGGTCACCAAAGTTCCCAGCCCCCAATCTCTCACCCCGCCCACCACCAGTCACAGGCGGGCAGGGCCTCCATCAGAGAGGGTCCCAGGGACTGTCACCAGGATGGCTCATGACTGCTCTGACCTTCATCCCCTCTGTCCAGGGAAGGCTCTGGATGAGCTGGGGTCGCACAGCTGCAGATGGAACCCCCTGAGAAGCGTTATTAAATACAGCCTCCGGGCTCACCCCCAGAGCTCCGCACTCACAGGGTGAGGCCCAGAGATTCTGTGGTGCAGCCAGGAGGAAGCGTCCAGAAGGAGCAGAAGGCCCGGTGGGCTCAGCAAGACTGGAGTTCAAGTCCTGGACCCGCCACCTCAGAGTCCTGGACGTGGGGCAGGGCGTGTCGGAGCCCCGGTGTCCTGCTTGTAGAGTGTGAGGACAGAGGGCCCTGCAGATCCAGTCTTGCCTCTGTGGGTGGAGGCGCGGCCTCCAGAAGGCCCACCCTCTGGGTAGGTGGGAACCTGCGCCCACCCTCACCTCCTCACCTCAGGGAGGGTGTGAGACTGCACACAGGGAGCAGAGCAGGGCGGGAGGGGCCTGGTGGGCCTTGGTTCTAGCTGGGGACTGAAGCGGGGCACTGCAGTGTCCCCTACCTGGAGAGGGAGAGACCACTAGCATGCTGGGTGCCCCTGGTGCCTGGGCTGGGGGCTGAGGCTTGACCAGCAGCAGCTTCCTCCTCCTCCTCCTCCTCTCTAAGGGGCTGTAGCTGGGCAGGGACTCAGGGCCGTGGACCTCTCCCTGAAGGAGCCTGAACTGGTCCTGCTGTCACCCCTTTCCCTGGGAGGAGAGAGACACTCCGAGAAGCAGGGAAAAGGAGAGAGAGACACACAGAGACACAGAGACTGACTCCTAAGGAGATGCCAAGGGGGTGGCAGAGGCAGGGAGCTGAGGGAGAGAGGCGAGGCCCCAGCTGGCCCAGGTCAGGACCAGCCCCTCAGGGTGCAGAGGGGGGCAGGGAGCCCTAGATCATGGTTCCCTTTGCACTGACCACAGAGAGGCCCTTTTGCAATATAGGAAAAGAAGCTGCATTGATAAAGGAAATGCCAGTCACGGCAGGGGTGGGGAGGTTTCAGGAAGGCCCCTACCCTCCTCAGTCCTCTGAAGGAGCCTGGTCGTCGCTCTCCTGGTGCTGAGATTCCCCGCAGGCGGCCCCTCCACAGGCCTCCCCTCTGGCCTTGAAGGCTCTGCTTGTCTTCTCATCCCGGGAGGAGGGCAAGGCCATGGGTCTGCCCTTGCTGCTGCCCCTGCTGCTGTCCCTGGCATCTCTGCAGGCAGGTGAGAGGCCGGGACTGTCCTGCTCTGCCCAGGGCCGCAGGGACCACCCCCCCGGGGAGGGGCTATGGCTGGGTGTCTGTAGAAGTGTCCCCTGGGGTAGCCGGCCAGGCCTCCCACCCCCAACAAACAAAGAGCTGGTCCCACAGTGCCGGGTCCCCCCAACCCCTCACCCTCCTCCCCGCCCCAAGCCTGGAGAGGGGCTCACCCAGGCCAGAGGGCCAGTCCTACCACCTGTCACACATCCCCTTGTAGGTGAGGGTGGCTGACGGTCTGGGGTCACCTTCAAAGTCTCTCCCTCTCCCTCCCTCCTCTAGGTCACTGGGCAGAACCCAATCCAAACACTGACTTCGGGATGAACCAACCAAAGAAACTTTCAGCCCCCAAGGGTGGCTCCATCCGCATCCCCTTCTCCTTCTGTTACTCCTGGGAATCAGCCACAGTTCCCAACGTGAGGATATCCTGGAGATGGGAACACTTCCATGGGGAGTTCATCTACAAGACGACCCCGCCGTTCATCCACAAGGATTTCAAGGACCGGCTCCTCCTGAACTGGACAAAGGGTGGGCAGAGCGGCTCCCTCCAGATCTCGAAACTGCGGAGGGAGGATGAGTCTACGTACTTCTGCCGGGTGGAGGTGGACACGCTGAAAGAAGGCAAGCAGATGTGGCAGTCCATCGAGGGAACTGCACTCACCGTCATCCCCAGTGAGTCCCGCTGTCCTGTCTGAGGCTCTTGGAGGCCACTGGGGTCTTGTCTCCCAGGCCTGGCCCAGGCCCCCTCTTCCTCTCTTCTCTCAAACTCCTCTCCCTGCCCCCCCTACTCCTCCCCAGGCCTCTATCAACCCCTTTTCACCTTAATCTTCCCAACCCTGGGCTGCCTCCCTTGCCCATCCTCCTCTCTGCCCTCCAGATCCAGCCCCCTCCCTCATCCTCAGGCTTCCACCCTCTGGGCTCCCAGCTATTCTCCTTTCTTGCTCCAAGCTGGGGCTGCACCTTCCCCTGTCCTCACCCCATGTCCTCCAGGTGACTTGACATCTTTGGGATACGGCCGCCTCCCCTTTGTCATGTGTCCATGTGTGGAGGCTCAGCTACCCCATGTCTGTCTCCCCACGGCCATGAGCTCAGCCCACACACACACAGTAGGTGTGTGGTGGCCACCAATGGTGGCCCGAGGCGTCCCGTGTCCCCATCACCTGTTTCCCATCTCCCCCTTCCTTCTGCTGCTCTGCTCCCCAGAACACGGCCCTCAACGCTCCCACCCCCACCCCATCTCTTTCCCATCTCCTCTTCCCCCGCTTCCATCCTCTTTACCTCCTTGCCGCCCCCCACCTCTCCCTGTGTGCTTCTCGTCCCACTGTCCCCGTTGTCCACCCTGATCTCGCTCCTCTGTCCTGGTCATGATGAGGCAGCAGCAGCGGTAACGGCAGCTCCCGCTGACTGTGCCCTGCGTCCCGGCTGGACACCTTGGCAGCATCAGCCCAGCTAAACCCCAGCTAACCTCCCCCACGACCCCGGTAACAGTCGGCCCTGCTGCCATCCTCCTGTTATAGGAAGGGAGACCAAGGCTAGCACAGCAAACACCTGCCCGAAGTCACTCCTGGTGCAGGTGGGGTTTGACCCCAGTTTAACCCCAGAGCCTCTTCTCTTAACCATGAGCCGCTTGGCCTCAGCTACTGACCTGATCATCTCGTTTTGACTATTTTTCACCTAATAATGGACGTGTAGCATCAACGGATCTCCCTCTCTCATTCAGTGGGGCGTTGGAACTTGAACCTCAGTGTATCTGACTCCAGGGCAGAGGTGAGGGGTTCTCTCCCAGGCACAGGCAATAAAGGGGTGTGTTGTCTGTAGATTATTTTTTTGAAAATCGTCTACATTTGTTTGCTTTTTATAATCACTTGTGCTGGCAATTCTAAGCAGTATCACTGATGAATTTCTGCTCCCAGCTGGGATGGACACTCCCCGTGTCTCCCCCTCGGAAAACCATTGCCCCTTCTTGACCACTATGCTGGTTTTAAAGCAAATAGATAGTGACTGACAACCTGAATTAAGCAAGACAGCCTTGGATTAATATTTCCTGCACCTCCTCCATATTTCCTTAAATGGCCTTTTTTGAGGGACTTCGTCTCTCCTTAAATCCCTCTTCTTCCTTTCCTAATTCTTCCTTCTTTTTCTCATTTCTGTGTTTCAGTCACATTTACTCTGAGTTTTTTCATCAGTAAGTTAATTTTTTTCAATTAATTCAATTAATTGGATGGTCATGCTCATTACTTTTTAAAAGATACAAGAAAGTAATAAAAAGAAATGTTTTAATCCCAGTGAAGTACCACCATGCAAAAAAATCACACCAAAGGAATATCTGTAGCAAACATAACTCATAAGTTTGAGATTGGCTTATTAATTTTTTTTTACAAACGGTTTACTTTTCTAGCCAAATCTAATTATCTAATCTCATTTGTAGTTTTTCTCTTTTATTTCTAAGCCGAAAACCCCACATCCCACTAGGGGTGAAAATATTTTTTCCTAATTTTTGTAAGATTTGATTACTTCTCACAATAAAATTCTTCAACATAGTGAGAATTTATTTTGGTATATGGTGTGAGATAAAGAACTAAGTTGATCTTTATACCAAGAAACAAATCAGTTGTCCTTACTTCATTTATTGAATATTTTTTCTTTTTTCCATTGATTCATAGGCCTAGCTTTTAAGTTCTTTTGTAGAATAGCATCCATTTCTGGTCTGTCTATTCTGTTTCACTAGTCTGTGTTTTCTTATATTAGTATGACACTGTTTTAGTTATTAAAACTTTATCATGTTTCAATGACTGTTAAGACTTTCTCCATCACAACCACATATTTCTTCCTCAAAAACTTTATTATTGTTGCCTGCCTATTCTTCCACATAAATGTTAGAATAAGTTTGCCAAGTACCTAGAAAAACGCTTATGTTGATTTTTTAAATAAGAATTGCATTAAACCTATAAAGCAATTGACAGAAACTGAAATCAGTATGATGTGCAATCTTCTCACTGAGGAACGGGTCCTATTTTATATCCCTCAGTAAACCTTTGTAATGTTCTTCCAAAGATCATGTAAATGCCTCACAAGACTTTTTCCTATTCTCTACTTTTATTATTAATGTGCAACATTTGAAAAAATGTATACTTGTTATAATTTTCATTTTAAAAGTAATGCATAAATTCTGGCCAAGATGCTGGGTTATATGCCCATGTTTACCTCCACTCCCTCCCAAAATCTACTAAAATGACAGCAAAGGGAATTTTTTAAGACAAAAACCCACAAGGACAAAGTATTTGCAATCCAGGTGAACAAAAACAAAATTTGGGACGCTGGAAACAGATAGACTAATGTAACTGGCTCAGGAGATCAGAGGAGTTAAACCCTAAGCCACCAGCAGGGACACCCAGAAGGAAGGCGATTTACACTGCAAAACCCTTTAAAGGGTCCAGAATGGCAGCTCCTAGTACTCGTGAAACTGGGGGTGGAAGGGGGTCTGATAACTAGAGGACTAGTTGAAACGTATTTAAGAAGCAGAGACACCTCCATACCCCCACCTACCACCCCAGCCAAAGAGTGGATATTTGCTTTCTACGATAATCCACAAGGGGTCTGGGGGGTGTACCCTGGGCCCTAACTGGTGACAAGGATTTAGTTCTTAAATCTGGAGATTTGGTGAACTGATGAGACCTTAAACAACTTGACCCCTGTGGGAGCCTCCCAGGATGCAGGTAGCCAGGCTGGTACCCACAACCCACCCACCAAGGGCAGAATATTAGGAGACTCTTCTCTGGGATATCTATCTGATGGGCCTGAAAAGATCTAGAAATCTAACAGATCACTCTACAGCCCACTAACTGACATGCCTTTTCTGCTATAACACACACAGCTTCCTGCATGCTGGGAGCCAAGGGGGTAAGGTGATTGGGGTCTCGGCCTTGCACCAAATCCCCTGCACTAAGGATTGTACCCTCACCTCAGCTGTGCCCAGGTTGCTTGAGGCTAGAGATGCTGTTTTAAAAATGATTGAACTAAACATTTAAAGAATGCTTTTCCCATGAAATGCAGAGAACAGAACAATCGGGGGGGCGGGGGGGGGGGAAAGGGCATCTGGAAGAATCCAAAATAATGAAAGGAGATTAAAATTTTCAAATAACTATCATCCTCAGAAAGTTAAGGAATTTCATGTATATAACACAAAAGGGTGCTTCACAAAGGAGCTTCTGAAACAAAAAAAGAAGTCTCGGAAATTAGAGGTATACTAGCAAAGATGGAAAACTCAATAAATGATTGAAAGATGAAGTTTGTGGAAATATCTCAGAAGGTAGAAAAAAATTCAAAGATTTGGATATTGTAGTGGGTTGAACAGCAGCCCCCCAAAGGTCATGTCCACATCCTAATCCCCAGAACTTTATACTGAATAATGTGAATAATGCCTTATGCTGTTGGAGATGTGATTCAGTTGAGGAATTTGAGATGAGATTATCTGGGATTATCTGAGTGGGCTCTAAATACTAATAAAAGTGTCCTTATAAGAGAGGGGCAGTGGGAGATTTGACACAGATGGAAGAGAAGGCAGTGTGACCACAGAGGCAGAGACTGTAATGAAGCAGCCACCAGAAGCTGGAAGAAGCAAGGAACAGGTTCCCCTTCAGGGCCTCCTGAGTGAGTGCAGCATGGCTGACACCTTGATTCCTGACTTCTGGCCTCCAGATCTGTGAGAGTAAACTTCTGTTGTTTAGAGTCACCTAGCTTGTGGCACTTTGTCATAGCAGCCATAGAAATATAATATAGGAATTATAAGGAAGGATAAGAAAAATTGAGAATTGGTCCAAGAGTTCCAACCCCTGAATAACAGGAGTTTTAAAAACAGAGAAAAAAGAAGCCCGTGGGGAAGAAATTATCAACAAAATTACTCTAGAAATTTTCCAGAATGAAAGAACCCAGCAAAATGGATAAAAATAAAGAGACCAACCCTGGGGCACTGCAACATGAAATTTCAAAGCACCAGGGATAAAGGAAGATCCAATACATTTCCAAGGAGGAAATAAACTGGCCACATAAAGAGATTCAGGAATCAGAGTGGCTTGACTCGCTCAATAGCAATAGAGGAAGCTGGAAGACAGTGGTTGAATGTTGTGAAATTCCAAGGGAAAATTATTTCATTTATTCATTTAACAAATGAAATAACAAGTACTGACTGAGTCCCTATTATATGTCAGGTCCTAATCTGGGCACTGGGATAAAGCAGTTAAGACAAAACAAAATGAAAATGTCCTTAACAATGGAACTTACGCTTGAGAATACAACAAAAAAAGCAAACAAATTAATTCTGTGTGTCAGGTGGTGGTGAGAAGAGAAAAGCAGGAAAATGGAGCAGAATCTGTGGATAGAGGGGCTGGGGGTGCTGCTTTATTCAGATGGAACAGGGAAGGCCGTGGGGATATTAGCCAGAGTCCCGGCAGGAGGCAGCTGCTCAAACAGGGTAACTGAGGAGAGTTTTAAGGGGGGCACAGGGTAGGGAACCAGTCAGGGACAGTGAGACACCTGGGACCAGCCACAGGCCTAAGAAGCAGGGGAGAAAGTAGGTACTGGGACCCAGAGAGGAGCTGTGGCCTCTGGGGAGAGAGAGTCCACATGCCCGTGATGGTTAGTTCTGTGTCCACTTGACTGGATACCTACTAAGACATTATTTCTGCGTGTGTCTGTGAGGGTGTTTCCAGAGGAGATTAGCAGTGGGTGGGCACCAGACAATCCCTTGAGGGCCTGAGTAGAACAAAAAAGTAGGGGAAGGACCAGCTTGCTCTCCACTTGAGCTGGGGCATCCATCTTCTTCTGCACCCAGAGATCAGAATTCGTGGTCTCGGGCTTTTGGAATCAGACTGGGACTTACACGATTGCCCCCGTAGTTCTCAGGCTTTTGGGTTTGGACTGGAACGACACCACCAGCTTTCTGAATCTTCCCCCTTGCAGATGGCAGAGTGTGGGACTTCTCAGCCATCATAATTGAAGAGGCAATCCCTCATATTAAAACTATTTCTCTCTGTATATCCTATTGGTTCCTGTTTCTCTGGAGAACACTGACTAATACAATGCCCATTAGGGAGGGACCCAAAGGCTATGCCCTGACTCACTCCCCTCTCCCCCTGAGCCCACGGCTGGAGTCCACTAAGACCAGCCTCCAAAGGCACCAAGCAGGGTGGAGAAGAGCTGGGGAGGGATCTGGAGAAATGAGCAAAAAAATCCAGCCTAAGCACAGATGTGCAGGAAGTGAGGGAGAGGTCTGGAGAAGAAGGTTCCAGTCAAGAGGGAGCAACAAGGGCAAAGGCCGTGAGGTGGGACAAGCGTGTCTGCAGCAGAGGAAGAGGTTGAGGGTGGCAGGAGGTGAGGGCAGAACAGGCAGGTTTCAGGTGGCTTTGAAAGCCAAGGAGAGAGCTTTTTTTTTTTTTTTTAAATATTTACTTATTTATTTATTTTTGCCTGTGTTGGGTCTTCGTTTCCGCGCGAGGGCTTTCTCTAGTTCCGGCAAGCGGGGGCCACTCTTCATCGCGGTGCGCGGGCCTCTCACTATCGCGGCCTCTCTTGTTGCGGAGCACAGGCTCCAGACGCGCAGGCTCAGTAATTGTGGCTCACGGCCCCAGCTGCTCCGCGGCATGTGGGATCCTCCCAGGCCAGGGCTCGAACCCGTGTCCCCTGCATTGGCAGGCAGATTCTCAACCACTGCGCCACCAGGGAAGCCCAAGGAGAGAGCTTTGACTCCAAGAGTGATGGGAGCAGGTGAGGGTTTCCTGCAAAGGAGCACCGTGATTGGATTTACAATGTAGAAGTGTCCCTCCGGCTGTTGTGTGGAGAATAAGACTGCACAGATGACCAAGGTCAAAGCGGGAAAAGGTGAGAGATGGTGAGGCTTGATTAGGGTGACAGCCAGGGCAGGTGAGAAGTTGCCAGATGCTGGTTATATTCTGAAGACAGAGCAGACAAGATTTGCAGATGATGGGAGAAGAGAAAGAAAGAAGTAAGGATGACTCTATGGCCTTTGGCCTGAGCATCTTGAAGGATGGCGTTCCATTTACTGAGAGGGGGAGCTGAGGGAAGAACAGGTTTGAGAAGAAATGAAGAGCTCTGTTTTGAACATCTTAAATTTGAGATGTTACCAGACAAACAAGAGGTGTGAGGAGGCAGTGAGATATATATGACTCCAAGTGCAGGGGGAGAGATGGCTGGATGTGTAAGTTCAGGAGTTTTCTGCGTATGGCTGGTGGTTAATGCCATAGGGCAGGATGAGATTATCTGGGAAGTGAGTGTAGAGAGAGGAGGTCCCAGCACTGAACCCTGATGGTTACAGGTGGGAACACAAGGAGGAATCAACAAAGAAAACTGAGACGGAGCTGCCAGTGAGGGAGGAGAAGAACAAAGAGAGATGGTGTCCCAGATGGCACGTGAAGAACATGTTTCATGAAAGGGAGAATATCAAACGCTGAGATGTTGAGTAAGTTGAAGAAAAGGGGGTGTAAGAGATCTAAATCCTGGATTTCAATAGTAGGAAGGACTAGATACTACCTAAAACAACAAGATCAAACAGTAGCAGTAAAAGCCAGTGACTTAGAAATATGAGGTTAATGCCAAAAAATAGCTAAAGTTGCTGAAAGTAGTTCCATCTGGGGAGTGGGAAAGGAGTGAGAAGGCTTATGCAGGGGGTGCTGTTTTTAAAACCTGTAGGGAATTTGTTGATTCTTTAAATTATGTGCCTATACAACTTATATAAAAATAAATATTACGTTTTAAAAATAATAAAAGTACTGGAAATACACACTTGTGAATAGTTTTAAAAATGGTCACACAGAGGGAATCAAATGAAAAACAAGTTCCTCTCTCCACTTTATCTCTCAGCCATTACCTCTTTCTGCAGAAATGTTCTCTCTACAGATGTAGATATAGTTACAGATATATAGAGATGGAACACAATAGAATCAAACTGCACACTTTTCTGCTCTTCAGCTTGCTATGTTTACTTCATGGACCTCAAGTATCTTTCCACTTCAACACATATACATCTACACCTATCTTTTTATTTTTTTTATTTATTTTTTTAAACATCTTTATTGGAGTATAATTGCTTTACAACGGTGTGTTAGTTTCTGCTGTATAACAAAGTGAATCAGCTATACATTTACATACATCCCCGTATCTCCTCCCTCTCGTGTCTCCCTCCCACCCTCCCTATCCCACCCCTCTAGGTGGACACAAAGCACCAAGCTGATCTCCCTGTGCTATGCTGCTGCTTCCCACTAGCTATCTGTTTTACATTTGGTAGTGTATATATGTCCATGCCACTCTCTTAGTCCCAGCTTACCCTTCCCGCTCCCCATGTCCTCCAGTCCATTCTCTATGTCTGCATCTTTATTCCTGTCCTGCCCCTAGGTTCTTCAGAACCTTTTTTTTTTTTTTAGATTCCATATATATGTGTTAGCATATGGTATTTGTTTTTCTCTGACTTACTTCACTCTATATGACCGTCTCTAGGTCCATCCACCTCACTACAAATAACTCAGTTTCATTTCTTTTTATGGCTGAGTAATATTCCATTGTATATATGTGCCACATATTCTTTATCCATTCATCTGTCGATGGACGTTTAGGTTGCTTCCATGTCCTGGCTATTGTAAATAGAGCTGCAATGAACATTGCGGTACATGACTCTTTTTGAATTATGGTTTTCTCAGGGTATATGTCCAGTAGTGGGATTGCTGGGACATATGGGAGTTCTATTTTTAGTTTTTAGAGGAACCTCCATACTGTTCTCCATAGTGGCTGTATCAATTTACATTCCCACCAACAGTGCAAGAGGGTTCCCTTTTCTCCACACCCCCTCCAGCATTTATTGTTTGTAGATTTTTTGATGATGGCCATTCTGACTGGTGTGAGGAGATACCTCATTGTAGTTTTGACTTGCATTTCTCTAACAATTAGTGATGTTGAGCATCCTTTCATGTGTTTGTTGACAATCTATATATCTTCTTTGGAGAAATGTCTATTTAGGTCTCCTGCCCATTTTTGGATTGGGTTGTTTTTTTTATATTGATCTGCATGAGCTGCTTGTATATTTTGGAGATTAATCCTTCGTCAGTTGCTTCATTTGCAAATATTTTCTCCCATTCTGAGGGTTGTCTTTTCCTCTCGTTTATGGTTTCCTTTGCTGTGCAAAAGCTTTTAAGTTTCATTAGGTCCCATTTGTTTATTTTTGTTTTTATTTCCATTTCTCTAGGAGGTGAGTCAAAAAGGATCTTGCTGTGATTTATGTCATGGAGTGTTCTGCCTATGTTTTCCTCTAAGAATTTTATAGTGTCTGGCCTTACATTTAGGTCTTTAATCCATTTTGAGTTTATTTTTGTGTATGGTGTTAGGGAGTGTTCTAATTTCATTCTTTTACATGTAGCTGTCCAGTTTTCCCAGCACCACTTATTGAAGAGACTGTCTTTTCTCCATAGTATATCCTTGTGTGTAGGAACTAAAGTTCAATACATATTAATTTAACCGTAATAATATATTTCCAATATACATTAGGTCCTTTACAGATGTTTTCTCACTTATTAAGACAATCATGTAAAATGACAAATACTGTTTGAATCCACTTCTATGAGGTACCTAGAGTAGTCAAATGCTTAGGGTCAGAAAGTAGAATGGTGAGTGCCAGGGGCTGGGGAAAGGGGGAATGGGGAGTTGGTGTTTAATGGGGACAGAGTTTCAGTTTGGAAAGATAAAAAATTTCGGAAGATGGATGGTGGTGATGGTTGCACGATAATGTGAATGCACTTGATGTCACTGAACTATACACTTAAATATGGTTAAAATGGTAAATCTGTGTTACATGTATTTTACCACAGTAATTTTTTTTTGATCCTGTGACTTAGTTGTCCCTATTTGTAGGTGATGAAATGAGGTTCTGAGCTCACAGCACTGATCAGTGGTAGGGTCAGGATTTAAACAGAGTGATGAGGATTCAAAGCTTCCAGCATCTGCCTTTGTTACTCCCCTCCCTGTGGGAGAGCTTCAGAGACTTGCTCCCCACCACCCCCCCCCACATTCCCCAAACTAGGGAACAAGATGTGACAGCTTCACCCAGATACCTCCAGCCCTTTAGTGAAGAATTTGCATATTTCTCATGTCTTCCCAGCCACCAAGACAACAATTCAAGGCCCCACCACCACCAACACAACCATTCAAGGCCCCACCACCACCATCACCACCACAGCTGGCCTCAGGGTCCCAGAGAGCAAAAGGAGTTCATGGTCTTGGCCCTTGAGTACTGAAGCTACAGTCGGGTTGGCACTGGCCAGCGCTGTGCTCATAACTGCAATTGTGGGACTGATTGTGTACCTCAGGTGGAAGAGAAGCAAAGGTAAGTGGTCTGGGACCCCCAATCTCTCCCCAAGATTCCCAGCTGGGTGTTTCTCAGAACCCTCCTGCATCAGAATGACCATAGGTGCCCATTAAAAATGCAGATCCCTGCTGGGCTTGAGATCTGAGCTTGGGAATCTGCATTTTTAATGGTCTCCTCAGGTGGTATTTGTGTGTCAAGTTTGGGAACCACTGCTCAAGACCAATCCCTCTCCACAAATCTGATCATTTCCAGTTCTTTTCATTTGACTTAATCATTTCTCATTTGTCCCCACCTTTTGGTGCAAGGGTAGGGATGGTCTGCCCTGGGAAATTTAAGGAGAGAACAGAAGGGACAGGAAGGCGGCTCCACTCAGCAAGCACTGGTTGGACACCCATTTTCCAGGGTCTGGGTTGTAACTGGAGATGCAAAAGTAAATAAAGCATAGGCCCTGCTTTCAAGGAACTGGGGGATAGGAGGATATGGGGAAGACAGTTGCCTCAAGGGCTAATGGCCTCATTTGCAAAGAGCTATGGTAGGTTGGGAGGAAGGAGGGGTAATCAAGGAGGACTTCCCAGAGGAAATGACACCTGCAAAAAGTCTCAAAGAATGAAAAAGAATTAGGCAGGTGGTGAGGGTGCTATAGAGGTCACTGTCCTTCCAGGGGAAGGAAACCATGCTGGCAACTCTAAGTAGCTCACAGCTGTGGAGGAGGCAGGAGATGAGAGAAGAAGACCTTGGAAATCACACCCCAGAGCCTCTGATCCCAGCGGCAATGTGATAAAGCAATGTGGCTACCTCAGCTTGTCCTTGCACATACAGAGCCTGCAGTGGAAGGGCCAGAGGTGGGCCAGGCTGGGGTCACTCTAAAATTGTTATTTTAGCTCTGCAGAGCAAAAACCACAGTGGTTGTGTCCTGAGAGTGAGGATGAAGGTTCAAGATGTAGAGAAAATGTGACGTAGTCACTGAGGAAATGCAAGACGGTATTTGAGGATCAACTCAGATGAGAAGCCATAAATCTGTACAAGCATCATTGCACATGACTATGTTTTTTTTCAGCAGTATTCAACCATGCAGGTTTAGAAAGCTTTAGGAATTGCTGATTAAAAGTTGTGTTCAGGGAATTCCCTGGCGGTCCAGTGGTTGGACCCTGTACTTTCACTGCCGAGGGCCTGGGTTCGATCCCTGGTTGGGGAACCAAGATCCCACAAGCCGTGCCACGGCCAAAAAAAAACAGTTGTGTTTAGCTGCTAGCATCAGAGAACAGAAGTAACAGTGGGTTAAGTAACACAGAGGGTTATTTTTTTCCTCATCTAAAAGGATCTGGAGCCAGAAAGCAGAGGACACCGTCCTTAGGCTCTCAGGCTCCCACCTTTCTGCTCACTGTGCTGGATACTGACTTCTATCCTGAAGGCTGCTTTATGGTGCAAGATGGCTGCTAGGACTCCAGGCATTATTTGTGAATCTAAACAGGAAACAGGATGTAGGAGGAAAAGACAAAAAGACTATGACCCAGCTGTCTGTCCTCCTTTTAAAGAGCCTTCCTGAAAGTCCTACCTACAACTTCCCCTTATATCTCACTGGCTATATTTAGTCATAGGTCCCACATCTATCTGTAGGGAGGCACACTGCCACTCCAAATAAAATCAAGGTTCTGTAACTGAATAAGAAGAAGCAAGTGGATATTGGGATAAGCAAATAGCATTCCCTGCCTTAGGACACATCCAGGACTGAAGATGTGTCAGCAAGTGTGGCAGAAGGACAGGGGAACACAGGAGGTCAAGGAGCCAGTGAGAGGGCAGAGATGGAGAGTAGAGGGCTCAGCAGGGAGCCTGGATAACCTGAAAGAAAGTGGATCATCAAGAGACAAGAGTTACTGAGGTTAAGCACAGGTACAGAGGGATGATGACAAAAGAGAGCTGGAAGGAAAGACAGTAGTAGCATAAAAATGATACTAGCATTTACTAGGTCAGAGGTCTCAGCTCGAGTGATTAAAAAAAAAAAAAAGGCCCAGGGTATGGCTGAGTGGAGCAGAGGTCACTGGAGCTGGGGGAAGTGGGCAAGTCCAATGTGTTCAGAAGGTGAAAGGGCGCAGGGTGCAGGGAAGAGCTGCTCTCCTGATGGGTGTTGAGGACAAGGCAGGACAGGTGTGGGCAGCCTCAGGGTGCCTGCTAGGTGCAGGCTCAGGTCCCAGGCCCTTCCCAGGCGGGTTTCAGCCGAGCTGCTTCGCTGCTCTGGTCTCTCCAAGGATGAGCTCAGGGTGGGACGGGGCAGAGAAGGCAGGCAGGAGACCGGCCTCCATGGATGACACATTGACACACTGTTGGTCCCCCTACAGGTCTGCAGACTAAAGCCAGAACCCCAGCCAGGTGAGCGCTTCTCCTCCAAGGGGGGAGGGGGGTGCTGTTTTGTGAAGCAGGAAGTTTCCTTCTGAGAACAGCACTAGGGAGCCTTTCACAGCCCCTCCCCGACTGGACTCTCCATCCACACCCTCCCAAGTCCCCTAACAGGCCAGGCTCTTCACTTCCGGAGGCTCCAGCTCTTTAAAAAATCGAGAACAGTGGACCAGCACTTTCTCTGATTCTTTCCCGGAACATCTCCCTCTGTCTTTCTCTGGCTCCCCCTTTCCTCCTTCATCCCCAGTTCATCCTGGCTTCTCTCCACCTCATCCTTCCTGAACACACCTACCACCTCCACGTTCTGTCCTCTTTCTTGCTCCTCATCCAATCTGTCCTTTTCCCCGTGACGCGCGACCTCCAGCTGCTCCGCCCTCTGTCTTTTCTCGGAGCAACTTCCCTCCCGGCTCCCAGCCTGGCTCCCTCCCCCGGGCCCCAGCTCCCCTTCCTTTCCTGAGCTCTCACCCTCCTCATGGCCCCCCTCTTTCCTTTCTCCACCTTTCCTTCCACTTCCAGGCTTTTCCTTCTCGCAGCCCCTCCCTCCTTTCTCTCCCTCCTGACTCTTGACAGCTGCCCTCCTCGGACCCCTCCCCATGGCGATGGCGTCTCCTCTGGGGACCAAGGCCTGAGCACCGCCCAGGGGACCTGAGATTAGCTTCCTGGTTCTCATGCTCCAGTTTTAACTGAGGCGCTGCGGCAGAGAGGACAGGAGCTCCCCCTCCTGCCTCTCCTCCCTGTGCCCCTGCAGTAAAGCCGCTTCTCCAGAACAATCCACCTCAGTCAGCACTCAGGGACAGGGCTACACCACAAATGACCCCTCAACCCCGTCCAGGCGGCCTCCTTCTGAGAGCCTCAAACCTCTGCCTTCATCTTCCAAGTGTGTCCGGGCAGGTCACAGAGCCCCCACCAAGAGAACCAGCCCGATGCAGGTGGTAACTCTTTTCTGTCCAGCCTCTGACACATCGCCCCCCTCCTGTTCCCACACAGGGGATCCTTCCAAAACCCGGAGGAGAAATACGAGAACATTGGGAATAAAGGTAGGTCCTGCCGCCATCATCCCCGCTCTCCACCTGGGCCTTCCTTCCTCCCCACACACCCCCTCCCCACACACGTGCCCTCAGCATCCTCCTCTCTCCCCTGCCTCACCCACCCTCCCCCAGACCCTGTTCCTGACCTAAAGATGACCTCACTACTGGAGCCCCCTGCCCACTTCTCTACCCTTGCTGCCAGGCCACCTAACCCTGGCACATCTTGATTTTTTCTAGGACAACATGCAGGCCCCAAGCTGGACACCAAGGTAAGCAGCTCAGATTAGGTCCTGAAAGAATTAAAGGGAAGTTTGGAGAAGGTGGGGTGGAAGAACAGAGGGACTGTGGTTTCGGCAGGGCCTCAGCTGTGGGATTGCGGCTCTGAGATGGGACAGCTCCCCCTCTGCTGCCTAACCCCCTCCCCTTTCCATTCTCCCCCAGGATGACGACATCTTCTATGCCTCCCTCGCCCTCTCCAGCTTGACCTCACCAGCAGCGCCTCCCCACCCGCCTCCCCAAGAGGGCCCCCAGGAAGAGACGCTATACTCTGTCTTAAAGGCCTAAGGAGTGGGACTGAGTGAGGACCTGCTTAGAGTCAGCTGCACACAGGGATCTCAGTTCCTCATAATCACCCTGGACAGACACAGACGACTCAGAAGCCAGCAGGTGTTGAAGGCCACCAAGGACCTGAGAGACACACAGCCACCTGCTCCAGTTCCCTCTTCAACTTCCTAGCCCTTGACCACAAAAATAAAAGTCCCTGTACAATTTGCCTGAATGCATCTAAGGAGAAAGCTGACATCACCTTCAACTTCTGTCCTTCTTGCCATAAATGAACCATAATAGATAGCTCACACCCAGATCCCTCCCCTAGTCCTTTTGTTCAGTGACTGCCTCAGGCCAGGGACCAATAAATCCCCAAACACTGGTAGTCAGTCCGGAAGCGAAGGTTTGTCCCCCTACTTTAACCATTCTACTTTCCTTAGGAAGATAACTAGCATGCATTGTGTCAGTGCCTTACGTGCATCACCTCATTTCAGCATCATCAAGCACCCTATATGGCACTGGAGGTACCATCTGAGGCAGGATAACAAGACCCAGAATGGTTACGGTGATTTTCCCAAGGCCATGTAGCTAATAGGAGGCTGAGGCAGGATTTGAACCCAGACCTGCCCTTCTCAGTGTCCTTCTCCCAGGACTCGGGTGTCATCACCTTCCCAGATCCCTATACTGACAGGCCTCCCACCAGAAAGCACCAAGGGCCACAGTGACACGGAGGAGGAGGGAGAGAAGCCAAAAGAAAGCAAGTGGTTGAGACGAACCAAACCAACTAAACCAGTAACCTGGTTTATTAACATAAACTGCACAACTCCGACCTTAGCCAACCAACCTCACAGCCAATGAACAAGCCCAACATTTATCAGCTTCTCGGGGATCCTCTGAGAGGCTCTGCCTCCTGCTCCCACAGAAGGGATGAGAGAGCAGGAAGGCGGTGCGAGCCCACAGCTATTCCTCACAGGAGGCCACGGCGAGCCCCCCTGCGTCGTCTCTGTGCTCTGGCTCCTCCCTCTGCTCCGGCTCTTCTCCAACATCCGCCATGAGTTGCTCCAGGTCCAGGTCACTGGAGGCTCCATCGTCAGAGGGGACACTTCCAGCCTCCTGAGGCCGTGGCTCCTGGGGTGCAGGCCCTTCTTTCCCCACCATGGGACAGGCCCCGGGAGGAGCTGGTGGGGTCAGAACCTCTGGCACTATTCTAGCTTCTTTTTCCTCAGATGAGTCACTTACTGGGGCCTTGCTTTGGGGAGCTTTAAATTTTTTCTTAGGGCCTAAATGAAAAAGTGATAAAACTGAGAGCCTTATTGGGTCATCTGTCCTCACCTTTTACAAGCCAAACTCCTAAATTTCTATTACCAAAACAATCTCTGGAAAAGATGACCTTTCTTAATAGAAAGAAAATGGGGTTTGGAGTCAGAAAGACTTGGATCCACAGGCTAGACATGGGTCTTGAGCAAACTTTAAACCCTTTAAACCTCATTCTCCTTATCTTTAAAATGGCAAATATCCAGTCACAGAGATACTGAAAGAATTAAAGGGAACAAGTATAGAAGTATCTATCTAGCTGGCCCACAGAAATATCAAAAAATGTTAATTCCCACCTCCTTACCATTCTCTTATCCCTGAATGTCCCTGAATCAAATCAAATAATAACCACCAAATGTTTCTACAGTGTGTGCTGTGTTCTACAATTTGGATGACACCCTTTTGGCCAAACTTTTTTTTTTTAAGTAATGAAAAGCTGTGAAATTGTTAAAAAATGATCAAAGGAGGGAAAATGCAGACATGAACCTCATTTCCCCAGTTTTCCCCAAGTCTTGAGCCTTACCTGGCTGCTCAGGTTCTGAATTCCCATGCCCTTTTTTCCCTCCCATTATGGGTAAAGGTGGAGCTGCAGATTCATTTCCCAGAGATCTCTTCATTGTCTTCCTTTGCGGGGTCCCATCTCGTCCATGTGCTCCACCTGCATCACCCCCAACCCCCAACCGTGAAGGACACTGGTTTATTTCTCACTGAGTGACAGTATGGCTAGGGTCCATAGACTCCCCACATTTGGTCTCCGCCTTGCATCTTCTGCTCATTTTCAATCTAGTGAGTCCTCTTGGTTCCTTTCTTTTCCCCAAATATTTCTTTTATTTTTCCCCCGGGTCTTCTTCTCTTTACAGTTCACCTCAGAACCCGCCTCCTCCAAGAAGTCATCCTTCTTGGCTAAGAATTTAAAACATTCATTCCACCTTTAACCTAATATTTTATAATTCAACTCACAGAAGTGAGAAGGCTACAGCTTCCCTGACGACATTAGCATGAGTCTTGCTCATTTTCTCAGGTTCTGGAGCTGAGACGTCAGTAAGGCCCAGCCACATGCAGACTCTCCCACTCTGCTTCTGCCTTGCCTTAACTGTAGTACATGCCTCATTTCCAGCTGACTTGCTTACCTCTTTCCTTGGGTTTTTTGGTCTGAATTTTGGCTGGCTTGGGACCAGGCAAAGTTGGATCCTGAGAAAAATAAGGAGAGAAAAATAAGAAAATATAAATGAAGTCACATAATTGTGATTTAATAAAGTGGGATGCTACAGAAATGATGAGTGCACTTAAGGGAGTTCAAATTAGGTTCTGTGAGTCTGATACAATTTAAATCAATGACAGCACTTCCCTGGTGGCGCAGTGGTTAAGAATCCACCTGCCAATGCAGGGGACACGGGTTCGAGCCCTGGTCCAGGAAGATCCCACATGCTGCGGAGCAGCTAAGCCCGTGTGCCACAACTACTGAGCCTGTGCTCTAAAACCCACATGCCACAACTACTGAAGCCCACGCGCCTAGAGCCCGTGCTCCAAAACAAGAGAAGCCACTGCAATGAGAAGCCCGTGCACCTCAATGAAGAGTAGCCCCCCCTCACTGCAACTAGAGAAGCCCCCACACAGCAATGAAGACCCAACGCAGCCGAAAATAAATAAATAAAAATTTTTTAAATGTTTAAAAATAAATAAATAAATGACAAGAGAGATAAAAATGTTCATCCTTCCCATTCTATTTGTTATTAGTCAATGCAAGGCTTTATGAACAAGAGAAGGAAATAAAATTAGGCCACAAACATGATAAAAACTGGTAAATTAAAAATTAAAAGAGAAAGTGAAAAATCTACATTTCAGAGCTTCTAGTTTCCAGATCTACACACAAGGAGCTTGGAAGCTGTAACTGTGTTCTAACAACTAAAAACCTGAACAGACTGAAATACCAATAACTCTTCTTAGATCCATAAGAACGGTGAGGACACAGGGAAAACCTCTGCCCTCAAAACTGAAGATACACAGGCAAATACAGGGAGTCATGCTTATCAGAACATACACTCACAAGCAGAAACCACCAAGAGAACTAGTGTCAGGATAGGAAAACCTCAACAGTAATAAAGGAATTGCTCAGTGTGGACAAGTCTGAAAGTTAAAAACTCCAGGGATACCCAGTCATGGGGGACTTCCAGACTTTTTGTGAGTTTTACATCCAGGAGCTCAACCAGATTCTCACAGAAAATATCAAAGAAAAACTCCTTCATGCTTCCAGCAGGGAGAGGGGGAAAGAACCATTTTGAAATATACCAGAGCATTCTGTTCTTCTTAACAAAACCTACCCTCAGGAGAAACCAGTTAACCAGAGCCTAACTTACTAGGGTGTTAACAGAGCCTAACTGTCCTGGGGGTAGTGAAACACCCAACTTCAGCCCACTCTAATCATCCTGTCCCACCTAAGGGGGTGGGAAAAAACTAAGAAACACTGCGAAGTTTACAGTCCAGAGGCATAAGTTCATTAATAGACTTAGACCCAATCACAGGATATAGAACACTTCCCCTCCCCTGACACCTTACCACCACATTACTAAAGGTATATTTACAGCAGTACTTTTTACCTGGTACATCATATCTGGCAATCAAGAAAAAAACTACAAGGCATATCAAATGGCAAAAACACAAGCTGAAGAGACAGAGCAAGTATCAAAACCAGGGGCTTCCCTGGTGGCACAGTGGTTAAGAATCCGCCTGCCAATGCAGGGAACACGGGTTCAAGCCCTGGTCCGGGAAGATCCCACATGCTACAGAGCAACTAAGCCCGTGAGCCACAACTACTGAGCCTGCGCTCTAGAGTCCACGAGCCACAACTACTGAGCCTGCGTTCCGCAACTACTGAAGCCCGTGCGCCTAGAGCCTATGCTCCGCAACAAGAGAAGCCACTGCAATGAGAAGCCTGCACACTGCAACAAAGAGTAGCCCCCGCTCCCTGCAACTAGAGAAAGCCCGCATGCAGCAATGAAGACTCAATGCAGCCAAAAATAAATAAATACATTTTTAAAAAAAGTATCAAAACCAAACATGCTAGAGAATTAACAGATTGGAAATTTAAAGCAAATATGATTAACATGCAAAGGGCTCTAAAGGATAAAGTAGACAGCATTCAAGAACAGATGAGCGATGTAAGCAAAGAGATGGAAATCCTAAGAAAGAATCAAAAGGAAATGCTGGGGATCAAAAACACTGTAACTAAAATGAAGAATGCCTTTGACGGGCTTACTGGTAGACTGGTCACAGCTGAGGAAAGAATCTCTGAACTTGAGGATATCTCAAAAGAAACCTTCAAAACTGAAAATCAAAGAGAACAAAGACTGGAAAAAAGACTGCAATATCCAAAGATTGTAGGATGACTACAGAATGTATAGATATGTGTAATGGGAATACCAGAAGGAGAAGAAAAAGAGAAATATTGAAAACAATAATGACTGAGAATTTCCCAAATTAATGTCAGGCACCAAACCACAGATCCAGGAAGCTCAGAGAACACCAAGAAGGATAAATGCCAAACAGCCACACCAAGGCATATTATTTTCAAACTACAGAAAATTAAAGTCCTGAAAGAAGCCAAAGGAAAAAAAAAATCTTACCTGATATGCTAAGGAAGGGGAGAAAATGGAATCATATAAAAGCTCAATCAAAACCACAAAAGGCAGAAAAAGAATGGAAGACAAAAGTAAGAAGAAAGAACAAGGGCAACAAATAAAAAACAGTAGCAAATATTGTAGATAATAATCCAACTGTATTAATAATTACTTTGAACATCAACAGTCTAAATGACTGTCTAAAATGACCAATTAAAAGACACAGATTTTCTGAATGGATCAAAAAAGATCCAACTATATACTGCCTACAAGAACCCCACTTAAAATATAAAGACACATATAGATTGTAAAAGTAAATGGATGCAGAAAAATATACCATGCTAACACTAATCAAAAGAAAGCAGGAGTAGCTGTATGTTAATTTCAGACAGAGCAGACTTCAAAGCAAGTAAAGTTATCAGGGATAAAAAAGGGCATTACATAATGATAAAGGGGTTAATTCTCCAAGAACACATAACAATCCTTAAAGTGTATGCACCTAACAAGAGAACACCAAACTACATGAGGCAAAAACTGACAGAACTGCAAAGAGAAATAGTTGATTCCACTATCATAGCTGGAAATTTCAACAACCCTCTATCAGAAACGAACAGGTTCAGCAGGTAGAAAATCAGTGAGGACACAGTTGAACTCAACGACACCATCAATCAACTAGATATAACTGGCATCTATAGACTACTTTATCCAACAACAGCAGAATACACATTCTTCTGAAGCTCACATGGAGCACTCACCAAGACTGACCACTGGGCCATAAAATACAAATTAACAACTCTAAAAGAAAAGAAATCAGGGGCTTCCCTGGTGGCGCAGTGGTTAAGAACCCACCTGCCAAAGCAGGGGACACGGGTTCAAGCCCTGGTCCGGGAAGATCCCACATGCCATGGAGCAACTAAGCCCGTGCGCCACAACTACTGCACCTGCGCTCTAGAGCCCACTCGCCACAACTACTGAAGCCCACGCGCCTAGAGCTTGTGCTCTGCAACAAGAGAAGCCACTGCAATGAGAAGCCTGCGCACCGCAATGATGAGTAGCCTCCACTCGCCACAACTAAAGAAAGCCCATGTATAGCAATGAAGACCCAAAGCCGCCAAAAAAAAAAGAATAGAAATCATACTATGTCTGCTCTTAGACCACAATGGAATTAACAGAAAGATAACTGGAAAAATCCCAAAACACATGGATATTAAACAACACACTTCTGCATAACACATAGGTCAAAGAAGAAACCTTAAGAGAAATTTTTTAATATACTGAACTAAATAACATGAAAATACAACTTATCAAAATTTGTGGGATGCAGTGAAAGCAGTGCTTAGTGGGAAATTTATAGCATTGAATGATGTATTAGAAAAAAAGAAAGATCTAAAATCAATGATGTAGGTTTCAACCTTAGGAAACCAGAAAAATTAGAAAAAGAGCAAGTTAAATCCAAAGCAAGCAGAAGAAAAAATATAATTAGAGCATAAATCAATGAAATTGAAAACAGGAAATCCATAGGAAAAAATCAACAAAACTAAAAGTTGGTTCTTTGAAAAGATCAATAAAATTGATAAACCTCTAGGTAGGCTAACTAAGAAAAAAGAGAGAGGAAATAAATTAATATCAGAAATTAAAGAGGCGACATCACTATAGATCCCAAGGATATTAAAAGACTAACAAAGGAATACTACAAAGAATGTTATGCCCACGAATTTGATAACCAAGATGAAACGGACCACTTCCTTAAAAGACACAATCTGCCAAAACTCACACAAGAAGAAATAGACAACTTGAATAGGCCTATATCTAATAAATAAATTGAATCAGTAATTAATATCCTTCTAAAACAGAAAGCACCAGGTCCAGATGGGTTAACAGTGAATTTTACTAAACATTTAGTGAACAGATTATACCAATTCTCTATAATCTCTTTCAGAGGATAGAAGCAGAGAGTATTTCCTAACTGATTCTATGAGGCCAGCATTACCCTAATACCGAAACCAGACAAAGACATTACAAGAAAAGAAAACTATAGATCAATATGCCTGATGAAGAGATGTAAAAATCCTCAACAACATATTAGGCAAATCAAATCCAACAATGTATAAGAAGAATTATACACCATGAACAAGTGAGATTTATCCAAGGCATGCAAGGCTGGTTCAACATTCGAAAATCAATTCATGTAATCCATCACATCAACAGCTAAAAAAGAAAAATCATGTGATCCTATCAATAGATGCAGAAAAAGCATTTGACAAAATCCAACAACCATTCATAAGAAAAACTCTCAGTAAATAAGGAATAGAGAGGAACTTCCTCAACTTCATAAAGAATATATACACAAAACCTACAACTAACATCACACTTAATGGTGAGAAACTAGAAGCTTTCCCACTAAGATCAAGAATAAGGCAAGGATGTCCTCTCTCACCACTCCTTTTCAACATCATAGTGGAAGTTCCAGCTAATGCAATAAGACAAAGGAAATAAAAAGTATAGAGACTGAGAAGGAAGAAATGAAATTGTGTTTGCAGGTGACATGATTATCTATGTAGAAAATCCAAAAGTATCAACTAAAAACTCTAGGAACTAATAAGTGATTATATAGCAAGGTTGCAGGACACAAGGTTAATATACAAAAGTTCATCACTTTTCTACATACCAGCAATATACAAATGGAATTTGATATTTAAAAACACATTTATATACCATTTATATTAGCACCAAAAAAATTAAATAGTTAGGTATAAATCTAGCAAAATATATACAAGATCTATATGAGGAAAACTACAAAACTCCAGTGAATGAAATCAAAGAAGAACTCAGTAAATGGAGAAACAGTCCATGTTTGTAGATAAGAAGACTCAATATTGTCAAGATGTTAGTTTTTCCCAGCTTGATCTATAGAATCAATGTAATGTCAATCAAAATCCCAGCAAGTTATTCTGTGGATATCAGCAAACTGATTCTAAAGTTATATGGAAAAACAATAGATCTAGAATAGCCAATACAATATTGAAAGAGAACGACAAAGTTGGGGGACTGACCCCATCTAACTTCAAGACTTAGTGTAAAGCTACCATAATCAAGACAGTGTGGTATTGGTAAAAGAACAGACAAATAGGTCAATGGAACAGACTAGAGAGCCCAGAAATAGACCCAGATAAATATAGTCAGCTGATCTTTGACAACAAAGCAAAGGCAATACAATGGAGCAAAGATAGTCTTTTCAACAAATAGTGGTGGAACTACAAAAAAATTAATCTAGGCACAGACCTTACACCCCTCACAAAAATAAACTCAAAATGTATTATAGATCTCAGTGTAAAATGTAAAGCTATAAAACTGCTAGAAGATAACACAGGAGAAAATCTGGATAACCTTGGGTATGGCAATGAGTTTTTATGTATAACACTGAAGGCACAATCCATAAAAGAAATAATTGATAAGCTGGACTCCATTAAAATTAAAAACTTCTGCTCTGTGACACTGTCCTCGACAATGTCAAGGGAGTGAGAAGACAAGTCACAGACTGAGGAAAAAAGACTCATGATAAAGGACTATTATCTAAAATAAACAAAGACAAATGAACTTATTTACAAAACAGAAATAGACCCACAGATATAGAAAACAAACTTATGGTTACCAAAGGGGAAAAGGGGGAGGAATAAATTAGGAGGTTGGGATTAACATATATACACTACCATATATAAAATAGATAACCAACAAGGAGCTACTATATATCACAATATTTTGTAATAACCTATAAGGGAAAAGAATCTGAAAAAGAATATATATATATATGTATATATATATATATATATGGCACTGAATCACTGTGCTATACATATGAAACTAACACATTATAAATCAACTATACTTCAATAAAGTAAAAAATAAAATAAAATATACAAAGAACTCATAAAACTCAACAATAAGAGGGCTTCCCTGGTGGCACAGTGGTTAAGAATCCGCCTGCCAATGCAGGGGACACGGGTTGGAGGCCTGGTCTGGGAAGATCCCACATGCCACAGAGCAACTAAGTCCGTGCGCCACAACTACTGAGCCTGCTATCTACAGCCCACGAGCCACAACTACTGAGCCTGCGTGCTGCAACTAATGAAGCCCACGCGTCTAGAGCCTGTGCTCCACAACAAGAGAAGCCACCACAATGAGAAGCCTGAGCACCGCAACAAAGAGTAGCCCCTGCTCGCCGCAACTAGAGAAAGCCCGCGCGCAGCAACCAAGACCCAATGGCAGCCAAAAAAATAAAAATAAAATAAATTAATTAATTAAATAAATTTAAAAAAAACCCTCAACAATAAGAAAATAAACAACTCAATTTAAAAATGGGCCACACACCTTAATGGATATCTCACCAAAGGAGATATACAAATGGCCAATAAGAATATAAAAAGATGCTCCACATCATGTGTCATCAGGAAAATGCAAATTAAAACCACAAGATACCACTACACACCTATTAAAATGGCCAAAATCCAGAACACTGACAATACCAAATGCTGGCAAGGATGTGGAGCAATAGGAACTCTCATTCATTGCTGGTGGGAATGCAAAATGGTACAGCCACTTTGGAAGATAGTTTGATGGTTTCTTACAAAACAAAACATACTCTTACCATACAATCCAGCAATTAAGCTCCCTGATATTTACTCCAAAGGAGTTAAAAACTTATGTTCCCACAAAACCATAGTTATAGTGGCTTTATCCATAATTGTTCAAACTTGGAAGCAACCAAGATGTCCTTCTGTAGGTGAATGGATAAATAAACTGTGGTATATCCAGAAAAATACAATATCATTCAGCCAAAAAAATTAATAAATGAGCTATCAAGCCATGAAAATACATGGAGAAATCGTAAATGCATAGTTGTAAGCGAAAGAAGCTAGTCTGAAAAGGTTACACATACTGTATGATTCCCACTATATGGTATTTCAGAGAAGGCAAAACTATGGAGACAGTAAAAAAAAATCAGTGGTTGTCAGTGGTTGAGGGGTATGGGAGGAAAGGGATGAGTAAATGGAACACACAAAATTTTTAGGGCAGTAAAAATACTCTGTATGATACCATAATGATGTATATGTGTCATTATACATTTGTCCAGGCGCATAGAATGTACAACACCAAGAGTGAGTCCTAATGTAAACTATGGACTTTGTGTGATTATGATGTGTCAATGTAGGTTCATCAACTGTAAACAAATGCACCACTCCGGTGGGATGTTGATAACAGAGAAGGCTATACATGTGTGGGGGCAGGAGGTACATAGAGACTCTCTGTACCTTCTTCTCAGTTTTCCTGTTAACATAAAACTGCTCTTAAAAAGTCTTTAAATATGAAAAATATATGTATTTCATATGCCTGAAAACAGACTAAGGAAATAAAATAATGAATATCCTAAGTGTTCACACAGGGAAGAAAGGAGAGTGAAGAGAGGCAACCTGCTATTCTCTGAAATTGCTCCAGTAGGAACCAAAGAACTACAGTAAGAACTGAGATTATAATCAAAAAATAAGTTCCTAGAGATATGAGATATTAGAGAGAATAACTGAGGAGAGAGGAGACTCTCCTTCCCTGAAGACCCCCTAAGAGATAAAACCAGCCAGCCAGTCAGGGCTACTCTGACGCAGGGACAGGACGGTTCCTTAGAAAATATAAATCCATGCTAACCAGATGCCCTACAGCAATCTCCTAAAAGGAATCCCCAAGATCAATCTTACTTTTTTCTGTTGCTCTTCCTCCTCTTCCTCCAACTCTGACTCTTCCTCTAACTCTGACTCTTCCTCTTCTTTCTCCAAGCAGGAATCTAAGCTGTTAGCCCCAGAGAGCATTACGTCTAGAACAGGAATAGGAAGGAAAGGCTAAATAATTTATCTGATAAAATAGGTGATGAGTTAGTGGAGCTGATCCCAGAGAATCAGTCTTCTAATTCTGCCTTTCAGATCCAAGTCACATTTTCTCCACGAAATCTGATCCTAGATTATCATGGTTCCACCCTTTTCAAAGTCCTGTCACTATTCAACATGCACCCTCCCTCCCTACTCCCTTTTTTTCTCCATTCCTCTCTCTACCCATCTGTGCATCCATCCATCCTGGACACTTGGTCAATGGCATTCATGGAGAGCCTCCTATTACAGAATCCAGAACTAGGTTGATGATATTGGATATAAAATAAAAGCTTCAGTTGCTGCCCTCATGAAGGAATCCCTTCCATCTCTCTCTAGTCTTTAACCTCCTACTCATCCTACCTTTTCCTTCCCCACTGTTGTCAGATCCACTGTATCGGCTCCAGAAACCAAACAGGTTAACCCGCTCCTGAGGGAACCAAGAAACAAAAGCATCATCTACTACTCTCCCAGGGGCTATTTTTGTCCTCTGTCTTCAAGGTTTTTAGTTATAGAATTTGTATTCATATTCCATACCATTTTCACTTGAAATTTCATACTTTCTATCTAGATTTTTGTAGAGCTTAACTATTATAATATGTTATAATATTATAATATACAATATTATTATAACTTCTTTTTCCAGTTTGTTTATAATTCAGTTAATAACTGGGAAGGGGAGATTCACTGTCATTCTCTACCCCACCCAAAAGCAGAATTTGAGGGTAAAAGCTGACTCCACATAAAAGAGAAGATAAGGTACATACACCTGAGACTCGAAGTTAAATAGGTTGGTGGGATTCCCCCTACCAACAGTCCCTGTTTGGACTGAGAAAAGATCCCATTTGTCCAAGGGTAGGGAAAAGAATGGATGAGTTAAGGCATCAAGGGAAGCTGGCCTGGGAAGGAAAGACTAGTTTTAGGACTAAGACTGTGTAATGAGGAAGGACAGCCGGTTTTCTACAGTAGGAAATGTATAACTTGCTTTGTGTCCCAAGTCCCAAAGAGAAGCAGGTATGTGATCTAAACTTTCCCACCTGAATATTGATCTGCTCTGCCTCTTGAGCCATCATCAGGGCTGCCCCCAGTTTCTGGCTGCAGTCCTTACTCCTGCACTTTTTCTGAAATGAAAGAAGATTTCAGAAAAGTGACTCTAACATACTGCTACTCACCAGACATTATCTTCACATTTATTTCCAGTTTCTGGTATTGATATGATACTCCTATTCTT
Source organism: Balaenoptera acutorostrata (assembly GCF_949987535.1). Lineage (NCBI taxonomy): Eukaryota > Metazoa > Chordata > Mammalia > Artiodactyla > Balaenopteridae > Balaenoptera > Balaenoptera acutorostrata. The sequence continues at coordinate 7,054,990 of NC_080078.1, forward strand.
AATCTTTTGAGCTCAGAGACACAATCCCATCTTATACCCAAACAAACTTTTCATCAATTTCTAGCAAAATTTTCAACCAACATTTTGGTGTCCTCTCCAAAGTAAAGCCCATGGAAATTTGTAAAGGCAAAATTAAAGGAGTTCAGATGACTGTACTTCTAAGCTTCTCACAAGTTTCTTTAGATCCAGCTGCTTGATTTAGTACTCACTGCCTGATTTTCTAAGGTCCCTGAGCTCCTAAACCTCTGCTCATTTGCAAGGCTCATGAAGCCCAAAGTGATTATAGGGAAGAAATATTATTTAGTTAATTCAGTGGTTCTCAACCAGGGGAGATTTCCCCCCCCCCAGAATATATTTGGCAATGCCTAGAGACAATTTTTTGGTTGTCACAGCTAGGATTAGGGGTCTTACCGGCTAGATGCCAGTAGGATGCCAAGGATGCTGCTAAAACTCCTACAATGCCTAGGAATCCCCTCACAACAAAAAATTATCTGGCCCAAAATGTCAAGTGTTGAGACTGAGAAACCCTAAGTTAATCTGTGCCTTCATTTCTATCACACCTGCTTTGGCTAAACTGTAGAAAACCATGGTCTCTAGGAAGGCCCTCTATCTGCAGACAGGGAAAGAGACTAAGAAAAATCATTATCCTGCTGCAATCCTGGTAGAAAGAAGTGTACCTCATGAATAACCTCACCCTTGCATACTTCGTCAGATATGTAATTTCTCCTGACACAGCTTCCCCTGGGAGAAATCAGGTTTAATAAAGGGAAGATTTAGTTTTTCAAGTTCCCTGTATCACAACTGACCCCTGAGGGTTGCTCACCACTCCAGCTAACTCCAGGGATAGCTCCTGGAAGTTCTTTAGCATGTTGACTGGGATCCAAGCACGAGAGACTGTTTCTCCAAAAAATGTCACATGGTACTTGGACTGTAATAAAAGATGGTTCTGTTATAGCCTCTTGTCCTTCTTCTGCTTTGGCCCTCTAGCCAGAAAAGGCAGGAGAAGAACTGAGGATTCACAAGGAAGGAGGGGCTGGGCCTTGTCTGTTCCTTTAAACCTGACCCACATATCCCACCTCATTCCATTATTCTTCCATCCTGACCTCAGGAGTCCTAACCAAAGCATATTTATCAAAACATAAATGTCCTAGTAATGAATAAATTTTAATTAGATACAAGTTTGTTTCTATATCTTTTTGTCACTCTAGCTAAGAATCTGTTTCTGCTTGTGTCTGCTGGCTATGTCTATATTTCTAACTCTGTACATCTGTTAGGATGGATTTGTTCATTACTTTGGCCTGAGCACCTACCCACCCTGAATCAGGAGAACTCACCGGCAGAGAATCAAGATGAGATGCAAAAAGAAAATATTCCCCCAGGTCAGGATCAGATTCTACCATGCCTGGCCACCTGGAGAAGACAGATGGGTGTAGGGGATGGAAGAGAAGGGGTCAGGTGAACAGAACACAAACTCATCAATATACATGTACATAAAAGGGCAATATGTTTCGCAAATAAAGGACCCCCAAAATACACCCCTCTGTCAACCCTCCACAGTGGTCACTACCAAATGATTGAAGTGACTTCCATGAATGTACAAAGAAGCTCAGAATCTTCCTAGTAAAAATATCTTATCCTTCTAGGCCTTCTGGCAACCCTGAGAACAAAATCTTCTGACTAAGGACATCTCCAAAAAAGAAGCTATTCCACCCTTCCTTGTTCTCTTTACTTTGTATATCTCTCATTTCCCAATGTCTAAAAAAATATCTTAGAGCCACTCTTCTCTTTCTACCCATCCAGGGTAGAACTGTCCAACCCTTTTTTCCGGGGAGATACCGTCTCCATCGTGAAACCTCTAGAAAACAGGTTCTTTCAAAGCCTCCAAGCTTAGCACTTTATATTCTCCCTCACCCATGCTCTTTCTAAGGCAGAAAATCCCATTCCATTTAAAATCCCTTCCATTTCCTTCCTTCCCTGCTTGAATCTACCACTCCCAAGTTCATGAAGGATGCTCTGACTCTGCCATAGCGCCCTACCAGGGGTAACCGTATTGCTTGGCCCAGATGATGGATCCTGGGACGTAGGAGGCATAGGCCACTTCACTCTCATGCCCCGTCCAGGTCTCCTCAGGGATATCACAGTGATTATACTCCAAATCTGCCAAAAGAGAGGAGGAATGAAGGGATGGAAAGAGCCTCATAAGGTGAAAATCTGGATGAAGGCAGAGGAGAGGACAAGAAGAAATTGGTATATGCAGCAGGTAGGACCAAAAGGACACCTGGGAGACCCATGAAGGAAATGCAGCCAGAGCCTGGAGAAGTAGGAGCGCTGCCTCGTTATGCTCTGTAGAAAGAGACTCCAAACTTCTACGTACATCCCACGTGTCTGACCCTGCTTCCATCAGTGTAACATCATGAAGGTAATTTCTCTGATATTCTGTTTTCTCATCTGTAAAATAGTTGGGCTAGACTAGACCTTCATAATCTCTTTCAAGTAGTTTCAAACATTCTAGAATTCTAAGCCACTGAATCTCTCTCACTGGCTTTTCCCCATACATCCCATATCCCTTCCTATCTGCCAACCCAATACCAACAATCTAATCAGATTGACAGGCTCAAACCAATGCTGAAGAAGATGGAATTCACTCAGAACATACGTTTAGATTCCAGGGCTCTCCTCACAACATAGCTCTTCATGGTGTCTTCCTCTAGCCCTTTATGCCAGATTCATCTTGACATGACAGCAAGATCCCTCCCTCTCCCCAAACACTAACTACAAGGACCCCTGGAGTCCTAACTATACTTTTGTCATATTTAATCTAAAGGATGAAAGCAGGGAAAGAAAGGGACAAACAATAAAAACTGAAAAAAAAAAGTTCCACTCCATTCTACCTGTATTCTGGTCACAGGACCAATTATCTGGGAGGACTGAGGGGTCAATGTTCCCACGTAGCCGCCTCCATTTCTCACAGTTTGGGGAGGAACACTGGACCCAGACTAGACATTGACCTGTCACAGGAAAAAGCCTGATATAAGAGACTCAAAAATATGTTCTTCCTTCTTCAAGTTAATTAAAATCAATATACTCCCTGCCACCACCACCTCTGCCAGAATCACATAGCCTTAGAGATCAACTCATTCAATCCCTAACTTATAAATGGTAAAACCAAAAGCTCAGAGGAGATAACTGACTGCTAAAGATCAGTCTAAATTGGTGGCAAAGCTGAACTTAGAGCCCAGGTCTCACATCTCAATCTTTCTCCTATACCATGCTATCATCTCTCCTCCCCCAAGGCAGAAAGGAGTGTTTCCTGTATTGACAGTTCTTAAAAAGGATGTCTGGCATATTTCTGGCTAGTGCCTCATTTCTCTGAGGGCATGTCACTACTAAAAAGTTCTTCTGAAGGACTAACCAGCACCTCTTTTGTGCACAGCATCCAGAGTTCCTGTTTCAACCTCAACAAATTAACCTGACACCAAATCACCAAGTTGCAGCCTTTGGGACCAACAGCCCTGAGTTCACCCCTCTCCAAAAGACAGGTTTAAGCCTATCGTTTCTCAAACTATTTACTTCAGGCTGTGCTCAATGGCCAAACACTCCTTTTATCCATTACCTTCCAAACTCTCATCTCCACCTTTCTCTACCCCCACATCTTCTAAGTTGACCCAACGTCCCACAAAGCCTCTCCTCTCTCCCTCCCAAACTCTTCCACTATAGTCTTTGGGATTCCAAACAAAATCAACAGAAGTCCACATGTCTTCAATCTCTTCTCTGAAATTCTGCCTCCTTTCTGAAATCTGGTGATGCGCTAATGACACTGCCCCAACCCGACCCCACCCCACCGCTGAAGCCCTCTAAGAAGAGCCTGTCCTTCTCACATACCCCACGCCAGAAAGTGGGGTCAGCATCATCCTTACTCCCCATTGACACTTGCAGACCATTACTATCCTCCCTCCTATAAAACCCTTCCTCACTCGAGGTCTATGCCATGGGACTACACTGCCCTCTCATCACCCTTGTCAAGATGCTGGCATCTGGTTCAGTCTTCTCCTCTCTACCTCCTGCCCTCGCAGATGACCACTACAGCCACAGGGGTAACTCACAAGGCACCCCATATGTTCTCCTCCATGCCACCTCGGTAACCCCCTCACCTCAGGAACCCACTCCCACCCTGCATGCCACACCCAGTCATCTGCAGGGACCGCGCACTCCCCTGAACCACTTATCTAAACCCCTGTCTGATAAAAAATGCCCCATCCTTCCACCTTACTTGCTCCAAGACCCCTGTGGCAACTTTCACTTTATCTAGATCTCCAATCCACTGGCCCCTACCTTTCTCTCAATCTAGTAGCAATTAAGATTAATTGTTTTTCTTCACTCTGTACTTACGCAGGTTTAATTTCCTTAGATTCTCTTGCAGACATCAACAACTCCCTTTCCCTCTGTCCTTCCTCCCACCCAGCTAGCAAACACAATTCTGAATGAACCCACTCTACTTTTTCTGTGCCTATACTCATTTGACTGAGCATTGCTAGAGAAAAATCACTGACCAGCCACATAGGTATACTATATATTCACAGCTAACAATATCAACCAATATGTTTCTCTAGTAAGTTCACTCTCCCACTGTCAAATTTTACCTTGAATGCCGAAACATAAAGGATGCCCTCCATCCCACCAAAATCATCCCTCAGAAAAGCAGTTGGCTTACATTTGGGTCCCTTCACAATATCTCATATCATGGATCACCTTCTCAACTGCTTTATTTTGAAGAATAAAGTACTGGTTGAGAATGATATATTAGTCTGAAAAGATAGTTTCCAATGATAGTTTTGGATGTTTACAGAGGTGACCTGGGAAGACTAGAAAAAAAGAGTAGGGGAAAGGGCCAGGGACCATAAAAGTGAACAGAGATCAATCAAATAAATGGTGGTTGTAAAAATAATGAATATTCATGAGGAAATGAGTGGGGGAAAATCATCCTAATGCTATAAAACTAGATATTTATGGTTTAGGATGAACTTTCCAATGACAGTTTTTAAAGACATAGAGTTCCTTAAAGTTTCCTTTCAAGCAACTTACAAAGAAGAGAAGAGGTGTTTGAAAACTGTTTGAGGCTCACGATGTGGCTCTGTGATAATGAAGGCTGATGTCATAGACACAGGTCAAGAGCATTTCAGTTGACCGCTCATTCTTGAAACACTAGCTTTCTTGGGTTCCGTGATCCCTCATTCTCCCGTTTCCCCATCCCATCTTTCTGGTAACTCCCTCCTCAGTCTCCTTTACTGAGTTCTCCTCGCACTCTGTCCAATCTCTAAATCTCTGAGTTGGAGTTCCAAAGCCTAATCATGGGTCTTCACTCCCCATGCTGCACTTTCTCCTGAGGCCGGCTCATCCACTCCCTCAGCTTTGAAATCCATTTTCACACCTGACAACACACAGATGTACGCTAACAGCCTCTGTTCTGAGCTCCCGGTTCCTATAGCCATCTTGCTCTTTGATATCTCTATCTGGATGTCTCACAACGATCTCAAACCTAATGGGCCCAAACCCAAATGCTTGATCTTATCCTACAGAACTGTTTTGTCCCACCTCCTTTCACATAACTGCTCAAGCCTGAAGCCAATCATCTTTGACAAACCCTCTCCTCTCTCTCACCTCCCAATATCCAGCTCATTACCAAGTTCTGAGAATTTTACCTCTAAAACATATCTTAAAACCATTCACTTCTTGTCTCCTTCATCATCCTAATCCAAGCCACCAAAACATCTAATCCTAGCACTAACTTCCTAGCTGGTCTACTCTTGTCTCCCCATACTCCATTCTCCAATTAATCACCAAAGGGATCCTTTTAAAACATCAATTTGATGATGTCACTCCCCTGGTTAAAACCCACCAGGGACTTCCCACTAAACTTAAGATAAAATTCTCACTTTGTAACATGGTCTTTGATCTAGCCACTGCCTACCTCCTTACATTTATCCAGAGCCACTTTCCAGCCTTGTTTCCCTTGCTCTCTGAATCCCAATTATACCAGCTTTCTTTCAGTACCTGGAGTACGACAATCTTCACCTTACCTAAAACTTTCTCCTACGCTTCACTTGGCTAACTTCTAGTCTTGCTCCAGGTTTCAGCTTAAATGTTATTTCCTTATAAATGCTTTCTCTAGCTGACCCAATCTTAATTAGGTCTCCACCATTTCCTCTCGTGACATTCTTTTCCTACCCTTCACAGAACTTAATGCAAATTTTATTTACTGGATACTCCCTTTCTACTTCCTGCTCCAGGAGCACCCACCCCTCCTTGGCAACTGTGAAAAACAGGAAGAGTGGTTCATTAATAGGAAGAGGCTTACACAGTCACTACAACCACAATTCAACTCACGAGCACTGCCAAAGGAGTGAACTTCCATCTCCCAGGCTAAAATCTATCCCTCGCCTTAATACTGAGAGTTACAGGAGAGGGAACACTACTACCCAGACCAGCCGACCGCCCACATTAGACTTATACCTCCAGCTCTTTATACTGATTGCCATGTCATTACAACACGAGGAGTGGTTTACTGCCCTAGACTACCTTGTTTCGTACCTGCATAGTCTTCCTAGAGTTTTCTTTCAAGTATGTACAAACCATATTATTCTTCTATAATCCAAATTATATATATACGCATGCCTATTAGACACCAGCTGACTGTTTAGTCCACTGTTCCTTAATCTTCGGGTTCTGGTGTTTGGTTTTTTTTCTTTTTTGGTGCAAGCCTGTTTTCCCCCAGATTAAGTCTACTTATTTTCAAAATTTTAAACATACTAATATATTGCATGATCTATTTTATTTATCATACTAAAATTTCCCAATATTACCAAGGTTATTTCACACAATGTATTTGTTTGTTATCTATCTAGCACACTAAAACTGTAAATTCTATGACAGCAAGGATTATCTATTTTGTTCACTAATATATTTCTAGTACCCAGCACAATGCCTGGCATATAATATAAGGCATTAAAAACTATTGTTAAAAGAATAAATAGGGCTTCCCTCGTGGCACAGTGGTTGGGAGTCTGCCTGCCAATGCAGGGGACACGGGTTCGAGCCCTGGTCTGGGAGGATCCCACATGCCGCGGAGCAACTAAGCCCGTGAGCCACAACTACTGAGCCTGCGCGTCTGGAGTCTGCCTGTCTGGAGCCTGCCTGTCTGGAGCCTGTGCTCCGCAACGGGAGAGGCTGCGATGGTGAGAGGCCCACGCACCACGATGAAGAGTAGCCCCCGCTCGCCGCAACTGGAGAGGACCCTCGCACAGAAAAGAAGACCCAACACAGCCAAAAATAAATATAAATAAATAAATAAATTTATTTAAAAAAAAAAAAAAGAATAAATAAATCTATATGCATCCTTATTTCCCTCCATCCAATCTGAAAGGCTGTGTCCTTTCTGACTCAAAATAAACCCTCTGGTTCTCTTCTCATTCTCTTCTTTAATCTCTCCCTCTCTATAAACAATTTTCCCTCAGCATATAAATATGCTGACAATAAAGAGGTCAAGTATCCTTCTTTAAAAGAAAGCTAAAAAAAAAAAGAAAGAAAAATCTTCCATCTACTTTATACCCACTCCCCTTTATTTACTATTTTTTCCCTCCTAGTTTTCACATTTAAACTAATTGAAAAAAGTATCTATTCTTCAACCAACAATAACCTGCCATTCACCCTCACCAACCCCTATGGTTGCTCTAATCAACCCTAATGATTTCCTAATTGTGATATCTGTTGATTTTCAAATCTTTATTCTTTTTGTTATCTCTGTAGTAGCATTTAACATGGCTAAACACTCCCTCTTTCCTGACATTCTCTCCTCCCCTGGAATCTGTGATACCACACTCTCCTAGTTTTCCTCCTACCTTTCTGAGCTTTCTCTTAGTTCTTCTTAGCTTTCTCCCTGGGTAGCTCTTCCTCTGCTCAACCCTAAACATTATGTTCCCCCAGGGTTTTTTCCAATGTTCCCTTTTCACTCTACACCCTCTTCTTGGAAAATTTCATCTATTCCTATTGATGCAGATGACTCCTGAATCTGTATCTCCGAGAGCCCAGACCCCTTTCTTGAGCTCTAAAGCTCATCACAGACCCCCTAACTCATGCAAAGCTCAATCCATCATCTTCAACTTGCTCTTTCTTCTATATTTTCCACTTCAGATCATGATTCTTCATCCACTCAGTCACTCATGCTGGAAAACAGGACCATCCTAGAGGCCTCACTCTTCCTCAGCTCTCATATCCAGCAGCAATCATATCATATTGATCTTGCATCCTAAAGATCTCAATTTTGTCTCTTCCTCTTCACTGCTATTTGTCTGTCTTCCTTGCCTGGATAATTATTTCTATGGGTCTAGTTTTTCTCCTGCCAATCCATCTTCCATGCTAGTGCCAGAGCAAGCTTTCTAAAATGCAAATCTTATCAAGTTTTGCCTACTTAATGTCAATGGCTCCTCTTTACTTTTAAAATAAAATCCAACTTCCTTAGCGTGACTTGTAAGGTCCTTTAACATCTGGTGCTTACTTGCCTCTAGCCTTATCTCCCCCATCCCTACAACCTCCTACCCCCCAAAATACCCAAAACCTACAAACATTAGCCCTCCTCCATTACTCTGCCAATAATTATCACTCTGACCCCCATCCCCACCTTAGTTCCTCTGACTAAATTATACTTCAAGATCTGGCTCAAATGATATCTTTTTCTTGGAAACTTTTCCAGGACTACTCCCAATTTGTAGCTTTCTTGTTGGCCTTCCTCACACGCTTCTCTCTCGCGCGACAGGCTTATATTTGTTTCCTCTGCATTTACTCAGTACCTCTTAAAATGCCCAGAATTTAGCAAGCACCAAACACCTGTGGATTATATGACTGAATAATTGAATGAATGAAATAGTTCTCTTCCTCAGCACCATATCCTCTAACAAGCAGCTGTGAGGGATAAATTATAGTCTTTGCAGAATTTCCTCTAACATCCTAACCCTTACCTCTGTCCTCCACCTCCAATTTTCAAGCCCAAGTAGGTTTTTCAAACCATGGCTGAACTCACCAAAACCACTTCCCTCTCCTTTTTGTTGGTCCCTGATCTGGGAATGATCCTGAACTGTTTTCTTCAGTTGGTCTTTCTGTTTGTGCTCATGTCCACTTTGGGCTTTCTCCATTTTCTCATCTTCTGGGAAGATAAAAGAAAACATTGTAGGGTAGGGAGATAAAGAAGAGAATCTTTGTAGATAGTAAAGGCCAGTTAAAGAAGGAAGAAGAATCATAGATCAATAGTTTCAAGTCTTGGGCTGAAAATTCTCAGTACGCCCACTGTCCAATTCCCTAATTTCATGGAGTAAGTACTTGAGCCAGGTGTCAAAGTGTATCTGACTATACTTACGAGCAGCCTTCTTTCTTTTGCTTAAGGAGAGTTTATTGAATTTCTTCTCAGAGGGTGCAGGATCTGGCTGGCCTGGCTTAGATGTCTTTATCTCAGGGATTACTCCACCTTCCTGAGAGGCTGAAATCTCTAGAATATGCGGTACCACTACCCTCTCTCTGCAAATAAGAATTTTAATTAAAAGGTATAAAGGGGCAATTTGTAGTACCCCTCTTTTGAAAAAACCCAAGGATAAAAGTTAGGAGGACAGAAGAATTGTAAGCTCTCTATGGCCTCCTGAGGTCATTTTATCCATCTACTGGCCTATTTTTCCCAACTCAACTCAAGTGTCTTTCCTGAGATGAGAGAAATCTATAGAGATATGAAAAATGACTAGATAGACAGATAGATGGATAACCATTTATCAATATTAAGTCTACCCTGTGATCAACTTGCCTCACTGGGATAAACTTACCCATCAGCATTATTATTATCAGTAGTAGAAGAAGCAATTCCTGGTTCCTTGTCTAACTGGGTACATCTTGTAGGCTGGGCACAGGAAGTCTCTGCAAAATCAAGGCTAGATTCCATCCCTCCCAAAACAAAATACTATAAGCAGAGAAGCAATTAAAGAAAACAACTACTCCATTATTTCCAACTGTAAACTTTCATTAAAATATCTCCCGTCAGTTGCCTGGAAGAGCTTACCTTTGGACTTTTGCAACACCATAGAACTTTCAAGTTTTTTTTTTTTTTTTAATATTTATTTATTTATTTCTTTGGTTGTGCCAGGTCTCAGTTGCGGCAGGCGGGGTCCTCAGCTGTGGCTCACAGTCTACTTAGTTGCAGCTCACCGGCTCCTTAGTTGTGGCATGAGAATCTTAGTTGCGGCATGCATGTGGGATCTAGTTCCCCAACCAGGGATCGAACCCAGGCCCCCTGCATTGGGAGCGTGGAGTCTCAACCACTGTGCTACCAGGGAAGTTCCAACTTTCAAGTTTTTTAATTCTCAGGAAAAACTACAAATCTATATCCTTCTGCAAGCCTTTCCAGATTGATGTGCCTATTCTAGGATAGCCAGGTAATATTAATTTTATTTTGTGTACATAACAGAAATTTTATGTACCATGTTTTATATCATTTGTTCCTCAAACTTTCTCTAGGAATGGAAGTATACCTAAGAATAGCTGAAAATGTCAAACCACTGTCCTTAGCCTCATGACCTTATGGAGAAGGCCTCACGACCTATGCTCTAGAGTTCCTTATTCTAAAATCAAATTCCTGAGCATATGTTAAAGCAGTATTAGAAACAGAAATATACAAGGGTAGATGGAGACTAAGTTCTTCAAATCTGGGAAAAATAATTTATCTTTTCTATGAAGATTGTAAACATATAGAAATAAATTTAAATTACATTTAAAAAATCTAGATGAGACTATTTTTATATTCTGAAGTCAATGTAATCTACTTTTCTAAAAGTCTGTACCCTCTGTCTAAGGTGGTTTAGCTATAGTCCTGTTGATAGAAGATGAAGTATTTAAAAATATTTCAAAGTCTCATCTAATATTTCCTTACTTAGAAAGATGGAAGGAAGGAGAGAAGCTATCGACTTACTCTACCCCTCAGATAACAATTTCTTTGCCAAACTGAAACTCTTTTTCTCTCACTAAAAGCCATACCCAAGCACTCCTGGAGGGACTTCTGTAGCACAATCTGGACAATCTCCTCAAATTCTGCATTGGTAAGAGTTGATTTTCCCTGCAGAGAGAAGGGTAGGGGAGAAAAACTGCTCATCTTTCCCCAGTCCTCCTCTGTGACTAGTCAAGGAAGCCTCCTTTAGATGAGGCAGTAAGTTCACAAGACTGAGAGCATAAAGTCAACCTAAGGATTCCATAAATTCTATCCCAGATCTCCTGGGAGTAAAGGAGTCAAAGAAAAGGAAAAAGTTTATAAAATTTCTGTCTACTTCTACTCTCACCTCCATCCCACCTCAGCCCCTCCCTACCCAGTATGCCCTGCTAAACGCTTTCATCAAAACACTTTTTACCTCTTAGAGAAGAAAATAGAAGCCCCAAAAAGAAATCAAAAACTGAAACTACAGGATGAATTTTCCCTGTGGGATTTACCACATTCAAATTTATGTTATAAATATTTAAATGTCTTCCGAAATGAAAAGATCCTGTTTGCCCAGGCTGGGTGACTAGGAGAAACTGTCCCACTAGAGCCCATCATTGTGATTTTTACCTTTTCCTTCTTCTCTGCTTTCTTGTTGTCTTGAGCCCTTCCTTTTATCTCCTGGCCACTGCCTGTACCATTCTCTTTGGTTGTTTTCTCCTTCTTCTTCTCTAACCTGGCCTTTAGCAGGCTTGGCCTGGTCTCTGCCTCTGGGGAACTGATCCCCAGGATCTCCTCCTTCGATGAGTTAAGGTTACAGGGCATCAGGCTTTGCAGTTTTTGTGCAGGTGGGGCAAAGGTTTTCTTTGGTCCCTTCCCGCATTCTGAAAGAAATGTGATCATCAAATGGAATTTATGAAATATAGAATCTAACACAGAAATTGCCAAACACTGCCATTGATTGACCATATCAGAATTATCTGGATATGAAATATTGATAATAATATTATAATATTATATTATGAAATATTATGATATGAAAAAATAATAATTATTTAACAAATTCAGATTCCTAGGCCTTCCTTCCCCAACCCTCCCAGCCCCCGACCCTCTCATCCCTGCCCTAAGATTCTGATGAAGTAGTTTGAAGTGAGGCCCAAGAATCTTAATTTTACAAGGCTATCTAGATGATTCTGATGCACTACCAGGTTTAAGAACCACTGAGTAAGTCAAAGGTGATAAATGTAAGTATGCAGGAAACTGAATTATTCAAATGTGAAAATTTTTTTTAATTTGCTTGTTTTAACTTTGCACAAAATTTTAGGGGAAATTAGAGAAATTTTTAAAAACCTAGTCAAAATCTACAAACGATGCAATGAAAATTGCACTGATCCTCCCAGGTATAAGTAATGTATCTTTCTTCTGAGCTTCCATAATACTTTGTACCTGTCCTGTGGCATTTACCACATTTAAATTCATGTTTTAAATATCTAAATGTCTCTTCTTTCCCTACGAGTTCATACATTTCTAGAATAAGACTGTTTCTAAGTCAAATATATTTCACTCAAAGTGTCTAGAAAAGTAGTAACTTTAACAAAGTGGACATGAAATATATGTGAATTGAGCTTCCCTTTGGGGGTAAAGGTGTCCAGATGACCAAGGGCTGAGAAAGAAGAGGAAAGTGACTCTGGACTCACCGTCTTTACTCTGCAAGGTTGTCATCATTCAGCTCAGAAGCTACACTTTTCTTTATGCCTCTGTTAGAAAAAAGAAATGAACTGCTATGACTCTGAACATGATTTTTTAAATTTTATTGAAGCCTAGCTGATTTACAATGTTCTGTTAATTTCTGCTGCACAGCAAAGTGAGTCAGTTAAACTTATATATATTCTTTTTCATATTCTTCACCATTATGGTTTATCACAGGATACTGAATATAGTTCCCTGTTCTATACAGTGCTGATCGAACATGATTTTAAACTTTCTCCTCTCCCTGTCTTCTTGGGTTCAGGGTCTCTTTGCCTGGGACACTTGAACTACATTTTCTGCCTTCTTGACTACAATTCTACTCCTCAGCAGTGCCAGTTACATGCTGGAGGATAATAAGAGTTGCTGTTTTAAAGATCAGCAACAATCCTTAGTGTTTTAAGTTTCTAGAACCATGTACAACATGAGGTAGGCACTTGTAAGTAGGTAGAAATGATAGTGGTAGTGATTTGTTAAAAAACAAAATTCAGGGGCTTCCCTGGTGGCACAATGGTTAAGAACCCGCCTGCTAATGCAGGGGACACGGGTTCGAGCCCTGGTCCGGGAAGATCCCACATGCCGCAGAGCAACTAAGCCCATGCACCACAACTACTGAGCCTGTGCTCTAGAGCCTGCGTGCCACAACTACTGAGCCCGCACGCCTAGAGCCCGTGCTCGGCAACAAGAGAAGCCACCGCAGTGAGAAGCCCGCGCACCGCAACGAAGAGTAGCCCTTGCTCACCGCAACTAGAGAAAGCCCGCGCGCAGCAACGAAGACCCAATGCAACCAAAAAAAAAAATTAAAAAAAAAATTCAACTGAGTAAATTTTGAGGATCTTATTGGCTTTATTCAACAATGCACGAATTGGGCAGCATCCAGTCTACCAGATAGACAGGAGCTCCAAGGAACTATACAAAATTAAAGACTTTTACAGGCAGAAGGGAGCAGGAACAAGGAAGTAATACTAGGCAAAAAAAAAAAAGCAGGTTGGTCATACAAGGTTATTTTCCTTTAAGGGACTACTGGAGTCTATCAGGCAGATTACCCAACTAGTGCTGATCAGGCAATTCCTGATTGACTGGTTTAAGATTCCATTTCTGGGAGACCGAACATTGTAATTAAGTTGTCTTGGTTTAGTGACTTGGAGCTTAGCATAAGCAACCCCATTTGGTGCCTCTTATTAAAACAAGACACGTTTTTAACAGCCAGAAGTATAAATAGTAGTAGAGTAGTGGTAGTAGGGTGTGGACAGTCCTGGGAGTTAAACAGTGAGTTTTCTTCAGAGGGATAACCTCATTTCACAAGGTTCTCCTAAATACTTAGAAAAAAAAAAACCTATAAATTCTCCTACCTAATTCAGGCATCCCTATGCATAGGGAACCCCCTTTATTAACATCACTATAATGTATAGCTTCCCTTTACCTAGATCTTCTAGTCTAATAAATTTCCGAATGTGCTGGATTCTCGCAATTTCTATTCATGGCTCAGAAATATTTAGTAATCAGCAGAGGTCCCCAGAGAAGCTAGTAATAAGAATCTAGCATATTCACTCTATATCCATAGTTTATCTGTAGCTATCTACTCACAGATGTTCTATACAATATCAGCATGCTTCATTATTTCTACCAAAATTGTGACTAATAATAATGAATAACACTTATTGAGAACTCACTATAACTTTGGATATGTCATCTCATTTAATTCTCCCAATACATCTATGAGATTGATACCATTTTACAATTGGGGAAATTGACGCTTAGAGGGATTTAGAGACATTAAGTAATCGATAAAGTGGTAAAAATCAGGATTAGAACCTGTCTGATTTATAAGTTTGTGTTATGAACTGTGCTACTCTACATCCCAATCGTCTAGTTCAGTAGTTCAGTGCTTCACAATAATTTTAATATCACAGCACACATGTAAAGCACACATTAAAAGTACACATTGAAACACACAGGAAATATTTCTAGGTACTCTAGGGTAAAAGGACCAGGCTGCCCACATCCATATAAAACTGAGGGATGGGAGTGGGGGGCCTCCAGCCACACTAAAGGCTGAAGAGGTTAACATCTCTACACAGCTATAAGTCATTTGTGACCCAGCACAGTGCCAAGACTCATCTTGTGATGTTCCAAGAACTTGTACATTTTTCCAGTTTTCACTTTCCACCATTAATATTATTTCTACCCAGCTGTGGTTTGCCCAAAACCTCAGTGTTAATACATGGTAGAGTCAAGATGAACCCAGGTTTTGGCTTCTAAATTCTAATAACATGTCTGTTCTTCTCAGTGATCTTATTTCTGGCTGTTGGTTTTGAGTGCTTTGAAGGCCCTGGACCCGAAACTCAATCTTCCAACTCTGCCATCTGCCACTATAAAGAGCTCCAAAAGCAGCATAAAATGGATCTTTGGGTTCATACAGTCTTCCCTCTAAAGGGGCTGAAAATTTTACGACCCTCAAATGGCCAAGCTAAACACTCAGTTGTTCAGGGTGTAGAATTCCTCCCTCCAGATCCCAAGATGAATTCAAAAGGTACTGGAGACTTGACTTAGTGTGGCCACAGCATGGCTGAATATAAAGTATTTTTAATTTTTTTTTTTTGGTATTTTTCTGTTCCTTTTCTTCATTCCATAAAGGCGAATAATTGATATGCGCTATTCTGCAGTAACTACTTTTCCTATATATTAAGAAGCACATTTTATCATTGTTCCATCTTAACTTTTCACCACCAACTCCCAAACTTATTTGACACTGGAAAAAAAGCAAGTGGGACATTGGGGGAGAATCACTGCAGCAAACTGGTCCCTTCTTTATGATAATCCTAAACAGAAGCCAGAAACTGGATAAAATTAGGCTGCAAAAGGAATAATAATAATAAATGACAAACATATCTTCTCCCAGACTCTAGAATTCCAAAAATGATCCTCAGAAGTCCCTATGAAGACAATCAGAATTATAAAACTATACTAAATGAGAAAAACAAAATGAAAATTAGTGTACCTGAGATGACAAAATTTGATTTTTTTAAATGTTCATCTATATAAGATGCTTGTGTATCCGTAAACTATCTCTGGAAGAATACACAAGAAACTGACAAAAGTGTCTCAGCAGAGTGGAAACGGGTGGCTGGGGGTGGAAACGAGCTCTCTACTGTACCCTCTTGTGTAACTCTAGCATTTTATACATATACCACCATTTCAAAGTGATTTTTTAAACTCTATTTTTAAAATAAAAAGAGTATTTTAATCAACCTAAAACGGCAAAATTTTTCCAATATTTAGGTTCAAATCATTATCTAAACCTATACTGACCTCTCTAGGCAAAAGTGTGTTACTGGAGCCCCAACCAACTAGATAAAATTGTGGATCACTGTTGAGTTAATAAGATGTAGTAAATATACAAGCAGCAATGAATACTGGTTTTCCTTAACCTACAGTGAGGGTGTGATGAAGAACATTACTTTTAAATAAAATCTCTAACCTGATCAATAGAGAAGGGAAAGTCTGGAAGTCACTGTCTGATAAGCCAAGTCTCTGCTCCTCTGTTTCAGGTGAAGTATTTTCTTCCACAATAACGAATGTTGAAATCTACTTCAGAGAGAGAAAAACAATTTTAAGGAAGTTAATAAATATACAAAATACCACCAACTTTCACCTGGCCAGCTACGAGATGACTGGGGGCTCTAGACCCAGGAATAGGGTCTCTAGACCCAGGAATAACATTTGAGGTTTTAATTTCTTTTTTCTGACCTTAGATGAAAAAAGAGAGACCAAAAAATCCAATAAAGCTTTAAGTGTGAAAGTAACAGAAAGTTCCATAACCAGATCCTAACTACTGAACTGACATAAGAAAGAAGGGTGAATAAGGAGGGGAAAATAACTTAGAAATAACAAAGGGAACCAAGAGAAGGTGAATGAGCTGTTCCAAAAAATAGTTTTCTTTCATTTAGAACACTAAAAATCATGACACTGATTATAGAATGAAATCACCTAGCTCAGCAGATCTCAAAGTGTGATCCAAAGACCCCTGAGGGCCCCCTCCCTTTTTCAACTACTTATCTGTGTTAGGCTGGGTTTTCTCATACTTTTCAACCAAAACAAGATATCGTAACAGATTGAATTCAGAAACAGATGAAAATCCAGCTGTTTTCTATTAAGCCAGACATGAAAGAGATTTGCAGAAATGTAAAACAACACCATTCTTCATACTAAATTTTCTTTCATTTAGGAAAATACATTTTTCATTAAAATATTATCTATGTTAACATTATGTAATGGGTTTATTATCGTTATTTTAAAATTAATAAATAAATGTTTAATTTTTTTCTCAGTTTAATTTCTAATATACTAGTATCAATAGATCCATAAATAGATATAAACCAATCTTTGGAATCCATCATAATTTTTAAGAGTATAAAAGGATTCTGAGACCAAAATGTTTGAGAATTGATCTAGCTAAATAAATTCAGTCTTGTCAATATTTTTCAAAAAGCATTAATCCTCCTCCCCCTTCCCCCCATTTAGAATATGTTCACAAATTTCTCCCCTCTTAAGTATCCAATTATTCCCTCTTTATATTGTCCCTGGAATCCTTGGTCTAAAAGAAAAGAAACCCTTTAGAATTGTCCTCTAACACAGACTCCGTGAGCCTCAAAAAACTGTATTTAAAGACTATATTTTGAAAAAAAAAAACAAGAAGACTATATTTTGAGCAGAGAACAAGAAAGATCGAGTTTCTGTTCTCACTGAGCTGACATTCTAGTGGGAGTAGTTAGACACAAACAAAAATAAGTAAATATATATTGTAAAATAAATAAATAAAGACTATATTTTGGGAGCAGTTTTCTCAGGGTTACTTGAGATGCTGCCTCCCAGGCTTGAAGTCCTCAGTATGGCCACCAGATAAAACATAACTCTTAAATAAATAAATAAGGACTATATTTTAAATATCCTTTAAGCTGGAGTTTGATTTCTTTTTGTCTTAATGTCTAACGGCATGTAGATCCCTGCTCATTATCATTCCTCCGTCAGTAAGAGGTTTTTTTTCTCTTTCTCTCTTCCTTCCTTCCTGTCTCCTTCTTTCTTTCTTCCTTCTTTCTCTCATGTGCACTCAGCAAGCATGATTTAAAACTTTTAACAAGACAGAAGGAAAAAATGATCCCCGCTACGCTTACTGCCCATAGCAGACTACCTAACAAGACATTTCCTGTCATAACTAACTGAACTAAACCTTTTACATAATCTTATAAATAAATTAATGGTGACTAAAGCTTCTCGGTTCAGAGGGTGCAAGGAAGCACAGAGATACGGGCACTTATCACCGAAACAGACTCTTTCTTTAGGACCCTGATCCTGGTTCAGACCCTTGCTATCTAACTCCCGAAAAGCTTCCATACTTGCCCCAAACTATTGCCGACCTCACACTAGCCTTTTGTGTTGTTTTCGCTTACAGGGGTCATGCCCATGGACTCCCAGACTCTGGCAGCATTTTGCCTCACAGAGCACCAAGGCGACGTCTGGAACAATAAAAGGCCTAATTCCACCTTATAAACCAGAGGGAAGAACTTTGACGGACCCACATTTTTCCCTCTCTCTTCCCTCACCAATTCTGCCTTAAGCACAGCATTTAAAACCGGAGGTACCACAGAACCAAAACTCCTTGACTCCCCTCAAAGGGTAAAACAGTGGCTTTCTAGTCTCTCTTCCCCATCAACAACTCCCCCACCATGAGAGAATTTCCCCTCAGCTCCCGCTCCCCACCCACAACCCGCGGAGGCACCAGGATCCGCATTCTCGCTCAGGTCCGTCGTCGCCCGCCGTCGCCCGCCGGATATTGAGTTACTTTTGTTTGTTTGTTGGGAGTAAGTTTGCGGTTAGAGATTCTGAGGACAGGGGTTAAGAGTTGGACGGCACCCTGAAGAGAAAACTTCTCAGGCGACAGGTGCCAGGATTGACCGCGCCTAGCACCTTCAGCTGCAAGTGGAGAAGCACCAGCTACCTTCTGGAGAGATGAGAACCTAAGGGCGAGGAGCACAGTGGGCTAAGGCAGAGATTCTCCAAGCACCTCGAACCTCGAGCCACTTTTCCCGCCACCAGGGAAAGGCGCGAGGCCACGCACAAGCTCCACCTCCACCCCCACCGGCGGCGTGCTCGCAGGGCTGAGGCGCATGCGCAACTGGAATCGACTTCTGCGTCTGCGCAGCTGAGTTATTTCCGCCATCTTCCAATAGAACGCCCTGTAAAACTACAAATCCCATAATCCTCGTTGGCCTCACTTTTTTTAGGTGGCAGCAATAGCGCCTGATCGTTCAAGATGCACATCTTCCTTTTACTAACTTTTCTCTGTGCCCCAGACTGCCTTTTCCTTCCTCTGGGAATCGTGCACTGATCCCCATTCTTCCTCTTACTCTCCTTCATGCCCTTATTTTGGTATTTTATTTTGAGACTCTCCTTAACCCCATTCTCGCCTCTTCCTCCCTCTTCTCAGCCACAGGACCCGCACCCCAAGTGCTGTTGGCAAGGAGAACGAGCCACCAAGCACCCTCTGGAAAGGCCGTCGAGTAGCTTCTTCCCCATTGACTGAGACAGGGGGGTCCCCAAAGCAGGCCAAAGCCTCTTCTCCGCCCACATTCGTTTTTATATAAGGCGGCGCGAAGCCGCAGCGTGTGCTCGGGAAGGCCTGCGTACGAGGGGGCGGTGGTGGTGGGTGTACTGCTATTGGTGGCTGTGGTGGGCGTCGGGGTCGCTCTCCGTGGGCTGGGGGGCTCGTGCGCAGACGTTGGGTGGTGGGCGGAGGCGTTGGTGTCCGGGAGGTGGGTGGGGAGGCGGAGAGGAGGGCGTAGTGTCCCCAGGTGATTGCGATTGGGGAAAGGCGGAGGAGCGAGAGAACTACTCGGCCATTTCGGGGGAAGAGGAAGTTGGACAACATTGCCTGTTTTAGTTTTTTTTTTTTCCAGTTCAGCAGAGAATATTTTCCAGGGGGTGAGTTAAAATGACCTGTCGTATTATACTGAGAACAGTTCGTAGGAGGACGGGCAGTACGCTCCACTCTTTCCCCTCCCCTACTTTTAGGTGCACCCCTCTGCTCCCTCGGAAGCCCTTCTAAATAGGTGGACACAGGGGGCAACCAGATCATGAATAATTCATGAGGGCCGCCCCGTTCCTTAGCCACGCCCCTCCGAGTCGTGCTGACGCATGATGCGTGTACCAAACCTGAGGAAGCAACGTAACAGTCCCCGCCCCTAGCACGGAGGGCGGGGCGTCATCTCCAGCACGTGCTGCATCTACCCGCGCAAGCCCAAAAGGGTGTGCGCAGGCGCTGCCCACTAGGGGGAGGAAGGAGGCGGGGTAGGGAGGTTGCTGGTTTAGAGCCGGGCGGAGACCGCTGAGACTCATTCCTCAGGAGCAAGGGTCGGGTGTCAAGGAGACCTTTTCACACCAGCTCCCCGTCCCCCGCCTACGGTGGGTGGGATCGCGCGGCAGAGACAAAGGATATCAGTAGGGACGGACATAGCTGCGAAGGGAAGTAGGGTGTCAGTTTGGGGTGGTGGGCTTTTGTGGGGGCTGAGAGGGGCTATATTTAAACTCCCGGAGCCGTTAAGTTGGTTCGTACTCCGATGCGCGCGCAACCAGGGTGGTGGCGGAGTGCGCATGCGTGATTCCAGGGAGAGAGGAACGCGCCCCAGCAGTGCGCGCTCGCGGCGAAGCGGTAGTGGTAGTGGAGAAAGGGGTCGGCGCACGCGCGGTTGATTCCTCGAGTTCGGGTCTCGCGGGCATCTTGTTTTGGTCTCGCGGGCGAGTAGGGCGCGCTTCGGGGGAGGCGCTTGGGCGCGAGACTAGGGGAGAGAAGCAGAACTGCGCGCGCACTCGCGAAAGGGGGGGGAAGCGAGCGGGGTCTAGGAAGGGGGGTTAAGCCCCCGGTCCCCCCGGTTGCCCTCGACTGGGACGGAATAAGGGGAGGAAATGATCGAGATGGCGGCGGAGAAGGAGCCGTTTCTGGTGCCGGCCCCGCCGCCGCCGCTCAAAGATGAGTCGGGCGGAGGGGGCGGCCCCACTGTGCAATCGCACCGAGAGGCAGCCTCCGGGGAGCTCCGCGGCGGAACACAGCGTGGGCCGGGCCCGCGCGCACACTCGGCGGGATCCCCGGCTTCTGGGGCCGGCAAGGAGAGCCCCGGGGCTGCATCCACCCCTCGGGGCGGTCAGTCGCAGCAGCAACGAGGGGGCGGCCCCCAGGCGCAGTCGCACGGGGAGGCCTGCTTGTCGGATACCCCCGGGCGAGCCGCTCCCCCGGACGTGGGGGAGGAGCGACGGGGAGGGGGCGGAACAGAACTGGGCCCCCCTGCTCCTCCTCGACCCCGTAATGGCTATCAGCCCCACAGGCCCCCTGGGGGAGGTGGGGGCAAGAGGAGAAATAGCTGTAATGTAGGGGGAGGTGGTGGAGGCTTCAAACATCCGGCCTTCAAGAGGCGCAGGCGGGTCAATTCGGACTGTGACTCTGTCTTACCCTCCAACTTCCTCCTGGGGGGCAATATCTTTGATCCATTGAACCTGAATAGTCTCCTGGATGAGGAAGTGAGCCGCGCACTCAATGCGGAGACCCCCAAGTCATCCCCACTTCCGGCCAAGGGGCGAGATCCAGTGGAGATCCTCATCCCCAAAGATATTACAGACCCTCTCAGTCTCAATACTTGCACTGATGAGGGCCAAGTAGTCCTTGCTTCGCCACTCAAGACTGGTCGGAAGCGGCATAGACACCGGGGACAGCACCACCAGCAGCAGCAGCAGCAGCAGGCAGCTGGAGGGAATGATAGCCACTCCGTGCTGCCCACAGCCCCCCTCACTTCCTCACTCCATGGGGAGGGCACCCCGCAGCAGCAGCAGCAGCAGCAGCAGCAGCAGCAGCCTGGAGGCCAGAACCGGGACGCCCCCGAACCCTATGAACTCAACACAGCCATCAACTGCAGGGATGAGGTCGTGTCTCCCCTTCCATCTGCCCTACAGGGCCCCTCAGGCTCCCTTTCAGCCCCTCCAGCTGCCTCAGTTACCTCTGCACCCCCGTCTTCCTCCTCACGACATCGCAAACGTCGCAGGACTTCCAGCAAGTCAGAGGCAGGGGCTAGGGGTGGAGGCCAGGGTCCCAAGGAAAAGGGCCGAGGGAGTGGGGGAGGCCGCCACCACCTCCACCCACTACCTGCTGCAGGCTTCAAAAAGCAACAGTGCAAGTTCCAGTATGGGAATTTTTGCAAGTACTATGGGTACCGCAATCCTTCCTGTGAGGATGGGCGCCTTCGGGTGTTGAAGCCTGAGTGGTTTCGGGGTCGGGACGTCCTAGATCTGGGCTGCAATGTGGGCCATTTGACCCTGAGCATTGCCTGTAAGTGGGGCCCGTCTCGCATGGTGGGCCTGGATATTGATGCCCAGCTCATCCACTCGGCCCGCCAAAACATCCGACACTACCTGTCCGAAGAGCTGCGTCTGCCACCCCAGACTTCTGACGGGGCCCCAGGAGCAGAGAGTGAGGAAGGGACCACAACCGTCCGAAAGAGAAGCTACTTCCCAGCCTCACTGACAGCCAGCCGGGGTCCCATTGCTGCACCCCAAGTGCCCTTGGATGGAGCAGACACATCCGTCTTCCCCCACAATGTTGTCTTCGTCACGGTAAGAGGGTTCACAGGCTCTTGGGATAGGGGCCAGGAATATAGATGAGATTAAATGGGAACATGGCAGGGAAAGGTTATGACCCAGAGGGTGTCTGTGCATGCACCCCTCCCTAGGAAAACCAAGTCCTTGAGAGAAGGGTCTGAATCTGCGATTGATTCCACAGGGTGTGTCTCCCCCCCTATAACTGGGTCGGGGGGATGGCGGGGGGTGGCTCTACTTGGAGTCCTTTCTCATGACTGCAAGCCCCAGAATTGGGGCAGACTCCTCTTGCCCTGCTCTTGGCCAGTACTGTAATCCAGACCTGTCGACCTTCCCCGTTAGAGGATGTGGTCCAGATGAAGACTTGTCCTCCAACCTACTGAAGGTGCATGAAGGGATGGGTTTCAGACATGGAATGTCTTGGGATGCGGGGGGGGGGGGGGAAGAATTAGGGTAGTGGCTGACTAATTACAGTTTCTGTCCTTTGATAGGGACCTTGTTTGCATTAGATGCAGAGTTGATTGTCAGTGGCCAGGAACCTAAGCGGCTTGGCCTTAGGTCATCTCCATACTGACCCTAGATGGTGGGATGGGGAAGCGTCAGAAAGAGTACCGTGGGGAAGCAGGAGAGAGTACCATGTCTTCAGTGTCTGTCCCCTGACTGCAGGTGGATTCCCATAAAATGCTCCAGTTAGGCCAGCTACAGAAATAGTTGGCAGTGTGTTGGGTTACAACCT
This sequence comes from Balaenoptera acutorostrata, assembly GCF_949987535.1. NCBI lineage: Eukaryota > Metazoa > Chordata > Mammalia > Artiodactyla > Balaenopteridae > Balaenoptera > Balaenoptera acutorostrata. Next base: position 7,078,110 of record NC_080078.1, read on the forward strand.
AGAAGAATGGACTTTGCAGAGGGTGGTAATGATCTTATCATCTAGAAAAGGTTTCCTGAGGGATGGGGTTCTTCCATTTCTCTGGGAGAAAAAGAACAGGCCTGAAACTTCGCCAGTCCCAACTACAGGGAAGGAACCCACAGGTCTCCCTTTTCAAACCTGGGTTGGGGCCCTTTGCATAACGTTGAATCTCTCAGCTTAATGACTGTGGGGTGGGAATAAGTAGGGGACAGGGTCTTGGGAGAACCCCACCATTCTTTCTCTGCAATTTGACCCCCGCCTTTGTGATCTCGTGGATAATTTGCTCAATTTAAAGTTACCCAAGCTCCCTTTTTATGTTTGATTGGCTTACCACCAATAGAAAGCAAGAAAATGAGACTCAAACAGGGCACCATTTGGGAGTTATTTTGAGGAGTGTCAGAGCAGATTGTGGCCAAGGACTAAAGTGAGGCTGCAGAGTGGGTTGTGAGGGGGGCAGTGGTTCTTTTATGCCTCTGTTGACCTCACCCCCAATTCTTGCCCTCAGGGTAACTACGTGCTGGATCGAGATGAGCTGGTGGAGGCCCAAAAACCCGAGTATGATGTGGTGCTCTGCCTCAGCCTCACCAAGTGGGTGCATCTCAACTGGGGAGACGAGGGGCTGAAGCGCATGTTTCGCCGAATCTACCGGCACCTACATCCTGGGGGCATCCTGGTCCTGGAGCCCCAGCCTTGGTCATCCTACGGCAGGAGGAAGACTCTCACGGTGAGTTGGGGTTTCTGTGGAAGTTGGGCCTCTCCTTCCTTTAGTTGAGGCAAGGAAGGCCTCAAAGAAGCAGAAAGAGGACTTTCTGAACAAGGTGAAAAGGCCCCCTGGGTGGGCATCAGCCTCCACCAGCAGAGAAGGCAACGAGCTAAAGTGATCCCTTGCTCTCCTCCCTAGGAAACAATCTACAAGAACTACTATCGAATTCAGCTGAAGCCAGAGCAGTTCACTTCCTACCTGACATCCCCAGAGGTGGGCTTCTCCAGCTATGAGCTTGTGGCCACACCCCACAACACCTCCAGAGGTAAGGCTGGCTTATTTTGTTGGGGGAGGAAGGGAGGCCAGTCCTGGTGCAGGGTGCAGACCCTGTGGAGTCTTAAGGTCCTGCCAACCCCTCCTGATTGCACACTCTTCCCTCAGGCTTCCAGCGTCCTGTGTACCTGTTCCACAAGGCCCATTCCCCCAGCCACTAAGTGGCCCCCTGAACAGAAAGTGTGAAGCTGCCCGCTGCTCCAAAGGACCTGGGGGGGTAAAGGAAAGTATCCCAAGGTCTTTTCTTTCTGCCTCCAAAAATAGTTCCCTCTCCTGGATCTGCAGAGAAAGCTTTTCCTGTGTTGCTGCCCCAGCCTCTTCCCTCCACCTCTGGCACCTAAGCAGCAAGCCCAGCTGTGCTGGAGTCACCATCATCTTCCTCTCCCCTAGCCCACTGGGCTGGATGGCATGGACTGTTTGCTGCCCTCTGTTCTCCGAGGGCATGGGAGGTGGGGGGTATCAAGTTCTCTAGCCTCTTCCTCCTGTTCTCCCAAGGAGAGATTCCCATTTCTCCTCGGCCCTTGTCCCTAGCTGCGTTTCAGTGGACCACGGATAGATGGACTGAGGGTTAAGAGGGGGACGTTGCTGGGGAGGCATGCAGGTACTGTGAAAATCCTTCCCTCTGCTGTCCCTCACTGGGAGAGGGGGTTGGGTTTGGAATGTGAGAACAGCACAATAAACTTGATGTTTAGGGCAGTGGCCCACACACCTGTGTCTGGCACATTCTAGTTTTGGGGGGGGACGGGGGAGGGGGGTGGTGGGGTGGGGATGGTGCCTCCTGGTAGAACCTGTGCTTCCTCTCTGCCCAAACTATAGTCTTAAGGAAGAGGGCAGGTTTTTCAATGGTTGGGAAGGTTGCTGAATGCTAACGAAACCCACACACAAGTGTACAGAACCCTAGGCCAGGAAAAAGGGGTATGTGAACTTTGATGTGAAACTTGAAGAATCCATCTATCCTCCCCCAAAAACACACTGACATAATTTTTTTATGTAAGCTTTTGGCACAAGGCTAACTTTGGAAGAGTTAACCGTGGAGTCGAAGTGGAACTAGGAAAAGGCACTTTTAGGACCAGACCACCTGCCTGCTCTACTTCTCATCACTACCAAGTTCCTTTAAAGGAGGGCCAAAACCTTGACTTTCTGGCAGCTTCCAACCTGAGGCTTGACCCCATCTCAAGGCTCCCAAGAAGAGTCCCATTTGTTAGCAAAACCACTTTATTCTCATAGTTTAAAAACAAAAAAATACGAACTAGCAATCCAGGGAGCCTCCAAGTCTACGCTTCCCATCGCCTCAGTGTCCGATGCATAAGGAAGGTATCCTCTGAAGGGCGGGGCCGGAGTTGAAGCCGGAGAGGGGGCAGACCTTCCAGGGTCAGGTGTGGAGATTCATAAAATAATGTTTCTGGATCACACAAAATGGTCATGTCTGGCCCTGGCCCAGGTGGCTCCTGTTGGAGCACAAAGCAAGGTTACCCTCGGGGCGGAGACAAAACCCCTGGCACTTGGGGAGGAGGGGGGACGGGGTAGGGGAGACTCAAGCCCAGGTCCCTCACCTTTGGAGGCGGGGCTCGGGCCTGCGGCGGCAGGAGCGCCAGTTTCTCCCTCAGCGCGGCGTTCAGAACCTGTTCCTCGGGCACCTGCAGGCTCACCAGGTCTCGGAAGAGCCGCTTGGAGCGCGGCACGTTCAGCCCTGAGATCGCAGGAGGAGCGGAAGTGAGCGGCGCCTCGCACCCCCGCTCCCGCGCCTGGCCGGCCGCCTGCCCCCCTCACCCTCGGCCACGCTCTCTTCCAGGCTGCAGCGGGTCTGGAACGACTTTCTCAGCTGTTCTTCCACGGCCTTCGCGGCATCGAACTGGCCCCCGGCTGCGGCCCGCGCGGCCTGCAGCTCGAAGCTCAGGGCCAGGCTACTCTGCTGCGCGGGCGTCCCCAGGTCCTGCGGCGCCGCGGGCTTCTCGCTCGGTGCGGCGGCGGCCGGCGGCGGCTCGGACCGTACCGGGGAGGGCGGCGCCAGGCGGAAGCGGACCTGGAAGCAGAGAGCGGGGCGGTGAAGAGGTAGGCGCGGGGTCGTCGGCTGGCTGGCGGCCAGGCCTTCCCCCAGCTCACCTGTCGCCCCTTGCGGGCCCCGCCCCGCCGGTCCGCCCGCCCCTTCCGCCGTCCCGGGCTGCAGTTGGACCGCCCGCGCCCGGGGCTCTCGGACAGAGGGCTCAGGCTCAGGCTCAGGTCCAGGCCGGGCTCCGGTACTGGGGCTCCGGGCTCGGGAGCTCGGGGTTCTGGGGGTGGCCCTGGGTCAGCCACGGCCTCTCCCCCTTCCACCGACTCCAGCTCTGACTCCTCACAGCCCATCATCTTGGGGTGTCTGCAGGGGTGCGGGGTCGCTAGGGGCCAAGGGTCACGGGACACGGACTCGCCACCTCCTCTCCCCCGCCCCTCTAAGACCGGGCTACCGAAAACCGTTAGCGCCCGCCCCGCCCTATTGGTGCGCCTAAGCGTCACTTCCGTTGCCCCGGTCCCCGCCTCCCGGCAGGCTTCCGCCCACAAAGCCTCGCCCCGCCCCCAGGCCTGGGTTTTAGAGCTGAAGCCCTTGGAAGCTCTACGGGTCCTCATTAGGACCATTTTCATTTAGAAACTTGCAGTACGGCGTCGTTGCCCTATCCAATCGTCACCACCTGGCCTCCGCTGGAATCTGTGGAGTGTGCCAGTCCTCCCTATTAACGGTACAGCGTCCCCATACTGGACCTCCCTACTCCGTGCCTCCACAGCATCTCCGGGTGTTCCGTCGCCTCCGAACTCGGACCGGAGCTCCCCAGTTTGAGTGAGGGCGTGGCTCGCTGACTCCAGCCTCGGGCTCCCTCCTAGGCGACCGTGGTTGCCTGGGCGACAGCAGCCTCATTCCGCCTTGCGGCCTTTTGTGCCTTTTTCCCCTTCGAAGATCCACTAAAATATTCATCTATATAAAAAATAAATATCTGCATATAAGTACAGTTTTTAAAAAATTTTAAAAACTATATAGAACGTAATACATACACACACACATACACATACACACGAGTACAAAACTGGTAAATGTTAATGAGATTGGTGGATTATGTGAATGGCAACATCCTGGTTGTCACAGTATAGTGTAGTTGTGCAAAATGTTACTGCTTTAGTCGGTTCATGCTGCTATTAACAGAATACCACAGACTGGGTGGCTATAAACAACAGAAATTGATTTCTCACAGTTCTGGAGGCTGGGAAGTCCAAGATCAAGGTCCTGGCAGATTCCATGTCTGGTGAGGAACCACTTCTTGGTTCATGGGTGGCTATCTTCTCATTGTGCCCTCACATGGTGAGAGGGGCAAGGGAGCTCTCTGGGGTCTCTTTTGTAAGGGCACTAATCACCTAATCACCTCCCAAAGACCCCACCTCCAAATACCAACACTTTGGGGATTAGGTTTCATTATAGGAACTTTCAGGGGACACAAATATTCAGTCTATAGCAGTTACCATGGGGGAAAACTGTGGAAAGTGTACGAGGGATGTTTCTGTATTATTTCTTACAACTGCATGTGAACCTACAGTGATCTCAATAAAAATTTTAATTAAAAGTAATGCTGGGGCTGGGAAGAAGGGCAGTGTATGAGGGTGGGTGTATAGAGGAAACAAGATTAGCCAAATGTGGGTGATTGTTGAAGCTGGGTGATGGGTACATGGGGGTTTATCATAATATTTTTCTTTACTTTTGTATGTATTAGAACATTTCTATGATTAAAAAAAAACTTTGGGTTTTTGGGTTTTTTTTTTTAAAGGAGGCTGAGATAGCTTTGGCACCCAGGAAGTGTTGGAGCTGAAACTTGAAACTGCACCCTATCCCCCAACCCTCAGGCCTGGGCTGTGATGATGGATATAAATGCCCTACAGGAACGCTAGCCATGAATTCAGTAAACTCAATTCCGCAGTCTTAAAATCTAGCCACTTCACCTCACATCAATCAGAATGGCCATCATCAAAAAGTCTACAAACAGTAAATGCTGGAGAGGGTGTGGAGAAAAAGGAACCCTCCTACACTGTTGGTGGGAATGTAAATTGATACAGCCACTATGGAGAACAGTATGGAGGTTCCTTAAAAAAATAAAAATAGAACTACCATATAATCCAGCAATCCCACTCCTGGGCATGTACCTGGAGAAAACCATAATTGGAAAAGATTCATGCACCCCAATGTTCATAGCAGTAATATTTACAAGAGCCAAGACATGGAAACAACCTAAGTGTCCATCAACAGATGAATGGATAAAGAAGATGTGGTGTATATATATATATATACAGAATGGAATATTACTCAGCCATAAAAAAGAATGAAATAATGCCATCTGCAGCAACATGGATGGACCTAGAGGTTATCATACTAAGTGAAATAAGCTAGACAGAGAAAGACAGCTATCATATGATATCCCTTATATGTGGAATCTAAAAAAATGATACAAATAAACTTATTTACAAAACAGAAATAGACTCACAGACACAGAAAACAAACTTATGGTTACCAAAGGGGAAAGGGAGGTGGATAAATTAAGAGTTTGGGATTAAAATATACACACTACTATGTATAAAATAGGTAACCAATAAGGACCTACCATATAGCCTATATAGCCCAGGGAACTATACTCAGGATCTTACAATAACCTATAATTGAGGAGAATGTAAAGACAATGAATGTACGTATAACTGAATCACTTTTCTGTATACCTGGAACTAACACAACATTGTAAATCAACTGTATTTCGTTTAAAATAATTAATTAAATAATTAATTTTTAAGCAAAAAGAATAACTATAAAACATTTTTAAAAAATCTGGCCGCTACCTCTTCTTAGGCCTGGATACAGAGATTAAAACAAGCCATTACCGGGAATTCCCTGGCGGTCCAGTGGTTAGGACTTGGCGCTTTCATTGCCGGGGTCCTAGGTTTGATCCCTAGCTGGGGAACTAAAATCCCGCAAGCTACGCAGCATGGGCCAAAAAAAAAAAAACAAGCCATTCTGTTTGCCAGCTTATGTTATGGGCCTCCAAGAAGTGCAAAGTTCACCGAACAACTTTAAAGAAACAATATGAATATGAGGATGGGTAAGTGGAGGTGAGGGAATGAGGGGTCTCAGTCCAACCTCCACTCTGCCTAGGATTTTTTTGGCTGGAATTGCTTGTGCTCTTTTTTTTTTTTTTTTTTAATTATCATGTACATATTTATGTTAATACAATTTGATGTTGCTCTTCCTCTCTAAAAAAAAAAAAAAGTCCCCCCTTTAAGACGGAACTGATAAGCAAGGAAGATTCCTTCTCTATCCTGAACTTCAGAGTCCCCTCATGGCGGCATGTTCTAGAGCTGTACCCTCTTCTGCAAAGATGGATTCCAGTTACACACCACACCAAACCAAGCCCTGACTGGGGGCAGTAGAAGGTGCGAAGGGGGAACCCAGGAGGAGGGAGTGAGGAGAGAGATTGTAAATGTGGTCCAGGAACTGACCCCCCCCCCACCACCACCTACTCAAAGCAAAGGAGAGGAGAGACAGAGAAGCTTCCCCGAACCCCGTTAACTGAGATTGCCAAGTGAGGGGGCCCTGCCCGAGCCCTCATCAACGAGCCCCTCCCTCCACTCTCCAGGCTGGGGAGGTCCCACCTCTGCATCACTTCCCATCCTGGGAAGGGTGGGAGAGGAGAGAAGAAACAATGCTGAAGGAAGAGGGAAAGGAGCACAAGAAGACCCCCAGGAAGAGGTCATGCTTCGTGCTCTTGGGTTTTGTCTTGGTGGGTTAGACTCACCAGGCAGTGGTGCTCCCTTTACTCATCTAGGACAGGCAATCCCAGACACGGATCCTGGCTTGGGAAAGACAAGGCTAGGTGCTGGAAGGGGTCATTCAGGGTCATCCCTGAGGTTCTGCTGGGCCAGACACTATAGGTGGGCTAAGGTGGGACAGTAGACAGGACAGGGTCAGAGGTCCTTCAAGGGACCATGCTGTTGAGTAGCACCAGCATGCATCCAGCACAGTGGTGTGACTGGGACCATGGCAGCAGGCAGCTAGGAAGACCCGCCCCAGCTGAGAAGGCAGGGGAAGAGCCAAGGTTCCATCCAGGAAGGCGCCTCCAATAGGGCCCAGACACGTCAAAGAGATGAGGCAGCAACCCTCCGCCACCACCCCCTGCAAACCCCATGTGCAGGGACCCCTCACTTCCCGTCTCCCACTCCCAGACTGGCTGCTGCCGAGGGGTCAACCCAGAGACACCTCCACACTGTGTCCCTGTCACACAGGGGGTGCTGGAGGATGGGAGTGGCTGACCTTGCACTTCAACAGCTGTAACCCACCCCCCAGCCACACACACATCCAGGCTCCCAGCCCCAGTGTACTTTCCCATCCTACCTAATCTCAGGGGTTGGCAGGGTAAACCACCCCCCAGCAGAGGGCCTGAGCCCTCCACTCCTTTCTCTCAACCCAGAAGGAACAGACCGACATCTGGAGGCGAGGGCACAGATCCGGCTGCCCGCCAACGCACTGACTCTGAGCCCCTCGGCCTGGCCCCTCCAGAAGCAGGGAAAGGAACAGGAGGGCCAGGATGACACCCCTTGTCTGAGTCTCCAGGGATACGGGATGAGACCAGCTTCTGGGGTGAAGGAGAGTTGAGGGTAGGGAATAAGGTCTCATTCGGAAGAAGCTGTCCACAGTCTGGGTGGGGTAGAGAATGAAGAAGGGGAAATTGGATGAAACTAGGAAAACAGAGAGAAACAGGTTTTCAGGGTTGGAGGTATGGAGAATTCAGTGGAGCTGGGCTTGGCAAAGGGGCGAGTACTGGATTGCAAGCCTGGGCTTGCTGGGGAGGGGATGTCCTTGATGTCAACATAGGGAACAGAAGTTGATGCCCATTGGTTAGGGCCTAAAAGAGCCTGGGGAGAGGCTGGTCAAAAACCACTGGAGCTACAAGAAAGGGGATAGAGGCCATGAGCAAGGTGGGTGGGGTTAGAGCCACAAAACATATGGCCATAAACCAGGAAGATGGAGCCATGGGTAGGGGAAATTTAACTATGCAGAGGGACACATGGTAAACTGCTGGCCTTACCCTGGGATACAGGTCCTAACAGATCTCTGCCTGGCTGAGAGTCGGCACCTCAAAAAAATGGGATGGGGGCAGTCTGTTACTCAATGAGGGTGGGCACACAGGATATGCTGGGGGATCCCTAGGGTGAAGGGTGATTCCGCAGAAACCTCTAGATCAAACAGGGAGATGCTGGCGTGAGGTCTTTGCACAGCCCGAGGCTGGCTGGTGGAAGAGAAGGATCAGAGTCCCTCTGACTCCACTCTCTGCAGTGGTCCCAGGACCATCTGCCAAATGCCAACACAACAGGAAAAGACAGGGTGGGGCGGGGGAAGGAGAGGAGGGGGAATGCTTGAAGGGATGGGAAACAGAAAGTTTCCAGGTAGGGATGAGAGGTGCTCTAGGCGAAGAGGCGAGACGGGGGGTCAAAGGGGGCAGAGACAAGGTATTGGGGGCTGGGACATCACGAAGTGACCAAGAGGTGGGGGCCACGTTCCCCAGCAATAACCTCAGCTTGGGCAGCTGTGCAGAAACTTGAGGAGGGATCAGGGCCGGGGGTAAAAGGGAGAAGGCCTGAGAGGGAACTGAAGCTCTGAGGTCCTGCCTTGGTCCTGAGGCTGCAGGGGGTTCCAAGATGGTGGAGAAGGAACCCTGGCTCAGAGCCCACTGGTGTTCACCGCTGCTGAGGCTATGGGAAGCTCGGGTGGGGCAATAGGACTCTCCTCCCCAAAAACTACTGGGACGGGGGATCCCAGCCTCCGCAGACCACCACCCTCCCTTGGCAAAGCCTGAGCCAGCTTCCCAAACTCTTCCCCTTTATCTCAACCTGTGTCTCTGCCCTCACACTCTCCCCACCTCCCCTAAGCTGCCCCCAAGAGGTGCCCAGGCACAGACTGAGCCTTCTCCCAGGACCTGCAATGCAGAGGGGATCTTAGAGTCTATGAGAAAACTGACCCAGGGCTAGCAGCTGGTAGGTGCAGAGCCAGGGCCTGAGCCCAAGGCACCCTCCTCTGTGTGGTGCCCAGCCTTTCTCTCCCCACCCGCCATTTATGCTCAGGCAAGAGGGTGGCCATGTTCCCCGGAGCCCAGCACAGGCCCACCACAGAGAGAGAAGATAAATATTTGCCAAATAAGAAAAAAGTATTCTTTTCAGGTTTTAAACACTATCCCTGATTCTGACAATTTAGGATTTGACTAATATGATGATTTTTTTTTTACTTGGCCCAAAATTCTTTGGCAATCCTTCCATTGAGAGGCGCAGTGTACGTCCCCTCCCCTTGAGTGTGACTCAGGTGCGCCTTCACTGAAACAACTCTGCTTCCCACAAGCCAACCACCGCACTAGCTGGGAACTGGAGCAGGAGGGAGGGCAGGTGAGACGGCCAGCCTGGGGGTAGCCCTGCCGAGGGTCCCCCAAGGAGCCAGGTGGTCTCCTTTTGTTACGTAAATTAAGCAGCTCTCCAGGTAACCATCACCTTTCCTCCTTTTCTGTGGCTGCCAGGGAGCTCAATGCTAAAGTTGGGCCAGATTGCAATAACTGACATTGGCCTAGGTTTCTAGCACATTTAGCTCCTTTGAGACTTTAAAAAGTAAATGTAACACCTACATCACAGGATTGCTGGGAGGATTACAAGAAGACATTTAACATCTTTCAGAACCCACTATATGCTAGGGGTTACGCTAACTGCTTGAAACAAAACCCTGTGTGGTATTATCATCCCCATTTTGCCGATGGGGAAATACATCCGCATACAAAGAGGCCAAGTGATTTGCTCAAAGTCACACAGCAAGTAGGTATAGGAAATGGGACTACACTCTAAGGCTCTTTTTGTAGATCTAAAAGATAATGCATGTGTGAAAGCACCTAAGTCAACAATGGTTTCCTTCCTTCCATCTTTGGGCTCCCTCAGCACATCTGACCATCCCTCAGCTGGGGCATTTCTCACCCCGCATTGAGACTATCAATTTACCTTCTCTCAGCTGTGTACTGAGCTGGAGTGAATCACCTTCAAAACTGCCCCAGGCAGGACCTAGCACTCAGTAATTGTTGGCTGAGTGAATGAAAACCACACCACTTGTATTCCATTACTCATTGTAAAGCTCTTTCATTCATCCCACAAATATGTCCTGAGCACCTACGCTGAAAATCTAGGGCTGCAGTTAAGTCCTCTGGGGACACAGCTTTGTTTAATCCTACCAATCACACTGTGTGTTTGCTGTGGGTGCTGTCATGCACATTTCTGAGGAGTCTAAGACGGTGGCCCTCAAACTCCAGCACGCATCAGAATCTCCTGGAGATCTTGTTGATGGGCTCCACCATAGAGTTTCTAATTCAGTACGTCTGGAGTGGGGCCCTAGTAATTGAGTCTCTAATAAACTCCCAGGAGACGCTGATGCTGCTGGCCCCTGGTCCACACTTTGAGAACCACAGCTAGTAAGGGGTGAGGTGTCGGTCTACACCCAGGTCTGTGTGACTGCCCAGGCTCTTACCCACAATCCCTAGTGCTTCCTAACCTGAGAGCAGGGCAGGTGGCATGAAAGAGGCCTTTAGGCAAGTTCTGTTTGCACAACTTGGGGAGAAATGCAGTCACCCTTCTGGTCTTTCATGCCCCTCATCCCCACCCCCAGGTGAGCCTACCTGGAAGCTACTGAGAGTCTGGCCTAGAGCTGGTCCTGGGACCTTTCCTCCTTACTTCTCAACTCCTTTCCTGGCTGATTCCCACAACTTGTAGACTAAGCCAGGGCTCCCTAACCCCCGGGGCCGCAGACCGGTAATGGAACAGGGCCACACAGCAGGAAGTGAACAGCAGGCGAGCGAGCGAAGCTTCATCTGCTGCCCCCTGTCGCTCAAATTACCTCCTGAACCAGCACCCCCAGCCCCCCCACCCCCCGCTGGTGGAAAAATCGTCTTCCATGAAACCGGTCTCTGGTGCCAAAAAGATTGGGGACCGCTGGACTAAGCGATCAACACTTACGTGTGTATTTGGGGGAAGGCTGGTGTGATAATTGACCTCTCAAAGATGTCAGGTTCAATCCCAATTACCTTAAAAGAGGGAGGCAGCAGGACACTTGATACAGAAGAAAAAGAGACAACGTGACAAAGGCAGAGATTGGAGTGACAGCAGCCATCAGAGGCTGGATGAAACAAGGAATGGATTCTCCTTTAGAGCCTCTGGAGGGAGAACAGCTCTGCTCACACCTTGATTTCAACTCAGTGAAACTGATTTCCAACTTCTGGCCCCCAGAACCCTGAAAGAATGAATTTCTGTTGTTTTAGGCCACCGAGTTGGTGGCAATTTGTTACTGCAGCCTCAGAAAACTAATATAGCTGAAGGAAAGGTCTGGGCTGCACCTCAGGCTCAGGCCACCGTGTCCCCCAGGATCTCACCCACACCTTCACCTTGGCTGCATCCCCATCCTTGGAGGGCTGGGACTGGAGGCCCTGTGGTGGGAAGGATTTGGCCATGAAGGACCATCTTTCCTTTGAGGGCTCCTCCAGGCTCCAGAGAGTTGCCAAGGGAAACCGGGGCAAAGGCAGGAGGAGAAAGGGTGGGTGGTGGGAGACAGGTGGAGTGTTGGGGGCACTGGGGAGGGGAGCCTGGTGTTGGGATTACAGAGGAATGACTGGCCCCCCTGTGGGTCCCTCTGTGTGGGGAGAAGGAAGCAGGAGCCATGACAGCACAAGGGGAGGGGTGGCCATGGGACGGCCTGTTGTGTGGAGAAGTTGATGGGGTAGGTCTACATCCAGCCATGCCCACCCAGGGGCCCCCAAGATCTTAAGCTTCTGGGGGTGGCCACCCAGCTGGTCACCAATCATGCTCAGCAAGTGTCAGGCTGCCGTGGCAACCAGGAGGGGTACTCAAGAAACTGAAGCCTTAGACACTAAGTTTTAGGAAACATAGGCTGCTAGCAGAGACCTAGCAATCAGGAACCAGCCCCCTGCCTGCAAGTTACTCGCCACACACACATGGTGTCAGTCCTTCAACCTGAGAGAACCCCCAAATGCCCAGTACATTTCCTGCTGGCATCCCAGGCCGAAGAAAGGCTGCTACCCGGGCAACAAAGGGTTGAGGCTGGGTTGATTCTGGGCTGGAGGGACAGAGGAGGCTGCAGGCGGGGACTGGGTAGTCTAGCAGGAAGTGAACTCGGTGGAGAAAGAGGCCTTTTGACACCAATCAGCAGTGTGCTGTGACCATAGCACTGAGACCACATCTACAGTCCCAGGTCCAAAGTCAGCCTCTGGGGGACAGGGAGAGGAGTAGGAGGGACTCACATCGCACAGAGGACTGGGCCTGGGACCAGAAATCAGCGGATCCCTGGGCCCCCAGCAACACCATCTTTTTCCTCGTTGGGCCTCAGTCTCCTCATCTGTAAAATGGGGGGGAGGGGAGCTATACTAGTTGATCTCTGAGCACCTTCTGTTCCAGACAATACATCCCCTTCCCCAGCACCACACACACACACACACGCACACACTTATTTCAGTCCTTTGCCACCACCAGGGGCTAGTCCCCTCTCCTTGGCATCTCCTGCAGCCAGCCCCTTCCTCTCTCCTATCCAGGACTTCCACTTCTCCCCAGGACTCCAGCATCCCCCACTCCCCATCGGCCGAGGCAGCCTCCCCATCCAGCCTCCACCAGCCTCACTCCCAGCAGCAGCAGCAGCTCAGGATGACTGCGTAGAGAGAGCATGCCCACGACAGCCAGGCCTACCAGACAGAACAGGAAGCAGCAGGTCTCCTGATACAGCTCAGAAGTGGCAGGTTTGGGGGATGCTGGATGCTGAAGATCAGCTGCTCCTTGGCAGGAGAGAAAACCCTAGAAGCATGAAGTGGGTGCAATGAGAGCTAAAGGGGTGGATGAGGTCAGATCCACCCACCAGGAACAAGTTCTGTGCCAGGGAGAGGAAAAAGAAACGTGGGGAGATGGCTGCAGGGACAGCAGGGCAGCCTAGAAGGCTACTCTGTGCAAATGAGAAAAGTGTGCCCCTTCCTCAAAGCTCTTTATTGCCATCTGATGGAAAATTGCCCTAATGGTTCTATACATCTGTCGACTGGAGTTGTGCAGTGTACAACCTGCACAATGGCAAGCAGAGGGCTGGAGGAGGGGGGCTCCGGGAGAGAGAAGGAGGGACCCTTGGGTCCAGTCAGAGAGGTGGGGAAAGCAGTGGTCCGTGACAAGGGCACCGGCCTGGCAGACATTTTTTCACTCTCATAGCACTAACTGGAAACTTGCCGGAGTTACTGAACCCCTCTAAACCACCATTTACTGATTTGGAAAATGGAGGTGATGCCTTTAGGGCCTAAGGGACGGCCTGCCCTTAGGATTAAATGAGAAGCTGATGCAAATCTCGCTCGACATGAAGTAAGTGCCCGATGGTGGTGGACTTGGCAACAAGGGCAGCACAGAGAGAGGGAAAGAGGGGGAGAGAGGCCGGCTGTTCCAGGCCAAAGGACATGGTTTCACTCGCTTGTTGAGTTGTTTTAACTAGAGATTAGCTGTCCCGTGAAACCAGTGTCTCCAATGGCCCGTGTCACCACGGGTGACCCTGAGTGTTTAAGGATAAGGGATAGGAGCTCCTCCATAATCTTCCATCGGCTAACGCCGTCGGGGCTGCGGGGGGAGCCCGGCCCCTCGATCGGGGCTCAGGGGCTCACGATGGTACGCCTGTTCGCGGTCACCGCCACGAGGCCCCCCGCATCTCCGCCGCCGTCCCCGTAAGGCTGCTGCGAGCTCCCAAACCCGAGGCCCAGTGAGGCGCGGCGAGACGGCCACGGAGCCGACGCGGGAGTAACGGCGTCCGCGCACCGCAGCGCCCCCGGAGCTCAGGACCGCGAGGCAACCGGTCTTCCAGGTGCCCCAGCTCGGCGGCCTCCCCGCTGACCCCTCCGCCCCCACAGGTCCCACCCTGCGCTCGGTGCCCTCGGGCCAGGCCTCTCCCCACCCGCACCCACCTGTCGTGGAGAGAGGTCCGACTAGACCGAGGGCGGAGGCGGGAGAAACCGCCCACTTCCCAGAGGCCACGCCCCTACGGACGGAGCGCAAGGGGTCCCGGCTCGTGGGGTGACGTCACGGGGTTGGGCAGGTGTCCACGGAGGGCACGCCCTTCCCTCATTGGGCACTACTCCTCCCCGTTCCACAGGGACTTTAGGGTAAAGTCCAAATTCCTCCCTTCTCCAGCTTGAAATCCCATTCTCCACCCATGGGAAGCCCTCAGCTCCCCAGGCTGGAGCCTTCTATGACTCGAAGCGTCTTCCATGACCTTCCCCCAGGGCAGCCTCTGGTGCAGGGTCCCCCATCAAACTAATCGCAGGTTAAAAGATAGATTCCCAGGTCCCACCTCAATCTCTGGCTTTGAGGCCAGGAATCTGTATTTTTAACAAGCTTCCAGGTGGTTCTGATGTCTCCTAGGCTTCAGAATCTCATCGTCCACATTCTCATTCGAAGTGGCAGCAGTTCTCAAACTTCAGTGGGCTTGTTAAAATGGGTTGCTGGGCCGCATCCTCAGAGGTTCTGATTCAGGAGGTGTGGGGTCTGAGAGTCTGCATTTCTACCTGTCTCGGGGGATGCTATGTTGCTGGTCCAGGACCACACTGGCAGAACCACTTCTTTAATGATACATTTTGGAGAAGAGTTTTCACCTGTTGTCAATTCACTGGGTACCAAGCCCTGTGCAAGGTGCTTCACATTCATACAACCATGTGAAATAAATATTTACCATTTTTCCCGGATAAGGAAAGTGAGATTCAGACAAGTTAACTCACTTGTTCAAGGTCACACAGCCAGGAAGGGTAGGATTTGAACCAGGTCCTTCTGAATCCAAAGGCTGGGCTGGCTCAGCCTCCCATGCACTGCTGAGAAGTGCAGGATGGGGCTCTGAAGCCCCCCTCCCGCATTGCCTTAGGTTCAGGGGACTGGCTTTGCTGGGTACCAATTTTTCTGCCCAGAGAGTTCATGAAGAGAAGACAGAGAAGCCTATTCCTCACGTGGTCCTGACCCCTCGTTCCTTCGCTCCCACTCACATTGGAGTGGAAGTCACCCTGACTTCTCTCTGATTGGCTCCAGAGTCTCCTGGTTAGATCACAGGGACTAGGAGAAGGAAGGACACTTGGGTGTTACAGGAAGAGCAGGAGGGAGGCAGGACCACGGGGTCCTGAGAGGAGAAGGGGGGGTGCCACACAGGTGCCCAGGCACCTGGTCACTGCTGCCTGGAGGCCCCAGGGGAAGCCCTTTCCTTGGGGGCAGGGACACACAGGTCAAGCCACAGCTGCTGACGGGGTGGAGGGTTGCATAGCACATTTCAGGGGGCCCTCAGGTGAAGGACAGGGTGGTGAGGAAAACAACACATCTAGGTGGGCTGTTAGGGATGAGGGGTCCCACCTGTGACTTCCCACTCCTGTCTACTTCAGAGCTGGGTTTCTCCTTTGTCACCCCCTAACCCCCACTTCTGTGGAGTGGGCCTGAGACAGGGGTCAGCAGCCCTTCGGGACAGTGCTCATTCTCCTCTGCCTCTTCCTCGCAGCCCCCAGCTTTCTGCCTCTTCTCACTGGCTCCTGGGTCTTAAAGGTTCCCTTGGGGAGGGGAGCACAGCCTGGAAAGGGAGCACAGTTGGGGAGCCAGAGACAGGATGCCAAACGGAAGGAGTCTGACCCCATTGGGTGGGCAGACTAGGACCCAAGGGTACATACTACCTACCTGAGTCATCCTTCCTTACCCCAAACCCTATTGCCCTGTGCATGTCAGGCACTGTGCTGAGGTGAGCTCTGGGACACAGCCCTCAACAAAGCCCAGGGGACAGGGGGACGGGAATTCAGGGAAGGCACCTCTCTCTGAGGTAGCTAGAGACTAAATCCGAAGGAGGAATGAGAGCAAGCCAAGTGAAAAATGTAGGGGAACCACTTTCAAAACAGAACAATCAGCATTTGCAAGAGGAAATGAACTGAGACTAGCCAGGCACAGCAGAAGTGCCTGCAAAGGGACACCTGGAGAGATGAGGCCAGGCAGGTGGACAGGGGCCACAGCCAGGCGCTGAGGCAAGGAGTTTGGATCTCATCCTAAATGCTACAGGATGCCCTGAAAAGATCTTAAGTGGAGAGATGACACGCTCCAAGTTACACAGAAATCTCTATCTAACCCCATAAAAATTTTCAAAAATATATCTGTGTAGTAAAAAAATAAAATAAAATAATGTAAAATAACCTCACCCCTGTTGGAATGGCTATCATCAAAAAGACAAGAAATAACAAGTGTTGGCAAGCACATGGAGAAAACGGAACCCTTGTGCACTGATGAGAATGCAAATTGGTGCAGCCACTATAGAAAAGAGTAGAGAGGTTCCTCAAAAAATTAAAAATAGATCTACCAGGGAATTCCCTGGCAGTCCAGTGGTTAAGACTTGGTGCTTTCACTGCCGTGGGCCTGGATTCAATCCCTGGTCAGGAAACTAAGATCCCACAAGCATCGTGGCGTGGCCAAAAAAATAAAATTAAAAAAAAAATTAAAAAATAGAACTACCATATGATCCAACAATCCCACTTCTGGAGATTTGTCCAAAAGATATAAAAACACTGGGCTTCCCTGGTGGCGCAGTGGTTAAGAATCCGCCTGCCAGTGCAGGGGACACGGGTTCAAGCCCTGGTCCGGGAAGATCCCACATGCCGCAGAGCAACTAAGCCCGTATGCCACAACTACTGAGCCTGCGCTCTAGAGCCCGCGAGCCACAACTACTGAGGCCGCGCGCCTAGAGCCCGTGCTCGGCAACAAGGGAAGCCACCGCCATGAGAAGCCCGTGCACCGCAAGAAAAGTAGCCCCCGCTCGCTGCAACTAGAGAAAGTCCGTGTGCAGCAATGAAGATCCAATGCAGCCAAAAATAAAAAAATAAAAATAAATAAATAAATAAATTGCAGCATTATTTACAATAGCCAAGACATGGAAGCAACCTAAGTGTGTCCATTGATGGATGAATGGATAATGAATATGTGTATATGTTATTCAGTCATAAAAAAGAAGGAAATCCTGACATTTGCAACAACATGGATGGACCTTGAGGGCATTATGCTAGGTGAAATGTCAGACAGAGAAAGACAAATACTGTATGATCTCACCTATATGTGGAATTAAAAAAGAAAAACACCAAACTCATAGATACAGAGAACAGATTGGTGGTTGCCAGAGGCAGAGGGGTAGGGGGTGGGCAAACTGAGTGAAGGGGGTCCAAAGGCACAAACTTCAAGTTATAAAATAAGTCCTTGGGATATAATGTACAGCATGGTGCCTATAGTTAATAATACTGTATTGTATATTTGAAAAATAAAATAACAGCTAAAATGAATAAAGTGGGAGAAATCACTCTACCCAGTGTTAGGGCTTACTTCAGTAAGCAAGGCAGTGGGGTATTGGCAAGGGACAGACATATAGATCAATGGAACAGAATAGAGAACTCAGAATTAGATCCAACTGATTTTTGACACAGGGGTGAAAGGAATTCAGTGGAGAAAGGATGACCTTTTCAAAAAATGGTGCTGGAGCAGTTGCACATCCATAAGCAAAAAAATGAACTTTCCCCTAAACCTCACACCTTATACAAAAATTAACTCAAAATGTATCATAGACTTCAATACAAAACTATAAAATATAGGGAAAAAAATAGATGAAAATCTTCAGAACCTAGACCTAGGGGAAGAGTTCTTAGACTTGATACCAAAGGCACAGTCCATAAAAGGAAAACTTGATAAATTGGACCTCATCAAAATTAAAATTTTTTACTTTGTGAAAGACCCTGCTAAGAGGATGAAATGGCAGCTACAGACTGGAAGAATATATTTGCAAACAACATCTCCAACAAAGTACATATATATATATAAAGAATATTTTTTTAAACTCTCAAAACTGTAAAAAACAAACAAACAATCCAATTAGAAAATGGGCAAAACACATGAACAGACATTTCACTAAAGAGGCTATATGGGGACTTGCCTGGCGGTCCAGTGGTTAAGACTCCACGCTTCCACTGCAGGGAGCACAGGTTCAATCCCTGGTCGGGGAACTAAGATCCTGCATGCTGCGTGCCACAGCCAAAAAAAAAAAAAAAAAGAGGCTAAACGGATGGCAATTATTTGAACATAAATGAAAAGATGTTCAACAGCATTAACCACTAGGAAAATGAAAATTAAAACCAGAATGAGATATCACTACACACCTGTCAGAATGGCTAAAATTAAAAATAGTGATAAGAGCAAATGCTGGTAAGGATGTGGAGTAACTGGATTACTCACACATTGCTGATGGGAATGTAAAATGAAACAGCCACTCTGGAAAAGAGTATGGCAGTTTCTTTTTTTTCTTTTTTATAAATGTATTTATTTATTTTTGGCTGCGTTGGGTCTTCGTTGCTGTGTGCAGGCTTTCTCTAGTTGTGGTGAGCAGGCTTCTCATTGTGATGGCTTCCCTTGTTGCGGAGCACAGGCTCTAGGCACGCGGGCTTCAGTAGTTGTGGCACGCGGGTTCAGTAGTTGTGGCTCGTGGGCTCTAGAGCGCAGGCTCAGCAGTTGTGGCACACATGCTTAGTTGCTCCGCGGCATGTGGGATCTTCCCCGGCCAGGGCTCGAACCCATGTCCCCTGCATTGGCAGGCAGATTCTTAACCACTGCACCACCAGGGAAGTGCCTGGCAGTTTCTAACAAAATGAAACATGCACTTAACTTGTGACCCAGCAATTGCACTCTTGTGCATGAAATGAAAACTTACACAAAAATCTCCATACAAATGTTCGTAGAAGCTTTATTTGGAAGAGCTCCCAACTGGAAAAACCCAAATGTCTTTCAATGGCTGGTCAAACAAACTGTGGAACAACTATACCATGGAATACTAGTCAGCAATAAAAAAGAACGTGTTGATACATGCACAACTTGGATGAATCTCAAGGGAATTATGTTGCATGAAAAAAAGCCAATCCCAAAAGGCTATGTACTACAGGATTCCATTTATATTATATACTTGAAATGACAAAATTGTACAGAGGGAGAACAGGTTAGTAGTTGCCAAAGGTTAGGGAGGGGAGAGGGAAAGATATGGCTAAGGATATAAGAGGGCAGCACAAGATATCCCTTTGATGGAACTGTTCTGTATCTTGACTGTGGTGGCGGTGGTCACAGGAATCTACATGTCATAAAATTACATGGAACTAAATACACACACACACATACACAAATAAGTACATGTAAAATGGGTGCAATCTGAATAAGGTCAGTGGAGTGCATTAATGTCAGTTTCCTGGTGGTGCTATTGTACTGTAGTTATGCAAGATGTTACCACTGAGTAACATCTGGATGAAGGGTATACAAGAGCTCTATTATTTTTGACCATTGCATATGAATCCACGTTGCTTCTAAATAAAAGTTAAAAAACAGAGGACTGTGTTAAAATATTTGCAACTCATATCATAAAGGGCCGATGCCTCTCACATTTAAAGAGTTTCTAGACAAAGAAATAATAACAAAACCAAACATGTCTACAGCACATAATACGTAGCAAGTACTGTTCTAAGTTTTTTCGATGCATTCATTCATTAAATTCTCACATCATTCCCATATCATCTCCATTTTATAGGTGAGGTGACTAAGGCACAGAGAGGTTAAGCACCTTGCCCAAGGCCACAGAGCTAGTAAGTGGTAGAGCCAGGATTCAAAACCCAGCAGTCTGGCTCCAGAATGCAAACTCTTTAACTCTGTGGGTCTCTAGAAAAGACTAGAAAAATTGTCCGAGCATATAAACGGTAAAAGAAAAACAACTGGGTCTTAAACTTAGAGGAGAGGAGAGAAATCCAGAGAAGGGTGGTGCAGACCTCCCTGCACCCTGGGAACCAACCTTCTTAAGGGCCCCATCTGCCCCAGCTTGGGCAAGCCCAGCCCACATCACACCTCATTACACAAGGCACAGACCCCTCCTTCAACACAAAAAGACCAATCCCCGCCTTCCAAACCCTGCCCCTCTGCAGCCACCTGCTCCAGGAGGAACTGAGGGAAAGGGAGACTGGCGGAAGGCCAGGCCTCAGCTTTAGCAGGGAGACAGACACAGCATCCCAGGTGAGCTGGGAGACAGGTGTGGGGCAGGTAGGCTCAGCTTTTGAAACAAAGAGGACAGAGAAGGGAAGAAAAGAGCCCCTCCCTTGGAGGCCTTACCAGCCGGTCTACCCTGTCCCCCCAGACTGACCCAGTGAGCAGATAGGCAGCTCCAGTAAGGAGTAGACAGCGCTGGCAAATTGGGCAGCAATGACCCAGGGGACAAAGGACTCAGCATGAGGCCACCACCAGAAACACCTGCTCCCAGGCCTGCAGCCCTCTTGGCCCCTTGGAAGAGCTCCAGCCCTCTGAATCCCAAAGGTGCTCTCCTCTCATCCCCCTCCTCCCTCAAGTCCTGGGGGACCATGTGCCTATTTTGGGGGGAGGGGGTAGACAAAGGAAGCTAGCCCTACAACAGTCCTAGAGACTAACATCTCATTTGACAGGTGACATCTTCCCTTAGGTAGAGGGTAGAGAATGCCAGCCCTGCCATCCTACAACCTTTTCCTCTAATTAATCGCAAGTCTTGCCACTCCTGAGAGGAAAACAGGAACAAGTTAAAATATAACTACAGAGACCCACAAGTACACACAGGCACATCCATGTGTGTACTTCCAGCGTATCTGAGGCCAAGACCTTCATGCCTTTGCCCCAGCCCACAGTGGGGCTCAGGACTGGCTCTCCTCCCCCAGGGCTCAAATACGAACGTGGATGAGGCTGAAGGGGAGGGAAGGACAGGGGTAGAAAGATGATCCGGTGTCCAGGGCTGGGACTTTGTCTCTGGGTTCAAAGGCTTAAACCAAGAATATTTTATCCTGGGTCAACTCTCTCTGTGGCAGCTTTGAACTGTTAGCAAGCAGAGCTGAGGGAGCTAGAGGCACCATGTGTCCCCAACCCTGAAAAGCATGCAGTGGATAAAGGGAACACAGGACCCGACTGGAACCCCCTAGAAGCTGGCCGGGGACAGATCAACCAGCTGTTTCAACCCATCATTTTATCTGAAGAGCTTGAGGCCCAAAGAAGGAGAGGGATTCACCAGAGTCCCACAGCAAAGTGGCAGCAATACTGAGAAAAGGACCAGGATCTCCTGACTCTTTCTCAAGTACTCTTCCTGTTACTCACGGCACATGGCATGCTTTGTCACTTCCAAAACTGGCGTTCCCTCCACCAGAGAGCTGTTTGGAAAGTGCTTCCCACACACTAGTGAAGGTTTACTTTCTGGTTCATTCAGCACTCTTTTAGGCCACGGAGATAATAATCATAAACCATAGATCATAACCATTAGCATCATAAAAGCACATAACATTTATTAGGCCCTTATGGTGTGCCAGTCGTCATCTCCCTGACCCTCATGACAGACCTATGACACCGGTACTACTACCATGCCCCACTTCACAAACGAGGAAACCGAGGCTCAGAGAGGTTAACCAATTTACCCAAGATTACACATCAAGGAAGTGTTCACTTAAACCACTTCCCATGCTCTTAACTACTGCATTCCACTGCTGCCACCCAAGTATACTGATAAACAAATCAATAGGATAATTTCAGATACTGTTAAGCACTATGAAAAAATAAAGCATGGTGAGAGATAGAGGATGACCTTGACAGTGGCTCTCTCCCAATCTGCAGGTCCAGTGGTCAGGGAAAGAGCCCATGAAGACATAGCGACGTCTGTACAGAACCCAGAGGGGCAAGGAGCCCACCATGACAAGATCTGAGAGAAGGGCATTTAAAACAAAGGGGACAGTTTGGGGTTTTTTTCCAAGGGCGATGGAAAGCCATTGGAAGGTTTAAGCAAGGCGGTGACATGTTTTGCTGTGTGATGAATAGATTGTAGGGGGATCCCAGGGAAAAAGAAGAGATCTGACATTTTCAGGAAATCTGATGATGAAGGGGTGGAGGGGAGATGAGGCAGGACTGAGAATAGAGCAGGGGCATCTGGGACCAGCACTCTCCTTTGCTCCCCACACTTCCAGGGCCCCCCACCCCATTAGGATGGGTGGGATTTGAAAATCAAGACCCCTGGTCCCAGCTGGGCCCACCTATAACCCTACCACCACTGCCTCATGGAGTCCAGCAGCCTTGGGGGAGGGGAAGTGCTTGGGGTCTGATGGGGACAGGAAGGCAAGGTGTCCAAGGCGAGATTTTTTTTTTTAATTAACATCTTTATTGGAGTATAATTGCTTTACAGTGGTGTGTTAGTTTCTGCTGTATAACAAAGTGAATCAGCTATACATATACATGCATCCCCATATCTCCTCCCTCTTGCGTCTCCCTCCCACCCTCCCTATCCCACCCCTCTAGGTGGACATAAAGCACCGAGCTGCCAAGGCGAGATTTTTTTTTCTTTTGGCTGTGCCACGTGGCATGCGGGATCTTAGTTCCCCAACCAGCAGTTCTGCACCCCCAGCAATGGAAACTCGGATTCTTAACCACTGGACCAGCAGGGAAGTCCCTTTTTTTTTTTTTTTTTTCTCTTTTTCTATTTTTTTTGGCCAAGGTGGGATTTTTGCTCAAGACTCTCATCAGGGGACTTCCCTGGTGGCGCAGTGGTTAAGAATCCATCTGCCACTGCAGAGGACACAGGTTCGAGCCCTGGTCCAGGAATTTCCCACATGCCGTGGAGCAACTAAGCCCATGTGGCACAACTACTGAGCCTGCATGCCACAACTACTGAAACCCTCGCGCCTAGAGCCCATGCTCCGTAACAAGAAAAGCCACCACAATGAGAAGCCCGCGCACCGCGACGAAGAGTGGTCCCCGCTCTCTGCAACTAGAGAAAGCCCGCATGCAGCAACGAAGACCCAACGCGGCCAAAAAAAAAAAAAAAAGACTCATCAGGAGGAAGATTTCCCCAGGGGTCACACTGTCCCCCACTGCTCTCTACCAGGAAAGGGCTGGGTGGGTAAGAATCCCACCCCCCACACAAATCTCCACCCCAGGAGATCCTATATGCTTTCCCCCCAGTTGGGAATTTCGTCCTCACGTCCCAACACGGGCCTTCTCCAGGGCTCTGGACTAGATTACGTGGGATGGGGAGGAAGGAGGCTGCCTGGGTGCACTGGGACATCTAGGAAAAGCAAGTTCTATGGACTTTCCCCCTCCATCCCGTCCCTTTCTCTCCCATGAGTTTATGAGTTTCCTGCCCCCGCCTGGCCAAGCCCAGACAGGACTCCATCACGTCTGGGGAGGGAGAGACGGTGGAGTTGCCAGCAGCTCCCCTGGCTGCTGGCTGAACTCACCTTCTTCCTTTCCTCCCCTTACATCCTAAAGACGCTGAAGAAGCCAGAGAAAAATGGGAGGTGTATTCCTTCCCACAAGCCCACAGCCTCAAGCCCATTGGCTCCTGGGCCTGTAGCTACTTGCAAGGTTATTTACTAGTGACCCTCAGGGGCGCCCAGCCTTCCTACCCTCCTCTCACTGAAATTTCCTATTAGGTCCCCAATAGGAAAAGGCGCATATCTAAGGATTTGGAGGGGCTGATTCTGGACCTTAGACAGTGAGGCACTACTCCAAAACCCTGGGACCCATTAATCCTCCAGGCTTCCTGGGACAGACCCACCATGGCCTGTTCGGCCTCAGAACAGTTCCTGGCACACAATGGAGATGTGGTGAATAATTGGTGATTGAAAGCCCCAGAATTGAGCCACTGTGTATTAGAATGTTTTGAGGGCCTGACTGGCTTCAGGCTAACCTCAGAACTGATTCCTGGAGAAGCCACCACATTCATATATTGAACACCTGCTATGTAACATGTATGTAACATGTCCTGTGTGAGCTAGACATTCGTTGGATGAATGAAAACTGCACGACCTTAAACATGACCTTTCTGTCCCTCAGTTTTCCTCTCTAAAAAATGGAAGTGATAATACTTCATCATAAAGCCACTGTGAGAATTACAGTACTTAGAACAAGACATAAAAATAGTCACAGTAGGTGTTTAATAAGTGGTGGGTGGTATTACGAGGGCTGTAAATGTTGGGGTGCGGTGCACAGCTAATAGGTTCAGGGTAGCAGAGCTGTAGGGCATCGGGCAGGGCAGCCGGGGGCTGCTCCGGACTTCTGGGAAAAGCCACTCAAATTCCCAGCAATGGTGTCCAACTTTGCCAGAGCTGCGGGGGGTGGGGTTGGGGGCCAGGAGGAGAGTTTGCTGACTTTTCTAGTGAACTGGGCGCTTCCAGCAAACCATCCCTGCTGCTCCTCACCGGCTCCCAGCTTTGCTCACGCCCACCGCCTCCTGCTCACACCTAACTTCTCGGTGAGCAAGACCCAGTAGCACAGCCGTCCCTCCCCCGCTCCCAGGGCCTCTGCTGCCCCCTAGGCTCGGGCGCGGCTGCCAAGCCTTGCACCTTCCCCCACCTCCAAGCCCTGTGAATTCTGACATCCCCGAATTTTACCGTCTCGTGAAATATCCCTGCTTTTCCTTGGGGAGCCACCTCTGCGCCCTCGCGTGGCCCGGCAAGAAGGCAGGCTAAGGCGGAGAGGGGACTTGAGGCTCCACGGTCTCCCCTCGTGTTGCCCCCGCCCCCGAACCTCGCACCAGATCGCCACGGTCTCCCGCCGCTGCTCCCGCGGCGCCAGGCCGACACCCTCCCGCGCTCTCCGACCGCGACCCTTCCGGCCCCCGGTCCGGGCCCTCTGCGCCCCGCGGCCCAGCCTCACCGCCGGGAACCCTGGGAGATGTAGTTTTCGGCCGCCCTCGGCAGGGGCGGGGCCCACAGAGCCTGATGCGTGTCCGCGTCCGCCAATTGAGAGACCCTGACCCTCGCCATGGCCGGGCCCAAGAGCGCCAGAGAGGCAGGGCAGTGGACCGGCTACGGAAGCGGAATTTCCATCGAGGTCTCGTTCTCCGTAGGGCCCTGGACAAGTCCCGTAACATCTGCAACAGTCTGTCTTGTAGGATTTCCAGCGAGAGCCCGGGCTCAGCACCTGGTACCCGGCATGTCCTCAAGGAACCGGTGCCGATGAGACTACCGTTACTGGCCCGGCACAGTTGCCAAAGGCAATTCAGCCCCTAGAAGTGTGTGGGGGCCTGCCCGCCACCACCCCACCCCCGCCCCGTTACTCCCACACATATTTGGGCCGGCGCCCCAGGTGCCCCTCCCTATCCCACCCAAGTTCCCCTCAGTGCCTCGGGCCAATCCACAAATACACTCTACCTCTACTCAGAAATAACTGATATTTATTTCCCAACATTTTGATAATTTTTTACAAATTGAATAAAAGGAATGAAGGGGAGTACGTGGGACCCCAGGCCAGGCCTTGGGGTCCCGATGAGAGGTGATGGTATGAAAACTTCTCCTCACCCACAACTCCTGGCCTGCTGCCCTAACCTCTCCTATCAACCTTACCTAAGAGTGAGGTGGGGGCTTTCTGAGGATGTGGGGTTCCCCCCTATAGGGGACTCGGGGAATCCTGTTTCAAGCCCTGAACTGGGTCAGGTTGGGGACAGGTGTGGGCCCGGACGTGGCGCCGTCGCCGCCTCTCCTGCCTGCGGGCCAGCTGCCGCAGTTGTTTCCGAATGGCCCACAGCACCAGGTACACTTCCCGCAGTATCTCAGTCCCTCTCGACTCCAAAGGGGACCCGCTCTTCATTTGGGAGGTGACTGAGGTAGAACTCACAGATGACTGTGAAAGAGAGAAGACGAGCACAGATGAACAGCTTGGTCTAGGGGGAAACCACTGGTGGAACCACCTGCAGATAAACGGCAAAGGCTTGTCTAATTCCACCTGCTCTGTCAAGCCTCAGCTTGGGCAACGCCTCCTCCAGGAAGCCTTCTCGGGCTGTCTCTACTCTTGTGTTCACCCTGTCATACCACATTTTATGCACTATTTGTTCTGCGGACTCATCTGTTTTCAATACCAGCATGCAAGCTCCTGGAAGACAGGGACCATGTCCGACCCACCTTTGAGTCCCCACTAGGGTTCCATGGAGAGTGCATTAAAATGAAGGCCAGAATGACACCCTCAACTCTGTCTCCAACCCAAAGCTCTCGCCTGACCTCCAGGCCTGTATATCCCACTGCCTCCTAGACATCTCCCTGCAGATGTCCCTCTGACACTTCAACTCATCCTGTCCCAACGCCCTAAAGTCATTACTTTCTCCCCTAAGTTGGCTCTCCTTCCAGGGAATGGCTCCAGCCTGTTTTCACGTCTGTCTCTCCCTCGCCCCTCACCATCATGCAATCAACCACTTGGGACAACAATTCTACCTCTTAAATATCACTCCAATCCATTAACTTGTTCTACCTGATGCCTCTCTCCCTGCCCAGAATATTTTATTTTTATTTTATTTTATTTTATTTTTGACCACACCGTGCGGCTTGTGGGATCTCAGTTCCCCGACCAGGGAGTGAACCTGGGCCTCGGCAGTGAGAGCGCCAAGTCCTAACCACTGGACTGCCAAGGAATTCCCCAGGTGAACTTTCAAAAATTATTATTAATGCAGTAATACCTAATTCAAAACCAAAATAAATTGACTTGGTAGTGATCTAGACACTTCCCTTTTTAAATTAAAATTTTGACTGAGATAATTGCAGGTTCACATGCACTTGTGAGAAATAATAGAGTCCTTATACTCTTTACCTATTTTCCCCCTATAGTAAAATCTTTCAAAACTCTAGTAGTATCATAGAATATTGACATCAATACAATCCACTGATCTGTATTCATATTTCTCCAGTTTTACTTGTATTCGTGTGTGTGTGTGTTGAATTCTTCCCAATTTTACATGATATGTGCAGGTTTATGTATCCAGCTACCATAGTCAAGATACAGGAGATTTCTATTATCGCAAGGATTCCTCATGTTGCCCTTTTATAACCAACCCACCTCCCCCGTCTCTCCCTCCATGTGCAGCCCCTGGCAACCACTAAACGACTAATTGGATCCCCACTTCTCTAATTTAGTTATTTCTGGAATGGTATATAGTATAAATGGAATCATACGATATATAACCTTTTGGGATTGGTTGCTTCCACGCAGCATAATTCCCTTGAGATCCATCCAAGTTGTTGCATATATCAATAGTTTGTTCCTTTTTATGGCTGAGCAGTATCATTCCATGATATATCACAGTTTAACCACTCACCCACTGAAGGACATTTGGGTTGGTTTGGGCTCTTATGAATAAAGCTGCTATGAATATTCACGTACAGATTTTTGTGTGAACATAAAATTTCATTTATCTGGGATAAATGCCCAGGAGTACAATCACTGGGCCATACGATAATTGCATGTTTAGTTTTAGAAGAACTGACCACACTGTTTTTCCAGAGTGGCCACACCATTTTACATTCCCACCAGCGTGAATGAGTCATGGGGGATAGGAGGGGGACAAGGTGCTGACCTTCCAGCTGCACATCTGCCAGCCAGACTGCAGGACGGAGACCATGAGCGTGGAGACAGATTTGACGGCAGTCCGGGGCAGCTGCAACAGCACTCTCTGCCCATGGCCCGCCTCCGCCACAGCCCTGTCCGCGGTGGTCTTGGCCAACACGCAGGGGCCAGCCACCTTGGAGGACACATCCATCTTGGAGACCTTAGCCTCCTTGGGGGACTCAACCAACTTGAAAGTCTCAGACACCTTGGAAGTCTTCTCCACCTTCAACTCATTTTTCTTGGAGTCAGTGTGTTCTACGATGGTTGACTTAGCTTTGTGTTTCCAGAAGAAAACCTAAGAACCGAGACAGGGAGAGGAGAGACAGAAGAGAGGGGCAGAGCAAGAGACAACAGTCAGGAGAAAGGAAGGCCCAGAGAAGGGCCTCCTCCCCAGCTGTCCTGTCCCTCACCACCTCCCTCTCCGTCTTGTTTGGCCACAGGTGGCCAGGAGAGGAGGGAGGCCAGGTGAGGAAGTGCGGGTTTCTGTGACCTAGAGGTCATTGACCAGCACCACCCACCCCAGCAGGACAAGAGGAAGGGGCGATCTCTGAAACTCACCCAGCGACTAATCTTGCGCCAAATCCATCGGAAGAACCTCATGACCACAGCCATTTCTCCCGATACACAAGCCCCAAGTAGGGGGCAGAACCAGCATTTAGTTCAGTGGGGAGGAGGACAGGCTGCAGGCCAGTGGCCGCCACCTCAGGGGTCTCTGGGGAGCCTCTAGCGCAGCGGTGAAGAAAGAAATAGAGAATCCAGGAGGAAAGATCCCCCCAGTGACTCATCCTAGGCCCTTCCTCCCCTCCCTGGGACAGAGAGAGGAGTCAAAGTGGATGAGAACTCAGAGGGAGGGAGGGTTCTAGCCCATTGTGAGAGCCTGCCTGGCCCTGACCCCAACCCCCGAGACCCTTCCCGGATCCCCGGAGCCAATCCCTGCGCCCTTGGCCCTCCTTCCCCCGAATCCAAGGAAGGAAAACTAACATTTATTGAGCGCCTGGTACTCCTCGGGCATTTCCCATGTCTGATGTCATGTAACCCTCCCAGTCGCCCTTCAGGTAGGTATTATTGTCAGTACCATTTTACCCCGGAGAAAGCTGCGATTCAGAAAAACCAAAGAACCTGCCCAAGTCATAAATCTAGGGAGCCACAGGGCGGGGAGTCCAAAGCAGGTCTGCCTCCAGGATCCCACTCTCAGCAGGTCCCCCCTAGTGGGGCCGGGGTTCTCCTGAAGTGGAGGCTGCTTCTTTCCCCGCTTCCCCACTAGATGGGGTCCGTCTCCCTACCTGCCTCTTCCGGCTAGGCCGGAGCCGAGGCTGTCAGGGAGGGGCCTGCTCACCCACGGGGCCCCATCCTCAGCCAGCTGGGGGTGGAGGCCACAGAGGCCGGCCATGCCTGGCGAGGGCACCGTGTGCCCGGGGAGCCTGGCCCACACCCAGCGTTGAGACAAGGGGCCCATTCAGGGCCCCCCGCCCCACCCCCAAGCAGCCACCCGGATCCAGCCCGCAGAGGGGACACGCTGGGAAGCTGGGGTTGGATCCTGCACAATCACCAAAGGCTCCATTGTTCTCCTGTCCCCCACCAGCACGTGGGCCGAAGCCCCCCGCCCCCCCACCCCCAACGCCTTGCCTCTCCTGCCCCTTCCCAGGACCCAGGCCGCTGGCTCCCTTTTCCTTCCGCATCTCCACTCTGAGCCACATTAAACCTCTGCAGTCTGGACAAGATCTCCAGGGGAGCCCACAGCCTCAAGTTTTTCTCCCACAGGTGGAAACTGTTGGTGCAGGTCCCGCATCTGGACACAAACGACGAGATGCCAACCTCCAGATTCAAGTTTCTTCGGATTTTTTAATTATAATTATTATTTTAACAACAACCTGAATCCCAGAACTTCCAGATACTTTCTGTACTCCCTCCCCTGGGCAGAGGAGAGGGGGGCACTCCAGGGAACAAGGTGGGGATGTCTGCCAGGCAGCCTCCAACACCCCCAAGCCATCTATTGCCGGCGGGGTCCCAGAACACTGACCCCTAGGGAGGGAGGAGGGGGGGGGCTCCATCTAACACCCTGCCCTGATGCCCTCCCTCCTCCATCAATGTCTAGGGATGCCCCAGCCCAGTCTCTGGGCACTATGGGGAGATCAAGGAAGGGCGGGGGACAGGCCACTTCTGAGCCTTCAACTCCCATCCCCGGGGATCAGGGGGCATTAAAGCTGCATAGGAAGAGGGGGCAGGCAGCTGGCTCAAGGCCTAGCAGCTGTGGCGGCCCCCAAAGGCACATTGTGAAGGAAGGGAGGCTCAGACTGAGGGCCCATTGGGCGCTGGGGGCCCCAGCCGCGGGACCCCCGAGGAAGGCAGCTGGGCCAGCTGCTCGGGGCTGGCCAAGGCACGCAGCAGTCCATTCTCCTGCTCCAGCGCGGCATTCCGCTCGGCCAGGTCCCGAATCTGCTCCTTCAGCACCTCCACCTCCTCCCGGACCGCAAACATGAGGTGGGACTTCACCAAGTCCTGGGGGTCCAGGGACAGGCAAAGCGTCAGGGGTCCCAGGCCACCCCAACCTCATCCCCTGCCCAGTGCCTTGAGGAGCCAGGTGTGGGAGATCCTCCTGCTCCCAGATGATGGGGGACCACTGGGGAAGAAGTCAAACAGGGAAGGTGCAGGGGGTGGGGTACCGGGACGGGCAAGGATGCCGGACAGAGGCAAGGTCGGGGCTAAGACAGAGACAGAGGCCAGGAGCAGGCTAGGAAGCAAGGTACGTCAAGGGTTCAGGAGGGGGCGAAGGACCCCAGGGAACCCAGCTGGGAGCAGGTTGAGGAGTAGAAGTCAGTATTCCCTAATGATGAGGACAGCAGGGATGGAGCACTGGGCCGGCCAACGGAGGCAGGGGCCTGGGCATCAGCACATGAGCCGGGACCTGCTGGGGCCAAGATGGCTTCTCTTACCATGGCTTGTTCGATCTTGTTGTCAATGCCAACCAGGCTTCCGGAGCCACTGGAGAGACACAGGGAGACGAGAGGTAAGGAGGAGGAGCAGGTGCCAAGCCAGGTGTCTGGACACCCCAGCCTGCTGCTTTCCAGGTGCTTTTCAGAGCAGGCTCTGGCCTCCTCCACAAGCCCCATTTGCTGCAGCCTCCCACCCACACCCCTGCCTGTACCTGTGACAGTAGAGAATCAGGGAGAGAAGGGTTTTGTCCATCCCCCGGCGGGGTGAGGGCCGCTGCCCGGGCCCCCCTAGGCCCCGGTGGGGTGGGGGTCCAGAGGCCCCTCGGATGGGGGATGCTCCCCGAGGGGAACAAGGAGAGGAGACACAGCCCCTCTTCCGGGGAGGCCCTGGAGCCATCCCCACCACTCGGGTCTCATACGAGGACACCAGGGACTTGACTGAGACCCCTGGCTGGGCCATCCCCAAGGGAAAAGGATCCTTGGGCGTCCCCAGAGGGAGAGAGCTGTATCATAAGGACTGCCTGGGGGGCTCAAAGCCCCCCGGGCAGAGCAGAGTCTGGCTGGTGCCCGGCAGGCAGAAAGGAGACAGTGCCCAGGGGGTGCTGGCCTGAAAGATATATACCACTCCCCAGGGCAAAGCCTGGCTGCTATTGGCTCCTCAGGGACACGGGGACCCCCTCCCGCCAGCTCCATGGTGGGCGGGAATTCCCAGACACGGTCAGTGCCAGTGTCCCCTTCTCACCCTGGCATCAATCCCAGAGCGGAGGGG
The DNA here is from genome assembly GCF_949987535.1 of Balaenoptera acutorostrata. Lineage (NCBI taxonomy): Eukaryota > Metazoa > Chordata > Mammalia > Artiodactyla > Balaenopteridae > Balaenoptera > Balaenoptera acutorostrata. The sequence continues at coordinate 7,109,374 of NC_080078.1, forward strand.
AGGGGGGCCGGCTGAGGACAGTCAGCTGGGGGGCCGAGTCAGGGGAGGGGCTGCGGGGCCAGAGGCCTGGGGCAGGGAAGGGTGTGAAGGGTGAGGGACAGCCTGGCCCTGGGAGGCCTCTTCCCACCTCTGACCCCATCCTGCCCCCTCTGGGCGAACACTGGCCTCCCTCAAAGGCCTCAGCTGCTCTCAGCCGGGATGTAAGAAAGGGAGTGAGGGCGATGGGGTGGGGTGTGTTTCTGATATGCTTGTGGTCTTCCTTGGATTATGAGCACCTCCCTGAAACACAAAGCCCACAGCAGGGATGACCCCTGGGGCCTAGCCAGAGAGTTCCCCTCCTCCCACGGTGAGGGTGAGGAGGAATGGGAAAGTTACCATGGCAACAGAAACAGAGCCTGAAAGACGAGTACAGCCTATGGACCTGGGACCCGAATCTGGTGTCTGGGATCTTGGAGGGAGCGAGGGCATAAGGAGAGGTGAGAAGGTGAGGCTGGAGGTGGGATACTGGGAATAGGTGCAGGCGCTTTGAAGAGTCCTGGGAACGGAAGACAGGGAAGGGAGAGCAGGCCTGGCTGCAGTTTATTAAGTGGCCACCAGAGGTCGACTCAGGCCTGGCTCAAGGATCCCCAGGCCCAGGCTTTGGGTCCCAGAACCTGCACCGTCCTTTGCACACTGTCCTCTCCTCCAAAGCTCCCTCTCCCCACCACTCAGGCCCCAGGTTCCTGCCTCACCCTGCAGCTCACCACCCACACCTGTCCAGCTTCTGCCTCAGCTGCCTCGGCCCCAGGGCCAGCCCTCCACCTATGCCTCCCAGTACCGCAGGATCACCAGTCCTGACCTCCAGCCCCCGGTTTCGCCCCTCTCAGGGAAGGTGGTCCCAACATGCTGCCTCCCTCACCCTTGTGCTCCCTTGTCCAGCCCTCTCTCCTGGTTGTCAGTTCCAACTTGCTTTCCTGTGGGGGGAATTAGCGCTCAATCCAAGGTGACCCTTGGATGAGGCCCTGCAGCCAGGAAGGGAGCACGAGGGCACTGGGAATTTTCCATTTCCCATCCAAGCTCTGGGTGCAGAAGGCGCTGACAGGTGGAGTAACCAAGAGGGTGACCAGGCCTGAGAGAGCAGGACAGGATGGGGTGGGGGAAGGACACCTGGGACTCCTGGGGTTGCGGGGAGAGAACAAGTTTGAGAGCAGAGGGAGGCCAGCCAGCTGGAGCGTCAAAGCAGTTTTCAAGCTATTTCAAACCGAGACACCTGGGTGGAGACTGGGCCACCACAGAACTCTCCCCCCAACCACCGGTCCACACAGACACACAGAGACCAAAGAGTGGCAGATTCACAGGAACGGGAACACTGGCCTTGCTTGGCGAACACTCAGTAAAGATGCCAAGTAAGTTGTTCCTTCTTGCCAGAAATAAATGAATAATACAACAATAAACATTTGTCGGCTGATAGATGGTTATCTCCTGTTTGCCTAGTGCTGGAGAGTTTTTGACGGCACTTTCCACTGGCACATTCTAACATTAACACTTCAAGGGACCAGGACTCTGGCAACACAAGCCCTCCCTTTGAGAACCCCTGAGAGAAGGGCTGCCTGGCACTGTGCTGGAATCCCTGAGCAGGGTCAGGAGTGGGAAGCTTGGGGTTGACTGGATGGGATCAGCCTTCACCACAAGCCCCCAAAGCAACTTTGTATGAGTCAGAATAAAATTTTCAAGACTTACTGCCATCTTCTTGAAAACTGTCATGACTTCAAGTGTCAACAGTGACTTCAAATGTGAGTGGCGCCCCCGGAGCTGTGCAGAGCACGACATGCACACCTGGGGACTCTGGCCCTGCAGGACTCTTAGGTCCTGGGGCAAGGACAGCTGTAGAGGCTGGTCTTCCTTTTTGAAGGTCAAATGAAACAACCTCAAAATGAGGATCAGATGAAGAGACAGGACATCTGGGAGAGGTGGGGAGGTTCTGATGTCGGGGACAAGGGCCAGCCCTGCTCCCTCACCGTGTTTTGATGAGCCCCCAGGGGCCTGGCTTCCCCGTCTACACTCCCTCCCGGATCTGTTGCGGGGAGGGGGGGGGGGCGGGGCGGGGAGGATGGCTCTTTGCCCGGATTGGGAGAGCTGTCCCTGCCTCTGTCCTGGAGAGAAAGGGCATCCCAGAGATGTTTGCTTCCTCCTCCTCTCTTGGGACACAGGCATTCCAGTAGAAGAGGGGAGAGAAAGTGGCTTTGGGGTCCAACCCAGGCTCCAACAGCAGTCCTGCCACTTACTAGCTGGTGACAGTGGGCAAGTTTCTAAAAACCTTCCTCCTCTGAGTCTCAGTTTCTTCATCTGGAAAGCGGGGATCATAGGGTTGCTCTTAAAATTATGTGAGATAAGAGGTAGCATCTGACCCCAAGGAAGCACTGGATAAACATACCTTTTCTTTCCTGAGTTCCTAGAATTCATTCCCTGTAATGTCTGGATTCCCCATGCTGGCCATCTACCCAGCTATGCAACCGTCCCCTCATGCATCCATCCATCCACTTATTCAAGTACCTCCCAACTGCCAGGCCCTGTTGGGGGCACGAATTCACCACGTACCCTCTGTTCTCCCATCCCCAGATTTAGGATTGGTCAGGGATCCCCAACTCCCCATCTGGGGTCCAGGCACTTAATACCCCAGCCCACTTTCCCTCTCAAAAGGGAGGTCCCATGCCACTCAGACCCTGTTCTGCCAGCTCCCGGCACACCAGAGAGGTGAGGTGGGGGCTACACACCCCATTCCAGGGGGCCAAGGAGGTGGCCCAGCCCAAACACGCTGGCCCAGCAGGGTGGAGCATGAGGGGTTGGGCCTGAGTCCCAGAGGCTTGGAGCTCAGCAGAGTAAAGTGGAGGCTGGGAGGCGGACCGGTCAGACTGGGGTGTTTGAGGGGGTGAGACAGAGGGAGGAGGGGAGAGAGGGGACAAGCCAAAAGAATAGAGTTCAGGAGGCTTCTAGAGGCAGAACTCTCTAAGAGAAAGCTGGAAGCTGGCCTCTCAAATCAACAGGGGTTGGGGAGGGACAGGGAGCCCTCCGTGCCAGGGAACCTCCCAAGTGGGAGGAGGAGCGGGTGGGAAGCGCTGAGAATAGCAGCGATGGGGGCAGGTGACTCTCCCGGGCCTGGCCGACCTCACACCTCACACATTCCTTAGAGCAGGGAGCTCAGATGCGGCCCTGCCCAGCCCTGCTCTGTCCCTCATTCTCCAAGTGCCTCCACCAGGGCCGTCGCCCTCCATCCCACCGGCCCCTATCACCCCTTCTCTTTCCTCTCTGGCCCCCCCCAAGGCCTCAGTCCCTGACTGGATAAGGGGGGGGCCGCCACGTGACTGGAAGGCAGGAAGGAGAGACTCCGCTGAAGTAAGTCCCCCACTTCCCACTAAGCCCCGCCCCTTAGTGCCTTCCAAACAGGAAGTCCCTCCCCCAGGCTTCAAACAGGAAGTCCCACTCCTCCCTCCAAAATAAAAGTGGCGACTCCCTGGCTCCTCTCCTGGGTTCGTATCAGTCCACAGCCAGAAGGGAGCAGTTTGGCCATCTGACTCGCGATTTTGTTCCTCCCCTTTCAGCTTGATAACTTTGCTACGTTGAAACCTGGCCCTCAAAACAGGAAGTTCTGCCCACCGTGCCATGAACGGGACATTCTCCCCTGAAGGGCAAACCCCAGGAGATCCTGCTCTCCTGTGCCTTCCCTGTGACCGACAGCCAGCCTCTGCACGGCTTTGGCTTGGCCTTGGCCTCCGGGGAGTGCTCAGCCCCCATGGTGATCCTAGCACAGAGAACCGAACCTTAGGGACATGCTTTCTTGGTTCCAGAGGTCCCAGGATCCTAAAGTAGTTTGCGTGGACTCTGCAGGAGTCCCATTCGCCTCGGTAGGGAGAGGGAGAACTGGGAGGAGACCGACTCCCTATTCTGGTCTCCTGAACATTTGCCAGTAAATTCTTAGGGTTGGCCAGATGATCGCTAAATCTGCAAGAGCTCTGGAATTTGACAACAATGACTCCCTTCAAACTCTAAAAAAGTCTACCATTTGACAGTCCTAAGCCAGGGAGGCCCACCCAGCTCTCTCCACAGAGAGGGAGTAGGTCTCAGATCAGCTTTGCCCAGTGTGTTATGCCCAGGTCAGGCTTCTCAGTTTAAGAGGTCCTCTCCAAGTTCAAGTAGGGGGAAGGACACCTAGCAGGCAGTCTCACTCAGCTTTCCCAGGTGCTGGGTGGGGAACCGGAGCCCACCTACCTATCGTCATCGCTGTCCAGGTGGCCACTGATGGCCAGCATGGAGCGGGCGAAGCTGAGGCTCTGGGCAGCCGCTGTTCCAAAGGGGTCTGGAGACTTGTGAACCAGACTGGCATCGGGGAAGAAGTAGAGGGCTGGGGAGCTGGGGTGAGAGTCGAGTGGGGGCACCTGGAGACAGACAGGTGGGAACTGTCACATTGAGTGAGAGAAAGGATCCAGCCACCTTACAACTTGCCTAGTAGTCTTCCTCCCTCCCCAGCTCTCCCCACACACCCCGTCTTCCGAGGACAAGGGACCCAGGCGTCCTGCCCCCGCAGCCCCTCTTTCTCCCGGCTCTGGGGAAGGAGATACTAGAGACAAGGGAAACAGCACCCATCCTGAGGACTGGGTGAGTGGCTTCCAAAAAGTGGCTCATGGGGTATCGGAAAGGGGCTATGGTCTGCACTCCAGTATGGGGTATCGGAAAGGGGCTCTGGTCTGCACTCCAGTACCCTTCCACCACCTGAACTAGGACCCCTGATCAGAGGCCAGTCAGAGACTGTGCCTTCTGTTACCTGACTTCTTCAGGTGACTCAAATGTCACTTCTTCAGAGAGGCATTTCTCCATCCTTTGACTCGTGAATTCCACTGAACTGTTCTATTTTTTTTATAGCCCCTAATATTACCTGAAATTAAAGTATTTTTGCCTCCCTGCTGCTAGAAGGTACGCTCCAGAGGGCAGAGCTTGTAGTTTGTTCAATAGCCATTTGTAGAATGAATGAATCCTCAGAAACTGGTCCTCCACCTCCTCTCCCCTCCCCCCTCCGCTACCCATTCTAGCCTCTCCTCTCAAACTTCTAGGGACTCAGGTGAAGTTCTGCTCCTGAGCTTGGCTCTTGGGGGTTGGGGACCGGGAGCAGTTACGGAGATGGAGAGAGGCGGAGCCTGGGCGTGGACCCACACAGCCCAACAGGCGCTGGGGGTGGCTGCAAAAGGGCGGGGGCCACAGGAACAAGACGCCTCTGTGAGGCCCCAGGAGGCCCCAGCTTTTCGGAAAAAGCCAAGAACAGAGAGTCCAGGGTGGTTGGCGGGACAGAACAGAGGAAGGGGGCCCAGGTGGTGCCCCCGGCCCTCCTCCAGGCCCCTGTTAGAGGCAACCTGGGGAGAAGAGGCATGATGGAGTGTAGGAGGAAGACAAACTTCGGGGCAGGGAAACAGCAGCACAGAGGCAGGGGCACAGGAAGGAATCAGGACGTGGGGGAAGGAAAGGGAACTGGGGGCACAGAGGGGAGAAGGGCAGGGTCTGTGGGCCCAAGGGAAGCTCAGGCAGGGCTTAAGGATAGAGAGAGCTGAGGCTGGGGGCAAAGGGAGCTTGCTTTGGAAGAGTGTGTGGACAGGGACACTAAAGGAAATGCATCTTCTCCCCTGGGGTAGGAACGGAATGAAAGAACTCAAGAAAAGTGGGGGGTGGCATGAGAGACGTGAGTTTGAGGCCAGGAGGGGGTGGGGGGAGCCGGTCCTGACCGGTCCTGACAAGGCCCAGACACACAGTCTCAGGTTATTTTTATACTGTGGTTTGTGCCCAAGGCCAGGAAGGGGAAAAGTTCTCATCCTCACACTACCTGCCTTTCCTCCTGCGTCCAAGGTGTTATTTTCTCCTTCAGGACAGACACATCCAACATCCCTTGCTGCCCACCCCCCACCCCAAGGACCCAGGCATCCTGCCCCCCAGCCCGGACTTGTTCCTCTTTTGGAGGCAGGAAACAGAAAGAGCAAAGGATTTAACTCTTTCTCGCCTGCTCCCCACCTCTCTCCCACTGCATGGTGGCCACCCCCAGTGATTGATCCTGGAGAGACCCAGACGCAGGGAACTGAGACTGACAACTGGGGGTAGAAAGGACAAACCAGCCAACGTCCCATCCTTGTAATGGGTTCCCTCACCCCCACCCAATTCTTCAATGTCTTGGAGAAGTTTGTCTTGGGACAAAGCTGGAGGTGGGGCTGGGAGGGTGGTGAGTGGAAAGAAAGAAGACCCCCCCCGCCACCCAACTGGAGATGGGACTGCAAAGGAGAGATTTATAGTACAGAGATTTACAGTGCAATGCCTACTTTTTGCCCTTCCCTCCCAACCCCAGCAGGCCCAAATACCCCAGCCCTGCCTGGGGCCTCCACCCTCAGTGTGTGAAGAAGCGAGACCAAGACAGAAGGTGAAGGCCAAAGTGAGGAGGTCATATCTCCATGATGGAGAGACAGGACTGGGCTACCTGGAGATGGAGACTCGGGCCAAAGGCAACAAATGAAAGACCAAAGAGAAAGAAAGTGCCGAACGTGGGGAAGAGAGAGCCTAAGTGAGAAAACAAGGGCCATGTGAGGAGCAGGAATGAACTTCCAGGTGAGAGAGCAGGAAGAAAAAGGACGGGGCTGTCTGATGTGACAGACAGGTGACAACGGAGCGAGGAGAGGTCAGTATGGAAGTGGGGGCCAAGGTCGAAATGGACAAGCACCACCCCTCAGGTGTCTCCGCCAACCCTGAACCCAGCTCTTACCTGCCCCATCTCCTCTGGAGCAACCAACTCCATCCTCAGCCGCAGAGCTCCATCCTTCGCACGGGACGGTGGAGGGGTCCCCGCTGTTGAGCCCCCTGCCTCCACTTCTACCCTCAAAGAGGGCAGGGGCGTGGCAGCCCGGGAAGTGCCAGCGCTACCCCCTGTCCCGGCCTCTGGGGGACGCTGCTGGGGCGGGGAGGCTGACAGGGGGGTTGTCTCCAACTTGGCCTTGCCGGGCACTGCCAGCTGGCCCAGCCCCCCGGTGAAGGAGCGGGCCTGAGGTCCCGGGGAGGTGGGGGGCGGGCGGAGCCACGAGGTGGGGCCCCGAGACAGGCCTGCCTGTGGGGCAGGGGCAGCCAGGCCCAAGCTGGCCAGCTCCAACCTGGAATCCAAAGACCTGCCCCCGTTGCCCCCTGAGGCCCCTCGAATCCCTTCCAGGAGCCGGCCAAAGCTAGGGGGCTCCAGATCTCTCTCGTAAACATCCACACATGTCCAACGGCCTCGGCGATAAGGCTCTCCCAGGCCTTGGGGCAGCTTCACCACCCGGAAACGGGAGGCGGGGGCCCCAGGCGGTGGGGAGCCATTCCGGGGGGTGCCCTTGCCCCCTGGCTCGGGGTTGGGCTCCTCATTGGGCAGGCGGGGCGGGGGCCCAGTGGGGGCCGGCAGGGCAGGGGTATCTGGACCCCCTGGGCTCCCCGGACCCTCGTAGTCCGTGGTGACGCTGGTGATTTGGAAACTACTCTTCTTCTTGCCCCCACTCATGGTCCCTGGAGCTCAGGACTGGGCCAAGGTGGGCAGGGGGGCGGTGGTGGCTCTTCGAGGGGCTCAGGCACCCCTGGAACAGGGGGGCCACATGGTGGGGACATCAGGGCCCCTGGGGACGTCTGGGTCCGACATGGCAGGAGGGCCTTACGGGAACTAGGGGTGTCTGGTTGGTGAAGGGAGAACAGGGTAGGGGAGGCGGCGGGAGCTGGGGGGGCAGGGGCAGGTTTTTCCTGCTGCTGTGGCTGCCACCGCCGAACTCCAGAGCTGAGTTTGCAAACTGGAGAGAGAGAGAGAGGGAGAGAGACAGAGAGAGACAGAGAGAGAATGTGTGAGAAAGCAGTGGGCAGGCCACCTCCGGGGCTTCCTCTCTGGGGAGCGGAATGGGGGGAGGAAGGGGAAACCGCCAGAGACAAAGAGACAGAAATGACAGAGACCAGAGCAGGGAGGACAGATTCGGGCGGGCGCAGAGAGCAGGAAGAGGCGGCCCAGACCCAAAGTTGGGCATTTCTCGCTGGAATTCAAACTCACGGGACCCAAGTCGTCCCAAGAGCAAGGGCTCCAAGGCCTGGGTGAACAGGAGTGAAGCCGCTCCTCAGCCCGACCAGGCCGCCGGGAGGCCTGTGCTGGGCCACCGAGGCCCCCCGCACCCCAGCTCCGCCATCCCTGAGGCAGGCCCTGCCCCGCCGCCCCGGCGCCCCGCCCAACCCAGAGCCCTACCTCTCGGCCGCGGCCACCGAGCTGGGCCGGGGGTCCCAGCCGCCTAAGATGTTGGGTTGTCCCTTCCCCGGGGCCTCCTGGCCCCAGCAGCTCGGGGGCGCAGGCGGCAATCAGAGGCTGGCCGGTCCTCTTCGGGGGCCGCACCTCGCCCCGCAAGGCATCTCCGCGGAAAGTTTGCTGTCCAGAAAAGAAGGAACCCCCGCCTCCTTGGCGGAGCCCAGGCGGAGCCCAGGCGCAGCCTCCGAAGCCCCAAGGGTCTGCGGACCGATACGGGAGGGGGCGGCTTAACCCCCGATCCTGCAGGTGGAGCCGCCTCGGTGGTCGTCGCGGCGAGTGGCTCTCCCAGGTCTCCTCCCGCGTGGCACCGCTGGGTCTCTCTCCGCTCCTCTCGGTCTTTCTCTTTCGGGGCTGTTGACAACCCCCACGCCCGGAAGTCCTGCCTCCTCGGGCCTGCTGACTGCTCCTCTCCTCCTCCTTCTCTTTCCCCTCTTCCTCCCCTTCCTCCGCCCTTTCTCGCTCCTGGGGCTCCCAGCCAGCTGGCCCGGGGCCAGGTCTGCCCCCGCCACTGCTGGTGCAGTTGCCGCTGCCGCTGCTGTTCCTGGGGCCCGGGACTGGCTGCCTTAACCCCACACCTGCTGGGCCCCAGCCCAGCTCTTCCTCGGAGGGAGGGGCCGCGGAGGGCGGAGAGAAAGGGGAGGAGTTTGCGGGGAGGCCCGGGATTCCCTTACTTGTAGGCATTTGCTGCCATTGGTCTACAGACGCACGGAAGAGTGGGGAGGAACTTACCAGGATCCCGCTGGGTGCCTGCCACTCTCATAAGCGCCCAGTAAATTGTTCTGGTGCTGCTGCAGCTGTTATTGTCATAGCGTCGCTGGTTTTCACAGCAACCGTACGAGGAAGATACTGTTTTTCTCCCCGGTCCTTATTTTTTCAAGTGGATCCTTATGAAAATTTTCAAACATGCCACAAACTAGAGAGAATGGTAAAATGAACCCCTAGGGACCCAGCATGGGGTTTCAACAATTGTCAACTCACAATTGAAACTCAATCTTGTTTCATCTATACCCCCAATATCTTTTGTTGTAGTGTGCTGGAGTATTTGAATCAAACCCCAAACATCGTACTATTCCTCTTGTTAGATGTGGAAATTGAGACCCAGGACTTTCAGAAAGGCTGTCAGTGGTAGAGCAGGGACATTTCTCACACTCAGGTGTGTCCTTGTCTGGCTCCCTAGATCGGTATAGAGAAATGACAGAGACACACTCAGGAAGGTGCTGACTTGCATTTTCTCTCCAACCGCGGGTCACACACAGGCACCCGTACAGATGTGCCCGCCGGAGGAGGAACCTGGTTGGCCACAAGCATGGACCCTTCCCCACACACCCACCTCTCACCCTTCCCACCTCTCCATCCCATCCCCTGCTCACTGTGGAGGATCCACACACACTCATAAAGGGCCTACTATGTGCTTGGCATGAAAGAATAAGCCTCCAACTGCCATCTTCTCTTTTTTGCGCCCCCCAACAACATTCTGAAAAGAATTATTTTAGCAAAAGCAGCGTCTAACGACCGTAACTGCCTTCACTCCCAGGTTCAGAAGGAAATGGATTCTAATTAATTTGGGTCATATGGAACTCTTTTCAAGGATATTAAAATTCTTCATATTTGTCCACTCTACATAATTATCTCATGGATTCTCAAAACAGCCCTGGGCAGAAATGGGGTGGGTTTTGAGCTCCAGTGTCTCTGCTAAGGAAACTGAGGCTTGGGTTACTTGCCCAAGGCCTCAGAGCTAGCATTTGATGGCATTGAGACTAGCTCTGGGCTGTCTGACACATCCTTCCTTCCTCAGCTTTAGCTCATGGAAATTTTTAACCACCCTTTAGGATTAGACAAAAACAAAATAATGCAAACCCCCTTGCCCCCAGTTTATATACTTCCTCTTTATCTCATTGTTAAAATGCATCTGCACTTCTGTCTTTCTCCCTTCAAATGGTAACAATGACTACCGTAGCCAGATCCTGAGGCCTCCCAGGCGGTGAGGTGCAGGAAGCAGCCTCCCACACAACGGCCCCACCCCCACCCCAGACCCTCTCCCCTCTGGCAATATTCAGAACACAGCCCCGCTTCTCCGCCCCCAGATCCTCCTTCCCTCAGCGATAGCTCGCTACAAACTATTCAAACTTATCTTTGCATCCTCCCCTTCCCACCAACTCAGACAATCAACATCAACTTGGACTCCTCCGTGTCTACAGTCCCAGGGACATTGTTGGTCTCTGTGGAAATGTTTGTTGAATGAATAAATAAAAGTTTATTCACACTGAGGTGTAAATGTGAAAGGACAGTTATGTATTTTAATGTGTTAACTCTCCCAGGGGCGTTTATAATAGCCTTTTAATATATAGCGCCATTTACGACTTATTCTTTTTTTTTTTTTTTAAAGGGAATTGCTAGGTCAAAGGATGTGTGCATTTTTATTATTTTTTTTTTATAGCTACTTTATTTATTTATTTATTTATTTATTTATTTATGGCTGTGTTGGGTCTTCGGTTCGTGCGAGGGCTTTCTCCAGTTGCGGCAAGTGGGGGCCACTCTTCATCGCGGTGCGGGGACCGCTCTTCATCGCGATGCGCGGGCCTTTCACTATCGCGGCCCCTCCCGTTGCGGGGCACAGGCTCCAGACGCGCAGGCTCAGTAGTTGTGGCTCACGGGCCCAGCCGCTCCGCGGCATGTGGGATCCTCCGAGACCAGGGCTCGAACCCGTGTCCCCTGCACTAGCAGGCAGACTCTCAACCACTGCACCACCAGGGAAGCGCCGACTTATTCTTAATATTCATTATTTTGCGGAGTCAAAGGTTACTGGGAGGCTGACTTGGGCCGCGGGGGCGGACGGGCAAAACATTTTGAGCCCTGGCGGTGAAACAGGTCTGGACCCCTGGGAATCTGCAGGGATTGGCGACGAGCACCAAGAGAGCCAGCTCCGGTGCCCTCCCTGTACCTGGGGGGCGGCTGGAAGACGGGGCGCGGCACAGGGAGCTCGCCCCCTGCTGGACAAAGACGCGGATGGTCCAGCTCCCGACTCTCTGAGCCCCTCGGCCCGGAAACCGGCCCCCCCTGCCGGCCTCGCCGCCTCACTGCACCCCGGGCCCCGCAGCCGCAACCTCGCCCGGGCCGGCCGTGGTGTGCGCACCCGGGGAGCGCCGGCTGCACGGGGTACGCGCGTGGGTGCAGGCCCCAGGTCGCCGCTGGGGGGCGCCGCTGCGCGCTGCGCCCAGCTTTGCTCCGCCGGGGCCTTGGACACCAAACCCAGCACGGCCCTGCCGGGCAGGGGCGAGGGGCTGCAAGGAGTGGACGCCCCAAAGCGGGGGCGGGCTGGCGCCGGGTCCCCTGCACCCCACGACGTTTCTCCGTGTCCCCCCGCCGGCTCCGCTGGCCCGGTGCCCCCCCACCCCAGCCTAGCGGCGCAGCGCAGCACGGCCACTCCCGCTCCGTCCTTGGAGGGTGTGGAAGGGTGGGTTTGGGGCCGGGGGCGGGTCTGGGGGCGGACCCGGAGGCGGGGCTGTCTCTGCGGCAGGGCCCTGTTCGGCTCCCCCCCGGTCTCTCTGTCTCTCCTCCTCCCTCCTCCTGCTCCGGGCGGAGCCCGGCATGGGGGGGCCGGCGCCCGGCAGGCCAGGTACGGTGATGTAGAAATTGGGGAGGCTTGGTGCGGGGAGGTGGGATGGGGGGACAAGGGGTAGGGAGGATTGGCGGGGCGAGAGACGGAGAAACCCAGGGTAGCAGGACAAGGGGAAGGGGAGGGGTGCCCGGGAACCTGGGGCCTTTGGATGGAGAGAGGGATGAAGCCGGCCAGGTTTGGAACAAACAGGGAAGGGAGAGGACGGCAGTGAGGAGGGGCGCCTGGAAGGAGAGGTGAGGCAGAAGGCGCAAAGGAGAGTGTGTTTGGGGGAAGGGAAACCAGGGCAGGTATGGAGGCCGCAGCTTAGAAGGTAGCTATGAGGCCAGACTGGAGACCCCCGGGTGGGATGGAGGGGCGGGTACTGCGAGAGGGAAGCCGGGAGCCTCCCAGATCCCGGAGGAGGAAGGTGATTTGGGCCCTCAGGGAGGGAGGCGGAGACCATCGCTGAGGGGCCAGGGTGCAGGAATAGGGGTGGACGGAAGCCCAGGCCCAGGCGAAGGACTGGTGAGGGGGTCGGCAGGGAATGGAGAGACATGGATGGGTGGTCTTGTAGCTGCCCAACTCAGAATGTCCCCACCCTTTCTCCAGCATCCCCGCCCTGCCCTCATGACACCCCCCAGCCTCAGGCCCCAAGAGGGGGTGGGGAGTCTGACTGTCTCCCCCTTCCCCAGCGGGGTGCAGTGTAGGCAAGTAGGCCCCGGCATAACTCCTTGTCTATAGGTACGTCCAGTTCGGTGCAGCCGATTTGTGTGTGTCTGGAGGTCTGTGTGTGCTGTGGGTGTGTCGGGGTGTTTATGTCTGTGTGTCTGGCTGTTCCTAGGTTGTGTTTACCTATGCCAATCAGTGTGTCTGGTCCTCTGTTGGTAGATATGGGTCTGTGGCCCGGAGGTTTGTGGGTCTGAATGTGTGTTTGTGTGACTGCAGGGTTGCTGTAGGTTGGTGGGGCCTGTCTGTGTGGTGGATCAGGATGTATTTACAGGATGGGATTCTGTGTCAGTCTGATCTCTCCAGAGTGTATATCTGTGGCTCTGAACACCTTTGTCAGGGTGTGTGACTCTGGATACACGTCCGTCTGTGTCTGTACGTGTGTGGGTCCTGGAGGCGGTGTTGGGTTTTCTGTGCCTCCATCTGTTTTCCTCTCTCTGAGGACCCGAGTCACATCTCTGCTCCTTTCTCTCTCTTTCTCATTCATTCCTGGCCCCGACCACCCCACATCTTTCTTTTTTTTCCTTTCCATTCCCCCTCACCAAGTGGATCCGGGACCCAGGGAGGGTCGCCCCCCGGGCCTGGTGGCGCTGAGCAGGAACCCCCAGCACCCGCCTCCTGCCCCACGACATGAACCTCCTCTACCGAAAAACCAAGCTGGAGTGGAGGCAGCACAAGGAAGAGGAGGCCAAGAGGAGGTAAGGCCGCAGTCCCAGATTGCCCCCTCGCCTGTCCCACCTCTGCTTCCCTCGTGGCGGGGCCATATCCCTCTGCCCTTCCTGACTCCAACAGCCTGGTCATCAGTCTGATCTCAGAGCCCGTGCTCAGTACAGAATTGCTGGAATTGCACACGCCCTGTCCCTGCCCTGCTCCTGGCTCCTGGCTCCAGCCCCTGCCCTGGCCTCTCAGGGGGCTTCCAGCCCAGGGACACCCTGTTGGCTCTTCCCCATCCCCAGAGGCCCAAGACACTCCTTCCTGACTCACCTCTGGCCTGTGATGTCCTCCTTTCTGTCAGTGTGGGCCTGGCTCCTGGTTCCCATGTCACCTGACCTTGGAAGGGGCAGGCCCTGCTGCCCTCATGGTCCAGGGATGGGTCATTTGAGGGGCGCCAGAGACGACCCATTTGGCCCCCTCCCCGTGACGGGGTTGTGTGTGTGTGGTGGGGGACGGGCAGGCTGGCCCTGCAGAGGAGCCAGGGCTGGGAACCAACACCCCACACACACACAGCTCGCCCCCTCTCCTTGCCCTCCCGGGGACCTGGCACCTGGCCTCTTCCGTCTTGCTCCCTTCTCTTCTTCATTCCCATCGACGGCGCAGCCGCTCGGAGCCTGAGTCAGAGCCATCTCCCTGCTCCCTTCTCTCTCCTCAAAACTGTGGAGTTTAATTCTTGTTGTTAATTAGATTAATCAGAGCTATCACTGCAGTGATCTCTCCCTAATGAAGGGTTAGTAGACAGGGCCTTAATGAGAGCCCACCCCACAGCAGCTCTCCCCTCTTCCCTGCCAGCCGCGTCCCCCCTTCACTCACACAGAAGCTCAGAGACAGTGAAAGGGAATGGGGGGTGAGCCTGGGAGGGTGACAGAGAGAGGACAGCACCGAGGGAGAGGGAGAGAGAGGGAAAGAAAGAAAGAGGGAGAGGCAGGGAGGAAGAAGGATCAGCTGGGAGAGGCTGTTCTGAGGATGCGGCGGTACAGCCCGGGTCTGGGGAAGGAGGCGGTGTGGGAGTGGAGGCCGCAGCAGCCAGACACGAAGGGAGGCCAGAGGCCAGGTGTGGGCCAGCGTGAGAGTGAGAGGGAGCAGAGCTAGGTGGCAGGAACATGTGCCAGGCGGGGCTGCGCTGCCTGGGTTTGCATCTCTATATACGAAGTTGTCCACACGTGTGTGTGCACCCGAGATGCCCAGGCTGGAGTCGGCCAGCTCCAGGAATGCTCCCTTGCACACAGGCTCACCCCTTCTCTCATGCCTGCCCTCCATATCCTTGCCTTTTTCAAAGCCTAGAAATTCAGTCCGAAGCTTCTACTTTAGTGCTTTGGACCCTCAGGCTCCCCCCATCTCCACCCCGGCCCCCCTCCTCCTACCTGGGAGGCCACAGGGTTGCAAACCCCTCTTGGGGTACGGGAGCGGGGGGCCCAGGCCTGAGGCCCGACCTCTGCTCCATCTGGGCCTTCTCTCCCCAGCTCCAGTAAGGAGGGGGCTCCCGCAGGCTCCGCGGGGCCCGGGGCCGGCCCAGGGCCGGGGGTCCGCGTGCGGGACGTCGCCTCGCTGCGCCGCTCGCTCAGGATGGGCTTCATGACGATGCCCGCCTCCCAAGAGCACACCCCCCACCCCTGCCGCAGCGCCATGGCCCCACGCTCCCTCTCCTGCCACTCGGTGGGCAGCATGGACAGCGTGGGGGGCGGGCCTGAGGGGGGCGGCGGGGGCCTCACAGAGGACGGCAGCACCCGAAGACCCCCGGCCAAGCCCCGGAGACACCCCAGCACCAAGCTCAGCATGGCAGGGCCAGGGTCAGAGACGCCCCCCAGCAAGAAAGCAGGTGAGACACCAGCACCCCTGCCCAGAAGGAGCCGGGAGCTGGGAGGATCCATTCCAGGCCAGGGGAGGCCTGCCGGGAGGGTTCATTCAGGGAAGAACCAAGGAAGTGGAAGGTTCCATTCTCAGAAGGAGTGGGGGGGTTCCTTTTTGGAAGGGCCTGAGATGAACCATTCAAGGGCAGGGGAAGCTCCTTGAAAAGTTCATTCTTGGGAAAGGGGTGGCCTTGGAGGGCCTTGAGGGTCGGGGAGAATTGAGGGTGGGAACTGCAGATTCTGGGGCGTTCATTAGAAGGACGGGAGGCAGACCGGTAGGAAAAGAACCCACTGGGGCTGTAAGTTGAGAGACGTGGGGAAAATGAAGAGGAAGAAATGTCCTTGCCGGTGAGTCAAGAGGTCACAGTGGGTCTCCCCATTTCCTTCCCCGACTTAGAGCCCGGTTTCTTTTTCTCTTTCCCACTCCTGCGCAGGCTCACAGAAGCCAACCCCTGAGGGCCGCGAGTCCAGCCGGAAGGTTCCTCCACAGAAGCCCAGGCGAAGTCCCAACACCCAGCTCTCTGTCTCCTTTGATGAGTCCTGTCCCCCAATCGCCTCTCCTCGAGGGGGGAACCCGCCCCTTCAGCGCCTCAGTAGGGGGTCCTGTGTAGCTGGGGACCCTGAGGTGGGTGCCCAGGAAGAAGAGCCGGTATACATCGAGATGGTGGGGGATGTCTTCAGGGGAGGAGGGCGGAGTGGAGGGGGACTGACTGGGCCCCCTCTTGGGGGTGGGGGGGGGCCGACCCCAACGGCTGGCGCTGACTCGGACTCAGAAGAGAGCGAGGCCATATACGAGGAGATGAAGTACCCGCTGCCCGAGGAGGCCGGGGAAGGCCGCGCCAACGGGGCCCCTCCGTTGATGGCAAGCTCCACACCGCACCAGCCTCACGCCCTTCAGCTCCACACCCAGCGCCGTCCAGCTTCAGCCCTCCCGAGCCGGAGGGAGGGGACGCCCACCAAGACCACTCCTTGTGAAATCCCCCCACCCTTCCCCAACCTCCTCCAGCACCGTCCTCCACTCCTGGCCTTCCCCCAGGCCAAGCCTGCTTCCCGAGCCCCTGGCGATGGGGTCTCGAGGCTACCGGTCCTCTGCCACTCCAAGGAGCCAGCCGGCTCCACCCCAGCTCCCCAAGTGCCTGCCCGGGAGCGGGAGACGCCTCCCCCACCGCCTCCGCCTCCCGCTGCCAACCTGCTGCTGCTGGGACCCTCGGGCCGAGCCCGGAGCCACTCGACACCCTTGCCGCCCCAGGGCTCTGGCCAGCCCCGGGGGGAGAGGGAGCTCCCCAATTCCCACAGCATGATCTGCCCCAAGGTGGCAGGGGTGCCGGCAGCCCCTCCTGCCCCGGCTGCCTTGCTCCCCGGCCCCCCCAAGGACAAGGCCGTGTCTTACACCATGGTGTACTCAGCAGTCAAGGTGACCACGCACTCTGTCCTGCCCACCGGTCCGCCCCTGGGTGCTGGGGAGCCAAAGACAGAGAAGGAGATCTCAGTCCTCCACGGGATGCTGTGCACCCGCTCGAGGCCCCCCGTGCCTGGGAAGTCCAGCCCCCATGGCGGGGCTATGGGCGCAGCAGCTGGGGTTCTCCACCACCGCGCCTGCCTGGCCTCCCCACACAGCCTTCCGGACCCAACTGCAGGCCCCCTGACCCCCCTGTGGACCTATCCAGCTGCGGCAGCTGGGCTCAAGAGACCCCCTGCCTATGAGAGCCTCAAGGCTGGGGGGGTGCTGAATAAGGGCTGTGGAATGGGGGCTCCATCCCCCGTGGTCAAGATCCAGCTGCAGGAGCAAGGGACCGACGGGGGGGCCTTTGCCAGCCTCTCCTGTGCCCACGTCATCGCCAGCGCGGGGACACCAGAGGAGGAAGAAGAGGAGATGGGCGCCTCAACGTTTGGGGCAGGCTGGGCTCTGCAGAGGAAGGTCCTATATGGCGGGAGGAAGGCGAAAGAGCTGGACAGTGAGTGAGGAGGGGGTGACGGGGAGGGGGACCGGGGATGTCCGTGATGATTTGGGGGAGGTGTTGAAGGGCATACTTGGAAGCCACGGCCCATTGTCCTGAACTGGGAACTTTTCTGGGAGACCAGAGGGATGGGGGCATGGAGCATACTGAAGGGATGGGGTCCCCGTGTGTGCTCTTGGAGAGGCAGGAAGACCTGGGATGGGGACGGGGTAGAATCTGGTCTCCTCTTCTTGCCCTGTCCCGCTCTACTCCCTGCCCCTCCCTTCGCTGGGCTGCAGGGGTGTGTGTTTGTGAGTGTGCGCACACTAGGAACTAAACACAGCTGCCTCCCAGCCGTTACCATGGCAACCCATCCAGACAGGAGGGAGAGGAGAGGGAGGCCCCTACCGTTGCTTGGCAACGCAATGCTCTGCCAGGCTTACTCTCAGAGATGAGCTTAGTTCACATGCAGCCCTTCCCCCAATGCCCCCCTTCTCACTTCCCGGCTTTGGGAATTCTTCCCCTCCTAGGGAACAGCCCCCCTGGTCTCTGTTTCAGAGGGTGTTTATTCTGGCACTGTCTGGGGCTGGAGGAGCTCTGAAGTTAAACTGGGGTAGGGGAGACCCCTCTGAATAGGGAAAAGGGTTTGGCAGCAGTAAATATCTATGATTCTCAGCCCAGGGGTGGTGCCAGGACTGGCGTCCCTCCTTGTGTGTATGTCGGGGGAGTGTGAAGCAGGGCCCCTCCCTTCCCAGCTGTGACCTGCAACGGGGCAAATTACTTCTCCTGGTCCACCCAGGCTGCAGTGTGTGTAGCCGGGGGGACAGCAAGACCCTTCCCATTGTACAGTCTCAGAGCTCTCCTTGTCACCCAGCAGAGGTCGAGGACAGTGTCCGGGCCTGGAATGGCAGTACCGAGGGTCCAAGCAAGCTGGAGCATGAGGACAGAGGCTCTGTGGCATCAGGGATCCCAGTGAGGAGCCAGGGGGCAGAGGGCCTGCTGGCCAGGATCCACCACGGAGGGGACCGAGGAGGAAGCCGCACCGCGCTGCCCATACCCTGCCAGACCTTCCCCGCCTGCCACCGCAACGGAGGTGACACACTCTGCCCTCGTACACCAGCACACAGATGGGCGGGCTGGGGGGAATCTCCCAGGGTCCTCATCCTGGGCCCTACATCCTAATACCACGTCTCCAACCCCTTTCCTCCTCTAATGAGGCTGGGGGGGGGGTGCAGCCTGGCAGGGGCTGTCCTCAGGGAACTGGGGGAGGGGAACCTGGAGGCCCCTTCCCTTCTCACCCCTCAATCTTCTGCCTCAGACTTCACAGGAGGCTACCGCCTGGGGCGCTCCGCCTCCACCTCAGGAGTCCGGCAGGCCGCGCTCCACACCCCTCGGCCCTGCAGCCAGCCCAGGGATGCCCCGAGCCAGGTGAGGAGGGAGACAGGGTTGGGCATTTTATTTGTGAAGGAACAGGTAGGCAAGAAGGCCCGGGTGAGGGAAGAAAGGCAAGACTTCAGGCTGGGGCCTGCCACAGACTAACGGGGACGGCTGGAGAGCGAGGGGCTGGGGGAGATCCTGGGTAGCCAGCCAGGGCCGCCACTGGCCAACGTGCGCCTTTGTGCGTTGCGTTTAGAAAGAGACATCCCCTCTGGGTGGAAAAATGCATCCTGCTGGGAAGAAGGCTTTGAAAAGGCGCCCCTTCCTGGGGTGAGACACGCCCCACCTGGCACCAGGGCGCAGGGAGAGAGGACAGAGGCCTTGGGGGCAAGAGAGGACTTGTTTCTGGGCGACGCATTGGCCTCGGCGCTCAGCGGTGGGGACAGGGCCGGGTGACTCTGAGGTCCTTGACCCCCTTATTCCTCCCTCCCCCCCATCCCCGTCGGGGCCGGCGGCGGGAGGAAGGGGCACAGACCCAGCCTGCGCTGCCGCTGCCGCTGCCGCTACCGCTGCCGCTGCCGCTGCCGCCCCAGGCCGCCCGCGAGCGCGACGGCAAGCTGCTGGAAGTGATCGAGCGCAAGCGCTGCGTGTGCAAGGAGATCAAGGCGCGCCACCGGCCCGACCGCGGCCTCTGCAAGCAGGAGAGCATGCCCATCCTCCCCAGCTGGCGGCGCGGGCCTGAGCCCCGCAAGTCCGGCACCCCGCCCTGCCGCCGGCAGCACACCGTCCTCTGGGACACTGCCATCTGAGGAGGCCGGGGCGCCGGGACCGGGGAGCGGGGCGGGGGAGACCGGCCTCGAAAGAGGGACGCTTGAAGGACCAGGTGAGAGCGAGCTGGGGAGAACCCCTGCCCTCCACCCTAACCCCTGAGACGGGGAGTCGGCCGGGCCCATCGGGTTGGGGGCGCCAAGCAGCACCCCCAGAAACTTGGGGGAGGGTTGGCTTGAGGTTGGGAGTGAGGCCCTCCGCCGCTCTTCGCACTGAGCCAAGCAGACCCCTCCTCTTGAGAGGGCCAAGGCCAAGCCCAGGTCAGCATGGGGGAGGAGGGAAGGGTCAGGGAGGAAGAAGGGGGGGGCGGGTCAGCGAGGGACAGGGACCCGAGAGTGAGAGGTAGAGGGGCTCTTTTAGAGAGTGGGGAGTGGGGGAGGTGCTGTTTATTTCCTTATTTATTTCTGGCTGGGGGGCAATTCTTGGCCCTTCTGACCTACTCCTGAACAGGGAGTGGGGAATCGCAGGCAAGTAATGGGAACCAAGCTGGCACTCTCCCCAATGCCTAAAGGCCCCACCATCCACGCCCGCCAAAGCTAGGGACAGGTCTGGAGTGGGGAGTGGAGCAGGAGAAGGGAGGGGCTCCGGGGAGCCCAGGGGCCAGAGGGCTCATTTACAGTATTTACAAGTTGCCAGTATTTGGTAGTGAGCTTGGCCTGCTCTGAAACAGGCATCTTACTTAGCTCCGGGGTGAGGGTCTGGCACCTGGGATGGGGGGGATGATGGGGAAGGAGGGAAATTTTCGCGGGTGGGGGGCGGGCAGGGTATTTATTTAAATTAAAAAGCAAAAAAACAAAAAACCCAGAAGAGATGTCAGGAACTTTTTTTTAATTCCTTTCTTTTCAGAATAATATATTAAAAGACTAACGATCCTAGAACTGGCTTCTTATGTTTCAGTGCGCTCCGCCTTTCTTATACCTGTCCCGTTTTCACTCTTGCCCCTGGTTGGTGGGAGCCGGAGGTTGTGCAGGGCGGGTTACTATGGCACGTGAGAGGGAGAGGTGGAGTTGGAGGAAAGTCTTTGGGAACGCCACTGTGCAGTGACTCAGCAAACCCTAATTGAGCATCTGATGTGTGCGTGACCGTGCGCCGATGCAGAAGGAACGTTCCGACTGAAGCCTGTCCTCAAGCAGCTTGTAGTCTATTCAGGGAGGTGAGATACCTGAGCCAACACCAGGCAGTGCTCCAGGAGTAGGAGAGGGAGAGAGCTGGACTCCTCCGACAAGGCACAGTGAGCCTAAAAGTACAGGTAAGGTTTGGATGAGCAGGGGGAAGGTCCCAAGCTCGTGTCATGATTATCTGCTGTGGTGGGATGGGCACAGCAACTGTGTTTAAATAATGCGGAGGGCAGTGAGTCAACCTTGATGAAGCTGGTGCAGAAGGAGGGGCCTCAAAGCAAGAGGCTGGTCCTCAAGAAGGAATCCAGGGAGGAGGATAAAAAGAGTGTCTGGGAGAATGGAGGGCAAAGGGACAGTTTGCAAGATGCAGCTGAAAGAAAACACCCTCCGATGGGGATGAAGGAGCCGAAGGGGGCATCCACGAAGCCCAAGTTTGGCGCTCAGGTGACTGAGGAAATGATCAGCCTGACAAAGCATGGAAAGTGGGGCTGAGAGGGACTTTGAGGGAAGAATGTTGACTCTGAAGCAATGGTGAATATTCAGGTTTGTTACCAGCTAGACCAGAGATTCAAAAATGCAATGGATGATACCAGAGATGTCTTTTAGTGGTATGAAGAACATTTTTTAAAAGCTTTAATAGTTTTGTATTTATATTCATGCATATTAGAGAAATTATAATCAGCACGTCAGAATACTACTTGTTATTTCACGGCAATTATTGCACAAGATAAGGCTAAATTTATTTTTAATGAATTGGTTTAAAGAAAAACAGCAAATAAATAATAGTACAGGTGGAATACAGAATATGAAAAATTATGACAGTGGTGTGAGAATTTTTGAAATGTAGGAAATACCAAGTTAGAGATAAAACGATGATGGTTTGGGAGAGCCAAAAAGACTGTGGATGTTAGGAGTCATCAACGTAAAGATGGTACTCAAGGCCTCCATAGAGAGGGTGTGGACAGAGATGAGAGTTAAGAACAAGGAATAGCTTTTAAATTTTTTATGTTTTTTTTAAATTTCACTATATATATATATATCTAGTGAAATGATCACCCTGATAAGTTTAGTTGACGTCCATCACCACAAATAATTACAATTTTTTTTTCTTGTGATGAGAACTTTTAAGATGTACTCTCTTAGCAACTTTCAAACATAGAATATACTATTGTTAATTATAGTTACCATGCTGTACATGCCCTCCCCAGGACTTACTTATCTTATAACTGGAAGTTTGTACCTTTTGACCACCTTCACCCATTTTTCCCCACCTCCCACCCCCCACCTCTGGCAACCAATCTCTCTGTATCTATGAGTTTGGTTTTCTTTCTTTTTTTCTTTCAGATTCTACATATAAATGAGATCATACAGTATTTGCCTTTCTCTGTCTGACTTATTTCACTTAGCATCATGCCTTCAAGGTCCATCCATGTTGTCGAAAATGGCAGGATTTCCAAAAGCTTTTTAATAATTAGTTAGGAAATTAATGGAAGGAAATATCTCATTTGTAAGAGCAACAAGAATCATAAAATACCTAAGAGTACTTAAACAAGAAAAGTATAGGGCTTCAATTAATCAATAAAACTAAAGTACTTTGAGTAACTCAACCAAGGAAGACTTGAATAAGCAGAGTAATAACTAGGTCTTAGATAAGACCATAATGTAAAAGATGTAAGTCTTCCCTAAATCAGTAAATTCAATGAAGTCTCTAAATCTCAAAAGGATAATTTGGGAAACTTGACAAAACAATTCAAAAGTTTATCCAGAATGATAATGAGAAAAACCAGAACATTCTGAAACAGATGAGTAAGGGGGGGGACCTGGCCTATCAAATATTGAAAGCACAGTGAGCTGGGATCGGCACAGGAATGGCACAATCTATCAGAACAGAGTCCAGAAATAGCAGCAAATGCACATGGGAATTTAGCATGTACATGATAAAGGTGGCACTTGAATAGTGGGGAAAAGATTATTTGATAATTGTTTCTTGAACAATTAGCTAGTCAAGGGAGAGTGTGGGAAGCTGGATTTCTATTTCATTCATTACACCGAAAGATTTAAATGTAAAAACAAAATATTAAAAGGGAGAAGTGGGTGAACATTCTTATAACCTTGGGAGGGAGGAGGCCCTTCTAAAATGATATGAAAACCAGTAACATGTAAACCAACTATACGCCAATAAAACTTAGAAAAAAAAAAAAACAGTAACAAATAAACCAAAAGGCATTTAAGTTTGATCTCATTCACAGCTAAAACTTCTATATGGCAAAGTCAAACTAGAAACATTAAACTAGGAAACTATTTCTTACACATATTAAAAAGATTGAAGCAATATATAAGAAAGATTTGTGAGTTGATAAGAAAAAGAAAAAACAACCCCAGCAAATGCGAACAAAGGACATGAACAGACAATTCACCAAAGAAAGAGAAATTACCAACAAACGTATGTGTTCAACCTTAACAATAAGTAATGCAAAATAAAACCATAATAAAACACTTTTCACCCATCAGACAAAACTGAAAAAAATTCGTAACATCAGTCTGGCAAGTATGTGCAGAAGACAGGAATTCATTGTGTAAATGTAAATTAATACAGTCTCTCTGGAGGTCGGTTTAAAAATATTTATGAAAATCTTAAATGTGCATGGTTTTGACTCAGAAATTCCATTTCCAGGAATTTATCCTACGGAAATAGTTACACAGGTGTGCAAAGCTAAATGCACAAGGGTGCTAATTGCAGCATTGTTTGAAATAATGAAAAATTGGAAACAACCCCAAAGTTCATCAGTATGGCACTGACTAAATAATTACGGTAACAATGGAAAACTAAAACTGTTAAATAGAATGCAGGAAATATAGATGTTTTAAACACAAGAATCAGTTCCCAATAAATTAATAAGTGAATAAAGCAATGTGCAGAAAAGTACATACAGAGAAAGCCCATTTTTAGAAAAATTATTTATTCATAAACGTTTATGTAGGTCTGGAAGGAAATACACCAAATAGTTGATGGTGATGATTTTGAGGTCTGAGAAGAGAGGGGACTTCAGTTTACTTTTAAAAAATAGTAAAATTTATATTGCTTGAATTTTTATGTGTATGTCTTCATTCTGAAATCAGAAAATAGATATTATTTTCTAAAAAAGAAAAATAAGCAGTGCTCAGTGACAAGAAGCAGAGGCAGGCCCGAGGTGTCAGGGACTGTGGAGCTGGCGTGTGTGGGTTCAAGTCCCAGATCTGCACTAACAGCTAAGTTTCTCACTTTCCTTATCTATAAAATGGGAATGATTAGAGGGTTGTTGAGGAGATTGAATAAGATAGCACAGTGCCTCCTTTGAGGCTGAAGAGAGATGGGTAAGGATAGAGACCAAGATGGGGGAGATGAGAAAGAGACCAGAACCTCAGCAAGGCTGGAGTGAGAGGCAGGAGTGGACAGAGTCAGGGTAGGAGGGGCTCAGGCAAAGGCAGGCAGCTGAGGCTGCCATGAGTCAGAGGTACACAGCTCTTCTGCTAGGTGTACAAGATCAAAGGCCTGAGAAGAGTTAGAAGTTGAAAGAACAGGGTGTGCTGGAATTATAAACCTCACATAGCATCTGGAAGGATGAGCATCCCCTGGGAAGTCAGCCTGGACACAGCCCCGCCTGCCTGACACCTGGTAAAACTCACCTGGGACTCCACATCCTTTCCTGGGGTCACCAAGGCACTTCCAACGCTGATTTTCTACTTTTTGAAACCCCAGCAAAGCAGGGAACTCTAGGGCAGCACAGCCAGAGGTGAGAGGGCCCTGGAACATTCAAGTCAAGAGGGAGACAGGAGCTGGGTTGGGGAGACCTTTACTGGGGAGGGAATGCTTTTCGAACCAAAGGGGAGAGAAAAAAAAGACCTCAGAAATAACACCTGCCTTATCTTTCATGGCCCATTTTACCCACTGAGATCATGTTTCAGCTCTGATGAGAGATTTCTATCAAAGATTACTAGGATCACATCAAAAAGACTCAGGAGCAAATCTGAAGAGGCTCCCAATGGCCAAAGGATGGGATAATTGGAGCATCAGGAAGGGTAAGAACTGCAGTGGACTGAGTTAAATTCATGAGTTCATAATGGCTGAAAAATTGCTCGCCTTTGGAGGATGCCAGAGAATCACTTCATTATTTTGAAAACTCGTAAGTAAAGGGAAAAATCAAGCACCTAACTGCCTTTATCAGATCACCGATGAAGGGAAGTTTTTCTTTATAGAACTCTTCCAGCTAATGAACAAAGATAGAATTTTAGAATTGGAGCATCACCCTGAAGGAATGGCTCCAGGTATTGAGTTTCAACAGCAGCTAACATCACATATCACATTATAAGAGACAACCAGACATTCTATGCCTCCTGATGGAAGAATGCACCACCACCTATGAAGTGTTCTTGCCCCCTAAAAATCGAACCTAGGAATATGATCAAGCCTCTAGATGCCACTACCAATTACAGGAAATACAGAGGCGAGGAGAACACATTGAACACCAGCAAAATTGGGACTGTGGGAAACACCTCGGGGCAAACCACCTGGATTCCTCCACAAATATATCACCAGGGAAAATAAAGAGAGCAACAACCCATAGATTAAAAGAGACTGCAGGGCTTCCCTGGTGGCGCAGTGGTTGAGAATCTGCCTGCTAATGCAGGGGACACGGGTTCGAGCCCTGGTCTGGGAGGATCCCACATGCCGCCGAGCGACTAGGCCCGTGAGCCACAACTACTGAGCCTGCGCATCTGGAGCCTGTGCTCCGCAACAAGAGAGGCCACGATAGTGAGAGGCCCGCGCACCGTGATGAAGAGTGGCCCCCGCTTGCCACAACTAGAGAAAGCCCTCGCACAGAAACGAAGACCCAACACAGCCATAAATAAATAAATTAATTAATTAATTAATTTTAAAAAAAAAGAGAGACTGCAAAAGACATATCATCCACTGTGATTTATGGACCTTATTTAGATCCTGATTCAACCAAATGAACTTAAACTGACTTCTTACATTTATGAGACAATTGGGATTATGGCTACTGGCTGGATATTTGATGATATTAAGGAATTATTATTAATTTTTTAGGCATGATAATGTATTGTGGTTGTGTATTTTTGAGTCCTTAAAGAGATAGTACTGAAATATTAATGGGAGAAATTATGTGAGGTCTGGGATTCGCTTCAGAATAAAAAGGAAAGGGAGAAAGTGCATTGGGTTGGGAGGGGAGGGGGGATGAAACAAGAATGGCCATGAGTTGATCATTGTTGAGGCTGGTAGAATGTTTTGTCTACGCTTGGGTCTGTTTGAAATTTTCCACGATAAAAAGGGTTGTTGTTTTTTTAAAAGTCAGTGTGATGAGTCAAAAATTTTCCTCCTTCGAAAAAAAATGAGGGTTGGGATCAAACAATCTACGAAGCCCCTCCCAGACCACACTCCCTCTCTAATTAAAAATAACCTTTTATTTTTCCAAAGCAATATATATGCATTGTAGAAAGTCATCAAATATTGAAAAGAAAAAAATAAACACCATATTTCCACCACCCAGAGGTTACCATTTCACAGTTTACTGTATAACATTACAGGACTTTTCCTATGCATATATATGTTTTTTAACAAAATGAGATTATCTTGCACATGCTGTTTTGAAAGCCGCTATTCTTCGTTAATGGTCTCCACTTCCCCATGTCAATAGATTTTCCTTTTTTGGTTTTTAAATAAATTTATTTATTTATTTTTGGCTGCGTTGGGTCTTTGTTGCTGTGCGCAGGCTTTCTCTAGCTGCAGTGAGCGGGGGCTACTCTTCGTTGCAGTGTGAGGGCTTCTCATTGAGGTGGCTTCTCTTTGTTGAGGAGCACGGGCTCTAGGCGTGTGGGCTTCAGTAGTTGTGGTGCACAGGCTCAGTAGTTGTGGCATGTGGGCTCAGTAGTTGGGGCGTGCAGGCTTAGTTGCTCCGTGGCTTGTGGGATCTTCCCGGGCCTGGGCTCAAACCCGTGTCCCCTGCACTGGCAGGCGGATTCTTAACCACTGCGCCACCAGGGAAGTCCCAATAGATTTTCATTTTATCTAATATCCAGGCTGTATATACATTTCCCTAATTGTGCCCCAAAGTGTCCCGGTGTCTTAATCAGCATGGGCTGCCATAACAAAATACCGTAGAGTGGGTGGCTTAAACAACAGACATTCATTTCTCACAGTTTTGGAGGCTGGGAAGTCCAAGATAAAGGTGCCGGCCAATTCCGTTCCTGGTGAGAGGTCTCTTCCTGTTTTGCAGCCAGCCAGCCACCTTCTTATTGTGTCTTCACAGGGTGGAGAGAGAGCGGCTCTAGTCTTTCTTTCTCTTCAGAGGACACTAATCCTCTTAAGGATTAGGGCCCCACCCCCATGACCGCATGTAAACCTAATCACCTCTCAAAAATCTCCCTCCCAAATGCTATCACACTGGAGCATATTCAACATGTTATTTTCAGACCGAGATTCTATCCAGAGCCAGGCATTGCAACCGGTGGTTATGTTTCTTTGTCTCGTCTAATTTGACACATTATCTTTGCTTCCTTTGTTCCCATAACTCAAACTCCCTGCATTGTGCTTGGTTGTTTCCTCAGGGTGCCTCTACGGTTTATAGGCACAAAGAGTTAGAGTCGCTTGCTATTCAGACTCAGGTGCCCCTAGTAGATGCGCTTTCAGAGGGGCAGCCTGTTCTGAGGGTCCAGCTTCCATTCTTGCTTGCTCCTCTGCCATGTCCAAACTGCCCCCAGGATGAAGTGAGGAGCATTGTTGGCTGGGGACTCATCCAGGCCACCCACTGGTCTCTGCCACCACCCCAGGGCAATCTTTTGCCACCAAAAATGGCTGGGAGCCAGAAACCGCAGGCTGGAGGCACCAGAGATTGGTGTCACCACCATTTCAAAAAATTTCCACTGACCAACTGGTGACCTTATGCTGATTGTGTTTGACATTCCTGCCTTAAAGCCCAGGGATGGGTGGAACGGCGGATGTACACATTCCAGAAATTTCAGAGTCATGAGGGGAGACTTTCTGGAAAAATTAGCAACCAGAGGGAAAATTTTAAATATATATATTACTTATTTCACCGCCCATTCAGATCCGAAGTCACTTTGCTCGTTTAGTAACATAAAATGCATCCTTGCATTTGGGTCATAAAACTGTCAAGTTGGTCTACTTAGAGATAAGGAAATCTAAAAAATGGAGGACACCTCCCCCCTCGATTTTGAGGTTGGGGTGGGTGAGTGGAAAGCTCTATGGGGAAAAGTTCCCCTCCTCTCCTTTTTTTTTCTTTCTTCCTTTCCCACCTAGCAGGTCCTAAGGCAAGAGAAAGAAGACAGCTCCTAATAGGAACTTCTTATAGAGGCAAAGCCATACACCTGGGGAGGGAAGAGCCCCTGACCACAGAACAGACCTGAACAGGGAGAGTCGGCTTCTAGAATTCCCTGCTGGGGTGGGGGTTATCCACATCCTTCCCAAGAAGAGAATAGGTGGCTGCCTACCCAACCTTGCTGCCCTCAATCATTGCTTTGAATGAGGACTGCCCCCAGCCCACCCTTCCCATGATGGACGGAGGATTGCCCTTCCATTGCCGTTGTGAAGTGTGGGGGTGCCTCTCTGGGAGAAGGGGCATCGTCCCTGTCCACCAACAGACCACTGCTCTTTACACCTTGGAAGGGGAGTCCACTTGTAAAGGGGCTTTACAGTGTATGCAGTGGGGGCGGGTACAAGAGGACAGCAGCGAGGCCAGCCATTGCTGGTGCAGATGAAGAAACAGCATCGAACCACCAGATCAATTCAGGGAGAGGATGGACGGGGTGCAGCTGGAGAGGCGTCCAGCCAAGGAGGCAAGCAACAGCTGTCCCTCTCAGAAGGGTGAGTCGGATGAGCTCAGGTGGCCAGAAAGTGACTGTGGCACCCTGGGTGGGCCCAGTGGACAAGAGTCCCTGACTCTGGTGGTACTGCGGCCTAAGAGGAGACTCTACCACCCAGGTGATGTACTAATTGCATGGCTCTCAACTGGGCACTTTTGCCCCCCACCCCAGGGGACGTCTGGCAATATTATTGGTTGTCTCAACTGAAAGTGGAGTTGCTCCTGGCATCTAGCAGGTAGAGGCCAGAGGGGCTGCCTAAATATCCTACAATGCACAGGACAGTCCCCCTACCAGCACCTGGTCTGAAAGAAGCTTCTGGTCTGAAATGTCAATAGCATTGAGGTCAAGAAACCTTGTGTCTTGAGACTCCCCTGGTGGTGCAGTGGTTAAGAATCTGCCTGCCAGTGCAGGGGACCCGGGTTCGAGCCCTGGTCCGGGAAGATCCCACATGCTGCAGAGCAACTAAGCCCATGCGCCACAACTACCGAGCCTGCGCTCTACAGCCCGCGAGCCACAACTACTGAAGCCTGCGCACCTAGAGCCCGTGCTCCCCAACAAGAGAAGCTAGCGAGGGCTTCCCTGGTGGTGCAGTGGTTGAGAATCTGCCTGCCAATGCAGGGGACACGGGTTTGAGCCCTGGTCTAGGAAGATCCCACATGCCACGGAGCAACTGGGCCCGTGAGCCACAACTACTGAGCCTGCGCGTCTGGAGCCTGTGCTCCGCAAGAAGAGAGGCCGCGATAGTGAGAGGCCCATGCATCGCGATGAAGAGTGGCCCCAGCTCCCCGCAACTAGAGAAAGCCCTCGCACAGAAACGAAGACCCAACACAGCCAAAAATAAATAAATAAATGTATTAAAAAAAAAAAAAAAGAGAAGCCAGCACAATGAGAAGCCCGAGCACCGCAACGAAGAGTGGCCCCCGCTCGCTGCAACTAGAGAAAGCCTGCGTGCAGCAATGAAGACCCAACACAGCCAAAAATAAATAAATTAAATAAAAAAACAAAAAACAAACAAAAACCTTGCGTCTTGTGGTTAAGAAGCCCTGAGTTAGAGGATCTTAACCTTTAGAATGTGGTACCTTGAGATTACTGTGGTAAAACCTAACAACTTTATTTCATTCCCCAGTTTTTGTATGTTTTTGAGTGTGCCAGTAAGACTTCTTATTTCTAACTCAGATTGGGTGGGGGTGGGGAATTACACAACATCTTCCTTGAGTTCTAACCTTTATCACTTGCTAACAATTTATGTTTATATTCTGTCCTGTTAACAACTGGTTATTGACCCCTGATGTATGCACAATGAAAGCTCTGAAATCACATTTCTATTTTTTTAGATCAGTTTTATCGAGGTATAATTTACATATAACAAAATGTACCCATTTCAAGCCTACAGTTTGATGAGTTTTGACAACTCTATATGCCTGCATCCACAAGTTCAAAAAGAAAACCAAAACTATGTTTAGATTTATGGAGTAAGGATTAGAAATGTGGACTTTGAAGTCAAACAGACCTCGGTTCAAATCCCAGCTCTTCCATCCACTAAGCCTGTTTTCTCATCAGTAAAATTGGATTAATGATATCCACCAAAGGGGTTATCCTGAGAATTAAACTGACACACCTGAAGCATTTAGCTCAGAGCCTGCCTGGTTCATGGCAAAGGGCTTCAGCAATGGTCCTAATAATCATGGTCATTAGCGTCCTCACCGTTTCATGATATACTTGGCTAATAGAGTCTCTTTTTTCTGTATCTACGTGTCTTCCCAGAATGATCACACCCTTTCCAAGATGACAATAATCATATACACACATGTGATTCCCAAACTAGTATTTCCAACCTCTCTCCTGGGCTCCAAGAGAACAAGTCAGTTTCCTGCACTCGTTATCCTCCCCCCAAGCCACCTGCCGTGTCTTAGCCTGCCGGCTCAATGGCATCACATCCAGTCTCCGGAGGCAGAGATACCGGCATCCTTTCTCTCTCACACACACCCTTTATTCATTAGGATATCAATTTAACTGCTTCAAAACAGACCCAAACAACAGTGGTTTAACCTAAATGGGAAGTTATTCCTTGCTCATATACGCATCTAGACGTAAGCAGTCCATAGCAGATCTGAAGGCTGCAGGATATCCAGGGCCAGGCTCTTGCTCTTTCTGCTTGGTTGCTCTGCATTGCAAGGGTGTTGCCTTTGTTCCACAAGGTCTGAGTGCCTTACTACCAGGTCCACATTTCGTGCAGCAGGGCGGTGCTTGCTTGCGATTCAACAGGCACTGCATTTAATCCACATACCACCTAAGAGGCTGCAGTTTTATTAGGTTGAACCATACAAAATTGCCATTTTTGTTGGTCAAATATGGTAGAATATTGGCAATATTGTATAATTCAACCCCATACTAGCTCTACTTTACAGATTTAGGACCCTGACGCACAGTGAAGTCAAGTAACTTGCCCCAAGTCACACGGCAAGTGAATGACAGAGAAGGTATCCAAATTCAAAGCCTCCCTGGGAGCTGGGCCTGTGGCAGATTCCTCAGTGAGTAAGGTTTGGCTCCTCTGTCCGCCATATGCTTATAACCAAGTTGGAGAGCAACATGTGAACACTGGAAAGCTAAACAGCAACAGCTTAATATAGCTATGTTAGAATGTCACCAGGCCATCTATGATGTTTTTCCCCCAAGTGAGTGGTAAGGCAAGATCTTCTTTCTCTAGAAGTTGAGGAGACAGAACAGTGGCCCCAGACTGGTGTGGCCGGGAAGGCTCCCAAGAAGAAGAGTCTTCAGCTGAGTCTTGAAAGCGGCGGAGTTTCAGTTTCATGGTGGTGGTGGAAGTGATATGTAGTGGTAATAATCCAATTCTGTGCCATTTAACAAAAGCTTGAGATGTTACCTATGAAGACTTGGGTTTCTGTCCTTACTTGGTTGTGTGCACACATGTGGGGTATACACTCCAGTAGCGTACTTGTGGATTTCTTCCTGTTGTATCTCTTCATGTTTCTCGCTTGTGTATGTGCATCTGGGTATATCTTTCTGTGTCTCTGTCTTTCTGTGTCTTAGCATTTGTTTCTCTCTCACCCTCCCCTTCCTTCCTTTCTTTATTTCTCTATCACTTGCTCTCTCTCATCATCTGTCTCTCCTCATCTTTGCTCTATAATTGGTCCCATATAAATCCTATCTTTTATTATGCATTGCACATATTATACAGTTTGATGTGCCCTGCCCCTACTTTAAAATGCAAAGGGACAGAATGTTCCATGGCTCCACCTAAATCTCTCTTTCATTTTATTGCTCCTTCCCCTGGCCTTTGATTTAATTAATTTGTTTTTATTTTTATCAAGTTAGACACATACATCATTTTAAAAGTCAAATACTCAAATACAAAGTCAAAGACTAATCCTGAAGAAAAACAACCCCAGGGAACTCCCTGGCAGTCCAGTGGTTAGGACTCTGCTCTTTCACTGATGAGGGCCTGGGTTCGATCCCTGGTCGGGGAACTAAGATCCCACAAGCCGTACGGTGCGGCCAAAAATAAATAAATAAAGGCAACCTCACCTCATTACACTCTCCACCTGCTTCTCAGATTCAATCATTTTCAAGTCTTTCAGCCGTTCCTTCTGGTATGTACCTCCCTGTTTCTAAACAGCATGCTTGTGCAGCTATTTCTCCATTTTGTTCAGTTTTAGATATGATTTCTTAAAACAGAAAATGAGAGCTTAACTCTGACACCTGAATCCACACACATACACAACTCTTCCCCTTCCCTCATCCTCCCTGAAAAAAATTATGTCCTAATTTTTGGTCAGAGCAGAATACAGTGTTTATAACATTATTATTATTATAAAAATATTATTTACAGCTGAGCCATGTGATAGACTATGATTGTATTTTCTTTCTTGGAGTTTTCTTCCCCTGGAGTTAATTGTCAAATTAACAAGTTTTTGTTTGTCTAGTTTTCCAGGTACCTATCTCAAAGGTGATCGATCAGCCTAATCTTTTTTTTTTTTTAATTTTTACTTTTGGCTGCATTGGGTCTTCGTTGCTGCACAAGGGCTTTCTCTAGTTGCGGCGAGCGGGGGCTACTCTTCGTTGTGGTGCGTGGGCTTCTCATTGCGGTGGCTTCTTGTTGCGGAGCACGGGCTCCTAGCCTGCGGCCTTCAGTAGTTGTGGCGCACGGGCTTAGTTGCTCTGAGAGATGTGGGGGTCTTCCCAGGCCAGGGCTCGAACCCGTGTCCCCTGCACTGGCAGGCGGATTCTTAACCACTGCGCCACCAGGGAAGTCCCCCAGCCTAATCTTGAAGACATCTGTCTTGTAGCCCTTCATCCCGTTAGGTGGCTCTAGGTGGTTTGCTGTAGGCTGCAACACAGCTGTCATCCTGGGACACTTTTCACCTCTCTCCCCTGCTCCTGTTCCTGAGCCCTGTTTCCTCTTTCTTGGATTATTCCTTCATCTTACTGGAGCCTCTCCTCCAACAGCTTCCTGGGAAAGTGTGTCAAGGTGATAATTTTTTGCGACTTCATATACCTGAAAATGGCTTTTACCCTAACTGGACTGATAGTTTGGCGAGGTACAGAATTCTAGGTTTTCAATCATCTTTCCTCAGACTTTTTCTTAAATTTCGTTATCAGTCTCTTTTGATAATAGTTTTTCAATAAACTGTATTAAGACTAATATGCTTTTCCATGGAAGGCTTGCTTTTTAAAAAATTGTGCTGTAATTGACATATAACATTGTGTTAGTTTTAGGCGTACAGCATAATGATTTTTTGTAAGCATATTTCCTCAGAATTTTGAAGGCATTGCTTTATTGTCTTCTAGTTTTCAATGATGTTGTTGAAAAGTCTGAAGTCACTCTGATTTCCTGTTCTTTCTTTCTATAAACTTGCAGGATCTTTGCTTTGGCTTCTGCATTCTGAAATTTCAAGATTATCTGTCTTCATATGGGTTTATTTTAATTCAATGTATTCAATGACACATGGGGCCTCCCCACCTAGAAATTTAGTTTCTTCAATTCTGGCAATTTTTCTAGAGGTTTATTTTATTTTATTTTGATAATTTCTTCCTGTCTAGTTTTTTGATGTTGGATCAATCTCCTAAACGGATCCTTGAATTTTCTTTTTCTTTTTTCTTTTTT
The DNA here is from genome assembly GCF_949987535.1 of Balaenoptera acutorostrata. Taxonomy (NCBI): domain Eukaryota; kingdom Metazoa; phylum Chordata; class Mammalia; order Artiodactyla; family Balaenopteridae; genus Balaenoptera; species Balaenoptera acutorostrata. The sequence continues at coordinate 7,142,836 of NC_080078.1, forward strand.
TTTTTTTTTACTGGAGTATAGTTGATTTACAATGGTGTGCCAATCTCTGCTGTACAGCAAAGTGACTCAATTATACACATATATACATCTTTTTTTAAATATTCTTTTCCATTATGATCTAACCCAGGAGATTGGATATAGTTCCTTGTGCTATACAGTAGGACCTTGTTGTTTATCTATTCTAGATGTTATTGCATTTGCATCTACCAACTCCAAACTCCCAGTCCATCCCTTCCTCCCCCCACCCCGCCACCCCTCGGCAACCACAAGTCTGATCTCTATGTCTGTGAGTCTGTTTCTGTTTCGTAGATAGGTTCATTTGTGCCATATTGAATTTTCTCATTATTTTGTGTCTTTGTCATTTGTTCTACTATCCAGGAGCTTTTTTTCACCTTTACTTTCCAACGCTTCTACTGAATTTTTCATTTTCAGTACCATAGTTATAATTTTTAAGAGATTTTTTTTGTTGTTCTCTGAATGTTCCTTTTACATGGTATTTTTTATTTATTTCAAGGATGAAATATCAATCTTATCTATCCTGAAATATCAATCTTATCTAATTAATATTAATTTTTTCTCTAAGATTTTCTTCTGCTCCTGCTTCTCCCAAGGTCATTATTTGTTTCTCTTTGTTGCTTTGGTTTCTGTCTCTTATGGTCAAAGGCTGGTGTGACCTTCAGCTCTCCATTTATATGTCAGTATCCGAAGGTCTTTCTCTTGAGCCATCGGTTAATCCAGAAAGGACTCCACCGATCATCAGTGGGGGTGTGGGAGTGGGAACAGAGGTCATAATCTTAGCTTCTAGCACTAAGAAATGTGAATGAAGGGAGAGGGGCTGCTAGAGGTTTCGCTGGCCCTGTTAAGCCCCCGCCCTCTACTGTGTTACATCCTCTGGCCCAGAGTTCCTCTCGCTCAAGCTCTTCAGAGAGTCAGCATCACATCTTCACCCTCGACTGGAGGAGGGACCGTCATCTTGTTCAGGGTGAAGAAGGGGAGCTAAGAATCTGTTTCTTTATCAACTTAATTTTAATTAGGCAAAATACACTTAACAAAAAATTTATCATCTTAACCACCTTAACCAGCATACAGTTCAGTAGTGAAAAGTCCATTCACACTGTTGTGCAACCCATGTCAGCTTTCTACTGAGCTCCCCCATTGCTAGTTTAGGTCTTAGCTTTCTTTGGTCTGCTGTGAGTCACTTGCTGTGGTCCAGCTGCTTTTCAATTTCAAAACATTTTGTTATCATTTTCTCCTTTTTGTCTTCTTTATCCATGAGGGTTCATATCTTAAAAGAAATTTTTAAACTCTTTTTTCAGTGGGGTTTCAGGAAGCAGAAGAGGTAAAGGTGAGTGTACCTCCATACTTAGTCTCTAAATTGTGTTACTTCTGAGTGATATAATTTCTGATTATTTTTCCCCTTGTGGGTAAGCGGCTTTCAATTTTTAAAAAAGTGTTATTTCCTCAATGTAAAAATATACATGATTATGAAAAACAGTTTAGCAGTTCCTCAAAAAGTTAAACAGAGTTATTGTATCACCTAGCAATTCCACTCCCAGGTGTATACCCAAGAGAATTATAAACATATGTCCAGGGAATTCCCTGGCGGTCCAGTGGTTAGGACTCCGCATGCACTTCCACTGCCAAGGGCCCGGGTTCAATCCCTGGTCAGGAATCTAGGATCCCGCAAGCAAATAAAAAATAAAAAGAAATAAACATATGTCCACACCAAAACGTATACATGAACGTTCATTGCAGCATTATTTATAATAGCCAAAAAGTGGAAACAATTCAAATGTTCATCAGCAGATGAGTGGATAAACAAAGTGTGGTTTATCTATACAGTGGAATATCATTCAGCCATAAAAATGAAGTACTCGGGCTTCCCTGGTGGCGCAGTGGTTGGGAATCTGCCTGCCAATGCAGGGGACACGGGTTCGAGCCCTGGTCTGGGAAGATCCCACATGCCGCGGAGCAACTGGGCCCGTGAGCCACAATTACTGAGCCTGCGCATCTGGAGCCTGTGCTCTGCAACAAGAGAGGTCATGATAGTGAGAGGCCCGTGCACCGCGATGAAGAGTGGCCCCCACTTGCCACAACTAGAGAAAGCCCTCGCACAGAAACGAAGACCCAACACAGCCATAAATAAATAAATAAATAAAATTAAAAAAAAAAAATCTTCAAAAAAAAAAAAAAAATGAAGTACTCACACACACAACACAGATGAACACTAAAAACACTGTGCTAAGTGAAAGAATCCAGACACAAAAAGGTTATGTATTGTATGAGGCCATTTATATGAATATGCTAGAAACCACCAAACTGTACACTTCAAGATGGTGAATTTTGTGGTATAGGAATTACATCTCAATTTTTTTTTTTCCGGGCCGCGCTGCGGCTGCGAGGCTTGTGGGATCTTAGTTCCCCGACCAGGGATCAAACCCATGCCCCCTGCAGTGGAAACGAGGAGCCCTAACCACTTACCAGGGACAAAAAAATTTAAAGTAAGAGACCTAAAAATTTAATAGGATATCAAATTCTCTTTTTGTTATGGATTGTGGAGAGGCGGAATGTGAAGATCAAGATCTACCTTGTGGGCTAAACCTCTGACGCTCACACAATATTTAACACACAGCTGGGATTGGCCATGATGCTGAGAAAGGAAGAAACTCTGGTGACAGCAGAGGAATACAGCAGCAAGATCACAAACAAATGAAAAGCCAGGATTCCGAGTCTCAACTCTGTCCCTGAGTCTTTTTTTCTTATCTGTAAAGTGAGAAGTTTGGATTAAATCCTGAGCCCTACCCAGATAAGATTTAGCAGCTCTGGGTTGAGGCCCAGAAATCTGATTTTTTAAAAGTTCCCACATGATTCTGATGCTTGTCTAGGTTCAGAAACCTCTTTTGAGAAAATGAAGTATTCCAATGGTAAAAAAAAAAAATTATGTCAAACTGTGTATAGTCTGAGACTCTTGAACTTCAGAAATTCTTCGTATGAAAGGTCAACAGATTAAAAAGGTCAGACCCCCCCCCCCCGCCGATCGTATGCTAAGTATATTTGCCAATAGGAAACTTGTAACAAATATAGTTATTCTAGAGCAGAACCAGGTATCAAGCCCATCCATTTGGGACCCTATTCGAAGCGGGTAAGTTATATATGTAGCTCATTCCCACGCTCCATTCTTTTAAGCCTCCCTGGCCTTTACCTGTCCTGTCCCCCTTTGCCTGAATACCCTTCCAATCTTTCTGGACAATTCTTATGCACCCTCCAAGACTCCGTGTAAATTTTCTTTCCTTCAGAAAGCCTCCTTGACCTCTCTTATTGAGCTAATTCCCCATTCTGTGTGTTCCCTTAGTGTTCTGTATGCCCACCTGCCATCATTGTATATGAGCTATAACAAATTACCTCAAAACATAGTGGCTTGAAACAATTATAATTTATTATCTCCCAGTGTCTGTGGGTCAGGAATTCAGGACATGGCTTGTCTCTGCCCCACAGTGTTTGGGGCCTCAGCTGGAAGACCAGAAGCCTGGAGGGCTGAAGTCACCTGCAGGCTTGACTGAGGCTGGAGAATTCATTTCCTAGATGGGTCATGGCCCATGGCAGGCGAGTTGGTGCTAGCTATTGGCAGAGGTCTCAGATCCTCCCTGTACGGGCCTCTCTGCAGGCTGCTTGGATGGCCCCGGATAGGGCAGCTGGCTTCCCCCAGAATGGGTGATGCACGAGACAGCAAGGAAGCCCAGAGTCTTTTATGACCCAGACTCAGAAGTCACATACTATCTTTCCATCACATTCTATCTGTTGGGAGTGAGTCCCTAAGGCTAGCAAACATTCAAGGGGAGGGGAATTAGATTCTACTTTTTGGAGGGAGGAGCATCACAGAATATGTGGACATATTTTAGGACCACCACAACCATTTTGCATTACATAATATTTAATTACATGTTTCTCTGTGGGCACCCCCGTAACAGGCCTCTGACACAGGGCCCGGCACCAAGGGAGCACTCAAAAGATATTTAGCTATTGCTTGGATATCAGAGAATTTAATCACCCTGGTGATGGAGCAGTTGAACCTTCTCTGGCTTCTGAGAATGGACTCAAGAAACTTGGATTCAGTGCTCCAGGCTGTCTGACGTGTCCTCCAAGTGCCCTCAACACTCTCCTAGCAAATCCCTCAGGCTTGGTTAGGATATTTCAAGGTTTAGGGTGGGATATTAGTACAATGCTGTAGAGCTTAAAATATAACATACATGTTCTAGAGACACAGTAATCTCAACCTGCCCAAACTGTGTGCCTCTCTCCCAAACCTGCCGCACCCCTCGTGTCATCATTCCAGTGAAGGACACCAAAAGCCTGGGCACCATCCTGTATCCCCACCTCTGCTTTTTCCCCCACAACCACTCAGATGTTAAGTCCTACAATGAGGGGCAAGGACCCAGGGGGAAACACTCAGTTACTGCAGGGGGGTGTTTGGATCCACATGTACACTGAGTCTTGTCTATGGATTGGATAAATGATATCTCATTTACACATAGTTTTAAATTTAAATAACATGTTAAAGTACAAATTCACCTTAAAGTATTCCTGAATTCAGAGCAGTCTTTGGTAATAGGGATTTTTTTCCATCAACAGGTATCTTCATGGGGATCCGTGAAACTTTTTGGTGTTAAAGAGAGATCCCTAAAATTAGTGCCACAGATATACTTGTACCTGTGAAAAATGTAAATAAATTATGGAATAACCATACAATGGAATACTAGGTAGCCATGAAAAAGAATGAAGAAGTACTTTAGGAACTGATATGGAATGACCTCCAAGATATATTGTTAACTGGAAAAAGCAAGTTGCAAAAGCAGTGGGCTACAAGTTGTATACATGCCTGTAACAGCAATGGGGACTCTGGTACACATGGTTTCCCCCAGAGAAGAAAGATGGAAGCAGAGCTGTAGACCACACAGTCTGGAGATGAGGACTAAGCAGAGACATTTTTCACAATATACCCTCAGCATCTTTTGTATTTTGAATGGTGTGACCGTATTGCTTTTCCTCTTTTTAAAAAAAAAAATTTATTTATTTATTTGGCTGCACCGGGTCTTAGTTGCGGCATGTGGGATCTTCAGTTGAGGCATGCGGGATCCAGTTCCCTGACCAGGGATCGAACCAGGCCCCCTGCATTGGGAGCGTGGAGTCTTAGCCACTGGACCACCAGGGAAGTCCCTTGCTTATTTTTCAAAACCAAATTGAATTGAAATTTTAAGAAAGGAGAGTCCTCCAAATAGGTTGGCATCGATGGATTTAGATTCCATCTCCTTAACGTCACTCACAGGCAACCAAACTTCTCTCACGGAATCCTTGAGCAGCTCCTCACTGCTTTTTGCATCAATTTCAAATTCATCAACACAGCATTCACAGCCCTTGTGATCCGGTCCTTTTCAGCTCTCTCTCTCTCTCTCTCTCTCTCTCTCTGCCTTCTCTTCCAAAACCTCTGGTTCAGAACTGTGAGAAATAAATGTCTGTCATTTATAAGTCTCCCCAGTCCAAGATATCCTGTTATAACAGCACGAACAGACTAAGACACCTCCCATTCAATCCATCTTCTAAACCACCACCATAGTTTCCTTCCTAAAACTCAGACCTAACTGTGTCACTTACTTTCTCAAAATCTTTCAGATAATCTGAAGCCAGTTTACCTCTGGTTCAGGACTGCTGGCCTCCTTCCAATTCCCCGAGGGGGCTGGGTCTCTCATACCTCCATGCCCTTGTCACGTTTCCTCTACTTGGACACCCCCTTCCTCCCCTAACCTCCAGGGGCTCATCTCCACCCACATTCCAACCCATGTGTTACCTCTTCTAGGAAGTACTTCCTGCCCCCTCTCCAAGGTGAGTTAGACAACCCTTCTCATTCATTCAGCCTTCTGTAAAGATTTCTTGTCACCAGTAGGCTAGGACCCCTACTAGGTGCTGTAGGTACGGAAATTAAAAACATAGCCCTTATAGAGATTATCATACTAAGTGAAGTAAGTCAGAAAGAGAAAGGCAGATACCATATGATATCACTTATATGTGGAATCTAAAATACGGCACAAATGAACCTATCTACAAAACAGAAACAGACTCACAGACATAGAGATCAGGCTTGTGGTTGCCAAGGGGGAGGGGGGAAGGGAGAGGGATGGAGTGGGAGTCTGGGGTTGGTAGATGCAAACTATTACATTTAGAATTGATAAACAACAAGGTCCTACTGTATAGCACAGGGAACTGTATCCCATCTCCTGGGATAAACCATAATGGAAAAGAATATTTAAAAAAGGAATGTGTATATGTATATAACTGAGTCATTTTGCTGTACAGCAGAGATTGGCACACCATTGTAAATCAACTATACTTCAATAATAATAATAATAATTTTAAAAAACATCGGCCTTACTCTTAAGAAAATAGCAGATTAGTGGCAAGGTATCCATTAGGATTAAGTCAATGCCTCCTCACCGAGTTCCCAGCCCTTGGACTGGGAAGTCAACTTGAGTGTGGAATTTTCAGTCTTTCAGCTGACGGAACAGTTTCTGCCCTCCTCCCCTGTCCTCCTAAGACACGGTGCTCACAGCCAGAGTCTTATCGCCTGGTAATACAGAACTCAATTGTCTCCTTTATCTCCTCTACCAGATTGTGTGCTCCAAGAGCGGGGAGTAAAATGAAAAAAAAAAAAAAAAGTTACATGAAGGTGGCGTAATTATAACCAGGCCTTGAAGAATGGAGAGAATTTCCACCCTTGCTGTAGATGTGGAAGCAGAAGAACATTCCTACTGGAGGGCACAGGGTGAGCAGAGGAGGGATGTGCCAACATCAAAGAAGTCACATGGCTCCCTGTGGCTGTAATGAAAGACGCGCACGCACACACACACACACACACGCACTCGTGCACGGTGGGGGAGGGGAGGTTGTGGGAGAGCTGCGTGAGGTAAACTGGGTACAGATTACTTGAAAGATTTTGAGAAAGTGATACAGTTAGATTTGAGTTTTAGGAAGGAAATTCTGGTTTAGAAGATGGATTGAATGGGGAGGGGGTATCCCTTAAGGTCTGTCCCTTATATTATAACAGAATCCCATAGTGAGGAAATTTATTTCTCACATTTCAGGAGACTGGAAGTCCAAGATCAAGGCGCTGGCAGATTCAGTGTCAGGTGAGGGTCTGCTTCCTGGCTCGTAGACAGCTGTCTTCTCACTGTGTCCTCATAGAAGGGGCAAGGGAGTTCTCCGGGGTCTCTCTTATAAGGGAAGTATCACATTGATGAGGGCTCATGCCAAAAGGGCCCACTTCCCAAAGGCCCCGTCTCCAAGTACTATCACACTGCGGGTTAGGATTTCACTGTATGAATACTGGGGGGACACGACATCCAGTCAATTGCAGGGGGAGAGGGAGGCAACAGGGAGATCTGTTAGGAGCCAGCAGGACATGATAACTAATTGAACGTGGAGAGTGAACAAGATTCTTACTGGACCAGTTCTTCTTCTCAGTCCCCACGTGCATCAAATCACCACGTGACTGTAGCACGTTCATTGCTAAGGCCTCAGCTCAGTCTTCCCCACCCTGGTCTCTTGCCTGGGGCAGGCTGTAAATCTTCATGATACCTTGCAGTTACACTGCTCCCAACCACTAAAGAAAAGCAGCCTTGCTCTATTTATTTTTGTAGGTATACATCTCAGTCGTTTTTAGGGTATTCACAAAGTTGGGCAACCATCAGTTTTAGAACATTTTTATAATCCCCCAAAGAAACCCCATACCCTTATCTGTCACTCCTCAATGCCCCCACCCCCTCCCAGTCCTGTACAACCACTAATTCACTTTATGTCTCTATACACTTGTTTATTCTGACATGTCATATAAATGAAATCATACAACGTGTGGTCTTTTTTGTGTCTGGCTTTTTTCTCTTAGCATAATGTTTTCAAGCATCATCCATGTGGTAGCGTGTATCAGTACTTCATTCCTTTTTATTGTCAAATAATATTTCATTGTTTGGCTGTCCCACATTTTGTTTATCCATTCATCAGTTGATGGACATCTGGATTGTTTCCACTTTTTGACTGTTGTAACTCTTTGACTAACTTCCAGACTCTTTTCCAAAGCATTTTACATTCCCATCAGCAGTGTATGAGAGTTCCAATTTCTCTACATCCATACTGATACATCTATCTTTTTTTACTATAGCCATCCTACTGGGTGTGAAATGGTATCTCATTGATTTGCAGTTTTAATTTGCATTTCCCTAATGACTAATGATGTTGAGCATGTTTTCGTGTGCTTATTGGCCATTTGTACATCTTCTTTAGGGAAATGTCTTTTCAGGTCCTTTTCCCATTTTTAATTAGGTTATTAGTCTTATTAACATTGAGTTGTAATAGTTCTTTATATATTCTAGATACAAATCTTTTATCCTTTGCAAAACATACGATTTGCAAAAATATTCTCTCATTCTATCCTGTGTGTTGTCTTTTTGCCTTTTGATGATGTCCTTTGAAACACAGAAGTTTTTAATTTTGATGAAGTCTAATTTGTTTATTTTTTCTTAGGTTGTTTATGCTTGTGGTGTCATATCTAAGAAATTTTGCCAAATACAAGGTCACAAAGATTTATGCCTATATTTTCTTCTAAGAGTTTTACAGCTTTAACTTTTACATTTCTGTCTTTGCTCCATTTTGAATTAATTTTTGTATACAGTATGAGTTAGGAGTCCAACTTCATTCTTTTCCATGTAGTTATCCAGTTGTCCCATTAGTGTTTGTGGAAAAGTCTATTCTTTCCCCATATAGTTTTCTTGGCACCCTTATCAAAAATCAATTTACCAAAAATATAGGGTTTATTTCTGGACTTTCAATTCTGTTCCATTGAACTATATGTCTAATCCTTATGTTAGTACCACATTGTATTGGTTACGGTAGCTTTGTCACAATTTTTTTTTTTTTTTTTTTATGTTTTAGGCCACACCGTGCAGTATGTGGGATCTTAGTTCCCCAACCAGGGATTGAACCCGTGTGCCCTGCATTGGGAGCGTGGAGTCTTAACCACTGGACCGCCAGGAAAGTCCCTGTCACAATTTTTGAAATCAGAAAGTGTGAGTCTTCCAACTCTGTTCTTCTTTTCCAAGATTGTTTTGGCTCTTCTGAGTCCCTTGAATTTCCATATGAATTTTAGAATCAGTTTGTCAAATTCTGCAAAGAAGCTACCTGGAATTTTGATAGGGATTGTATTGAATCTGAAGATCAATTTGGGAAGTATTGCCATCTTAATATTAAATCTTCCAACCCATGAATAGAGAATGTCTTTCCACTTATTTCATTCTTTTTAAAATTTCTTTCAACAATGTTTTGTAAGTTTCAGAGTATATGAAACTTACACTTCTTTTGTTAAATTTATTCCTAAGTATTTTATTCTTTTTGATGCTATTGTAAATTGAGTTGTTTTCTTAATTTCACTTTCAGACTGTTCATTGCTATTGTATATAAATAGTTCTTTATATAGTCTAGATTTTTGTTTATTGGTCTTGTATCCTGCAACCTTACTGAACTCATTTATTAGTTCTAATAGTTTTTTAGTGGATTCCTAAGGATTGTCGATATACAAGATCGTGCCATCTGTGAACAGAGATAGCTTTACTTCTTCTTTTCCAGTCTAGATGACTTTTATTTCACTTTCTTGCCCACTTGCCCTGGTTAGACCTCCAGTATAATGTTTAACAAAAGTGGTGAGACAGGACATCTTTGTTTTGTTCCTGATCTTAGGGGGAAGCATTCAGTCTTTCACTATTAAGCGTGATCCTAGCTGTAGGTTTTTTTGCAGATTTCCTTTATCAGATTGGAGAAGTTCCCTTCAATCCTAGTTTGTTTAGTGTTAATCATGAAGTTAATCAGTTAATCAGTTAATCAGTTAATCATGAAGGAGTGTTGGATTTTATGCTTTTCCTGCATCTATTGAGATGGTCATATTTTGGTTTTTGGTTTTTATCCTACTGATATGGTGTATTCCATTAACTGGTTTTTGGATGTTAAACTGATCTAGCATTCCAGAGATAAATCCCACTTAGCCATGCTGTATAATCCTTTTTATATGTTTCTGGATTTAGTTTGCTCATATTTTGTTGACGATTTTTGTGTCCATATTCATAGTGGTCTATAGTTTTCTTTTCTTTGATGTCTTTGCCTGGTTTTAGTATCAGGGTAATACTGGTCTCATGGAATGACTTGGAAAGTATTCCTTCCTATTCTATTTTTTTGAAGAGTCTGTGAATAATTGGTATTAATCCTCTTGTCTATATTGGTAGAATTCACCAGTGAGGACATAGGGACCTGGGCTTTTCTTTGTGTGTAGTTTGTTTGTTTTGTTTTGTAATTCAATCTCTTGTTACAGGTCTACTGAGACACAGAAGAGACAGTAACCAGACCCCAGCCCAACCTCAGATTCTGGGTAGATTTCCAGTTCCAGCCCACCTATATCCTCACAGTATACCCACACATTCTTTTTTTCCCAAAATTTTCAGAGTTAGCCCTATTTCTTGCAAACAAAATACCAAACTACCCTAACAAACATAGAAATTTATTCCAGGAGTGGAGTTGCAAGCAACAGAATCTCAGAAGAGCTATGGAATCTTCTGTAGCAATACAGTGGAGAAAGAGACAGAGATGATTTCTACATCCCTGAATGGGAAGTTAGAAGTCCATAGATTAATAAAACAGTTAATGAAGTCTTGGTATTCAGATATTATGTCCACTGAAAGTAAAGCTTTGGTGGACGTTACTGCCATTCCTTTAAAGCACATTAGATCACCTAAAGTACTTTAAAAAGCATGGGTGGGGGCTTCCCTGGTGGCGCAGTGGTTGAGAATCTGCCTGCTAATGCAGGGGACACAGGTTCAAGCCCTGGTCTGGGAGGATCCCACATGCCGCGGAGCAACTAGGCCCGTGAGCCACAACTACTGAGCCTGCGCTTCTGGAGCCTGTGCTCTGCAACAAGAGAGGCCGCGATAGTGAGAGGACCGCGCACCGCGATGAAGAGTGGCCCCCGCTTGCCACAACTAGAGAAAGCCCTCGCACAGAAACGAAGACCCAACACAGCCAAAAATAAATAAATTTGATAAAATAGGGAGTGATTTAAAAAAAAAAAAAAAAGCATGGGTGCCTGGGCTACATCCATAGATATTCTGATTTAATTGTTCTGGGGCAGGGGCAGGGCATCAAGATTTTTCAGATCTCCCCAACTGATCCTAAAGTACATCAGAGTTTAAGAACCACAGCTTGAGAGACCTTCTAAGGGAATATGGAGTGTAAGGACTGTAGGGACATTTTTCACAGCATTAGGTGATTTGAATCAAGAAGGAACAAATTTTAGACCCAGGGTACCTGGATAGAACCAGATAACAATATTCAAGGCTACTTTGTGGCCCTGTAACAAGAAACCATTTTACTATTGGAAACCACTGAAAATTAAATTTCAGTGAATTTTTATCATATTCTCCCTAAAGTGAATATTGATCATATTCTATTTTTCAGCTTGAGTGGCAGGTTTACCAGTGTTCATTTATTTTAATGCGTCATAGATAATATGTGTAATATGTATTCTTCGCATATTTTCAAATATGTTATCGTGAAATTTTCCTGCCAAATATTTTACAGTAAAAAAAGATATCGTAAGTTGCCAAAGGACAGCGTTTGCTAAGTTCACAACTGTCCTGGGTTTCTATGGTTAAAATTAAGGTCTTGATTATCAAAGACTGAAATCCTGGCAGTTGGAATAGCAATATCTTGAGGGATGGAACTCCCCAGTCTCCTGGGCCCCTCCAAATAATTTCTACTGCATTCACCACGATTGCCAAGCAAATGTGATGAGTCACCTCTTAATGAGGAACATCTGGTCATAGGAGTTTGGAAATACTGTGAAACCAAGGATGGTGTGTAAAATCTGAGGAGGAAAAAGAGGAATTACAGGCAAAATGAATTGCAGAAATTTTCTAGGGAGTTGTTGCAGGAGTGACTATGTGGAATTGAATTCTAAGGGTTCATAATCAAGAAAGATGGAATAAAGGAGGCTAGACTATGACTTCATTCCCTTCCTGCCTCCTTCCTCCCTTTATTTCTCTGTCTCTGTCTCTGTTACCCTCCTCCCCACCCCGCCCCCATTTTCCTTCTCTTCCTGCAAAGAGTTTGGCTGACGATACTTTGTTGAGCTGACTCTGAAGAGCTTGATGGCTCTTGGTACACCATCCTAGATGAAAAAAATGCCAAGACTGAAGGAGAAGGAGTGACAGTATGTCACCAGTGACCTGCTGATGGCTACTTCCCTCCCTCCCCACAACACACAAACCTCGTCTTCTTCGGAAAAATTCACCACTGATGAAAACACTAATTAGTACAGCCTCTCTGTTGGGGGGGGTCAGGGTGGCGCACCAGAAGAGCCGTCCCAGCCAGGAACATGGAAGGACAGTGATTAACCACAATGAAAGCACTGAGAAAGCACCTCTTGCCTCATGGAGTCAATTTCCAAGATGTCATCTTTCCAGACACTCAAGAGAACAGAAGGATGTTTTCCAGCCTTTTCCAGTTTTCAAACTCTTCCCACGGGCAGCAACTGACAACTTTCTCCAGGGACTGGGAGGTCCAAGAAGACAGTAGGACCATGACAGATTTATTGAGGCATCGCTTTAGGAGCCTCTGGGGAAAGGCTTACAAAGAACCTGGAAGTCTGATGCCTGGGTGGAGGATTCGCTTTCTGTGCTGGAAGCTCTTATTGATGGGCAGTCACTAAAAATGAACTCTTAATTTGCTTCATAGAACTCAATGGTTTATCATGCAGAGTGAATTCCATGCCGAGTCCCACTTGTGTGGGGTCTGCCTTTTCCATGTGTCACTTTTACAGCATCTACAGTAATGAAGCTTTCTCCCTGGGGAGAGCCAGCGTTGGGCTCTGTTTTGCATGATGCCTCCTTCTGGCCGGAAATCCCCACACTGCTAGCATCCAGGAGTCAGTGACTCAGGATCACAGGAGAAAAGAAGCATTAACAATGAACAACAGATCACTGCCTGGTTTATATTCTTAGACTATGGTGGCTGATCGCTTGATTTTACTAAGATAAACTGTTAAGAGTCAAAACCATTGGAGTTTAATAAAAGGAGAATATATTTGCAAAAAAAAAAAAAAAAGGGAGGCAGATTCAAAGGGAGGCACGTGTAAAAAGCAAAGTGAGGGGCTTTCCTGGTGGTGCAGTGGTTAAGAATCCGCCTGCCAGTGCGGGGGACACGGGTTCGAGGCCTGGCGCAGGAAGATCCCACATGCCGCAGATCAACTAAGCCCGTGCACCACAACTACTGAGCCCATGTGCCACAACTACTGAAGCCCGCGCACCTAGAGCCCATGCTCCGCAACAGGAGAAGCCACCGCAATGAGAAGCCCGTGCACCACAACGAAGAGTAGCCCCTGCTCGCCAAAACTAGAGAAAGCCTGCGTGCAGCAACAAAGACCCAATGCAATCATAAATAAATAAATAAATAGCAAAGTGAGTGGACCAAGCCCGTGCGCAGCAACGAAGACCCAACGCAGTCATAAATAAATAAATAAATAAATAGCAAAGTGAGTGGACCAACCAGTCTCTGTTCTCTGCTGAGGCCAGGCCGACCTTCTGCCTGTGGCCACACTCGTTGATGGATTGAAATGCTCTCCTATCAGTTGGGAAATTGCAGCCTAGAGTCCCCTGATGCCTCACCCCCATCTACCTGCCTCCAGGCCACTGGACCTCCCTCTGATCCTGCTTCTAAAGGGTTAACACCCAGCACAGCTCTTGGCCTCCTGGAATCTATCTCCGTGCTAAAGTCAGTGTCTATTCTAATTGGCTGGTGGCCATGTGGTAACCAGCTGCTAAATATGTTGAATATCACCCCTAGCTGTGGCCACAAAAAAGGCCAAAGCCAAGTAGGTGTGGTACTTTTGGTGCAAGAAATGGCCTAACTCACTGAGTTGAGGTTTTGGCTTCTGCTTGAGGCATGGGCAGGAACAGGACAGATGGGCAGGTCTGGGTTCTGCTTGATTTGTACAGCAAAATAATTCCTTAGTTTCACAAACAAAGATGTAACTCAAGCCAGCACACTACACAGTCACATGCCCTCTGACCGTAAACATCCCTGAGTCAGTTATTGACCTAGAGCTTGGGAACCTTGGAGGAAGGCTGCTAAAGCATCATTCCATTCTCCAGGCTGGTTGGTACCAAAGGTTGACAGGACTTGAAAAATAATGGAGGGTTACCTCAAGCTTAATTAGGTGGGTACTTGATATATGATAAAAAATTTTTTTTCCTGATCTCTTTACCCATACCAGCAGAAGCTATTTCTCTTCCACTGGCGGGTAGAACAGCATATCTTCACAGGGACCTAGTCCACCTTACCAAAGAAGACCAACTACCGGGTTTGCCCAGGACTGTCTGAAAGTTCTGCATCCCAGGAAACCCCTGGGTCCCTAGCAAACAGGGATGCTTGATCACATTAATTTGCTCTTCCATGAATGTCACCTTAATCTGCTACATTGATGATATCATGCTGTTTGGCCTGGGACATTACGAAGGAACAAGCATCTTTGTTGTCTTTTGAGACATGAGTGTAATGGGGGTGTGAGGGAAAATTTGCAGAAATAAAAGGACCTGCCACATCAGTGAAGTTCTTAGGAGGTCAAAGTATAATGGAATCTCTCCTTCAAAATGAAGGGTCAGGGGGAGACCATGAAGGACAAGTTGCTACATTTTATACCCTTTCATCTAATAAGGAGTTTTAGAAGCAGCACATATCTCTATTTTAGCAGGGCTTTTTTTCATTGCAAGAAACAAAAGTTCACAAAGCTCAAGTAAGGGAAACATTGATGAGAGAGACGAAGTCTCCCAGATCTGAGGCTCTAGTGGGATCAGGCTTCATATAAGTTGAAACCCAAGGAAGTGTGGAGTCCAGGAGAACTCTGGGAATAGGAATTTGTGGATTTTCTTCTATCCCAGATTGTTTGTGTGGCTTAGCCACTGTCTACCACTGCTGTTAGTATTTGTCTCCTACCATCTGATTCCACATTTCTCACCTGAAGAGCCCGAGAAAGAGAATCTGATTACCTTTTCTTTTTAAAAATTTATGTTTTATGTTTAATAAAGTTTGGCGTGTACATAATTTAAAGAGTTAGATACTTCCAAAGGCTTGTTAGAAAAAAACTGGAAGAATCCTTTCAACCCTTCTTTATTTCCAGCTCTTCGGAAGTAAGCACTTTTTCAGTTCTTTAGCTGATTATTTTGGTACTTGGTATTTATCTCCATATTTCCAGATAATATGGTTATATTTAGAATTCTTGATTTTTCCAGTTTTAACCATTATCTATTGACTTACCACTGTGGGACAATGAGATCTAGCTCTCTTCCATTACCCAGTCTCCACGCCCACCCCCCCCCCACACACACACCCCATGTCACCATGCTCCAAATATACATTTGTGATTTTAGTTAGAAAGATATTTAGGATTATAATTTTATAACTATGTAAATGCTATTCACAACTGAGCCATATGTTATAATGTTATTACTTTCCCACATGTTTTCCTTGGAGTTCATTGCCTTGGAGTCCATAATTGCCTCATCTTTTCGTTTGCCTAGTTTTCTAAGCATTTATTCCTAATTGAACCCCTGATACATAAATGTCTTCTCATTATATTCAAACATATGGAGCAGACTGTCACAGAAGTAAAGGTATGTTGCTGTGCCTGCCAGGTGAAGGTTAATTATGAGGTCTGTCAGTTTCATCTTCTTAAAGAAATCCCTACTAGAACCATCTGACCTTCTTTACTCTGGACTGGCTGCCATTTAGGCCTGTAGCTCAGCTGTCATCTTGAAATCTCCTTTAATCAACACCCAGGGGAGTCCCTTTATCTTTCTGGTGTTGGACCCTCACTCATGGATCCCAAGTCTTCCTCTTTCTTGCTTTAGCCCTTCACTTTGGTCAGTTGACCCTCCACAGAACCCACGGATATGGAGGGCCAATTATACTATGCCATTTTATATAAGGAACTTGAGCATCATGGATTTTTGGTAGGGACGGTTCTGGACTGAATTCCCTGCAGATACTGAGGGACAACTGTATACCAGTAGCTTCTGAAAAAGAGTGCTCAGGAAATGTTCAAGACTGTGTAGCAGAGACTGCTACTTATTCCACACGTCTGTCTTCTATTTTTCCTTAGTAATAAAGTTTTTAGCTGGGCACAAGATCATCCAAAATCAAGCCTTTTTTTCTACATTTCCAGCCTCCCTTGCAGCTTCGTGTGCCCATGAGGCCAAATTCTGACCAATGGGATGTAAGCAGAAGTGTTATTTAGCAGCTTCTGAGAAACTTCCTAAAGACATAGCTGGCAAATGCCCCTTGCTCCTTCTTCATCATCCCTTTCTCCATCTGGTGGCTGGTACTCAGATGCTACCATCCTGGACCATGAGGATGAAGCCCACACTCTGGGCATGGCAGAGTGAGGGCTGGAATGAACCTGAGTTGCTGAGAGTTTCATGGAACAGAGCCACTCTGGTGACCTGGATTTTTATGTGAGAAAGAAAGAAAATTGTAACTATTGTTTTGGGTTTTCTGTCGCTTGCATCCGAACCTTGAATTAATGAATATGCCTTTATTCCAGAGTAATTCATAATTGCAGGTTAGCTGTGTACGGAATTGCAGGTTGGAAATTATTTTCCGACAGAATTTTTAATGCATTGGTCCTTTGCCTTCTAGCTTCCAGAGTTGCTATTATAAATACTAATTTGGACCATTTGTTTGTATCCTTAGAAATATATATGTATTAAATATATATACTTAATCTCCACTATTTTCATTTTCACAAGGATGAGCCTTGGTGAGGTTCTTGGTTTTTCTCAGTTGTGTTGGGACACTTGATAGGCCCTTTATATCTAGACACTCATGCCCTTCTATTCTGGGAAATTTCTTAAATTTTTTCAGTTACACTTTTCCCTCTGTTTCTTTCTCTTCTCATATTTTTTCGTATTTTTAATTTCCAACATTTCTTGTTCTCTGACTATTCTTTTTTAAAAAGCATCTTATTTTTGTTTCATGAAAGTAGTATCTTATCTCTCTAAGGATATTAATTATGGTGGGGTTTTTTGTAAAATCTTCTCTCTGCATTGTATCTGTTTCTTTCAGGTTGCTTATTTCTGTTTTTGGTTTTGTTTTTTTGTTTGTTTTTGTTTTTGTATCTATGCCTTTCATACAAGGGGTTTCCCTCAGAAATACTGGCGATCCTTAGCAGGGCACCACAGTGAGTACTAAAAGGTGACTGGCAGCTCTGTGTGCCTGGGTGGAGCTTTCTGCCTGTGGGGTTCACTGTAGGGTGATCCAGCTCAACCATTTCCATGGAGAAACTCCAAACTCAATGTCTTTAAGTCTATACTCTTCGGCTACTCATATTTCAGAAAATATTTCTTTTGGGCTAGTCATATTTCAAAATATACTTTTAAGCTTCTGCCTGGAGGATAAAGGCCGGCTACCAGCATTTTGGGAGCTGAGGTCGGGGGCGGAGGTGTGTTTGGTGTCCCAACATTTGGTGCACTAGCTTTCTTTAAATCCCCATATTTTCAACAAGGTACCTTCACCTTCAACTGGGCTTGGATCCCACAGTCCAGAAACCTTCTGTTTTACCTTCTCCAGGAATAAAGTTCCAGTGTTCTTTCGAGGTAGAGACGGGGCAGTCACCTACCTGTGGGCCCTAAAGGGGAAGGGAACCTAGTTGTCTAATGTCTTTTTTTAAAATTGAGGTGAAATTCACATAACATACAACTAACCATTATAAAGTATACAATTCAGGGGCATTTAGCACATTCACAGTGTCTATCTAGTTTTAAAGCATTTTCATCACCCCCAAAGAAAGCCTCACAGACCTTAAGCAATTGCTCCTCATTCCCCTCTCCCCCAGACCCAGACAACCACCAACATGCTTTCTGTCTCTATGGATTTACCTATTCTGGATATTTCCTATAAATGGAATCATACAACTTGTGCCCTTTTGTATCTGAATTCTTTTACTTAGCATAATGTTTTTGAGATTTCTCTACACTGTCACATGTGACGGCACTTCATTCCTTTTTATGGCTGAACAATATTCCATCGTATGTATGTACCACAATTTCTTTATCCATTCAACCACTGATGGACATTTGGGTTGTTTCCACCTTTTGGCTATTGTGAATAACGCTGCTATGAACGTTTGTGTACAAGTATTTGTTTGAGTACCTGTTTTCAATCCTTTTGGGTGTATACAGGCATACCTCATTTTACCGCACTTCACAGATATGGGGTTTTTTTTTGTTTTGTTCTGTTTTGTTTTACAAATTGAAGGTTTGTGGTAACCCTGCACTGAGCAAGTCTATCTGCATCATTTTTCCAACAGCATTTGCTCACGTCATGTCTCTATGTCACAGTTTAGTAATTCTCGAAATATTTCAAGCTTTTTCATTATTATTATATTAGTTACAGTGATGTGTGATCAGTGATCTTTGATGTTACTATTGTAATTGTTTTAGGGCACCACAAACCACGCTCATATAAGACAACAAACGTAAGCAATAAATATTGTGTGTGTTCTGACTTCTCCACTGACTGGCTATTCCCCCACCTTTCTCCCTCTTTTGGGGCCCCTCTATTCCCTAAGACAACAATATTGAAATTAGGCTAATTAATAACCCTACAATGGACTCTGAGTGCTCAAGTGAAAGGAAGAGTCACATGTCTCTCACTTTAAATCAAAAGCTAGAAATGATTAAGCTTAATGAGGAAGGCATGCTGAAAGTCAAGACAGACCAAAAGCTAGGCCTCTTGCATCAAACAGTTACCCAAGTTGTAACTGCAAAGGAAAAGTTCTGGAAGGAAATTAAAAGTGCTAGTTCAGTGAACACACGTATGATAAGAAAGCAAAACAGCCTTATTGCTGATATGGAGAAAGTTTTATGATCTACATAGAAGATCAAACCAGCCACAACATTCCCTTAAGCCAAAGCCTAATTCAGAGCAAAGCCCCAACCCTCTTCAATTCTGTGAAGGTTGAGAAAGGCTAGGAAGCTGCAGAAGAAAAATCTGAAGCTAGCAGAGGTTGGTTCAGGACGCTGAAGGAAAAAAGTTGTCTCCATGGGCTTCCCTGGTGGCACAGTGGTTCAGAATCCGCCTGCCAATGCAGGGGACACAGGTTTGAGCCCTGGTCCAGGAAGATCCCACATGCCGCGGAGCAACTAAGCCCGTGCGCCACAACTACTGAGCCTATGCTCCGGAGCCCACAAGCCACACTACTGAGCCCACGTGCCACAACTACTAAAGCCCGCGCGCCTAGAGCCTGTGCTCCGCAACAAGAGAAGCCACTGCAGTGAGAAGCCCACGCACCACAACGAACAGTAGCCCCTGCTCGCTGCGACTAGAGAAAGCCCACGTGCAGCAAAGAAGACCCAATGCAGCCAAAATAAATAAATAATAAAAATAAATAAAGAATTAGGCTAAATCTACTCTGCTCTATAAATGGAACAAAGCCTGCATGACAGCACATCTGTTTACAACATGGTTTACTGAATATTTAAGCCCACTATTGAGAACTACTGCACAGAAAAAAAGATTTCTTTCAAAATATTACTGCTCATGGACAATGTACCCAGTCACCCAAGAGCTCTGATGGAGATGGACCACAAGATTAATGTTTTCATGCCTGCTAACATAACATTCAGCCCATGGTTCAAGGAGTCATTTTGACTTTCAAGTCTTATTTTCTTCCCTTTGCTTTGTTTTTTTTTTTAATTTTATTGAAGTATAGTTGATTTACAATGTTGTGTTAGTTTCAGGGGTATAGCACAGTGATTCAGATATATATCTTCTTTTTCAGATTCTTTTACCTTATAGGTTATTACAAAATATTGAGTATAGTTCCCTGTGCTATCCAGTAGGTCCTTGTTGGTTATTTATTTTATATATAGTAGTAAAGTCTTATTATTTAAGAAATACATTTCTTAAGGTTATAGCTGTCACAGATAGTGATTCTTCTGATGGGTCTTGGCAGTCAATTGAAAACGTTCTGGAAAGGATTCACCATGAAGAACATTCATGATTCATTAGAAGAGGTCAAAATACCAACATTAACAGGAGTTTGGAAGAAGTTGATTCCAACCCTCATGGACGACTCAAGACGTCAGTGGAGGAAGCAACTGCAGATGTGGTGGAAAGAGCAAGAGAACTAGATTTAGAAGGGGAGCCTGAAGATGTGACCAAATTGCTACAATCTCATGATAAAACTTTCATGGATGCAGAGTTTTCTCTTCTGGATGAGCAAAGAAAGTGGTTTCTTGAGATGGAAACTACTCCTGGTACAGATGCTGTGAAGACTGTCGAAACGACAACAAAGGATTTAGAATATTACATAAACTTAGTTGATAAAGCAGCGGCAGGGTTTGAAAGGATTGACTCCAATTTTGAAAGAAGTTCTACTCTGGGTAAAATGCTATCAAACAGCATTGCAGGCTACAAAAAAAATCATTTGTGGAAGGAAGTGTCAATCAACCTGGCAAACATCACTGCTGTCTTACTTTAAGCGACTGCCACGGCCACCCCAGCCTTCAGTAACCATCACCCTGATCAGTCAGCAGCCATCCACACTGAGGCAAGACCCTCCACCAGCAAAAAGATAATGACTTGCTGAGGGCTCAGATGGTGGTTAGCATTTTTAGCAATAAAGTTTGTTTGTTTTTTTAATAAATTTATTTATTTATTTATTTTTGGCTGTGTTGGGTCTTCGTTTCTGTGCGAGGGCTTTCTCTAGTTGCAGCGAGCGGGGGCCACTCTTCATCGCGGTGTGTGGGCCTCTCACTATCGCAGCCTCTCTTGTTGCGGAGCACAGGCTCCCGACGCGCAGGCTCAGTAGTTGTGGCTCACGGGCCCAGTTGCTCCGCGGCATGTGGGATCTTCCTAGACCAGGGCTCGAACCCGTGTCCCCTGCATTGGCAGGCAGATTCTCAACCACTGCGCCACCAGGGAAGCCCCCTAAAGTATTTTTTAAAAAATGTTTCTCACCCCCTCTT
Source organism: Balaenoptera acutorostrata (assembly GCF_949987535.1). Lineage (NCBI taxonomy): Eukaryota > Metazoa > Chordata > Mammalia > Artiodactyla > Balaenopteridae > Balaenoptera > Balaenoptera acutorostrata. The sequence continues at coordinate 7,163,943 of NC_080078.1, forward strand.
TTAAAAAAATTATTTATTTGGCTGCGCCAGGCGGGTCTTAGTTGCGGCACGTGGGATCTTTATTTGCAGCATGCAAACTCTTAGTTGTGTCACGTGGAATCTAGTTCCCTGACCAGGGATCGAACCCGGGCCCCCTGCATTGGGAGCGCGGAGTCCTAGCCACTGGACCACCAGGGAAGTCTCAGCAATAAAGTATTTTTAAATTAAAGTATATACATTGTTTTTTAGACATAATGCTATTGCACACTTGAGACTACAGTATAGTGTAAACATAACTTTTATATGCACTGGGAAACCAAAAAATTTGTGTGACTCACTTTACTGTGATATTCGCTTTATTTCGGTGGTCCACAACCAAACCCACAATATGTCCAAGGTACGCCTGTACCTAGGAGTGGAACCACTGAGTCATATGGTAATTCTATATTTACCTTTGTGAGGAACTGTCAAACTGTTTTCCACAGTGGCTGCCCATCAGCAATGTACAAGGGTTCCAATTTCTACATATCCTCTCTGACAACTGTCACTTTTATTTTTCCTTTTTTGGAAAAATTATAGTCATCCTAGTGGGGGTGAAGTGGTTTTGATTTGCATTTCCTAATGACTAATGATATACTGACCATCTTTTCATGTGCTTACGGCTTTTCATATATCTTCTTTGGAGAAATGTCTGATCAAGTCCTTTGCCCATCTTTTTAATTGGGTGGTTTTTCTTTTTGTTGTTGAGTCTAATGCCTTTGTAAACTGACTTTCAATTAAATCTCACATCTTATTTTTAGTCTCTATATTAACCCCACTTCCAGAGGTACCTGCTGCCACCAGTTCCTGAGGGGTGCACTTGAAGTTGTGCCACAGCTTACTGGGGTTCTGTTTGTTTGTGGGGGTTTTTCCCATCATTTTTTCCCCCTGTATTTCATTTTCAGTAGTTTCTATTGGTATGACTTCAAGTTCATAATCTTTTCTTCTGTAGTGTCTAGTCCACTGTTTACCCCATTCACCATACTTTTCATCTCAGACATTTTATTTGTCATTTCTAGAACTTAGATTTGGGCCTTTTTATATCCTCTTTATCTCTTCTTATCATGCTCATACTTTCCTCTACCTTCTTCAACATAAGATACATATTTTTAACAGCTGTTTTGCTGTCCTTGTCTACTAATTCTATCATCTGTGTCATTTCTGGGTCTGTCTCTATTGTTTGATTTTCTTGCATCACTATGGGTTGTTTTCCTGCTTTTTTGAATCACTGATTCTTTTTTTTTTTTCTTCCACGCTGCATGGCTTGTGGGACCTTAGTTCCCCGACCAGGGATCGAACCCGCGCCCTTGGCAGTGAAAGCGTGGAGTCCTAACCACTGGACCGCCAGAGAATTCACATCTGATTCTTTTTATATTAGATGCCAGACATTGTGAATTTTACATCTGGGTGCTGAATTTCTTTGTATTCCTTTAAATATTTTTGGCTTCTCTGTTGGGATGCAGCTAAGCTATTTGGAAATAGTTTGTAATTTTTTTTCAAGGCTTGCTTTTAAGTTTTGTCAGTGGGGACCAAAGCAGCCTTTAGTCTAGGGCTAATTTGGCTACAGTACTACTTAGCAAATACCTTTTGGAGTAATCTCAATGCCTTGTGTATTATGAGGTTTTCCATTCTGGGTGTTAGGAATGTGAAATATTCCTAGACTTGTGCGCTCTCTAGAAAGTGTTTCACCTGTTCCTTTCTGGGGGTTCATTATCCAGCCTTGAGTAGTTTCTTCATCCACATGTGATGATAAGTACTCAGCCAAAGACCCAAGAGGAACCCTCTGAAGATTTCAGGACCTCTTTCTCTGTCTCTGTGCAGCTCTCCTTCCAATACTTTGCCCTGTAAACTCAAGCTCTCTTGGCCTAAGCTCTATCTCCTCAACTCAGGGAACCCAGTGGGCTGTGTGTCAGGTCCCCCTTCTTGTACTGCAGCCTGGGAACTCTATCCAGACAGCAAGCTGGAGCAATGATAGGGCTGACCTCGTTCTTTTCCCTTTTCTCAGGTATCAATGTGCTGTGCTGCCCATTGTCCAATATCTGAAAACAATTGTTTTATATACTTTGCCTTTTTTTTTTTTTTTTCCAATTTGGCTGCACCGCACGGCTTGCGGGATCTTAGTTCCCAGACCAGGGATTGAACCCGGACCCTCAGCAGTGAGAGTGCAGAGTCCTAACCACTGAACTGCCAGGGAATTCCCCTTTGCCCATTCTTAAGTCATTTAAAGTGGGAGGGTGAATGCAGTCCCTGTTACTCCATCATGGGCAGAGCTGAAATATCCTTGCTTGTCTCATTATGGCAGACAACGTTAAAGGCCACAGGTCATGGTATGATTTGTCTGTCTTAGGATCATGGGTCTTCCCACCTTTCCCATCAGTTGCGGTCAGTGACCCTAAGCACAAAATTCTACTGCTACAGTGGGCTGCCCACTCAGTGTGGGCCATGGGAAGACGGGGCTGATTTCCTTAGAAGAATCTGTGAGCCCGGATGGGCCCATGGCCAACTTGCATAGAGTGAGCCTGCTTAGGACTCCTTCTTTGACTCATTTACTGGTTGGCCTGAAAATATGTCCATTCGAGGGAGGAGAGGACAAAAAAGGAAGTTTTGAAACTAGTCCAGGCTGCAGAGCAAAATGCCCTTATGGCCTTGCCAACCATAGTGCTGGACGTGTCTAGTCCACTGAACTTTGGCATGGCCAACAGGGCATCACAGAGGGGCTCCTGCGGGATTTGAAGCAAGATGACATTTCAGCAGATAACTATTCTCCTTTCAGGAAACATCTTCTATTGTGCTCCTGAAGTCTGGTGTAAATATCAGGGACAGAAATTTACCATGAAACCTGAACTGAGCATTGTTTATCCATCTCGCCTCAGAATGGGGCAACCCAGAGCTTTCCATAACTAAGTAGACTCCAGATTCTGAAGGCCTAAGTAAGTTACCTGAGACATTGTTTACATCTTTGTATGCTTCTCCCCTCCCCTGTCACATATGCTTTCATTGGCCCATTTGGGAGGGAGTCCCCTATGACGAGGTAAACGAGGGTAAAAAGACTCTAGCCAGATTTACAGATGGTTCCTTGTAGTATGCTAGTACTACCTAGAAGTGAACTGGTTCAGCATTATTCAATCAAAAGCCTGTAGGAAGTTTCATTTTGAAGATGGTAGCATAAAGGCAGCATTTCCTCTCTACCTTCTTGCAACCATCCAAGAGCAATGGAGAGAATAAGAAACAAAAACACAAATTCCAATTTCAGCGAAACAATGAACTAGCTCCAGCTTCAAACCACAATTCCAATGGAATGGCTGCCGAAAGTAGTGGAGTTCTAGAGGAGGTGTGTGTGGAAGGAAGGGTAGCAAGGTCACTGCTATTGCAGATCTCAAAAAGAGCCAGGACAACACACTTCTCAAGGATGAGGGGCATACCATGGCACGCAAAAGCCCTTGAGGGTCTGTCTCAGGTGTTTGAGATGGGGAACTGAGTAGGTCAGACAGGTGCTTCCTGGACCCAGTTTAACTCAGAGAAACAGAAGAGTTGGAGTGAATGACAATCAGACTGGCAAGTCCTGGCATGAGGCCCCCTCTCTCTCTCTCTCTCTCTCTGGGGTAGCAAGGTAAAAGAGGGACTTTACCGGACATCCCTGGTGGTCCAGTGGTTAAGACTCCGTGCTTCCACTGCAGGGGATGAGCGCTCGGATCCCTGGTCGGGGAACTAAGATCCAGCATGTCACATGGTGCAGCCAAAAAAAAAAAAAAAGAGAGAGAGAGAGAGAGACTTTACATTATGAAAAACTCTACAAGTAAGTAAACAGGGAGTTGGATGAACTCAACAGCATAATAAGGTAGGTCTGATATTATCAAACACACCTTAGTTTCAGGTACCCAGAGAAAATTCACAAAACTTGCCTATATATTAGGCTACAAAGAAAGCCTTGTTATGCTTGAAAAAATAGAACTAATACACATACATCATTCTCTGATCACTGTGTAGTATCACTAAACATTAAGATTAAAACTAAGAGAAAAAAAATGTCCCTATCACCTGAATATTTTTTTATTGCTCTCTTTTAAAAGAACTTCTTTTTTTTTTTTTTCAGGCTGAAGGCAAAGGGAACATGAACCGGCTGGTGAAGAAGGGAGGTTATTCATACCAGCTACAGCTTTGTTGTAGAAAAGTTCTGTAGCTTCTACATATATTTCTTTAAAAGAAACTCTTGAGTCAGTAAAGAAGTACAAATCAAAATGCAGAATATTTAGAAAATAACAAAACCACAACCTTACAGAATCTATGAGATACAGCTAAAACAGTGCTTTTAAAAAAAAATTTTTTTTTTTTGGCCGCACCATGCAGCTTGCGGGATCGAACCTGGGCCCCCAAAGTGAAAGCGCCGAGTCCTAACCACTGGACCGCCAGGGAATTCCCAAAAACAGTGCTTATATGAAATGTTTTTAGCCTTAATTAATAAAAAATTAAAATAAAATAAGTAAGCATCCAACGCAAGAAATTAAGATCTTTAAGACGTTGACTGGAGTATCGGTCACCGTGGAGCAACGCCTCTCCATTGCCTGCTGGGCTGTGTGCCCCCTCCTCACTCTGCAGCCAGCAGTAAGCACGCCCCGCCTCACATTCTGCCTATGGCCCACCTGCCAGCTCCCAGCCCTTCCCAAGGTACATCAAAGGACACTGGTAATACTTCGTGAAGACCCCTTTTAAAGCTTTACATGCTTTGCCCTAGTCCATGCTATTATGACTCCAATTAGCAAAGGAGAAGTACCAAACCACCAGAACCCAGGCAGACGGTCACAGCCAGGGCAACTACAGCTTTCTTGTAGAGTTTCTTCTGACATTTCTCTCCTTAAAGAAGGAGAAAAGATATCCACTATTATTTAACTAGTTCTAGATGCTCAAACAACTAAATTACACAAGAGAAAGTAATTAGAGATTTTAAAAAATCAAAAGAAGTTAAAACTATCACTATTTGAATATCAGGTGATCTCTACCTAGAAAAAATGAAGAAAATAACCGAAAAAAAAAAGTATTGTAAACAGTAAGTGAAATCAGTAGGAGGTTGGATACAGTCCTGAGGCCCGAATGAAGCATGAGGTTTCTTGGGAAACCGTCAGGAATGTAGTGGCAGGTCATGTCTATCAGATCCCTTCTGTCACTGAGGGTGTGGTCATTTAAATATTCTGGAAGAAACACTTATTCTGTATTTGGGTTTCCTTTCCCAGCAGGTCATGTCTCTGACTATTTCACCAACCCTGGAATTACTGACTTTGCATAACACAGGGGGGTCCAGACAAAATGTCTCCAACCAGGAAACTCATTTTCCAGTGAGAGAAATAAGACAGTTGGCCAGCCATGGGCCATGATCATATTTCCCATCCACAAGAAGCAGCTGGTCCTATAGAACAATGAAATGGTGTTCTGAAAACAGATCTAGCAGTACCCAGGAGACTGCACCTGTGAGGCTGGGACACTTTCTTGTAGAAAATGATATGTGGGAAAAAAAGAAAATGATATGTGATCTCACACAGTGACTGAAATGCAGTGTCAATTCTCCCTCAGCCGATATTAGAGGTTCAGAAACCAAGGGCTGGGGTTGGGGGTGGAAGGTGGCAGCTCTCACTATTACTTTGATCTCTAAAAATATTTCCTTTCCATCCCCCAAATCACTCACGTTCTGTGGACTTAACTGTCCAAGTGGGCGAGGTATTTTCGCCAGGGAACCCGATGAGGGTTCCACCTGGCCATCTGGGACTCCTCCCACGGCAGGCTAATGGCAGAAAAGGGTGTTCCCGTGCTAGCTGTGCTCTGATTATACAGGGGAAATGGGGTTGTTATTCCCCGATAGGGTTTGGGAGGGGCAGAGGAGGTTGCCTCCTTGCACCGCCACACCCAGTGGCACAAATTAACCAAAAACGATCACAGCCCATATTAACGTTCTAATTTTCCTCCCCCACGACTATCCTGTACACCAGGGTTTGTGGTAGCTAAGACTACCAATTTGTTCGAGGTTTCAGGATAGTAAGAAATAACCCTCGGCTAACGGGAAATACAGGAGGAATGGGCAGCACTTGGAAACTGTGAACTCGAGAAGGAATGTTTAAAGTGGTCCGAGATGTCACAGCTGCGTATCTGGATGTGACTTGGTGTCATCTTTTTTTCTGGGGGGCAGGGTGGGGGCAGCGTTTAAGTGCATTTGCGGCTGTGATAACTGGAGAGATGAAACCAAGTACACATCGGGGTGCCCAGAGCTTAGTTCTGGGCCCTCTTCTCTGTCTACATGCTGCACCTAAGCAACCTCACCCAGTCTCATGGCTTTATATAGCTCCTGTACACTGATGACTCCTAAACCTACATTTCCACTTCTGGCCTCACCTGCAAATCCAAACTATATATCCACCTGTCTACTTGATCAACTACTTGGAGGCCTCACAAATATCTCAAATCAACACATCCAAAGCAAAGCTACTGATTTCTGGCTATCAGCATCCCCTAACCTTCTTCTGCTACAGTCTCCTTTTTTTTTTTCAATAAGTGGCACCATAAGCCACCCAGTTGTCAAAACAAAAATCTAGAGCTGCCCTGTCCAATATGGTAGCCACTAACCACATGTAACTACTTCAATTTAAATTGTAATTAATTAAAATAAAGTAAAATAAAAATTTCAGGTTCTCAGCTTTATTAGCCACATTTCAAGTGCTCAATGGCCACACGTAGCTAGCAGCTACCATACTGGACAGTCAGATACAGAACATTTCCATCATCACAGAGAGATCTATTGGACAGTGCTTCTCTAGAGAGGTTGCCATTGATTCCTCTTTCCCTCACCTCCCACATGTAATCCATTGACAAATCCTATGGATTTTACCTCCAAAACATTCCCTGAATCAATCCATTACTCTCCAACCTACTCCTACAACCCTAGTCTCTGCCACCATCACCTTTCACCCGGACTGCTGAACTCACTTCTTAATTGCCCTAGTTTCAATCATCCCCACTGTAACCATTTCCGCTATAGCAGACAGAATGATTTTTTTTGAAACTGAACATCAGATCATCTCTTGCTCCTGCTACAATCCTTCCAATGGTTTCTGTGGCAGAGGCTGTGGTTTTATCCTAATATCCTTTCTCCCCTTCCACTTTGGTAATAGAGCCTCTGAAGTTTAGGTGAGCACATGGAAACCCAAAATAAAGAAAACATTTTCCAGAGTCCCTCCTTGCACTTAAGTGTGGTCATGTGACTGAATTCTGACCAGGGTGAGCCGATGAGGTTGTGTATGTCCTTAAAAAGAGCAGGTTCTTCCTGCTGCTGTAACAGACATGATGGCTGAAGCTGGAATAGACCATGAGGTGAACTTGGGAGGGGAGGTAACGCACTGTGGAGCAACAAGATAGAGTGTGGGTCCCTGACACAGTGGAGTAACCCACCAGCCCTGAAACACCTACCTAGACTTTTACATGGGAGAGAAATAAACTTCATCTTGTTTAAGCCCCAATTATGTGAGGTATTCTGTCATAGTGGGACTTAATTCTAATACAGCTTCCCATCACACTTAGAAGAAAATCCCAAATTCCTTACTAAAGTCTGGAAGGTTCTACATGATCAGGTCCCACTCCAGTATAATCCCCCCCATCCCCCCCACACTCCAACCTGCTTTGTTCTTTGCTGCTTCCACACATCAAGCTTCCTCATGCTTTAGGGCCTTCGAACTTGCTTTTCCTTCTGCCTGGGTTGCTCCTTTTTTGTTACTCAGGTGTAAGCTTTAAATATCACTGCTTCAGAGACGGTCCCCTGACCAATCTGAAATACCCAACAAGTCACTCTCTTTTACAATACCTTACTTTGATTCTCTGCATAGAACTTATCAGAGCTGATGATTCTTTAATTTGTTTATTGTTTGCCTCTCCTACTAGAATGTAAATTCCATGAGGATAGGAATTTTGATTGGTTGGTTCACTGCTGTATTCCAAGTGTCTACAACAGTGCCTGAAACCTAGTAAACTACTCAATAAGTGTTTGTCAAATGAATGCTCAAATACTGTTCCATGGATAGGGTGGTGGTTAAAAGCAGGGCTTCTCAAGTCAGACGTCCCAGATCAGAACCCTGGCTGGGCCACGAATCAGTCGTGTGACCTACCCAAGTAATATACCTAAGACTCTCTGTAAAATGAGATTTCCTACAGCATAGGGTAGGAGTAAAAAATATATACATATATAGCGTTTATAAAGCACTCCCTCTCCTTCCCCCTTCCTTACTCTGAGAGCTCCCGTCTTTTCTCCCTCTCTTTGGCCCCTCACTTGGCCACTTCCCTTCGGCTTTGCGTTCCTCTCGGCACAGTCTAGCTGAAACTAGTCCTTTGAAATTTAGCGGGAATGAACATCATCCCTCAGGAGGACCAGAGCTGCGCACGCGCAGAACACCCACTCTTTCTCGTCAGCCATCTTTGCAGCCTCGACAGCCAATCAGAGTTATCGTCGGAGCCGAGTTCCGAAGACTCACCAATCAAGTGTGGGAGGCGGTCAGCCCTGGAGGCAGTGGCGAGAGGGGGCGGGAACAAGGAGAGAGCACGCAAGGTTCTCGCAGTCAGGGTCTCAGCAGCCCAATCCAAGAGGCCTGAGGTCTGAAGGCAGTGGGGCGTGGCGTTGGCAGCTCCCGCAACTCGAGGCCGTCCAATGCCGGGCCAATCAGAGTGAGGAGGTGGAGGAGACTAGCCAATCAGCGTGCAGGACAGGCGAAGCAGGGGGTTGAGGAGTCTCGCGCGGTTGCCGCCGGCTCCCTAGCTTCTGTCAGGGGAGCCGGGCGTGCGGGGGCGGCTGAGGAGGCGGGAAGGCGGCAGTGGTTGAAGGGGCGATTGCTGACTTGCGGGGAGGAGGTCCGAGGGGTTGAGCAGCCATGGTGATGGCAGCGAAGAAGGGCCCAGGGCCGGGTGGCGGGGTCGGCGGGGGAAAGGCGGAGGCGGAGGCGGCCTCGGAGGTGTGGTGTCGCCGGGTGCGGGAGCTGGGAGGCTGCAGCCAGGCCGGGAACCGCCACTGCTTCGAGTGCGCCCAGCGCGGGGTCACCTACGTGGATATCACCGTGGGCAGCTTCGTCTGCACCACCTGCTCCGGCCTCCTGTGAGTGGACCGGCGCGGGGGGAGGACCGGGAAGGAGCGGCGGAGAGTTGGCGTTGAGGACAGCGGGGACCCGGGGCGAAGGGACAGAGCCGAGGTCGGGGGCGGCGGGGAGGCCTGGGACGCGCCGGATGTGCCGAGAGGGTCGTCTGCTGCAGAGGTGTCACGGGGAAGGCGAAGGGTCGGGGGCGACAAGAAACGATTGGAGTCGCGATGCAGGGGAAAGGAAAGACAGCGTGAGAACTGGAGAAACTCCCTAAAGGAGGCGAGGCGATCCGAAAGTGGGGAGAATTGAAGGAAACTGGGGTCGGGTGGGGGTTAGAGATTTAAGGGGCCAGAGAATGATAGACACCTTGAAAGGGAACTTCATGTAGGTGGAGGGCAAATAGGAAAGAGGCAGAGCAAGCTAGACTCAACATGAAGGGGTACCTTTCTTCCTTCTGGCTTGTGCCCATCCTGGATTGTGAGACGGAGAAACCAATTTAAAATAGGTAAGTTAACCCAGGTTGACAGCGCAACGATAATGGCAGGTAGAGAGCCACGTTCCAGTGCTCAGGAACAGATCCTAATCTTGCAGGGCTTTAGAATGCTACCCAGAGGGAGATTTCTTACAATTCTAAGAGATGAATGCTGATGGGTTGCCCTGTTAGAGAACTTAACTTTTCCAGAGGTTTGGGGATCTGGATGAGCCATCCTTAAGTGTAATAATTTACACCTTTAAGCTCTGTGTTGCCATGGCTTGCTCCTGGTAGTAACATCTGGCGACTCCTTCTAGATTTGGGGGGAGGCGGGTTGTTGAATAATCTGCAGTGCTACCTTGGCACTGGCACTGAATTTGGTCATGGCTGAGCTAATTTAGAGCCACAGATTTCTAGCCCAGATTTCTGGTTATACAGTAAGGTTCTTTTTTCCCCCTTAGGGAATTATCTGGTTAGATGCATGACTAACATTTGATACCAAGCCTGCATGTCTATCTTTATAAGTTTATCAGGGGCTTTATTTTGACTTTTTTAGTATTAATACATTAGTTTGGTTGGTTTCATTTTTAACTAGGAGCGCTTTCCTTGTTTCTTCTTACATCTTTAGGAGCTGAGGAGGGAGTGGTATTGTTCTTGCGTGACAGATGGGAGAACAGAAGCAAAGAGAGCTTTAGTAACTTATCCAGTGCCAGATGGGGGTTGCTGTTTTCAGCATTTGTTGTTCCATATTAGGTATGATCATGGCAGACCAGAAATGAGGGTCCAGGTCTCCTCATGCAGTTTAGGATTATTTCTCTATTCCATTCTTACTTCCTTAGCCAAACTTCTATGTTTTAATCAACCTTACTTGTGTGTTGTGAGGATAGACTTGACTTTGGTCTAAGTAAAAGCCTTGTGGCTCTTGGGATAGTGGTTTAGAACACAAACAGTAATGTGTCAGAAGTTGAGATAGAGGCTCAAAGGAAGTCAAAGGATAGAGACTCGAGACTGGGACAAGTACTTTGAGGAGAATAGGAGCAAAGTTTAGGAATATTTATAGTGCAGAGTACAAAGAGAGCAGATTCCTGAAGATCCTGTTATGAAAAGGCAAATCTGATTACAGAGTCTGGAGAGAAGTCAGAGGAAGCAGGGGGATAACACTGATGGCATATCAGAGTCTAGGTCCCAGGAAGAAAATGTCCGGAAACAGTGTTAACTCATTCCCCTAGTTAGCTGCCAAGGCATGAAAGCTAAAACGCTGAATAAATGGAAAGTGCTGACATCATTATCATTATTTTATAGATCTTGGTTTAAAGTATCCCATAGACAACACTTCCCTTCTATAATGAATATTCTTCAATCAGGACAGAAGGAGGGCCAAGGGATCTGGCTCACATTAAAAACCTGGTTTCTTTTGCTGGACAAGTTAACTCCTTAAACATCAGTGCACAATTTGCAGAACTTTACCACTTCCCCCTGTGGTCATTATTGTTGAGCTCACTGGTGAAAAGTCAAACACCTCTGATCTGGACAGACAGTGGGTGGGGCTGACGATGGCCTAAGGTTGCTTAATAGAGAAGTACCTCAAGAGGCCTGTCTCTGTGGCGCATGTACTTCCAACTAGGGGCTTAGCTCCTCAGGAGCTCAAGTTCCTATAGGACCAAGTGGTGGGAGTCTACCAGCCTCCCCCTTTTTTTTTAGTTTCAAAAGATTCTCGAAAGGACATTTTTGCTTAGTATTTTGGTAAAGCATTATGAGAATCACTCGGAGTGATTCTCGAGGTGGTAGACTTTAGGGAATGCATTTTGGTGGTTGGGAAATCAGAAGCTAGGCCAACCGTTTGTTAGCAGGAAGTGAGGGTAGAGTGAAGGGTCAAGAAGCTGGACCAATAAATGAAGCTGAACTGAAGGCATGTTGAGATTATAAAGAGACAAATGTCAGAAGAAACTCTACAAGAAAGCTGTAGTTGCCCTGGCTGTGACCGTCTGCCTGGGTTCTGGTGGTTTGGTACTTCTCCTTTGCTAATTGGAGTCGTAATAGCATGGAGTAGGGCAAAGCATGTAAAGCTTTAAAAGGGGTCTTCACGAAGTATTACCAGTGTCCTTTGATGTACCTTGGGAAGGGCTGGGAGCTGGCAGGTGGGCCATAGGCAGAATGTGAGGCGGGGCGTGCTTACTGCTGGCTGCAGAGTGAGGAGGGGGCACACAGCCCAGCAGGCAATGGAGAGGCGTGGCTCTACGGTGACCCATACACCAGTCAGCGTCTTAAATCCACATGGTTGATTGCCCACAGATTTGGATTTTGTGGTGCTAGCGAAAATCGTAGTAGTAGGCCAATATCTTGCATCAGTCAACAGTCAACAAATGTTTGTTGAGTGTCTTTGAAGCCCCAGACACCGTTTTAGGCACTGGAGATGTGGTAATGAACAAAACTGACAAAGTCCAATCTTTGTGTAGCTTGCATCCTAGGGGAGGCCTTGGACTCTAAATAAATCATGAAATATATAATTGCAGATAGTGATGAGTGCTATGAAGTAAACTAAAGTTCAGCATGGGCTAGAGAGTGATGAGAGCTCGTATTCAGCTATGATGATGAAAAGAGAAGAAATATTCTTTCTTAAAATAAAGAGGATATTGAAGGGGAGGAAATTGAAGTATCATACTTCACACCATAGCCAGAGAAAGGAGACAGAGGCTTGGCTTTCTTTTGAAAGCCAGTTTTCTGTTGAGTGTGTTACAAATATGTCGACCACTTAGGAGACTGGAGTGTTCTGGGGCAGTGAGCAGAATTGCCAGGGTTCCCACCTGGCTGGATTGACTGATAATAACAAAGTTGACTGTTCCAGCCAAAGTTGAATTTCCCAAGATCTGAAGAAAAATTGAGATTTTAATAGTGGTGGGGGGGGTATGGCTGTGCCTTTAGCTCTGCGTGTGCGAGCTCATTCTTGCTGTCTTTTTCAATGAGAATTTTTTTCTCAGCTCGAGCACAAACCCACAGTGTTGGTGTGAGGGCCTGAGAGAGAGGCTGCTAATTTCTGCCGTTTCTAAATTTACATACATGCTGCCACAGTGGTAGGTCCCAAATTTGACCTAGTTTTATTCATTTGGTTTTCTTCCAATACCTAATTTCCTTAACCTGGATAGAGATCCTTTTACTCTCCGCAATCTATTCATGCGCTTGTCTGTTCAGTTATACTTCTAACTCTTCGACTAGAAGACGAATCTGCCATTTGAAGCTAGGGCGGGTAAAAATTGCCACTGAAAAGGACTTCTTTCCAAAGCAGTGCCTCAGTGTTCCTTCTTGTTCTGGTTTGCTTGGATGCCTCAATGGATAAACCACTTTTCTTTAAAAAGGAAATAGATGGCGAGGCCTGAGATCTCATTGGCATCCGGGCTAGGCACTATCTTTGACACCCAGTTTTTCAGCCAAGTACGTGACATGCTCCCCTGACCTGTCTGTTTGAGTCTATCCTTTAATCCTTCATCTTTCAGGTCTCAGTAGTGGCTATTTGTCTTTTCTACTTCTTTACAACTTTACTCTGACAGTGGGATTAAGTCAGGATTGAGGTGGACGGAGCCCTGGACTGGATGTCAAGAGATGTGCTTGACAGCTCTTTATTTGTGACAAGTTGCTACCCTCCTGGTGCCTTAGTTTCCCTGTCTGGCTCGCTAGTAGCTGTTCCTAACCGAAACGCTTTTATCTCCATGGAAGGAAAGGTATAGTATGTTGTTCAATAATTCAGTACTTTTCCATCTGTCTGGGCTGGAGAGGTAGATGTATGCCTTGCCCTTATTTTAGTCCTGTCCCTCCATCCCCTCGCACCTCACCTTTCTTTTTTAAAAAAATTATTTTATTTTTGGCTGCGTTGGGTCTTTGTTGCTGCGTGTGGGCTTTCTGTAGTTGCGGCGAGAGGGGGCTACTCTTCGTTGCGGCACGCAAGCTTCTTGTTATGGAGCACGGGCTCTAGGCGCATGGGCTTCAGTAGTTGAGGCACGAGGGCTCAGTAGTTGTGGCTCGTGGGCTCTAGAGCACAGGCTCAGTAGTTGTGGCACATGGGCTTAGTTGCTCCATGGCATGTGGGATCTTCCCGGACCAGGGATCAAACCTGTCTCCCCTGCATTGGCAGGCGGATTCTTAACCACTGTGCTACCAGGGAAGTCCGCACCTCTCCTTTCATATTCACTTCTGCCAGGCAGAGATGGACAGAGTCTCTAAAATTACAGATTTAGGCATTTTATTGTATAGGGCCCTCGGACAACTTGAAAAGCTCCTAAGAAAATAATAAATTACCAAAGGGGTGAGAAGAAAGGGGGCAAAATGTGAGAGGATTGAGATTGAGCCTGAAGAGGAAGGTAGCTGGTAGTATAAGGATTCCACGTGTCTCTACATGAGGGCAGCTGTTTATTATTGTCACTGAGGAAGAACTTCAGGAAATGGGTCGAAGCAGGGGACTTTCAGTTAGGAAGGAATTCCCTAAAATTAGTGAACTTGACCCTGGAGCAGGGTAATGGGGAGCCTTCCTAAGAGGGACTCTTCTTGGTAATGTTTGGGTCCAAGATAAGTGCTAACCTGGTTTAGCTGAACCCTGCTCAGAGGCAGAGGAATGGAATCCCAGGGGCAAAGAAACACAATCTAGGGTGTATGAATTTGAACACAAATATTCAGAGGTCAGGAATGCCCGAGTCCAAATCTGGCACAAGTGAAGGAACTTGGGTGCTGGGTGGAACTGTTTTTTTCCACTGTTGACCTGGCAGAACCCTTCTTATCTGAGCAGCTGAGCAGGTTTGAGGCTTCTATGAAGCAAGATAGAAGCAAAACATGGGCCAGTTTGAAGGTGATGACCACAGAGAAACAAAAGATGTGGTATTTGCAGAAATAGTAGTATGCTTAATAGAAGGAAAGGGAGGGGAGCGAGGCAAAGAGAGGGAGGATTGGGCAGACTTTAGGATCTCTGCAAGTCGCTTCACTTGCCAAGTAATTCAGAGTGCTTCAGAGAGTGAGTCAGAGTACTTCAAGTGCCATTTAGGTGCCCTGTGAAAAAGAAACTGAAGTAGAAAAAGACATTATGACTGGGCTGAAGGCTTGAGCCCTAGTAATGTACTTGCCTTCAACTAGAAAAACTTGCCCTATTCTGGGCAAATACCTTTATCTCTATTTCCCCAGCTCCTCCTGGTTAGAAATAATAGAATAGATTTGCTGTGATAAGCAAAGAGCAGTGCCTCCTTCGAGCTCTCACTTCTTCTTGTTTTGGGGAGAACCTGAGAGTTATGTTGGGGAGACTGGCTGCAAGTTGGAGAGTTGGGTCTGTTTAATTCCAGGCCAGTGATTCCCATCTGGCCCAGTGCATGACCCTGCTTTGTACCCAGTAACACACAACACTCCTAGACCATTTGATTTCAGCTCCTGGAAGGAGAGAGGCTCTCATTTCTAAATTGCTTCTCTCGGCCAGCAGTGGCCTCTCTATGATTCAGAGACAAACGCTCTGACTCATAGGCCGTGTAACTAGGCCCTCTTCCTGGGCTGCAGTGTTGCCTTGTAGACTCTCTCTGCCCCCAAACCGTGGCTCTGGTTATACATGATCCAGTCTACAGACATCAAGGTCAGAGCAGTGCTTTTTGTACTGTGCTATGGAAACATCCTGTTCCACCAGATTCATTTGGCCCAAAGCACCTAAATCACTTCTTTTCTCTGCCTTTCCTTTATCCTATCTCCACCCCGCCTCAAAACCCCTCCAGTCCAAGCTCAGACAGAGGAAGTTCTTTTGCTCTAAGCATCCCCTCTAGACTGATGAGTGGGTCAAGTTCCCCGCCCCCCCCTCCCAAGGAAGCACACCTCCCTGTTTACACTTTGCTAACAGTTCCTGGTTGTCCTGTCAGGAAGTGCCAATGACCTTTCTGTGATAGGCTTAGAATCTGTTTTTCTAGTGTAAACATAATACATTTTACTTTTCCCATGACCATTTCTCTTCGCTCACTGCCGCATCCTGGTGCCACGTCCTCCCCCATCTGACTGTGTGCGCCTGCTGCATTGCGAAGCACCCTCTCCGGGCTCCTTGGCTCCTTCTTGGAAGCAAGTGATCGAGGACTAAGTCCTATAATTTTTGCATCCCCCACAGTGCCAACCACAATGCCTTGTGTTTTATTTAGCAAAGTAAATATTTGTCAGCGGGAGGTGATAGGGCGGCCCGGGATCATAGGAACAGAGGGGTCTGCTCTGGCTAGACCTCGGAAAGGCCTGGCATTCCCAGGGGGAAGGGCGCAGTGGTTAAGGCGAGAAAGGGCAAGGGAAAGAGTAGCAAAGTGGGATGTCTGGACTGCGGGATGTCTGGACTTCAGGAACAAAACAGAACCAAGCCACAGGTAAGAGAGGCTTTAGGAGAGAAAACTGGAATCTCTGAAATGCAATCAGAAGAGAGTCTTCAGGTCAAATCAGGTTTAAGAGCTATGGTTTGACACCGAGTTACAAAGCCTGGCTTTTGGTTTTCCCGGCTCTCATCTTTCCTCAGGGCGTCCGTCCTCTTTGATATTGCTTATCTTTTAAAGGGGTATTTTGAGACCCATCCAAGTCTAGTAGCAGGATTGCTGAAAACGCCCCCAGTTGTAGCCTCCAGTGTCCTTCCTGTCCTTGGTTAGAATCCCATAATCGGTAACTTGTCCAAAAGAGCAGCTGCCCTTCACTGTTTACCTTGTACTCTGTCTTCTGTCCGTTCTCCCCGCCCAGGCTGCCTTCACTTATGCTAACCCACGCACTGCCGTTCTGCCAGGCTCGCCCGGGCACCTGTATTCAGCGTGTGCACCTGTTAAGCCTGGATGTGTGCTTTCTCCACCTTTCCCTAAGATTTCCATCTGGTAAATTTTGTTCGCTTTCCTGAGGGCGTCAGCCATGACCGTATTCTAGAGTTACTTTTATTTTCACGTCTTGCTTTGCCCATTTTTTCCAGGGGAGTGAAAACCAGAAGAGGCCTTATCAGTTGAGACTGTCTTTCTTGCGTGTGCCCGTGGTCTTTCACTCCCGGCCCCAGGGTCTAATTTATTTGTTTTGGTTCAGCCAGTTGTGTTTTCATGGGATGAGGGCCGTAGGTTCAGACTAGAGTAAAACTGAAGGTAAGGAAAGGGGAACCTCTGAAAGCCCGCCTGGCTTGGCCCTAGGCTCCCATTAGAGCACTCTGGAGGGCAGCTGAGTGGGGGCGAGGAAGCCTTCTCAGCTGTAATCTCCACAGGGCATCTGTGGGCAGAGCTGGACTCCCAGGGAGTTAACAGAACACACAGAGCTGGCACAAAAGCATCCCTACAGGGTATATGTTCCTGAATCATGCCCGTCTCATACTCATGATTGACTTCCTCCTGCTTCTTTGAAAGATCTAGAAGTGAGAGAAAGTCTGGAATACTTCTTTTCCCAGAGATCACTTCCTAAAAAGAGGAGCCCGCTCCATCCCTCCACCACACCGCCCTCCTGTGTAGTCAAGAGGAGGAGCTGCCAGCCTAGGGACTCTTGTCTCCAGATCTTATCCGTGTTGGTATTATCTGGGATAGTCACGGGCCTTCATCTTTGCTTTCCCTCATGCGTGAGGGATTTGTGTCTCCATGGGCTCTGGGACCCTGAGGATGTGCTATAGGTCTCAAACAATGATGAGGCAGGAAACGGGAAGTGGCCCCATGCCAGAGTTCCCAGAAGTACCCCCTCAGCCTGAACACTCAGCTGCTGTGGTCTGAGCCGAGGTAGAGGAGGCTTCTGGATGGGCAGGCTCTACCTTCCTCTCCAGAATGACTGGAGTTCCCTGTCTCTCATGAGAAGCCTCCAGAACATTCTTGCTTCCCTTCTTTCCTTGAATTAGGAAGTAGCTTTAGTCAGAGAGTTTCATGTACGTGTGGTTTTATCCTTTCCCCCTCCCTCTCCTTCCATAAACAGACCTGCAGTGCTAGTGGCATTCTACTTCTCTTTTTTTCTATTTCTCTCCCACAGAAGAGGCCTGAACCCCCCTCATCGTGTCAAGTCCATCTCCATGACAACTTTCACTGAGCCTGAAGTAGTGTTCCTGCAATCCCGCGGAAACGAGGTGAGCCACCCCAGACGGAAGGGTTCCAGGCTGCAATTGCCCTGTCTGTCGGCGGAGCTTTGCTTCAAGAGTATAGAAAAGCCCTACAGTTTTCTTTTTTGTTCGAGTTTCCCTTATTTTTTAGTATGTAAGGTATCTTAACTTATGTCCAGGTGTACATTTACGGAATCTTAGTTATAAAATTTGGGGTTGGTCCAGGCCCCTTGTTGGAAGAATCAGGGGAAGGAGCAAACTCTCTGTCGGGGGTGGCCCCTGGGCACTCGAGGGGGGAAGTGCTCCACAGTGATGAGCGTTCAGGGTGGACTGGGCCGGGCCCTCTGGGCAAGAGCCCCTGGAGCCAGCTCTGCTGACTGGAGCCTCGGCAACCGGGTCTAAGCCGTGTCATTTACTTGAAAGTGAGTTAAACCCCTTCTCCAGCTAAATCTGCTGGTGGGAAGATGCCAGCCTTGGTGTCAGCAGTACCTCTAGCTTATGGGTGACGGACTTACTTGGAGGGTGCGAACAAGGGCCTGTAGGGGGTGTTCTGGAAGCCACAGTTCTGAAAATTGCTCCTGACCCCACCCCCATCCAAATTTAGTCCCCCTTAGTTCTCATGGCCCTCTGTTTTCTTTCACAAGATGTGTCACAGTGTGTCATTATAAATGTATTTTTATTTATCTAAGGCATGACCTCCCCGTTAGATGATCCACTTTGCAAGGACAGGCATCATGTCTGTTTTGTAGGTGCACCCAGGTCCTCACATCGTGTCCATGCGCGATAAATGTCTATTGATGAATGAGCTGGAAATGGTATGACTCCCATTTCACGCTTTCTGCCCCATTTCCTCTGTCACCTGACTTCATTCCTTTAGGTTTGCAGGAAGATTTGGCTGGGTCTTTTCGATGCTCGGACATCTTTAATACCAGATTCCAGGGATCCTCAGAAGGTGAAGGAGTTTCTCCAGGAAAAATATGAGAAGAAGAGATGGTAAGGAGGAGGAAGGAGATTGCTCTGGAGACGTGTGTCCAAGACACACTTCATCGTACCGTCCAGTTTCCAGAGCTGAACTGGGGCTTCTCTCAAAGGCTAGACGAGGTTTGAGTCTGTTCCCCTCAGATTCAGTTAGGGCCGAATTCTGACTTCAAAATAATAAAGGTACAGGAAAGAACAACTTGCTCTTGGTCACTAACCTTGCAGATTTGATGTCCCCTCTTTTGGGGAGGCAGTAGACTGGTTGGAGGGGAGAGCTAGGGCCCCCACTAGGGAGTTTGGGTTCATTTTTATAGCTCAGCTGATCTCATTTATGGAGAGAGGTGGCTCGGAGCACATGTCCTCTAGCTTCATGCTTTTAACCCGTGATTCATATGTCCCCTGTTTTCCTGCTGAGGAAACAGCATCTCTGTCCTCTCTTGCCTTTTCTCTCCCCAGGTGTCACTTCCTATTGTTCGATTTCTGGGGCGGGGGAGGGTGTGCACGGTTGGGGGTAACTCTGGGGTGGAGAAGAGAATTCAGGGAGCAAGGAGACTGGTGTGGATAAAACAGAATTTTGGAGTCCCTTCGGTGGGGTGGGGGGTGTCCTCGGGATAAAGACGATACGTCCGGAGTAGAGACCACATCCACTGGAGTGGAAGGGGATTTGATCAGAAGGCGCAGCAGCCGGCAGGATAGATCGTGAGCGCTTAGAAGCTGAGGTGGCAGAGAAGGAGGAACCTGAAGACACTCCCAGGAGATAAAAGGGGGCCCTTGAGTAGGAAGTTGGAAAATAGGATCACCTGTTGCTCAGCATGATTGCAGGTGTTATTACTTGAAACCCAGATGGTTTGATGTGTCAGAAAGAGGAGGGAGAGATGAGGGGAAGACCGGCACAAGCCAGAGCCAACTGAACATCCCTGCAGGAAAAAAATGAGCATCTGACAGTAAAGGGGAAGCTCAAGTTAGCCAGAACTTTGCTAAGTTGCTAAATTCCCTTTAGTTCAAAAAAGAGAATCAGTAGGGAAAGTGAGAAAGGACTTTGACTGCTGTAACCTGTGTTTTCTCAAGCACCTAAGCTGAGCAAGGTCCAAGATTTCACCCCTCTCCTCTTAGCCTAACTATTCTTTCTCCAAGGTATGTCCCCCCAGACCAAGTCAAAGGGCCCACTTATACCAAAGGCGGCGCCTCCACCCCCGTCCAGGGCTCCATTCCAGAAGGGAAGCCGCCGCGGGCACTTCTGGGGGATCCTGTGCCGTCTCTCTCGGCTGCTGCCTCCACCTCCAGCCAGGTAACTCTCAGATGTGCCCTGCAACTTATTTTGGGATTTGGGAGACAGGGCTATCGGTTTCCTAAATCCAGTCCCCTGAACTTAGCAGATGACGGTCCAAGAGGTGTGAGCAGGTTCTCAGCCCTGCTGTTCCCATGTCTTTCATCTCTCACCTTGGATCTGTATGTTTTGGAAGAAAGACCCCAACAGGAAGTGGTATTTAGGGAAGTCAGAGTATCAACTTCAAACGTGACCATTCCTCCAAGGAAAAACAGGGGCCAGGACACTGCTTCAGGCGCCTGGGAAAGATGAGGAGGGGCTGTTGGGCGACCTCCCTGTGTATCTCAGGGTTGCCTTGACTAACGTGCTCTAGAATATGTGGTTCCGGGAGCTGCTGCACTGAGAGGACAGAGGAAGTAGGGCTGAGAAGGGCTCAGGCACCTTCTGCCCGGGAACCCTCTCGGTTGAGGGTAGTTTCTGCCTCTCTTCTCTCTCCACTTGCCTATCTGGGGGCAGCCCGGGGAGCCATGCAGGGGCCTGGGTCATGGCTGGGATTCCGAGTGCTATATGTACTGCCTTCTCCTCCAAGTCTGTCAGTCAGTCTCAGCCCCGGACGTCCCAGCCCCGGAGCTCTCAGCCACCTCCCCCCTCCTCGGTCAAGAAAGCCAGTACTGACCTGCTGGCCGACATCGGCGGAGACCCCTTTGCTGCTCCCCAGGTGGCACCAGCTTTTGCTGCATTCCCAGCCTTTGGGGGTAAGTGGGACTTGGGAAGAGAACCTTCCTACAACATACGTCCCCATCACACAAGGAATTCACTCGGCCCTAGCTCTCTGCACAGGAATGAACGTGATGGTAATTCTGAAGTATCACGGCTGGGAGGGTGGGGGTCAGATGAGTACAGCCGGGATTACAGCCAGGATTAGTTTTGGGAGTTTGACCAGAAAGCATGGCAGTTGGGGGCTCCCAGCCCTCCCTCTTAGAGCACTGGAAAGAGCCTTTTTCTTAGTTTCTCTCTCTGCTAAAATGGGGCAAGGGGATTGTCACAGGTTCCACTTCCCCTGCCCTCTTCCCAAAGGTCAGCAGTAGCCAGTAGAGGGTGGAACAAAGTGATTATCTAGTTTCCCTTTTTCCTTTTTAAAGCCCTTCCCCCCAGCAAAATCTTTTTCCATGATCCCTCCCAAACTAGGCCCTGACAAAAATGTTAATGCCTCAAGGAGTAAGGATAAAAAATGGGGAGTGAACTTGGAGGCCTCTGAGATGCCCTTTCCCCCTGCATGTGTCTGGCTCTCTGCCTCAGGCTCCTGCCAACTCCCTCTGAGGACCCTGCAGGAAGGCAGATGTCCCATTGAGCGGCCCTTGGCCTTCAGAACTAGTCCGCGTGATAGGGATTACATATACATCATATATAAACATAACCTTTATATTCTCTCCACCTATAGGCCAGACGCCTTCCCATGGGGGCTTTGCCAACTTCGATGCCTTTGGCAGTAGCCCTGGCTCTTCTGCATTTGGAAGCATGCCTCCAGCCGGCCAAGCCCCGTTCCAGGCCCAGCCAGCACCCCCAGGTAAGCTCCGCCCCTCTGGCTTCCTTGCTTGCAACTGTGGCCCACTGTCCACATCCATACGTCACGCTGCATTCACATCCGCACCCACCCAAAGTACCGCACAAAGAGGAGAAGCTCCAGGAAAGGAGGAGAGGAGTCTGATGAGGGTCTTGTCAGGAAGAAGGGGCTCTGTTCTCTTTCTTCATGTAAGGAAATGGCTAAAACTGCACCAGGACTTGTGCAGGCTGTGCCCTAGGAGGTCGCTGACTGGGAAGTAATGGAGACCCGAGTCCTAGAAAACATGAGAAGGGATGTGACCTTTCCCCGAGAGGGCCCCCAGGGCAAGGGCTGGGTCAGCGTCCTCGGTGGTCTCCAGAAGTCCTCAGGCATCCCTCTTAGAGCAGAAGCCTGCCAACTCTGCGTCGTGTTGTTCTGTGGGATGGAAGGAGAGTCTGAAGGCCCCTAAAGCACTCGGTCCCTCCTGAAGCTCCCAGACATCCATCAGGCTTCAGAGCTTTCGGGCCGCCTCCTTCCTTTGGACATCCTGCACACAGGAGGGCAGCCGGAGCGCTGTGAGGACAGATGTCTGGGGACGGCCAGTGACTGACACTCTCTCTCTCCTCCCCACCTACCTGCCCTTTCCCTGCCCCACCCTCACTGCCAGCCAGTCGGATGCTACCTGGAAGTCACAGCTTCGGTAAGTTATCCCTCCCACTGCACAGCCGACCCGAGGCAGAAGCCTCTGTCTCAGGTCCTCTGACCCTAGAGTTTTGAGGTCTGGAAGGAACCCCTCAAATTTAGCCTTTAACAAAGGAGGCAGTTAGCAGTTTCCCTAGTCATGCAGCCCACAGCCCAGCAGAGCCCAGCCCACAGCGCAGACTTCCTGACTCTCTGCTCTGCCCACAGCGCCCCCGCCTCCCACTGTTGCTCTTGTCTTTAATTTTTTGCATGGAACAAGAAGAGACATTTTATATTGACGGAAGTTAAAATTCACAACAGAGTTCTCACATCGTGGAGTTAAAGTAACTGACAGAGTAGCCTTGAAATCCATAAAGCAAAAACTATTAGACAGAAAGAAAATCTGATAAACCAACAGATGGAGACTATAATTGATTCTCTCACAAGATTCATAGGTGGAGTAGATAGACAAGGAGGGAAGAGAGTTGACCATTTGAGGAACACTTTAACAAGTTTGACCTAAGAAGTATAAGTAGAACTTTGTAATAAAAATACAGAATATAGGGCTTCCCTGGTGGCGCAGTGGTTGAGAATCTGCCTGCTAATGCAGGAAACACGGGTTCGAGCCCTGGTCTGGGAAGATCCCACATGCCGCGGAGCAACTAGGCCCGTGAGCCACAACTACTGAGCCTGCGCGTCTGGAGCCTGTGCTCCGCAACAAGAGAGGCCACAATAGTGAGAGGCCCGCGCACCGCGATGAAGAGTGGCCCCCACTTGCCACAACTGGAGAAAGCCATAGCACAAAAACGAAGACCCAACATAGCAATCAATCAGTCAATAAAGAAATCTTAAAAAAAAAAAAAAAAAAAAAAAAAAAAAAAAAAAAATACAGAATATATATTATTTTCAAACATATAACCCTTTTATAATTTGACCATGTACTGGGAAACAAAATCTCCATAAATTCTAACAAGGAGAAATTGCATAGGTCATGTTATTCTATATGGTAAAAGATGTCCTAAAAAATGTCCCCACACAACGTTTCATGTCCTTAAAGGCATGAAGCAGATAAGGAGAAGATACTTACTTACAACATGGAAAACAGACAAAAAGCTAATAACCATAATGTGCCTTTTTAAACTCCTATTAATAAGAAAGACTAGAATAATTGACAAGGGATAGAAGCAGATAATACCCAGAAAAGACAAGA
Source organism: Balaenoptera acutorostrata (assembly GCF_949987535.1). Taxonomy (NCBI): domain Eukaryota; kingdom Metazoa; phylum Chordata; class Mammalia; order Artiodactyla; family Balaenopteridae; genus Balaenoptera; species Balaenoptera acutorostrata. Next base: position 7,187,242 of record NC_080078.1, read on the forward strand.
AAATGTCCTCAACCTAACTAATCAGGGAAAACACAAATTAGAAAAAGATAGTAATTTCGCACATTATATTCACAAAATTTTTAAAGATTAATAATGGCCAGTATTGTGTGGGGAAATAGGCCCTTTTGTATCCTGTTGGCAAACGTGTATACTGGTACCCGAATATTCAATTTAGCAAGAGGGAACTATTCCCAGGAATGGGATCTGGAAAGGAAACAGCCTATTACAAGGTGGTTATAAATTGGTTGGTTCAGAGATGCATTCCTAGCGCAACTGATTAGTTTAAAGAGAGTGCTTAAAGTGCCAGGCTTTAAAGGAGAGAAGGGAGGCGTCAGCCCTGGAGCCATCCCAGGCTGAACCCGGGATGGACCGTTTGTCCAGTGTCTGCTCATCTCGAGAAGCAGACAGCCCACGGCCGGACCCAGAGCCCACCAGCGCTGACGGTGCTTGGGGAACACCCCCGTATCGTCTCCATGAGGAAAGAAAGATCTCTGTTTTGCAGCTGAGGAAACTGGCTCAGCTTGGCCACAATCAAATGTGTGATCAGTGGCAGATCCCGTTCATTCCCAGCCACACCATGACCACGAGGGTGTTTCTGTGAGTGTGACCTGAGGAACCACTGGGGAGGAAGTAGGAAGATTTGGGTGAGAGGTGGATGTCTCTTCTGACAAGGCTGGTTGTATTGTCATATATCTGAGGGGGAGTATGGAGAAGGGGGGGTTTCTAAAAGTGCACTTTCCCCTGAAACTGTTAGAAGGCAAGTCTACTAACCCAGCCGTGGGGAGTGAGGCTCTGGCAGTGGACAGGAAGCAAAGGAGCACAGGCATTGGGAGCGTCGGCCTCCTTTCCGAGGACGCGCGCTCCGTGCAGGGAGCCCAGCCGCCCGAGCCAGGGCCGGCTCTGCCCTCTAGTGCCGGCCAGGAGGCACGCAGCACTCTCTCCCCAGCCTCGGCGGAGAGCCTGGTCCTCACTGAGGGGCGCACCCTGACCCAAGGGCCCAGAGCAAGACCGAGGAGTCGGACCCCAGTAAGGACGGGGAGCTGTGTCCGCTGGGAAAGTCCACGTACCTCGAGTCCGTCGGGCAAAGCAAAGGCCTGGGGTCTGAGAAGCCGAAGATCCACCACTGCCCTGGTGGCTTCCCAGCCTTCCTCACAGCCTGTGGGTGGGAGAGGACTGAAGACCAGGGCTCGCAGTGGCTACAGCCTAGCACTGTCCCTCAGGAAAGCCCAGGGGTTGGGGAGGGAGAGGGGCTGAGGAGAGCACTGTCACCTGAGTGCTGGCTCTCAAGAAGCAGCCCATCCCTGGAACCTCGCAGGCAGGCCCTGGGCACTCGGCTTCTACTCAGTTCCCTGTTGTTGAATATTTAGGATGTTCCAGTCTTTTTCTGTTAAACAGCGCTGCAGTTAATAACGCTGCTTCGGTACATTGCAAAGTTATATCTGTAAGGAAATTCTTGGCAGTGGAATTGGTCTAGCGGGGACCCAGTTGATACAGAAATAAACAAAAATACATCACTGTAAATATGTCAAGTGCTAGGAAGGAAAAGAACAAGGTGCTAGGAGAGGAAAACCAGGATCAAACACTGGGGTCAGGAAGGCCCATGGAAGACATGGTTCTGTTAAGCCTGCAGGGTGAGTAGGAGTTAGCAGGCCAAGGCCATGGGCAAGGCCGCTTGTTCAAGGCAGCGTGGAAAGGCCAGAGCTGAGGGCTGTGGGTCGGGCCCTTTCCACTCATGCTTACCATCTGAGCCAGCCATCCTGTGTTTCCTTTGAGACCTTGTCTTGCTTCTCTGACCCTGGAAGTAGTATCTTACATCATAGGTATGATAATACCTCACATTTGTGTTATGCTTTATAGATTTCAAAACACTTTATCTCAGAGGGCCTTTACAGCCACCCTACAGGGGGCGGGGCTGGGGAGCAAGAACAAAAGTGGGCTCCGGAGAGTGAGTGAGATGGTTTGCTGACGTCACAGCGGTAGCAGGTGGCAGAGCCACAACTGGAATCCAGTTCTTCTCCCTCTGCCTGTTCAGCTGTTCATTCAGCAAACCCTTCTGGAGCACCGTCAGGAGGCGGGTGCTATGTAAAGCGTGTTTTCCTTCAGTAACAAAGAGTCTTCCAGCACTCAGAAGAATCAAGCTTTTCCCCATTTGTAGCCTCATTTTACCCTCACTGTAGCCCAGAGTAGTTGGCAGGACCCCACACTACAAATGAGACTTAGACACTCAGATAAAGAGGCTTTCTTAAAATGACAGGGCCTCAGGCCTCTTCCTGTGAGACCAGGTTGCTGATTGGACCCTAACCCTAACTCGCCCCAGGGCTGTCCTGTAAACTTCCCCTGTGAGGCTCTTCCTTGTTGACTATGAAGACCAGGGAGGGCAGGAGAGCCCTGCTGTCGGCCCTGCCCCGTGGGCAGTGCGTCCCAGCCCTGATCTGAGGTCGTGGTGTCAGCGGGCTCCCGAGAGGGGAGCAGGCGGCTCGATGGGAGTGGGAAGGGTGCTGGCGAGGCCGGAGATTTATGCTCAGCACCTCCAGTGCCATCTCCGCGTTCCCCGAGTCACCCAAGTGTCCCTGAGCCTTTCTGCCCTTCACAGCTCCTCCCCCACCCCTCTACCTGCCCCTTCATATGATTTATTCATAAATGGAAATGCTGGTTTAGGCAAAAGACAGACATTTCCATCTCTTAAGGAAAAAATGGGAAGTGTAAGCCAAACTAGAGCAGGAGGGACGGTGACCTGGACGAGGAGGAAGAACTGCTTTTCTCTCTGCGGTGGCGGTTTTGAGCGCTAGGGAGATTGAGAAGGGCTGAGTCTCACGTTGCCTAGAATTCTCGGTGGGAGACAAACCCTCCTGAACTGGGCGATCCGATCCGGGGGAAGAACGGGCTGCCTCAGAGGACCCCGTTGGTGCCATCCCTCCCCTCCCCCTCCACTGCACCCCTGCCTCCATCTCTCCTCCTGCCCTTTCCGTCCTGTCTCATGCCAGCACCCCCTGTTTTACTTCCTGTGCCTGCCCAGGGAGCAGCCAGGGGACTCCATTTGCTGCCTCTCCTCTGGCACCTGCCAGTCAGCCCAACAGCCTTGCAGATATGGGCAGCCTCCTGGGACCCGGGGCATCAGCTGGAGGCATCCCTAGCAGGTAGGTCCAGATGTTGGGGAGCTTGCCATCGGGCAGGAGAGCCGGCCAAGAAAGCCTGGCCTTGCTTATACCAGCCCACTTGGCTCCTCCCGTCCGGCAGGACAGAGTTTGCCATCTCCTAGTCCCTTGCCCAGCTTACCTCCTTGGTGCTAGATGATGTGCATGCCGACTTTTCTCCCCGTATCACAGCATCTTCGGGATGGCCAGCCAGGTCCCCACGCTCCCGTCGGCCACCACTGGCGGAGGTGGCAGCACAGGGCTCTCCTTTGGAGGTGAGTCTTGCGTGTAGAGACCCAGGGAGGGGATCTAAGGCCAAGAGGAAATTGGGGACTCTGGAGGGAGGGGGGAGTGGGGAGAGACGCACACCAGGATTTAGAGGAATGCTCAGTTATCACGATATTAACCAAATGAGAAAAAAATAACCAGCTCTTCATCTCCCCTCTACCCCATTCCACCCTGAGCAGCCTTCAACCCTTTCACCACACCTGCTGCTCACGCCCAGCTGCCTTCCACCAACCCTTTCCAGCCCAATGGCTTGGCCACAGGTAAGCCTCCCAGACTGTCCCCTGGCCCTGACTCTCCCTCGAGTCACCAGCCCAGGCCAGACCGGTTTAATTTCCAGTCCACCTAGTGGGCAAAAACTAGAGGTCCCCAAGTCACCGAATCAGAATTTTGGAGTTAGAAAAAACAGGCTGCCACTTCCCTGAGCCAGTTCCGAAGGGTTAATGCTGACTGGTGGTGGTGGTGATTCTTTTTTCTCCAACCCTCAGTTTCCCTCTGGGAGCCCAGCCTCCTTCCCTTCTGTGTCCCACCTGAAACCATGGCCCTGTTCCCTGCCCTCCTCAGCTGGAGTCCTGTGGTGTCCTGCCCCTCCCCAGCCGCTGCCTCTGCTTTTCTCTCTGCAAACTCACACTCATGCCCCCTTTGTTTTTTTTTTGTTGTTGTTGTTTTGTTTTGTTTTTTGTTTTTTGGTTGTTCTCTAAAACCTTCAGGCCGGGAAGAGAGAGTACTATTCGCTACCAAGCTGACCCACGTGGCAGGCCCAACGCTTAAGGCTTTACATCCGTTATTTAATTTTCACAGCAGTCCGAGGAGATAGGCATGGTTCCCGTTTTAGAGATGAGAGAACTGAGGCAGAGAGGGCTGGTAATTTGCTTTGATTTATGCAGTTTAAGAGGTGGCAGAAAGCTGACCCCATGATCATAACTACCCTGCTGTCCAAGCCACAGGCCACAGGCCGGAGAGGGCAGGGTTGGCAGGACGCTTGGATGCTGAAGGGTTTCGTGCTCATTTCGGGTACTTCCACTGGGTACCTCTGGGTAGCGAAAAACTATATCCCATTTCTGTGTCTTGGAGGAATTTAGGAAGAACTGTTCTCCAGCCTACCTTCCAGAACCTCACCTACCTCATGTCCCTCCCTCCCTCCACAGGGCCAGGCTTTGGGATGAGCGGTGCTGGGCCTGGCTTCCCCCAGACAGTGCCACCCACCGGGGCTTTTTCCAGCCCCTTCCCCCCACCGCTCTTCCCCCCACCGACCTCAGTGACTCAGCAGCAGAATGGTAAGGGATTCAGACCGCGCCCTCCCTTCTTACCCCATTCCCACCCCCAGGGACTCTGCTCTGTGTGTGTGTGTGTGTGTGTGTGTGTGTGTGAGTGAATATTAGAAATATGTATTAGGGAGCCAGACATCTGAGCTAGTTCCCTTTTGGACCAGCAGGGGGAGAGCAGGGAAGCAACAGACCTGCCTGTGTCCTCTGACTGTTCCACTGGTTTCTTCCCGACTTTGGGGAGGCCCCCGCTGGCTGCCCACCTTGGGATGTAACTGGGCCTGCCCTGCAGGGAGGCGGGCGAGCTGGGCAGCACCAGCCCCGAGGGGCAGGGCTCCCGTCAGCTGAGTTTTTGCTGTTCCTGCCAGGCTCTTCCTTCGGAGACCAGGGATCCGCCAAGCTGGGGCAGAGGCCACTGAGCCAGCCAGCTGGGATCTCCACCAACCCCTTCATGGTGAGTGGCCGGTGCAGGGCCCGGGCCTGGTGTGGGTGTGGCCTTTCACTCTGGGGGTTGGGACAGAATCCTTCCAGGAGAAGAGGGCAATGTGGGGCAGAACCACGCCCCTTCCTCGTGAAACTGCCTTGGCCCAGCCAGGGATGAGTGGGCTAGTTAAGGGGCCTCTGCGCTCCCCGCCCCTCCGCTTGCCTCCCAGCTCCCTCATTTTCCCTCTTCCCTCAGCACAGTAATTTTGAGGGAGAAAGGAATCCTGAGCTGCATTTCTTCTGTGGCCTCCAGCTTTTCCTCCCTAATCTAACAATTTGTGGTGATTGTTTCTTTCCAGACTGGATCCTCATCAAGCCCGTTTGCCTGCAACCCTCCGAACACCAACCCATTCTTGTAGCACTGTGTCCGGGGGGCTGCTCTCTGGGGCCCCTCTACTCCCCGGGGCCCCTCTACTCCCCGGAGCTCCGATGACCACTTGTCTGTTGCCTTTTTGCGGGTCTGAGACCAGATGGGTCTTGTTTCGCAGGGTAGGGGTCTGGGGATGGTGGAGGTGCTAATGCTTTGCTTGGGGCTTGCAGATAAAAGGGCAGCTTCCCGGGTCAGCCACCCTGAGGCTTCCTCCTTCCTCCTCCAGCCCCGACCCAGGCAGGGGGCCCGGGAGGTGAGCTGGCAGAGCCTGGCCTAGAGGAGCCTTGGTGTTTTATTTTTCAAATTACTAATTATGATGACAAGAGTCCTCCTCTCCTGCCCCCAGCGCTCCCTTCGCTCCGAACCCTGTGGGCAGAGGAAGCTGGGGCACAGGCTGAGCTGTGCTCCTTGTGGGAACAACTCCCCAGTGCCCCGCTGTCCAACACTGATCTCCTCAGGGGCGGAAGCGCAGTGGGGAAAGCAGGGCGGAGGTGGGGATGAGGCGTGCATGGTGTTGCCGTGGGATGGTGATCAGACAGGACGAGGAGGCCCTGGGGGGCCAGAGTGCCCTTGGTGCCCTGTCTTGGGACGGCACCCCTTTCTCCATGTTTTTGCTTCCCCAGCTCCCTCAGGATGAATAGTTTTACCTACATACTTATACATGCCCAACTTCCGTCAAGCACTTTAGTTAGCTGTGGTGTCATGTTTGGATACCAGTGTTTTATATTTATACATAGAGAATTTTCTAACATAGCCTATTATATATATATCTATATATATGCATACACACACGTATCCAGATGCAGCCATTCTTCCTCTCCCAGACAGCTCTTTCACACGGGGAATGGGATGAATCCCTATCTGTGCCTCGCAAAGCCGGCGCTCCAGGGGATGGTGGGGAAGGAGGCACACGTCTCGACCACCCTGAGCCTGGGCTTTTCCAGAGAAAGGCTTTGTGCAATTGGCTTTTTTTTTTTCCTTTCTTTTTTCCACGTGCCTCCCCAGCTCTTCCCCCCGGCCCCAGATCTCTGCACCAAAGCTGTTGCAGGCAATGTTGGAAAAGAACTGCATTTGAAAGAAAAAAATGGCTCTCGTGGTCTTGCTTTGGGCCAGCTTGAGGGGCCTCATGTCAGTCAACGTGACTGCTTGGGTCGGTGCCCATGCTGCTGTTCGCCAAGGACAGAGCCAGTCCCTGTCTGAACTGGAGTCCAGTCTTAGCAGTGGAGGGAGCGGGGGAGGGGGTGCAGAGGAGGAGCCGGCGTGGGGGTCGGGCAGGGCCTAGTCAGTCCGGCTCTCCCAGGTCAGCTGCCTCCTCAGCCCCTCGCCAGACCCTTGCCGCCTGGGGATGTTGTGTCAACAGTGTCTAGGCTGTGTGTGTGGTAACAAGACAGCCGGCTTGGGTTAGACACCTCACCTGGGGGAGGAGAGGCCCCGGACTCAGCCCTGCTGTGAGCGCTCTCCCTTTCCTACCGCTGCCTGGGAACTCTGGCCCTTCAGTTGTCCCTTCTTGGGATTTCTGAGTCTTTCCACCCAATGACCTTTAACAACCTGACAGCAAGGAGAGGCGGGGACAGTCTTATCACTGATTTACTTTGAGGATTTTTCTGTAAATACCTTCAGCTGCTGCTCTTTGCCCAGCCAGGCGTGGCCTCCCCACCTTCCCAGGGCTCAGTCCCCATCCTGTCTTGTGTCTGTGTTCCCGTTCTCCAGCCTCTACCCTCCTTCCATCTCCTGGTGGCGCTCCCAGGGTGGACCACCATCTTTTTCTTCCCTGGGTATTCTCCTCTGTCACCCTTGATTATCTCTCTGTCTCTTCCCCATTCTCTGCTCAGAGCCAGGGATGGGAGGGAAACTGGAATCTTCTGGTGGAGAAGGAGGGGGAGGAGGAGCGTTCTTTTTCCCCAGCTCCCCGGCGCCTCCTTTCCTAACCAAGAACACTGAGGTTTGGAGGTGAGATTGAAAGGACCAGGAGCTGCAGTGCTTCTTACTGTTTGAGTCACACTGCCGCTGTTTCCCAGGGATCTCCTTAACTGCGCAGTGCCTGGGCGCAGGACCTCCCTGCAGTCCCCGCTCCACGCTTCCCAGACACTCTGTCTGACATGGACCCCCACCAGCTCACTGGCCAGGGCAGGATGACCAGTCAGAGAAGTTACGACGGGTCAGCGTCCAACTCCAGGGCAGAAAAATCAAAAGAGTTTGCAGGGTGTAGGCCGAGACCGGGACTGCAGCTGCCTGTCTCGGTGTGGAACAGCCTAGTGCTGCCTCCACCCGGCGCCGTCTCTCCAGGCAGGCAGCAAAGATGGAAGAGTCCCTGGCCTCAGGAAATGTCTAAATGACTGCGCTGTGTTCCCCCGCCCCATCGCCCAGGGCCTCCCTGCAGGCCCTACCTGGTGGTTACAAATCTGGACCCACACCATGGGGCTGGAAGGACTCACCCAGACTGCCACCAGGCTTCTGACCGAGTGCTTATGTCCCCCTGGTCAATGCTGTGGCAGTGCTCTGCAGGCGACAGTCCTCTGGCTTGACCCTGGCCTTCAGCAGGTCACCGGCGGCTGCCTCTGCAGGTGAGGAAACAGGAGCCAGTGCCCAGGACCTTTGTCAAGCTCTCCAATGGAGGAAGGGGGTGGCGCTGTCCCTGGATCCCCCTCCGGAGGAGTGAGAACCTGGACGGAGGAGAGAGGGGCACACGGGAGGAGCCTGGCCCTAGTGCCCCAGCCTCCTCCCTGGGGGCTCCCTTTTGGTAACAAGAATCTTCCATAGGCACTTAGAATGTGGAGAGCCCATCCCACTGCTGCCCTGCGCCTGGCAGCGGGATGCACAGGTGGACCCCCTCAGGTTGGGGGAGGTGTTCTCACCCAACAGAGCTGAAGTTCTGTTACTTCCTGTCCCGGGGGAGCAACACGAGTTACCAGGGCAACAGGCTCAAATCAATCTTGTCTGGGTAGAGCCAAGGGCAATGTTGTTGCCAGGGCAACTGATTAAGTCAGTCGTTTGGCTCCAGGCTTTTCCTGGTACCCAGCAGGCTAAATCACCTGGCATTGATTACAACCCACTCGACCACGTTTGCTTGCCCAGGGCCCAGGTGCTCCGATCCCTGCTGCTTCCTGCTTTATCTTTACCCAGCACTTAGCGGTTCAATGACACAAGGCAGTCTGGAGCTGGTCTCTGTGACAGCGGCTGTGATTTCACAAGGACTGGGGCGCTCCAAGGTGGACTGGTTGGTGGGGAGTGGGAAGGAGCAGATATGAAGAGACCCTCCCGTGGGTAGCTTCAAATCAAACCTGGGGAGTAAGGCTGCAGGCAGGAGCACAGCAGGTACGTGGCCCCCATGGGTGCCCTGCTCCTCAAGGCAGCACCAAAACTAGGAAGGGGAAAGGCCTGCAGATGTGTTTTGTGTCCCTGCCACTTCTCCATGGCGCATGTGTCGAGGCCACACTGGAGGCTATGACCTTGAATATACTTATGGTGTCCACTTCAGGATCTCTCACATACCTGCCTCTCCCTGGCCAACACCCATCAACGGTGGAGGCTGCCGCTGGCCCGCTTGCACCACCTGAGCTGCTGCCACCTCTCTGGCACCTTGGAGAGGCTTTGGCTGACCTGGGTGGGGCGGGGGGTGAGGGCACCTGGAGCAGAACCTGGGCACTGCTGCCTGCTGGCCAGATGCCCATCCTCATGATGCCAGGTGGTGCCCTGCATCACACTTTCAGCATGACCCTTAAAGGGTGTTCAAGAATCTGAGCCTTCCTGCACACTGCACTGTTGGCTTCTCCAGTATTCCAGCTCATAGACCAACCCCTTCCTCCCACGCCTGGGAAGTGGAGGAGCCGGGGTGGGAAGCCCAGCTCTCCCTACTCAGGCTTTCCTGGCCCTTGGACTAGCCGGAGAAAAAGAACCAGGTGGCCTTGCTTTAGTACTCCTGGTACAGCTCCTAACTCACCTGAAGGCACTCCTCCTCAAATACCGTCTTTAATAGGGGCCACAGTTGCCCTCTCCCAAACCCTCAGCTCCCCCACTATAGGCATCCTACTTGCCATGACAGTGAAATCATAAGGTCCTCTAAGGCCCCCCACCCATGTGTCAACTACCGGTTTGTCTCGCAGAGTGTGCACTGACCGGCGCCATCGCCCCCAACGTGAGTCGGTGGTCCTTGGAAGGATCAGAAGTGGGGTGTAAAAATGTCTGAATCCCAACCCCATTTCAAGCCTCCCGGGATGCAAAGGGTACCTCCACCAGTGCCGAGAGTCTGCACTTCTGTGATCAGAGCCTTCAGCTGGGCAGCGTTATTTTTGAACAGAGGTGGTGAGGAGGGGCTGAGGGCAATGGTGCAGCAAGAAGGCAGTGCCCCTGAGAGATGGTCTCTCCCTCCACTGGCTCTCCTTCAGTGCCACTTGACTGGAACCCTGGTGGGTATGGTCTGTGCACAGGGACCGATCCAGAAGTTAACTTACCCCAAGACACCTCCTATGGCCCCAACCCCGCAGAGAAACTGAACCTCCAGCTCCTCCAAGATCAGCATAGCCCAGTGCTCCGTAGCCCTGGCTCCTGGGATTACTTGGGAAGGCAGAGAACAGAGCCATTCCTGGGTGGGAAGAGGGGACACCATTCCGAGTGGGGAGCGGCGGAAGCCGGAAGGGGGTGCCGCTGTAAGGGTGGCCCGGCTCAGCGGCCCGCTCACCTCCAGGGCTGCAGACGCCGCCAGCGCGATCACCACAGACGTGGCTCCACGCACACTCGCCTCACCTCGCCGCTTTCTCGGCCGGCCGGCCGGCAGCTCAGACCAGTAGAGACGCCGCCCCACCCCCGCCCCTGCAAAAGCCCAGTCCCGGGACACGGGGTGGGGTGAGGCGGAGGCCGCCTCTCCTGGATTTCCCCACTCACATTCCACTCGCACCGCCCGGCGTCCGGCTCCGGGGCGCGCGAGGGTTAACCTTGCGGGGGTGGGGACTTTGGCGCGATCCGCGCTGGGAGAGAGGGGAGAGGACAGGAGACGAGGCGACAGGAGGCGCAGGGGTCAAGCCTCAGAGTCTGTCGGAGCCTCGGGTGTCTCAGGCCACCGGGCAGCCACTGGGGCACACGCTAAGGACCCCCTGCCCCAAACTTCAAGTCGGGAGCGGGGGGAGAGACGCTGGGCATCAAGACGGGTGGTCGCCTGTCAGGATGCCGCCCCCCTCCCCGGGGACCGCTACGTCTACCCCACCTCTGCCGTCCCAGCCCCTGCTCCGGACACTTTACTGCTTTGGGTCCGGGATGAAGCCCGGAGACCCCACGACGACCCCGGAGTTCGAGTCAGCCGACGTGGCCCTGGGTCCGCCGCTGCCCTGGGCCTGCCCGGCTGACGTGCGGCTCTGCGGCCACCTGCGGAAGCAGAAGTCCCAGCGCCGCCGCTTCTTTGTGCTCCGCGCCTTTCCGCAGCGCCTCGAGTGTTACGAGAGCGAGAAGAAGTTCCGCGCCGGCCGAGCGCCGCCCAAGTTCAGCGTGAGCCTGGAGGGCGCGTGCACCATCAGTAAGCGCGTGGACGCGCGTCAGCGACACCTGATCGTCCTCTACACGCGCGACCGCAGCCTGGGCGTGGCAGCGGCCAGCGAGGCGGAGCAGCAGGCGTGGTACAGCGCCCTGCTCCAGGCGCGCGCCGCCGCCGCCGGTGAGGCCCGAGCCCCGGGCTGCCTGAGACTGAGCTGGCGGGGGTGGGGGGAGGGGCGGGGGGCCGGGGGCGCGGGGGGAGGTGGATGATCGTGGATTTGGTTTATCCGTAGTCTGTCCCTTCCCCAGGTCTCCGAAATCAAGTCCAAACGTGAAGGGTTTACACGTTTTCAGTCCCCGGGCCACAGTGACTCCAGCATGCCGGCCAGGGAGCCCCTGTGACCAGACCATTGTCTCTCCAGGTCCCGACTCCCACGAGGACCCCGGGGCCTGGATCCTCGCTCCGTTTCAGGACGTCTGGCCCGTGACACTGCGGCCCAAGGGGCTGGGGCGGGCACGAGGCCTGGGCAGCGGCGGCTACTGCCTATGCCTGGGTTCCGGGGTACTGAGCCTGCTGCGGAAGCCCGGGGGCAGAAGCTCCGGGGCCTCTCGGGCATCTCCGCCGCCGGCCCTGCGCTTGTCCCTGCTCAGCGTGCGCCGCTGTGGCCATGCCGACGCTTTCTTCTTCCTGGAGCTTGGCCGCTCAGCACCCACGGGTCCCGGGGAGCTGTGGCTACAGGCGCCCGATGCCGTCGTGGCCCAAAGCATTCACGAGACTGTCCTGGCCGCCATGAAGCGAATCGGGGACAGTGGTGCCGGTGGCAGGGCTGAGCCACTGCCAAGAAAGCCCCCGACGAGCGCCTCCACACCCTCTGTCCCCCAGTCTTATGAGACCCCAGCCTCTGCGGCCCAATCAAGCGGCCTGTACCGTCGGGGGCGCCTGAGTGAGAGAAGCGAGCAAGCAACCCTCAAGACCCTGGCCAGGCTGGGGGCGGCAGCCTCACACCCCGAGGGGTTGGAGCGGGGCGGGGTCTACATAACCAAGGGAGCCGGGAGTGACTACGAGCCCATGGGGGGCGGCCAAGCCAGCGGCTACGTGGTGATGGCGCCCCCGGGCCTTCCTGCCTCCGCCAAAGCCGCTTCCCGCCAGCCGCTCCAGGATGGAGGGGTCACTGAATATGTGTCCATGAGCCTCTGTGCACCACGGTCCTTTTCCTCGAGCTTCTTGCCTCTTCCCTACCGGCCTGGGGCCGGGGAGCCTGGACCCGGGCTCCAAGGCCCTCGCCTCGGCGTGGGAGACGACTGGGGACCGGCAGGGGCTCAGCGCTGCTTGCAGCCACCGTCAGAGTTAGCTGGGGAGTACGTGTGCACGGCCGCCGACTACATAGGAATGGGCACTGACATCCCCGAGCCCCCGGACGGCGGCCTCAACTACATCGACCTGGACCTGGTCCCTCCCCTGGAGGTGCGAGGCGACGCCCCCGGGGCCAGGCACCGCCCACACAGCTACGCACACATCGAGTTCCAGAACCTCGGGCAGGCCCCGGTGAGGAGACCCCCGTGGCCCCTGGGTATAGCTGATGGATGGACAGACAGATGGGGGTGGAGGAAGAAAAAAAAAGGGCAAAGTTAAGAATGCCTTCCCGCCCACCCCCCTGAACCCCACAAACCCCTTCCGCCCGATGGAGAGGCTCTACAGCCCAGATGTCCCCTAGGACGTGTGACCAGCAGAAGCGCTGAGCTGCCCCTTAGGATGGGCTGCCCACTCCGCCCCTTCCAACTGTGGCGCCTGGGAAGTCTTCGGGAGGAGGTTCCCCAAGAAGTTGGATTCTTTTAAGGGAGAAAATTCTAGAACTCTTCCCCTCCTTAAGACAAAACAAAACCCCTACAAATTTCTGGACCTTCTCAGCCAAAGCCCTGAGCCTCTGTTTCCCCGCAGAGTTCCTGCAGCATCGCTCCAGAGTCTCAAGTCAGCCTTGGCCCCCCACCCTGCCTCCAATGATGACGACGATGAAGACAGAGATCTGCCCCTCCCCCCACACACACACACCTGCTGTGCTTGCCTGGTGTCGGCTTAACTCCTGGGACCCCAGAGCAAGAAGGATGAGAGCAACAGGTATCTTAACACTAGTGCCCTCCCAAAGTGATGACACCCCCTACTCCCTACTTTACCTCTCCCAACACCGGCTATGTGCTCACACAATTCTCCTTCTCCCCGGCCTGGCAGAACTGATGCAGTCCTTGCTTCTAATACACTTAATCTAGTCTAGGAGACTATACTGTACACCCCACCCCCATTAAAGTTTCCCTGCTGGGTCAGCCTGGAAAAGTCTTAGGTCCATGGATTCCCCTGCCCGACTGTAGAGGGAATGAGTAACAAGAATCTGAGGGGAGAGCAGCCAAAGCCGTGGTGGAAGAAGAGACCCCATCCCTGCCTCCACGCCCCACTCTGCTATCTGCCACAAGGAGCCTGTTCGCAAACCAATACTGTTTTATTGTCAACAGAACCTGCCTGGGGAAGTAGGGGGCCCACTCTCCCCAAGAGGGGCTATGGACCTTGGCTGTCTGGGGCCAGTGGGAGAGATGGGTCCGTGCAGTGAGAACAGCTCTGGCCACCACTGGCACCTGGGTGGTCAGAGGCAGGGTCTGGGGGGCCAGCAGGGGGCATGGGAGCCCCCGGGGAGCTGGGTCTTGGCTCCCCCTGGCTCATCTGCAGGAGGCCAGTGAGGGCGATCAGCTCAGGCCCACTGAGCCAGGCGGTGGAGCAGCCAGAGGATGGAGTGGGGAGGACCCTGGGGGACATGACTGGGGGTGGGAGCAGCAGCTTCAGAGAGCCCATCACCTGAGGAGAGAGGAGAGGCAAGTGGCTCCTCCCAAGCCCTGCGTGAAGGCTGGGGTGAAGCCAGGGCAGGAAGAGTGCTCACCTGCTGACAGGCCTGAGACACGTACAGGGGAGCACGCTGCCCACGGGGCAGCAGAGGGTCAGAAAGAAAGACATCTTCACAGCACATCACCGGGAACCCTGGGGAGGAGAAGCTGCTAGGGTGGCAAGCGCCGCACTGGTTCTCTGCGGAGCCTGAGGGGACCGAAGGCCGTACCTGCATCCCTGGGCGCCTGCTCTCCACTCTGATGTCCTGCTAGACTGGGCCTGAGGCCTCTGCCTGAGGCTGCCTCGTACAGAGGGCAGAATGAGGGATGGCGCAAGGTCTGGCCTGAGAACGAGGTGCCTGACTCACAGCTGAGCCCCTGTGGAGGGACAGGAAAGACTCCGGGAGCTTCAGCCGCCTCCCAAGGCTTCCCTGCCCCACCCGAGGCTGGTGCCACAGGTACCCCCAACTCACCCACACCAGCCGAGGGCCCGGTTTAGCCTCACAGTTGGGGTTCCGTGGCGCCAGCAGGGTCATCCTTGACGGGGCCACCTCCCAGGTCATCTCGGGGGAGAGGGGAACTGGGGGGCGGGGTTGGACTTGAAGAGATTGAAATCGGCTCAGGAGTCGGTAAAAGGGTCTTGGGGGTAAAGACGGCAAGACCCTGTACCTACCTGGGGTTCCCGGGTACCGCTCGGCAGCCAGGCCTGGGGGCGGCCGAGGCAGCAGCTGCTCTTTCCGGGCCCAGGAAGGCCTTCGGGACCAGGGCTGCGGACTGGGAGAGGGCGGTACTGAGATGCTTCGGTCACAGCCTCCCGCAATCACCTCCCCACTCCAAGTCTGAATACTTCCAAGGCAGGGCCAAGGGTGCCCGGTGCGGGGAGACTGATCATACCCTTTCTTCGCTAGGGACAACTGAGATCTTCTCACACTGTGGGCCCCCGTCGGGTTTCGCCCAAGTGCCGCCGGCAGAGGCCACCTGTCCTGTGGGGTTGTTCTTGGCTCCCGCAGGGCTTCCTCTCCAGAGTCCCAGGCCTGGCCGGGGTCGCTGCCCGCCGAGGGGCCTTGTTTCTCGGGCGCCTGCTCCTCGCCCGCGCCCCACCGCCGGGGGGTCCAGGGCAACATGCCGCGTCCAGGGGGAGGGCAGGTCAGGGCCCCGCGCCGCTCGCCGGGCCCCTCCTGGCTCCCACTCGGGCGCAGCCTCCCTCAGTGGCCCGCGCTGCCCTGCGCGCCCAGCTTGCGGCCCACCTCGCAGGGCTTCGCGGCGCAGGCGTCCAGCGCGTTTCCGGGCCACGTGGCGCACGGTCCCGCCGGGATCCCGCGAGCGCCCCCTAGCGGCGCGGACGGCGGAGCCGCACGAAAGGGTGAAAACGGCCAGAGGGAACTGGGGCGCCCGGACGTGGAGGCTACCCCGTCCCCGGCACGCAGCGCTCTCGTTCGCGGACACACACACACACACCCCTGAGGGGCAACCTAGAGGGCTTCCGGCTTCCGTTTATTGCACGTGACACAACACCCAGCCCCCAGTCTCCCATCTCAGACCCTCGACCACGCCCAGAGGCGGCCTCGCGCCTTGCTGGGCCAGCCTGCTTCCAAGCTCCCGGGCAGACAGGTGCCCGAGGCACAGGGCCAGGCCCGAGGCCGCCCTCACCAGTCCTCGCTAGAGAGCAGAGCCCAGGCGTGGCTGTCTTCTCTGTTCCTGGGGTTCCCGCCGGGTCGGGCCCCTGCACCCTGACCTCAACCCCTAAGGCCGTTCCAGCAGTGCATGGATGACAGCAGCGATGTAGGGGAGGCCCCTTCCCGGGGCCCCCTCCTCTTCCAGGATGTGGTGGGGCTGGCACAGGGACTCCTAGGGGGAGGGGCCCAGATTAAGTTCCCCTTGTCACCTCCTCCTCTCAGCTGTAGGGTGGGAGACCACCCTAAAGGAGCCTGGGCAAAGGGAGCTGACAGGATGTAGCAGGCAAAGGTCAAGGGCACCCTGGATGTGGCTTGGGGACAAATGAGATGCGAGGAAGCTGCCAGAGGATAACAGAAGGGAGATGACACAGGGGGCCGCGGCTCAGAGGAAAGGACAGACCTGCCATTTCCAGAGGGAAATGTTGGAGTAGGCAAGCTGGCACATAGAGCCCAGGGGACACAGCCGGGGATGGGCCCCCGGCAAAGCAGGAGCGGACGCAAACACACACACACACACACACACACACACACACACACACACACAGGCAGCCACGGTCTGTACAATTTATACAAGAGACGGAGACCCAGCCTGGGCCCCTGCATCCCCTACAAATATAGAGTTCTCTCTACAAAATATAGATAATTTAGCCCCCTATAGCAGCTGGGGGGGGGATGGTGCAAGGAGGAAGGTTAAGACCTACCCTCTAGGGAAGCAGAGAGCAGGGCAGGGAGAGGACTTAAAAGGCACCATCAGCACTGAGAGGGGAGGGGCTACAGGAGGGTGGCCAGAGGCTGGGGGCCCAGGGTCTGGGGGCACCAGAGTGGGGCCTCTGAGGTCAGTGTTTATGAGGGGAGGGGGGTTCACTAGTGTCTTTGGTAGGGGCTGAAGGCACCACCGGTGGGGAAGGGGGTTTGCACAGGAGTCTTATAAATAGAAGTAGGGCAAGGGGGTAGGGGTAGGGGTGACTTCAGGTCCTAGGAACCCAGGAGCCGAGTGTAGACGACACAGAGCAGCAGCATGAGGACCACGTAGAAGAGGATGAAGCCTCCCAGACCAGAGGGGGGCCAGAGGGGCGGGGGGGACCTGCCCCCCGCCCGCTTCACAGCCTCCAGGGTGGTCCACAGCCCCTGGGCAGTGCCCTGGAGGAGATCCGAGGGCGAGCACAGGTCAGCCTGGGAAGGGAGAGTAGGACAGATGGACAAGGACAAAGGACAAAAGACGTCAGCAGCAGCAGCAGCAAGACAATCCTTCCCACCCCCTGCCCTCACGCGCCAGGGCCAGAGCCACGCCAACATGCAGAGTGCAGGGAAGGGAGGCATGCAGGGGAGACATGCGGGACGGGGGCTGGCGGATGTGCTTCCTGCTGAGGAGCAGACACCCGCCGTGAATGGAACCCTGCCATCCATGCAGGCTGCCCCGCTGAGCCCAGGACACTGCACCCTTTGTAGGAGAGACCAGCCCTGGGCCCCTGAGGACACACCCCCATACCTCAGGAACCCCCATTTTTCGACAAGCTTCTAAGAAACTCTCCACATTCTTCCGAGACTTGAGGGCACTGAGTTTTGGCTGGGGGTGGGTAAGAAAGGAAAAAGAGAGTAAGGGGGAGGCCCCAGGAGTCCCCATCCCAACCCCTACTTCCTGCCTGGGCCCCAACTAACCACAGCAGGTGAGGGCACGTGAATGAAGGGCACGGAGCGGGGCCGCAGCTGGTTGGCCAGCTGACAGAGGATGACCCCACTGGCTAGAGCCTCTGCCAGGTCCTCGGGCAGGGGCCGCTGCAGCTGGGACTCAAGCACCTGGGAGGCAGGGGAAGGAGGGGGAGAAGTCAGGGTCTCCAGGGGAGGTACCAGGGTAGGCAAAGAGGCTGTTGAGGGAAGCCGGGAACCTCCAGGCGCCATGCGGAGCCCAGGCTCCACCCACGCAGATCCCACCTCTCATACCTGGCGCAGCTGAGCCATCACCTCCTTTTCGTCCAGAAGCTGGGGGGATCGCCGAGGTCTCAAGACAGAGTCCGGTGAGGAAGGGCCTGGAGACAGAGGAGGGTGTGGGGCCGCCTCCACTACGCACCATCGACTTTGTAGCCGGGTCGCAGGGTCTGGCACCCACATCGCCTACCTCTGCGCTTGTGGGATTTTCAACACAATGGGACAACTGACCAGAGAACTCCCAGGCCCGAAGGGACAGCCCCAGTGCCGGGGTTAGTGCTGGATTAGCACCGGGTTAGTACTGGGGAGGAGGGAAGACCCACCTGAGCTGCTCTGAGAGGAAGAACGGAAGAGGAAGCTGTTTGGTCTCTGAATGGAGCTGAGCGGCCGGGCAGCAGGTGCGCTCGCTGGGGGCCGGGGCCGGGGGCAGGAGAAGCATCCCTCAGTGTCCTACTCCTCCCTCAGGCCACCAGGTCTTAACCCCCCACCACCACCACCTACACAGACCCGCACCCTCCTCCCAGCGCCGCCGTCCCACCTGGTCCCGCCGTAGGAAGGGGCTCCTGGGAGGTGGAGGCGGGGGTGGGAGCACCCTGCCCCCCCGGAGCTCCCAGCTGGGTGGCATTGGACTTGGGCGTGCCGCTGAGGAGAGACAGAAGGGGAATCGGGGGGATGCTCAGGGGAAGGGGGCGCAGGGCGGGGACCGAGGGAGGCGGAGTCCAGGAGGACACATACTTGTAGGTGGCCTGAGCGGACGAGGCGGCAGCACCCCCGCCAGGAGCCCTGACCCCCAGCTTCGGAAAACTAGAAAATGAAGGTGTGGGGTCAGCAGTGCCAGGCGGGGCTCCGCCAACCCCGAGAGGCAGGGAAGCTCAGGAGGCCTCACCGCCAGGGCAGCTGCTCCCACGCCCACACCTGTCCTTCCTTGGGGAACCCCACACGCCACTCTGCTGCTGCTGCTGCTGCTGCCGCCGCTCGCGCTCCTGCCACAGCTGCAAGGTGTCTGGGCGCCGCCTCTCCTCCCCTGACGGCTCCTCCCGCCTGCGGGGCAGAGGCAGGATGACAGGTGGAGCGGGGCTGGAGGAGAGGGCAGAGGGCGGCGCGATGGAGTACAGGGAGGAGGCGCCGCCTCAGGTGGCTCAGGGTACCTGCTGCTTGGTGCCCTCTCCCCATCCCCTGCCACAGGGTTCGATTCTGGTGGCCGCTGCTCCTGAAGAAAGAACAGCAGAGGGGCTGAGGGGGTTCCCCGAGCCTGCACTGGCTCCCCTCCTCCAGCTCTCTCATGATAGATGGACAGGCGACGCGGGCTCCCCTCACCTCGCCAGCACCTCGCTCTTCGTCCTCCCCAGGGACGTGGCTGTCGATGAAGTCAACCTGCTCAGGGTCTCCGTCAGCTGGAGAGAGCAGTGCGCATCAGCGAGCCAATGGGGGCGCTTAGGCCCTCGTCCATGCCCCCCTGGCCCCTAGCCCGTGACCCCACTACACACCAGAGCCATCCTCTCTCCGCTCCCTGGGTCCCCGAGGCTCCCGGGCCAGCTCTGAGATCCGGAATGACAACTCGGAAAATTCATCTGTTGACTGTAAATGCAGAAATGCAGATAGGAGACAGCCTCTCTGGAGTCGCGGGGCCCATGGGGTTCAGGGCCTCGGGCTCTGCTGCTGAGCCAGACCTTCCCCGCGAGATACTTGGGCGAGCGAAGGAAGAGGACTCCAGCCATCACCGGTCACTCTGAGCTTTAGAGGTAGCAGGCGAAGGGCCCCGGCTCAGAGGTTCTCCCCTGGGCCTGGGATCCCCCATGATCCTTGGAAAGGAGGCCCTTACCTCATTTCCAGACCACCTCTTGCTGCCACTGTCAACGCTGTGGAAGCCTGAGTCCAGCCCTCCGTCATACCGACGTCCCGGAAACAAGTCCTCAGCGGGGCTGGGGCCAGCCAGGGAGAGCTGGTCAGCCCCATTCTGGGCAGCAACCCCGTCAGCCGCCCTCCGGAAACCATGGGGTCCCTGGTGCTAGGAAGGGGTTTAAGTATCCAGGGGCTTCCTTCCTTCCCACTTGGAACTTACCAGGGGCTGAAACTCGGGGGGCGGGAAGGGGCCAGGTCCCCCAGTGCAGACCCCCCGCGCCGCCCAGCCTCTGTTGACAAATACTTGAAGATGTGAAGTTTCCCCTTCAGGCAGATCTAGGTGTGGAGGCGCATGGGGGGTAGTTAGGGGAAGAGAGGGGGGCCTCCCAGATCCTGCTTGGCTACCAAAGGGACCTATGCCCCCAACTCCTGCCCGTTCTCGGGCCCGTCCTCACCTGGGCAGGCGGGCTTTGCAGGGGGTTGCTGTCCAGCAAAATGACCTGCAGGTGCCTCAGGCGGCAGAAGGAGACCGGGATGCGGGAGACACGGTTACAGGAGAAATCCAGGCGGACAAGAGGAAGGTCTCCCAGCTCTGGGGGTGGGTGAGGGAAGAGTTAGAAGCATGCCCCGGGGCGGGGCCTTGTGCTCACTTCCGCTGCCCCCTGCTCTGGCTGGTGGGTCACCCCTGGGGCCGCCGCCTCTGCCCTGGTTGGCTGAGGGCGCTCCCCAGGAACCACCTCCCTGGTCCTCTTCCCGCTCAGACCAACTTCAACTGCTGCCCACCCCACATGCTTCCCTCGTCTTCTCCTCCCACCCCACCGCCGCCGCTTCCTCCTTCTCAAGTGTCCATCACAGGGCCCAAACCAAACTGTGCCACCGCGTTGCTCAAAAGCCTTCCAGGATCTGCAGCCGGGGCTGCTGCGGGTGAGCGAGCTGCACCCTGCACAAAGGCACGGGGAGAGGGGGCTGCGGCCGTACAGCGCTCCACTAGCCAAGCCCCGGCCCACCCACAGGAGAGGGTACCCTTCTCCACTTCTCAGAAAGGCACAGCTGGATTAGTGGTGCCCCGGGACACAGAATAAGAATAAAAATCACTGCTCTGAAAAATTCACGCCAAGCTGGCAGGTAATCCCCGTTGTCAGTGTGACATGCTAGCTCAGAAGTGTTTTCTGCCGCTATCATGGTTCGTCCGCTAAACTGCATCGTTGCTGTGTCCCAGAACATGGGCATTGGCAAGAACGGGGACCTGCCCTGGCCCCCGCTCAGGAATGAATACAGGTATTTCCAAAGAATGACCACAACCTCTTCAGTAGAAGGTAAACAGAATTCGGTGATTATGGGTAGGAAAACATGGTTCTCCATTCCAGAGAAGAATCGACCTTTAAAGGACAGAATTAATATAGTTCTCAGTAGAGAACTCAAGGAACCTCCACAGGGAGCTCATTTTCTTGCCAGAAGTCTGGATGAAGCCTTAAAACTTACTGAGCAACCAGAATTAACAAATAAAGTGGACATGGTCTGGATAGTGGGAGGCAGTTCTGTTTATAAGGAAGCCATGAACAAGCCAGGCCATCTCAGACTATTTGTGACAAGGATCATGCAGGAATTTGAAAGTGACACATTTTTTCCAGAAATTGATTTGGAAAAATATAAACTTATCCCAGAATATCCAGGCGTTCCTTCTGATGTCCAGGAGGAGAAAGGCATTAAGTACAAATTTGAAGTATATGAAAAGAACAATTAATGTGAAAGTGTTTTCTGATCTATTTCAAGCCTCCTCCTCCCCCCGAAAAAATTATGTATTTTTTGTTGTAGAGACTTTTGTTGACTTTAGATCTATGGATAATTATTTCTAAGCAAAGTACTTTTATTCCCCATTAATCTTAACTAGACTGTATCAGATACCATTTGTGAAACATTTCTTGCTGTAACTTCCTGAATTCCCATCAAGAGTCAAGAACAGTTGACCAGCACTTGCCTAGGGCGGAATATCTACCAAGACAGCCCAAAGTGGGAGAGTGCCCTGGCAGCATGAGTTGAAACCAGAGCCTATAGAGCTAGGAGCTAGGCAGATGGGTCCAAGGTCAGAAATGAATTATAAACAGAAGAGCTAGCATTCAGTTATTAAAATTAGATCAAAAGAGGGACTGTGAATTACTTTATATGACACTTCTGACAAAAATTCTCTTCACTCAGACCAGGAGTCAATAAGTTGAAAAATCCAGGATATTCCTCAGGGATAGTAAAGAGGCAGGTACAAGACTACCATTTCGGTGGTTAAAGGAGAAGGTCTGAGACCTTAAAAAACTTTGTTTCTGATCTTCAGTGAGATCGCGTGGGGTGTTCCAATGATAGAACAAGAACTGGCTGCTCTTTACAAAAAAGAATAATCTAAAATCAAGCATAATGGCTAAAATTAAAAATTCCAAGAGGTAATAAATTGAGAATGAATATTGCTAGAAACCAAAAATTAGCAAGTCAGAAACTAAACTTCACAGAATTAAAAAATGAAAATTAAAACGTTTTACCCAACACGTTAGCAAAGATTTAGATTAAGTATCCAAAAAAAAATAGCATTTTCTGCCTTATAAATTGGTACAACCTTTTTAGAGTGTAAGTTAGCAACATCAATTAAACTTCAAAATATTCTGGGTTTGGACCCAGAACTTCCACTTCATTAATCCTGAACAAAGATATGGACCCAAGAGTATCTGTTGCAACTTTTTTTTTCAAACTTGGAAACAGCCCAAATGTTGATTAATAAGAAATAACTAACCAATATGTCTATAAAATGTAACATCTACAGCAGTTAAAAAGAATGAAGTACTGACAGGAAAATGCCAAAAATTGCTAAGTAAAAGAAGCAAATTGTGTATAATACTCAAAATGTTTAATAAATGTTCATGTGTGGGAAAAAGAAAAAAAAAAAAGAAAAAATCACTGCTCTCTGGTCAAGCACCGTTCCCTGGTTAAGGAGTTCATGATCTGGCTCCGCCCATGTCTCGCACCTCGCTGCCCACCCTCACACCATATCAGACAACCCTCCACCCCCTTTGCTCTAGGCCTCTCCACATGCTGTCTGCTCAGGTAGGAGAACCCCATTTTTCTGTCCATGCATCTTTCAAGGTTCAGCTCAAGGGTCATTTCTTCTATGAAATCTTTCTAAACACTAGGTTGGAATTTATTGCTCCTTCCTCTGGGCCCCCAGGGCATTTTGCTGGGGTCTCTTTTATGGCCCAGAGAGAGCCCTGATCAAATGCTTATTCGTACCCCTACTGTCTCAGAAGGAAGGAAGGAGTTGGGGGGAGCCTAGAGAAAATGGATGGCCACCTGACTCCCCTCTCTTGTTCTTCAAAACCATGGGTAGCATGGCCCCAGCCTTCCCACCTAGCCCTGGCTTGCCTTTCTAACCACGTCTGTGCTGGACCTCCGTGTTTTACACACAGGGTTGCTTCTGCCTGGGTTGCAGAAGGATGGAGAACTCTCCTTCAAAGGTCAGCTCCTGCTGCACCTCTGGGCTGACTGAGGTCTCCCCCAGGTCCCTGCGCAGAGCCACACGGCTCCCTCTAGCCCCTGCGGCGCTAAGTTTCCTGTTCTAGCGCCTCCCTCTGCTTGTCTCTCCCCATTAAGCCATTAAATCTTAAGAGTTGGCCCCAGATCTGAGTGACATCACTCACATCTACCTGGTCCCCACCTAAAACACAGGAAACCCACACACACAACAATGCTGGCTGAATAAAGGAAGGTGTGCCTGCTTTGGAGCAAAGGCTATCAAGTGTCGGGTACATCACAATTAGCTCATTAAAATGGGGTTGCCTGAGCTCCAGCTCACTGGTTCAGAATCTCTGGGGAGGCAGCACAGGACCTCACCTGACTCAGGTTTTGAGAGCTTCGTGGGCGCTAAGTGGTGACACTGGGTGACCTTGAGGGCTCCTCTTGACCGTGAAATTCTACAGGGTGCCGATGCACTCACCACTCCCCTTCCTGTACCTTTCCCCACATTTGTCAAGTACAGCTAATAACCCATGCCTTGCCAGCCTCAGAGGGTTGCTGGTCAAGAGCAAAGAAAATAATTTACAGTGTGTCTCATACATTGCAAAACCCTGGGCAACTAAGGCATTATTTTTCCTTGAAGATTCCCTGTCTGTGACTCCTCCAAGGTAGATACACACACACACACCCTCACACCCCTCCAGTTCTTCCTTTTCCTCACCGTCAGGCAGGGTGCTGAGCTGGTTCCTCCGCACATTGAGATCCCGCAGGGAAGGGAGGCCGCACAGCTCCGCGGGGAGAGACTGCAACTCATTGCTGCTCGCATCCTAGAACGAGGAAAGAAGTAGGGAAGGAGCCACAGACCCGGAGCATCAGAAACTACCTCCTGGACCTGGGCGCCTGCTTTAGTCTCGGCTTTTCCCCTAGGGCGCATCCCTCCTTTCCCTGCCCTCCCCCGCCCCCCAAAGGCCCCTAGTGCCTGGCTCATCGGTCCCTCTTGTCACCCTGCTCCCCATCCTCACGAGCTGTCGCAGGCTTGCCAGGGCGCTGATGTCGGGAGGTAGGGCCCCCAGTTTGTTGTTGCTGACAATGAGCACTCGCAGGGGCAGCTGGCAGATGTAGGGCGGCAGCGATGACAGCTGGTTTCGGCTGTGGGAGGGAGGAGGGCAGTGGGCTCACCCTCCAGGCATGGCCTCCCAGTGTCGCTGTCCTTTCAGGGTCACCGGGAGGGTCACTCAGGGTGCCGTTCACTGGTACTTGGGGCCGAGAAGGACCACCCCCTACCCTCCGATGGCCCTGCCTCCCTACCTGAGGTTGAGGTAGGTGAGAGCTGTGAGATTCCCCAAGGCTGGGTTCAGGCACCTCAGACAATTGTGGTAGAGGCTCAGACCCTCCAGGGACACCAGCTGGCACGCTGCCTCTGGCACCTCGGGGAACCGGTTCCGGGACAGGTCTAGGGGAAGCAAGTGTCAGGAGAGAGCTTGCAAAGACACAGCCCTGGACAGGAAGACCTTGAACTTCCCCAGAGCCAAGGAATTAGACCTATAAACCTGGACCCTCTAGAGCGAGAAGAAAGCCTTCCGTAACCTGGAGCCCATTCCAAGCATAGCCAGAGCGGCAAAGGGAAGGCAAAGGCCTTGGGGTTACTGGGCTGGAGAAGCCTAGACTTAGGGGAGGGGGGCGAGCCATGAACACCATCTTCAAACACACAAATGCAGGGCTATTCTGTAAGAGTGGCTAGATTCTATAACTCTTGTGGTTCCTGTTGTTCTGTGATGCCTGGAGAGGTGGAAGGCAAAGGTCATAGGAGAAGGCTGGTGCTCCAAAGGAACTAGCAAGGTGATGGGCTGGGAGGTTCAAGGTAAGAATATGAACAACCCCTGGGGGACACGACCGAGAAAGCTCATCCCTCCTAGGCGCCCTGTCTCCCAACCTCTACCTATTTTCCACCAAGGGTTATTATAGCCTGGCTCTAGAGACCTGACACTGGCCACCAGTTTTTCACCAGCCCCTGGGATCAGCAAGCCAGGCCCAAGGGACTATGAAGTTACAGACTGCCAAGGACCTGGAGGGAAAGGCAAGTGGACCAAGCTGGAGGCGGGAGGTGGAGCCCCAGGCACACCTTCTTCAGAGCTGGGCTCCTTCCTGCTTCTACTTCCTCTCTCGCCGACCCGGACTTCAGACCAGCTCCTCTACCTCAAGTCTTGGGCACGGGCGAGGAGTGGAGAGGGTGGAAAGGACGGGAGAGTCTACTACCATCCTTTTCTCTCAACCAGTGGCTTGCTAGACCAGCGCGAGGAGCCCGGCACGGGGCTCCTGCCTGGCTGGAGGCTCTCACTGCTTAGACGGCTACAAGCCCGGCTTTGTGCTCCCTCTGCGCAGCCGGTACTGCGAGGGGCCCAGGGCCTGCTGGGGAAGTCCCAGGGGACAGAACTTGGGGGAGCTTCTTAGAGGGCCCTCTCCACAGAGGGGCAAGCAAAAGCCGAGGGGAGGGGAAGCTGGGGTATATCTCCCAAAGAAATGAGTCTTGTGACAGGAAATGAAGTAGAAATAACCTGTCAGGTTCTGTCTCTGGGCCCTGTGTTTACCAGGGCAGACGACAGCCTGACGCCCCAGGAACCCTCTCTGCTCCCAACCCTGGCGTGCACAGAGAAAAGACCTGTCACAGGAGAAGACAGTTCCAGAGAGGGTGGGAGGATGAGATGCAGTCCTCCCGCCCTCCCCCCCCACCTGCCCGCTTTCTCTGCATCCACAAATGTGTGTGCCGCAAGCGCATGTGGATGAGGGGGGTGGAGGGCAGGTTCTGATGGGGCGAGCCGGGGAGCAGGGGCAGAAGCTCAGAGCGGGCGGAAGGGAGCGGAGCGGGGCTGGAGGAGCAGCGCACAGGAGGCACAGGATGTGGTCTGTGAAAGAATGAGCTGCACTTCTCTTTTGTGAGAGCAGCCCTTCCCCCCACCTCAGGATTCATCCTACTATCAGGGTCCCGGGACCGAGTCCAAGGGACATCAGGGACCTGCGCCACAGCACACGCGCAAGGAAAACGCTGGTTCAGAAAGAGCTGCGGAAGCAGGAGGAGAGGTTCCACATGATTCAGTCAGCAGAGCTTGAAGTTTTTAGTCTGTCAGGGTTGAAGGGCAAGGAAGTGTGGAGAGCAGGGTATGGGCAACAGACTGGGTTCCTGTCACTTCCTCTTTCCACCCCAAGCTACAGGCACCCTGCTTGGGGAGAGGGGCTGGAGGAGAGAGTTCTGGACGAGAGCGACCCACCTGGCCTAGAACTTGGGCCCTGAAAGGACTGAGGATTCCTGTGTGGAGAGCAGGGTAGAGAGGGGTTCTCAGGAAGCTGGGATTGTCCCGCTTTCCCAGGAGAACGGACTTCACCCTGAGCCGGAATGCTGGGGGAGGAGGCGGAGAGGGGGTGGGAGCTGGGAGGGGGCCCGGGAGTTCTTGGGAGTTCTCCCCAGGCGTCCACTCACACAGACAGAGCCCTAAGGAAGTAAAGAATAACATTTGGTCTTTGTCAAAAAACAAGCAAGGGGGAGGGGAAAGGGAACAGACGGCAAGTGTCACACAGCTGCTGAGGTCAATCTGGAGCTGGGGGGTTAGGCGGCTCGGGGAGACTGAGAGGGACAGCAGTGGCTCCCGGGTGCCCTGAACTCACTGGCCGCAGAGTGGGCGAGTGAGTTTACCTAGCAACCCAAGACAAGTGGAGTGGTTTCAACTGGTTCTCTCCAGAACAGTCGAGGAAAGAGTGTGTGTCGGTGCCCACTAGGGTGTTTGCAGGTGAGCAGGCACCTGCTGGGTGGCAATGCAGTCCCAGGGCACTGTCATCAGGGGGGCAACTCTCATCCAGCCCCAAGTCCCACCCTGGGCTCGGCTGGGGTGGGGCTTTGGGAATGCAGTCCTCCACCCCTCTCCCAATCCCCACCCACCAGCTGCCAGCCCAAGGTCAGAGTTTGCCTCCTGAGCAGCTGAGGCCTGACTCACTTGTCACAGTGGAGTCCCTGCACCCTACCATCAACAGACACCAGGGTGGAGGGAGCATGATTAGAGGAATCCTATGGGTGGGGGACTAGGAAGGACAGTTGGACCGTCTTTAGCTTCCCAGCACTCCTAGCTGGGAGATAAGATTTCCTTCCTTTCAGCAACTGCCTCAAGTCCCTCCCCCCTGGGGAAAGCAAAAACTGAAATGGGAATTCTAGGGTCTCTGTGAGATCACAGGCTCCACAGTGACCTCACACACGCAAGAAGGAGGAGGAGTCGCAGATAAAGGAGTCAGGGATAATAGGAGGAAGAGCTCGCGGAGAAAAGAGTTGGGGGAGGTGGGAGATTTGCTTTTTTCCCACAGGCTGGCCGGGGGAAGAGTGGAGAGTCAGCGGCCTTAGGGGGCGGGACTACAAGCAAAGGAAACAGAAACTTGGGGCTGTCAGGGGCAAACGCATGGAAGCGGGGGGCCTGGGGCTGCTCTTATTTTGGTGGAACAGGGGAAAGAGTTGGAGACGAAGTGGAGAAAGAGAAAGGAGTCATTGGGCGGGCTCGTGGGGGCTGCTTTATGGAACGATCAGAACTGAGGTTGAAGAGGTCACGCAAATGAGCCAAGCAGGTGAGGGGCAGGACCATTCTACAGGTGCGCAGATATGCAAATAAAGAGAAGAGGGGCGGGGTAGGGGGGGCACTCACGACGCTCGGCCAGAGACTCTTGAGTGTTCCGTGCAAACGAGAAAAGCGCTCATTGTCTAGTAGTTCTTAAAGTGGGGAGGGGGTGAGCAGACTTATGCAAATCAGCAGAATCTAGAACTCCGACGGCTAGGTGATGGGGCGGGCCAGACTCCAGGGCCCGGGAAGAAACAAGCGAGGGCGGGGCTATGCAAATGAGGGTCCCGGCCGGGCTCGGAGCCGGGTGCACTCACCAGCCTGGGTGATGTCTGACAGATCGTAGCTGCGGGCCGCGCCCCGGGGGAAGTGCTTCAAACGCCGGTTAGACAGGTTCAGGGTCCCTGTGGCCACGGCCTCCTCTAGGGCCCGCTCTGCACTGCGGCTCCCGGGCAGACCCGGAGACCCTGGAACGGAGGTCGTGGTGGCCGCCTCCTCACCCCCGGCGGCGAGAGAGGCCGCTACCGCCGCCGCCATCCGCTCCCGGCGGCTCCTGCTGCCTGACTGACGGGACCGGCAGTCCCTCCTTGCCCCTCCCCCTCCTCGGAGCCGCCGTAGTCGCTTCCAGGGGGAGGAAGCGGGCTCAGGGACCCGACGGACCAATCGGGATCCCGAGACTCGTCGGAAGTGGCTAATCAGAACCCGCCGGCGGGGTGGAGACTCCGGCGCTGGAGTGAGGCGAGAGAAGGGAGGGGGACTAGAATAGAGTGCTCGCCAACGGCCTACTCTCCAGGCCGGCCCGCCCCGCGCAGCCGCATCCAATCACAAATCTCAGGAGTGGAGATGGAGCCAATCAGGTCCAATCAGGAGGAGGGGACGTCGGCCCTCCACTAGAAGAGCTAGAGGCCGAGAAACGCAGACCCTGGTCCTCTTCCAACGAAAACCAATCGCAAGCCAGATACAGGCGAGTGACGGTCAAGAAGGCCAATTAGACCCTCCGGAGGGAACCTGGCCCGGCCTCTTCTCTGAGGGACGGCTCTACCTACGAATACCATGGGCGAGAAGTCGGTCCCTTCGCTAAGGAGGAGGCGGGTGAGTTAGAACTTTGAGGTTGAGGTAAAGAATGTGAGTGCGGCACGCTGGGCTGGCTGGAAGCAGTGCAGGGACTGCAGTAGTGTGTGCGAGCTGGACGTGTTAGGGAACGAGCCAGCTTTGAGAGCGCCAGGGTGACCGTGGGGATGAGGGGAGCGGGAGGCAAGGTGATGCCTGAGGCTAGTGTACAGGGGGTCGTTGCAGCCGAAGGGACCGTGGATGCCATTCTGGCTGCGGAGACCGAGGCCCCGCGACAATCTCCGGAGTCCGGGCGGACCGGTGGCTTCCCAGGGGCTGGAGAGGCCCAGCTCAACTCCTCGAGGGAGGGTTAAGGGAGACCGGGAAAGCCTCGAAAATACCGCCCGGCCTACACCCCTGCCCAAAGGAGCGCGCCTGGGCAGGAATTGTGATGATCAGACCTGGGGGGTTAGTCTAGAAGGGACCACCTCACCTAGAAGAAGTCCTCCGTTTTACAGATGAGGAAACTGAGGCGGAGGGAAGTCGATGAGCTGTCAAGAGCAAACAGCGGGTTACTGACAGCTCGCACTGGAAGCCAGGCTTCCCCCTGCATCAGCTTTTGCGGTGGACTTTTTTCTGTTCGTACCCTATTCTTTGCCTCCCGAGGTGAAATGGAGTGGATCAACGGGACCCAGTTACAAGAGGAAGCTGCAGATACTTGTTCCGTCTGCTGAGAGATCTTAGCATCCTGTTAGGTGGCATAAGGACCTAATATAATCCACTTCATTGGTTAATAGTTGCCAAGCCACAAATAGCTGAAGGTTCTTTCCCATAAGTCACATCTCACACGTTGACATTCCGAGACATTTATCGAATTATTAAAGTTCCATCCTACGTGTCCCAAACGAGCTGTTTACTAGTCCTTCTGAATAAGGGAGTTTGATTGGATGGTTGACCGTCTTTTAGCTAACACAGAAAACAGATGAGTCTATAATACGATGCAGCTGAGGGCTGTTGTCCAGGCCTGGATTCCTCAGAGTTCCTGGGAGAGCCAGCTACTCCTTGGATGGATTGGTGTAGATCCTCTGCCCCTACGTGGACAGACAACAGCCCCAGCTCCTGCTGTTTCTCATCCGTGTCATCCCCCTCCCCCCATAAGAGTAAGTTAATAGCTTAGACTCTGGGAGATAACCTAAGCTTTCAGAGAAAATCCATCCCTTTCTTCCACCTTAAGAGGTTGCCCTTCATACATGCAGTCATGTTACTGTCCCAGGAAAGCAGTCTGCTTTTGGATGTGTTTTTCCTGAGTCTGTGCTCAGCTGTGCCCACTTTCATGTGATGCCTGCTTTCATGAGATAGATGGTCTAATTAGCAGGGTCACCTTGCCCCCTCACCTGTCAAACTGAGTTTATACTGTTGTTGTTGTTGTTTTTTTTTTTGAGTTTATATCCTTGAGCTACAAATCCCCTGGAGGCTCTGGCCTGCCGAGATGTGAAGAATTCACCAGTGTTTCTCTACACTTAGTGCTAAAAGGGTATCAAGTGGAAAAACCTCCTACTACTCCCTGAAAGTAAAGGCCTCGTCTACCAGTAGTTCACACTTTATTGCTCCTGTCCTGTGCATATCCCATGAGCCACTGGGTGGCTAGAACTGGGCTAGAACCAAGGAGCTAAGAGAGAAAATCCCGGGCAAGGTTAGGGGAAATAGGTCACAGTGGCTGGGTGGTGAGGTCACAGAGAGGTTTGTCTGACCCAGACTCCATGGGGGTGGGGCCTAGGAGGCAAAGGGGCCCCAGAGGTTCCCCAAGCCCAGGCAGGGGGCATGGTGTAGGAAAAGCAGCAGGGACAAAGGCCAGGGAGCTGAGTACAAGGGGCCAAGGGGCCCGGAGAGATGAGGGCAGGAGCAGGGAGGGGGCAGTCAGAATGGTGAGGAGAAGCCGGAGACGGAAGCTGCAAAAAGTCACCAGGCTCTGCAGACTGGAGGAGGGGCTTAGGGTGAGGGGGCAGGAGGCGAAGCAAGGGAAGGGCAGCAAGATGGCAGCCAGAGATCAGGGGAGGGGTTATGTGGAGAAGTTGGACAGGGAACAAGGCAGAAAGGGAAGGGTAAACCCACGGACCTAGAGAGAAAGATGGGAGGATTTGACAGCCCAGAGCCCCCAAGGTAGTGGTTAATAAGTAGTTAACAGAAGGAAGAGGCATGACCCTCATGGAACCCCTGTGCACCCAATTCTCCTTGAGTAGGTGAAGCGGAGCTGCCCTTCATGTGGCCCAGAGCCTGGGGGTGAAGAGAAGAAGAGGAGAGGAAAACCTACATCTGTTCAGTTGTTCCCCCCAGAGCTGGTGAGTCCTTGGGGGCGCAGGTTGGTGCTGAGAATAAAGGACTGGGGGCCGCTGAGGGGACCCCATGACCCCTGCTTTCCCCCTCCTGCCCCCACAGGTGGACCACGTCATCTCATTCCTCCCAGTCAGAGATGTAGTCTCTCTAGGCCAGACCTGCCACTACCTCCACGAAGTGTGTGACTCTGAGGGCGTGTGGAGACGCATGTGTCACCGGCTCAGTCCTCGCCTTCGAAAGCAGGGTTCTGGGGTCCGGCCCTGGAAGAGAGCTGCAATTCTGAACTGTACACCTTCCCGGGAACCTCTAGTTCTCTCTGCTTCTGTCCTACCTTATTCTGGGATCCCTCCTGCCCCATAAAGTTGCCTGATGACCTCAGTATTCCCAGCCAACCTTCCAGGGCCCCTTTCTCTGGAAGAAACTTGTTAGATTTAAACATACTCCAACAAGGACTTACTCCAAGTCTCTAGAGCTGCTCTCGGACAGACATTGTCACCCAGAGCCCCCATTCCTAGCATCCCTGCCAAGTTGCCCACCATATTCAAGCTCTTCCAAATCTTACCTTGAGACATCCTCCTCTCCCAAAACCTGGAGTTTTCCCTCCTCTAAACCAGGATTTTTCAACCTTGTCACTATTAAAACTTTGAGCCAAATAATTCTTTGCAGGGGGCAGGTGCTGTCCTTTGCATGGTAGGATGTTTAGCAACATCCCTGGCCTCTACCCACTAGATGCCAGTAGCACCTCCCCCAGTTCTGACAGCCAATGTCCCCGAGGGACAAAAATCACCCCCAGGTTGAGAAATATGCTCTAATCCCCTCCCTTCCCAGGGAGCCCCTATCCAATAACTTCGTCTCACACAACGGAGATGAAGGGAGATGCAGATAGCAGATCCAGAGCTAGGGGTGTGGAAGGGTTACTGGCCTTTCCCAGTCATTCCTTTTCACACCTCTTTCTGCTTTTCTATGCATTCTTATATTTCCTTTGATGTCTCTGATGCAAGTTTGGACCAAAGAAGTGCTCACTTAGAAGCATGTGTGTAGCCCTGGGCTGAGGTGGGGCAGAGAACTTTAGTTCAGACATGGGGCATAATTTCAGGTATCTTCTGAGCTTTCCACGTGCCCTTTGGAAGGGGTCTTTCCCCAGGCCTGGGGATGGGGAGGAGCTAAACACCCATCCATTGAGAACTCTTGCTTGCCCATGCTCTGTTTCATCTCCCTTGTGCCTCCCCGACCCCTTAAACCTCCCTCTCCTTCCCTTCTGCAGACACGAAGGGCCTGTATTTCCAGGCATTTGGGGGCCGCCGCCGCTGCCTCAGCAAGACTGTAGCCCCCGTGCTGGCCCATGGCTACCGCCGCTTCTTGCCCACCAAGGACCACATCTTCATTCTTGACTACACGGGGACCCTCTTCTTCCTCAAAAATGCCCTGGTCTCCTCCACCCTTGGCCAGATGCAGTGGAAGCGGGCCTGCCGCTATGTTTTGTTGTGTCGCGGAGCCAAGGATGTGAGTACCAGGACCCCGGCAGCTGAGACCCCACCTCTTTTCCGGGAACCCAGGGCCCACACCAGTCCTGAGGCGGCATCCTCAGGACAGCCGCCCTCCGATACCAGGAACTGGAAACCAAGTTCGCTTTTCCCAGCCCTGGACCCAAGTATCTCATCTCCCACCCCAGGATCCAGCTGCCCCAGCCTCATCCCACTGCAAGGCTGGAGATCCCAGACACCTTCGTCTTTTCCTACAGTTTGCCTCGGACCCGAGAGGTGACACAGTTTACCGTAAATACCTCTACGTGTTGGCCACTCGGGAGCAGCCGGAAGTGGTGGACACAACCCACAGCCAGTCCTGTGACTGTGTCGAGGTCTACCTGCAGTCCAACGGGCAGCGGGTCTTCAAGATGACCTTCCACCACTCCATGAGCTTCAAACAGATTGTGCTGGTTGGTCAGGAGACCCAGCGGGCCCTGCTGCTCCTCACAGGTGAGGCTTAGAGCAGTGGTTTGCAAATTGTTTCCTGCAGCTTCTTCAGGACCCGCGGCAGCGGGTGGGGAAGGAGGCCTCTCACACTGGCCTCTGCATGCCACCTCGTCCTGGTCTCAAACCAAATAGCGCTGCTTTGGTCTGTCTGTCTCCTAGTCTAGGATTCTGCATAATGTGTCAGAGGAATAAAGGGCCCTGCTGCAAAAAAAAAAGTGGTTTGGAACCCACCCATCAGTAAATGCCTGACTTTTTTGTTTTGTTTTGTTTTGTTTTGTTTGTCCTTGCCTCTCGGCTTATGGGATCTTAGTTCCCAGACCAGGGATTGAACCTGGGGCCACAGCAGTGAAAGCTCCGAGTCCTAACCACTGGACCGCCAGAGAGCTCCACTGATTTTTAAAATTCTAATCTCCCCAACCTCCATGCCAGGCACTGTACTTTATATGCCAAACTGCCCCTGTTTTCTGTGTTCCCTATACGTGACCACACTCCCAAGCCCCCAAGCCTGAGATCTTCTGGACTTCTTCTTTTTGTTTTGGCCTCACCACGCAGCTTGTGGGGTCTTAGTTCCCCAACCAGGGATCGAACCCAGGCCCCCTGCAGTGGAAGCTTTGGACCACCAGGGAATTCCCCCCTTCTGAACTTCTTAATGCTAGGCAGGGCCCTGAATCCCCAGACATCATTCTTCCCAACACTCAAATTGGATTCCACCAAATCCAACTACTCGGTTTTCTCTGCACTCATCCCTCACACTGAAGAGCTCCCCTGGTTGATTTTCGGTGGTGAAGGCTGGAGGCTGGGGTACTTGAGGTCACTGCCCCCTTATTTCATCTCTACCCTTTTCCTTCCAGCCCCACTCTAGGGCAGCAGATGTCTCATCCTGTATGGCTTAGGGAGTCTCTTGGGAAGTGAATGTGGTTATTGGCGGGTCCCCTCCCCAACACGGTTGTCTGCCTCCCCGCCCCCTCCCCCAGAGGAAGGAAAGATCTACTCTTTGGTAGTGAATGAAACCCAGCTGGACCAGCCACGCTCCTATACAGTTCAGCTGGCCTTGAGGAAGGTGTCCCGTTGCCTCCCTCACCTGCGTGTGGCCTGCATGGCTTCCAACCAGAGCAGTACTCTCTACATTACGGGTAAGAACCACCTCCCTTCTTCTCCAGACCCCAGCCTTGGACAGACCTTCCAGATACAGAACCCTCCCTTATCCTTATTCCAGCTCTGTGGGGGACCCGTAGAGCATTTCTATTGGGCGTGAGACTCCCCAGATCTTACATCTTTCATCCCAGGTAGAGCCCGATCCCTAGGAAATGGGTGCCCAAAGCTGCTGAGCTGAGGGCTCCCAACCCCCCAGACCAGGGGGGAGTGTATTTTGAGGTGCATACCCCAGGGGTGTATCGTGATCTCTTTGGGACCCTTCAAGCCTTTGACCCCACGGACCAGCAGATGCCGCTTGCGCTCTCACTGCCTGCCAAGGTAGGATCCTGGAGGGGTGGGGCAGACCAGAGGGGGCGGGAGCAGGAATCAGATGATTGATCAGGGAGGGACAAGGGACCCAGGGAGAGGGCTGACATAGAGGGCAAAACCAAAAGCGATCAGCTGGGTGTGGCAGGTTAGCAGTTGTGAGATTCTGGAGCTCAGAGTTCCCCTGGAGACAACTGAAGGCCCACTTCTCCTTTCTACCTTACCTCCTAGGTCCTATTCTGTGCTCTTGGCTACAATCACCTTGGCCTGGTGGATGAATTTGGCCGAATCTTTATGCAGGGAAATAACAGATATGGGCAGCTGGGAACCGGGGACAAAATGGACCGAGGGGAACCCACACAGGTGAGATTGCTTCCCAGCTACTCTCATCTTGCCCCCCTTCCTCTAATTCCCTGACCCCTGGATCTCTCCACATCTCTAATTTCCGTAGAATCCACTTTCTACTCCCTAGGATGTTAAGCCAACCAGTTTGTAATGCCTGTGCTACTGTATCTCACCCGGGGTTGGCACCACGAGGTGCATTCTGTGTGGCTCGTGCTATAAATGCAGTAGGAGTTTAGTGAAGCAGGGAGACCTGGGTGGGCTGAAGTAACTCCAAGAGGTGAGATGTAAGCAGGGCCTAGTGGGTTAGATAGGATTCAGGTGGGTACAGGGAAAGGCATCCTATGTAATGGGGATGGGGACGAAGCTTGCACATCCCTGGGACGGTGGAAGGCCCGGCCTGACTAGAGCAGGGTGTGTTTTGGAACTCGGTAGCTACGAGGTGGTATAGGTGTTTGCGAGCCTACAGAAGTATCGATTTGGGAAAGAGCCACTGCGGGTTCTGGAGCAGGAGAAGACAACCCCCTGGATGATGGAGACCGGGTCACGTGGCCAGAGGGCACAGTGAGAGGCCCACCGGGAGGCTGCTGAATGACACCAGCATTTGAGACAAGGGACTGGGGCTGGTACAGTGGCAGCGAGAACAGAGAGGAATGGAGACGTGAGGTGTTGTGAAAGAAGATGAACAGCCTCTGGAAACTGACTAGATATGAGGACAGTAGATTCCTCATGCCAGTGGGCGAGGAATGCTGGTTTGAGGAGAGAATGTGAATTTAGGCTTTTTCTTTGTAGTGAGAGTAAAACACTAAAGTAGAAATGTCTAGCTCGATTCCAAGTTGGAACAAGGTTGAAATGACAAAAGTAGAGACAGAGGGGCAAAGCTGGGTGGTCGCCCCGATTGTGGGTGGAGGGACTGAAAGAGCTATCTCTGAGAGAGAGACACACCCTCACAGGCCACGGGCACAGAAAGTTTCACCCAGGAGGGGGTGATTAATGGTGACAGTGATAGTGTAGGAATATGCTCCCTGACATGGAAGGATGGCTATGCCATACTTTTCAGTGAAAAAAAAAAAAAAAAAAAAAAGAAATTCGTGAAATGGTTTACACAGCACAATCCCATTTTGGTTTAAAAATATACAACTTGCGTGTATAGATTTGCTGAGGCAACAGTGAGGAAGAATATCCAGCAAGATGCTAATAGTGGGTGGTGGGGCTTCCAGTGATTTTTAAATGAATTTTTGCTTGCCAATATTTTATAATTGTCCTGTAATGGCCGTGAAATTACTTATCTATGTCTTCACAAGTAAAGCGCTCACAGTCTCAGGAGCAAGCGTGCAGGAGAGGCCCTGGGATTTGGCTGCTGGGAGGTCCAGTGACTTTGGAGAGAAGTCGTAGTGTAGTGGGGAGAGAAGCCAGATCACAGAGGGTTCAGGCGAGACTGGCTGTGGTGAGACCAAGAATGCGGTCCACTTCAGATTGATCACGTAGCCAGTCCTACTGCCTAAAAGACAGAGGTAGGAAGCAGCAGGAATCAGGTGGAAATGCTTTTCCAAAACAGAGTGGCCATTTTGAAAGATAAAGATATGACAGACGGAAAATGCTAGAGACGGAAGGAAGGACGGACTCAGTGGGAGGCAGGTCCTTCCAGGGGCCTAACCTGGAATTGCACAGGGACAGGGAGGAAGGCTCTTCCTCCCCTGAGGCTGGAAGGCAGGCCTGGGGGGTGAGACCAGGGAGCAGAAAGCAGGCCCTGGCCTCAGGCAAGAGGCCTGTTTCCAGTGAGCCGAGAGGAGGAACCAACAGCCATGCTAGCGCCCCTGTGGTCAGACTGGAGCTGCAGGAGAACCAAGGAGGAGTGATAGCTGCCCGTCTGCAGTCGGCAGGGAGGGCCTCCTTGGGGAGGGGGAGGGTACTCTGGGGCCCACCTCCTCCCTCCGCTAGCTTCCCTAGGGGAAGCTGTCACCCTTCTCCAACCCGGCCCCACCCCACCGTGCCTTGGTGTTCCCCACTTAGGGACCCTGCCCTGTGTTCTCAGGTACATTATCCGCAGCGCCCCGTCGCCCTGTGGTGTGGCCTCAACCACTCCCTGGTGCTGAGCCAGGGCTCAGACTTCAGCAAGGAGCTGCTGGGCTGTGGATGTGGGGCCGGAGGCCGCCTGCCAGGCTGGCCTAAGGGAAGTGCCTCCTTCGTTAAGCTCCACATCAAGGTCAGAGCAGGGTCTGGGGAGCGGGCAGCCAGGGAGGGCCAGAGCAGTAGAGCCCACAGGACTGTAGCTGGGGCTCCCACAGGGACCCAGGGACCCCGTGTCCCAGCACCACCCACCTCCCTTTCCTGCCACGTACCATGGCTCCTGGCTCTCTCCCTGAGCTGCCCCTGCTGGCCCGCTCCGACCTCACACAACCCTGGGGCTCAGCCAGCCAGCTCACTTGCTGGCTCAGGGCTGGTCTGAGCAGGAGGAACGCAACAGCTGGGGCTTCCTGGGAACCCCTTCCTGGGGCCCCACTCAGCCCCTCCCTCTCTGTCTCTCCTCCAAGGTCCCTTTGTGTGCCTGCTCCCTCTGTTCTACCAGGGAGTGCCTCTACGTGCTGTCCAGCCATGACATCGAGCACCATCCCACCTACCGGGACCTACCAGCCAGCAGGGTGGCAGGGACCCCCGAGCCCAGCCTGGGGGCCGGAGCAGCCCAGGACCCTGGGGGGGTGGTGGCCCGGGCCTGTGAGCAGTACCTCAGCCAGATCCACAGTTGCCCCACATTGCAGGACCGCATGGAAAAGATGAAGGAGGTCGTGGGCTGGATGCCCTTGATGGCTGCACAGAAGGATTTCTTCTGGGAGGCCCTGGACATGCTGCAGAGGGCTGCTGGAGGGGTTGGCCAAGGCCCCCCAACACCTGACAGCTGACCCCCCTCTCCTGGTCTCACCCCTGGAGGGAGGGTCTGGCCCTGGGCCAGGGGCTAAGGAGAGGTGGAATGACAGCAATGAATGCTGTGTGTGTGTGCGTGGGGAGGGGGATGCAGTGGGCTAGGGCCTGCTGGACATGCCAGGGTGGGCCAGGAACTGTTTTGTAAAATGTTCAGGGGGCTGCCCAGGAGGGGCCCCCAACCTGACTATCATGGACAAAAGATTTGATGGACAAATAGAATAAAGGCTGAAGTGAGGCCTGGTTTGTAACCCTGGGGCCTGGGAGGAACGTGGGGTGGGCAGGCAGAGTGGACGCAGCTCTGGCTGTCAGTTGCTGCAGAGCTGACAGCACCTGGATCCTTCAGCTTCCTTCTCCCGCCAACGCCAAGACCTGATGCCTACTTGGTTCCCCCACTTGGATCCTCTGTCCATCAGACTGAGGAAGGGGCTTCCTCTGACTTCAGGATGCTTCCTACCCATTTCCCTTCATCCCTGTGAAGCCAACCACCCCCACCCCAACCCCGCCCCCGCTCTCCTCCTCCTGTTTCCCTTCCAGATCTGATCTCACATGTTGTCCTTTCCCTTACTTTCTACTCCATCCTCCTCTTCCTCAATAAGGAAGACACTCCCTTTACCCACATAGCATGCCTCCCTGCCCCCATCCATACCTCCAAATATTTGGGAGAGAAGATGGGTGAGCAGACTTCTTCCTCTGTGGCCTAGTCTGGCCCGGGTATGGAGAGGACAGTAGACATTTGAAGTGGAAAATAAACTGGAGCAGGGGTGGTCAGGAAGTGGGTAAGTGATTAGAGGTTGGGAGTCCAGGGGAGGACTTCCTCTGGGTGCTGAGGAAGCAGGAATGGGGAGGATCACGGGTGGGCTGGAGAGTCCTCAGGAAGGACCCGAGGCTGTGTTGGAAGGATGCTCGGGCACTGGACAGAGTGGGCTTCCAGGTGACACTACTGGACTGCCTGGTCCAGTAATGCTCCCTCTACCCTTCATTGCTCCACCCCCGCTCCCACACTGGGTCAGTATTTATGTGTCCTGGACCTAGAGAGGCCCCTGGAATCGCCACTGTCCCGGCTCTTCTCTCCCTGTCCCGCCTTCCCCGCCGCCCGCCCCACTGGCCAGTCCCCACGCCCACACGCCCAAGGCTGCCTCATCTGGCACTGATTATCCCCGCTGCTGCCGCTGCCGCTGCCGCTGCTACACTCAGCTGCTGCCTCTGTCTTGAGGACCCCAGCGCCTCTCCCTCGGGCCATGCTGCCTACTACCACAGCCTCCCTCTTGGGGCCCCTCCTCACTGCCTGGGCTCTGCTGCTGCCTTTCACCCAGGGCCAGAGCCCCAACTACACCAGGTAGGTCTCTCGGCACCTTCCAGATGGCTTGAGTGAACTTCAGATCCCTGATTCCTGGGAGGCTATGCCTGTGGATCTTGTAGATTCTTTTGCTAACACACCCCCCCCCCCACCAGATCTCCCACAGCCCTCACCCTTCTCTGGCCCCCAAGTCCTCCTTCCCTGCTGCAAGACCACTGTCTCCTGCAGGTCACCACTGCTCCCCACTCCTCCACCCTCCGTCCTCTGCCCTTTAAGTCTCCCCACCTATCCAGACCCTTGGCCCTGCCATGGAACCTGAGAGCACCAAGACCTTGAACTTGCCTGGTAACTGGACATCTGGATTCCAGGAGGGACTTAGAGACTGTGGGGGGAAGAGGGGGCTGCAAGTGGGAGATGTGGGAGTCAGTCACCGCAGTAGTTAGCTGGAGCGGAGCAGGGCAAAGGTTGGGAGCGCAGGGGCCTGGCTGCTACTTCTCCCTCATCTCCCCGCCCCCTCACCCCCCCAGCTCGAGGCTGTGTCCACATCTGGAAGTAGTTAGGCCGCTCCAGGCCCTGACTGCCAGGCAGGGCCAGGGGGGAGAATGACGGAGGGGAGCCGAGGAGGATTCCGGGAATTCCTGCTGGGGTGGGGGTGGGGACTCTGAGGGGCTGGAGGGACAGCCAAGTTGCTGGTCCCACTTTTTCCTGATTCTCTGCTGGAGTATTTCCCACCCCAGTCCCGTCCCGGCTGGCTGAGGCCGCCTCGGATCCTTTGGGCCTCCCTCCCTCATCCCCCTGGCTGCCCTCCTTGGCGCCCCCATGCTCATTGCCCTACCCCAGTCCCTGCACTACTCCCCCACTCAGGCCTGACCTCTCTTCTGTTCTCCAGACCTGTGTTCCTGTGCGGAGGGGATGTGACTGGGGAGTCGGGTTACCTGGCAAGCGAGGGTTTCCCTAACCTCTACCCCGCCAATAAGGAGTGCGTCTGGACGATAACGGTGAGAAGGCCCCTCTGGCCGCCGTCCCCTTGTCCAAGTCTCCCTGAGGCCTGGGTCCAGGCAGCCAGAAGCCAGACCGCTAAGGGAACCCCCCTCCCGGCATGCCCCGCCGCTTCTCCCTGGGGAAGTCCCAGCCCCCTCCCCTCTGGTCACTGACAGCATTGGTGCCCACAGTAACACGTGGCAAGCATCCTCACACCTTAACTCCGAGCCTGCTTCTCCATTCCCAGCTTCATCCCCATCCCCTCTGGTCTCTCCACAGACCTCAGGTCTTGTCCCCTGCACAAGCCACAAGCCCTCTGCTCTGCATCCTGATGGGGCCCCCCCTGCTTCAGGCCCAGTTTCTGTAGGAAATGCTTGGGGAAAAAGAGGGGCCCTGTGCCTGGTTGTGTCCGGCCTGACTTTGCAGGTCCCCGACCCTGTCCCCACCATCAGGTCCCTGAGGGCCAGACTGTGTCCCTCTCCTTCCGAGTCTTTGACCTGGAGCTGCACCCCTCCTGCCGTTATGACGCTCTGGAGGTCTTTGCCGGGCCTGGAACCTCAGGCCAGCGGCTCGGACGCTTCTGCGGGACCTTCCGGCCAGCGCCCTTAGTCG
Organism: Balaenoptera acutorostrata; assembly: GCF_949987535.1. Lineage (NCBI taxonomy): Eukaryota > Metazoa > Chordata > Mammalia > Artiodactyla > Balaenopteridae > Balaenoptera > Balaenoptera acutorostrata. Next base: position 7,227,610 of record NC_080078.1, read on the forward strand.
CCCCCGGCAACCAGGTGACCCTGAGGATGACATCGGACGAGGGCACGGGAGGACGAGGCTTCCTGCTCTGGTACAGCGGGCGGGCCACCTCAGGCACTGGTGAGACCTCCCTCACCTCCGCCGTCCCCCTCTCCTGGCCCCGCCCCCGGCGCAGGCCCCACCCTAGCCTTAACCTCCACCCCAAGAGCCTGGGACCCCCATTATCTCCCTTACCCTTTTCCCTCACTAACCGCCCCTTCAGTCCCTCCTCCCCATCTTCTCTCCCCCCCTTCCCGCTCCCACCCACCCCCTCTTCCAGGCCCCCGCCCAGGCGCGAGGCGGAAATGGGTCACCGACCCGCGGGTGGAATGGGCGGCCTGGGGTTACTGGGACGGTGAGTAACTGCCCGCCCCCGTCCGCAATCGGGCTCCCTCAGACGGGCGCGAGGGGGCACCCCCGGGCTGGGGGATTAGGTTCCCCCGACCCGGAGCCCCCTACACCCAGCCCGGGGGCTCCCGATTGCGGTCCCATCACCCCCTCCTGGCGGCAGAAGTCTCCCCTAAAACGTTTAAGGAGGGACCTCCCCAAGGGGGCCTCGGGGCTGTGCCCCAATTTGAGAGCACCCTCACAACATGGGGACTCTCCAGCTGCGACGGGGACTTTTCTGCCGGGCCGGGGAGATGGGATCTTCCAGGGGAAGAGGAGCGATGTGGCCTCGGGTCAGGGGGAGGGGCAAGAAGGGAGCGTGTCCAGTCAATTCCTCCTCCCCCTACCACCGCCCGCCTGGGTGCCCGGCGGTCCAAGACTTACCCCCCCGCGGTCCAAGACCTCCCGGAGCCCCGCTCCTCCGAGCCCCATCTCTGCTAACCTACGCCCCTTCTTCCTCCCTCTCTTCTCGCCCCATCATCCCGAGACCCAGACATCTGAGCTTTCTGCACGGGCTCCCAGCCTAGAGCTCTCCTCCAGCTGACCGAGGGTCTCCACCGCCCCCCACCCCCACTCCTCTCTCCCCTCCCCAGAGCACCAATTTTGCGGGGGGCGGCTGGAGAAGGCCCAGGGAACCCTGACCACGCCCAACTGGCCCGAGTCCGATTACCCCCCGGGCATCAGCTGTTCCTGGCACATCATCGCGCCCCCGGACCAGGTACTGACCCCCTGCCCGGGCTGCCCTCGGGGACCCAGGCGGCGTCCTCCAGTATGCAGCCTGCAAAGATTTATTGAACATCTACAATGTCCCGAGCACTGAGCTTGCCATGGTGGGGAGCAAAAACAGACCCAGACCTGCTTGCACCCAAACAAAAAATATCAAATTACGACTGTGACGAACCTTACGAGAGCGAGGTACCCGATGCTGATATATACACTGATTGGCGCGCGCGTGCGTGTGCGTGTGCGTGTGTGTGTGTGGTGGCGGTGGAGGTGGATTCTGGGTCTGTTCCTGGAGAATGAGCCAGGACTTGACCTTGCGGACTACGGCGACCGAGGCCACTGCGGGGCCCCCGTGGATGTGTGTGCTCCTCCGAGCTGTGGTGTGAATGCATTAAGAGGGGGGCTGGAGGGCACGCGGGAGGTGAGCGAGGAGGCCGCGGCGAGCGTCCCGGAGGCGGCGGCCGGGCGGAGGAAGTGAGAGGCGAGAGCTCCGCTCCCTCGGCTGCCCGGGGTCCCGCCGCGCAGCCTCCGCCTCTGCCCCGCCGCCAGGTGATCTCACTGACCTTCGGGAAGTTTGACCTGGAGCCCGACTCCTACTGCCGTTACGATTCGGTCAGCGTGTTCAACGGCGCCGTGAGCGACGACGCCAAGCGGCTGGGGAAGTTCTGCGGCGACACAGCCCCGGGGTGAGGGGGCGGCACCTGGGTGGGTCACGGCGTCCGGGCGTCTCCGTCGCGCCTGGTGCGGGAGCGGGGGGGACAGCGCTGCTGGTGGGAGGGGCGGGGCTGAGCTGAAGCCGCAGGAGGAGAACCTGCCGGCCCCAAACGGGTGGGCGGAGCGGGTAGCGGCCCAGGCAGAAAACGAGGCTTGACGCCAGGCCTGGGGTCCGTGGACGGAGAGGCGAGTGGGGCTTGCGAAATCGGGAAGCTAACGCAGACAACCGAGGGGCAGAGGTGAAAAGGCCGCCGGCCTGGGCAGGGGGCAGCATGCGCCGCCCGCCTGACACCTCCCCCAATGCCCCGCGCCCGCAGTCCCATCTCCTCCGAAGGGAACGAGCTCCTCGTCCAGTTCGTCTCGGACCTCAGCGTCACGGCCGACGGCTTCTCGGCCTCCTACAGGACCCTGCCGCGGGGCGCCACCTTAGGAGGGCCAGCCCGGAGCCCGGGGGAGGACGCCTGGCCGAGTCCCCCGCTCCTCGGCCCGGGCCCCAAGCCCGGAGCCGGGCCCAAAGTCAAGCCCGAAGTCCCACCTGAGGAGAAACCGAAGGCCGCGCCTAAGGCAGAGGCAACTCCGGTGGGCCCCGGTGAGTCTGGAAAGGCAGAGGAAGCGGACGCAGACTGAAGAGAGTTGTATCCGAGTTCCTTACTGCGCTCATTCATTCAATACAGCACCCACGGGTGCCACCTCTGTGCTAATGGCTGGTACTGGGTGCTGGGACACGAAGCCGGATAGAGCTCTGAACAAGTTCAAAGCAATGAGGCTTTTGTGGGGAAAGTGGTCCTTCCTACCTGCTGGGTAGGTTACTCTCCACAAACAGTGCCCCCCTCCCCACCCCCCAGATGCATCCAGTGTCTCCTGCCCAAAACAGTGCCGGCGGACAGGCACCTTGCAGAGCCACTTCTGTAACAGCGACCTGGGTAAGCAGCCCCATCCCCCAGCTCTGCCCTTCCAGCTCCTCTAACCTCCCCTCCTGTCCCCAAAGCCCCCTCCTTCTGGTTCCAGCCCTGCCCTGGCCTCCTGTCTCCTCACCTCTCCCTCTCTCTCCCACAGTGGTGACGGGAATGATGAAGTCCATGGTTCGGGGCCCAGGGGAGGGCCTCACAGTCACTGTCAATCTCACTGGTGTTTACAAAACCGGAGGCCTGGACCTGCCCTCTCCCCCCACTGACACCTCCCTGAAGTTTTATGTGCCCTGCAAGCAGTGCCCCCCCATGAAGAAAGGTAACAGAGATGTGGGAAAATGTAGAGGGGGACTTAGCCTCATGAAAATGATGGAGGCAGTAGAATCTGAGGGACTGGGATGAGGGGGTACATCTATAAGGTCTCAGTTGCACAAACTCTCAATCCCTTCCTCCTCTTCCCTAGGAATCAGTTATCTGCTGATGGGCCAGGTGGAAGAAAACAGAGGTCCGATCCTTCCTCCAGAGAGCTTCGTGGTTCTCTACCGGCCCACCCAGCACCAGATCCTCACCAACCTCAGCAAGAGGTGCCCCTCCAAGACTGTTCAGGCTGCTGGATCCCAAGCCTGAGCCCAGGCCAGCCTCCGGACCCTGGCCCTATGGACCCCTTTCTAATCCAAATAAATGTTTCTAGACTTGAGGAAGGGGTCACATCTCCATTTGTATGGTTTTGGTGCTCCTCTCGGGGATTTGTTTTTATTCATTCATTAAACTCAACAGTTACTATACAGAAGAATGTAAGTCGAATCTTGTCACCCCTTTGCTCAAAATTCTCCCGTATTCTCAACACACACAGAAAATGGTAACTATGTGGAGGTGATGGATATGTAAATTAGCTTGATTGTGGTGATCTTTTCACAATGTCTACATATATCAAAACATCAAGTTGTACACCTTAAATATATACAATTTTTATATGTCAAAGATATCTCAATAAAGCTGTTTAAAAAAAAGAAATTAAGGGAATTCCCTGGCGGTCCAGCACTTTCCCTGCTGAAGGCCGGGGTTCAATCCCTGGTTGGGGAACTAAGATCCTGCAAGCTGCCTGGGGCAGCCAAAAAGAAAAAAAAAAAGAAGGAATTAAAACAACTCTTCCATAGTTTCCCATCAGTCTCAGCATAAAATCCGAAGTCCTACTGTGGGCTCTAAGGCTCTAGGTGATCTGTGTCCTCCCTCCCACCTCATCTCATCTCTGAATATTGTCTCCCTTACAATCTCTTCCATCACACTGGCTCCTTGGCCATTTCTAGTACACACCTGCTTCCGCGCTTTGTCTTTGCTGTTCCCTCTATCCGGAATTCTCTTCCACAGACATCTCCTGGCTCACTTCCTAACTTCAGTCAGATCTCAGCTCAGAAGTTCATCCAAGTCACTCATTCATTTGGGCATTCCAAATGGCAGGCACTGTTTTCGGTGCTGAAAATACAACAAAACAAAGTCGCTGCTCTTGTGGACAGGAGAGTAAATTCTACCTGAGCAGAGATAAACTAAAATAAACATGATGTCAAGTAGCTCTAGGAGTGCTCTGAAGAAAACAAAAGCATGATAAGAGGACAGGCAAAGGGAGATTCTACATTTGATAGAGTGCTTAGAGAAGGCTTTCAGGTAACTTTGTTTTGCTCCGCTGCTAACCAAATGCGTGAGATTCTTCACCTTGTCGAGGCTGTTTCCTCGTCTGTAAGGGGAGTTGAAGATGCTGAATACTGATTCCCTCTGCAAATATGAGTGATTTCAAATATGAGTTACGTGCAGGAAGGAATCAAGAGAAGTGCCCCGGGCTACGAACCGAGTCCATCTGGGAGCAACCTCCAACTCGTACTACAGAAAACGGCTTTCGTTGCTGCGGAAGCATCTAGGAGAACCTGGGACTGAAGTGGAGAAAGAGGGTTCCCTTGTGGGATGTGATTCTAGTGATTTGGACGGCCTCAGAGTGGGGAGAAAGGAACAAAGCCTGACGCCCATCCTCGCCCGGGCCCCTCCCCCCGACCTCGCCGCCCGACCTATTCCAGGATTAGCGTTCTAGCCAGAGACGCTCGTAAAGTTTTACGTCACTGGGATCAAGCCAATCACCTCTTTAGGCGCACCAATCGGTGTATACTTAGAGCTGAAACGAGGCCGTCCTGGCCAATGACAGAGGCCGTACGGCGGAAGAGCAGAAATGGTCTGCCGGGAAGATGGCAGCCCTGGTCCGGCCACAGGTTGATTGGCAGGTGCTGTGACCAGAGGTGAGCTTCATAGCGCGAGCGGCCGTTCGGAGGCGGAAGCCCGAAGAAGCGCGGGCCAGAGCTCAGGGAGGGATCGGAGGCACAGATACAGGTCTCGGGAGAGCAGGAGACGGAAAGGGCAACTCCGGAAGAGGGCGCGGCGGCCAGCGGAATTGGGCCGAAGAGAAGAGCGGGTGCCCTGGGAGGCCCGGAAGGGGCGGGGAGGGGCGTGGCTTATGGAGATCGGGAACTGGGGCTGAAGACTAGGGCCAGGGCTGGGAGCCGGGAGGGGCTGGGTTTACGGGGTGGGCGTGACCCTCGAGGTAGGGCTTGGGGGCGGGGCCTAAAGGGACCTAAGGCACAGCTGTGGAGAGGAAGGGTTTGGGGGGCCTGCGCCTGGCCTGCGGGGCCCTCATCTAGCGGGATTCCGAGGCGGCGGCGGCATCAGTCCTGGCCCTGCCCTACGATCTCATCCCGTTCCCTTTCGCGCCTCTCGCCCCTCGGCTTTATACTCCAGGCCCTGTCCCCTGAGCTCTGCCCTCGGATGTTCCACCGCCCAGAGCTTGCATGCGCCGTGGGGCGCCCCAGGACCAGGAGCTGGTGGGTCCGGGGGCTCCTGGGCGGGGGTCCCGGGGCGCCCCTCCTCCCTCGGGACCTGTTGTCCCGGTCCTCGTCTTTCCCCCGGATCTAGTATTCAGGGCGGACCAGCGGAGTGGATCTCGGCAGCTGCTGACCCTCTATAACCCCACGGGAGCAGCGCTTCGCTTCCGAGGTGATGGCGATGGGCGCTTCGTGCTAGGGATTGGGGGCTGGCGGTAGAACATTGGGGAGCTGGGTGGGCTGGAGCAGTCAGATGAGTATGGTCGGATGTCCAGCCCTGGGGTAGAAGGCAGGGGGGACTCCATGGGCAGGGCTTGTGCAGGTTGTCTGAGGCAATAGTCGGTCTCTGTCTGTGTGCCTTTTCCCCTCAGTCCTGTGCACAGCACCTGCCAAATACACAGTGTTTGACGCGGAAGGATATGTGAAGCCTCAGTCCTGCATTGACATGTGAGTTGAGAGGGTGGGGAGGCTGATGAAAGCCAGGGGTCGCTGCCACCTTTCTCTGATTTACTGTGCCATGGCTTAAGCCTCAGACCAGGTCCTCTTCAACCTGTTTACCCCACCCTCTGTCTGTGTCCCTAAGGGAAAGTTTCCTGGGAGGGTGGGGCCTGGATCCTCTTGGATCACTGCCTCTCACTGCCCCTCAATGGGCCGCTCTCCTTTCTTGGGACCAGTGTGATTCGCCACGTGGCCCCCAATCCCAGCCACTATGACGTCCAGGACCGCTTCCGCATTGAGCTGTCTGAGGAGGGAACAGACGGCCGAGTGGTGGGGCGCAAGGACATCACCTCGGTTCTGAGGGCCCCAGCGTACCCCCTTGAGCTTCAGGGACAGCCTGACCCAACGCCGCACCCAGAGCCTCCTTCCTGGACAGCACCACCCACGGCTCAGCACTTCCCAGAGAGTGAGTTTAGGGATGGGAATTCTTGAGTTCTGTAAGGAGGGAGGACCTAGCATGACCCTAGAGATGAGCTCAGTTGGAGTTGAAGAGGTCTTCCGGTTCAGTCTTTTTTTTTTTTTTTTTTTCGTTTTGGCTGTGCCTGGTGGCTTGCGGGATCTTAGTTCCCCAACCAGGGATCAAATCCAGGGTCCTGGCAGTGAAAGAGTGGAGTCCTAACCACTGGACCGCCCGGGAATTCCCTTCCGTTTCAGTCTTTTGCTTTTTGGTGGAAACATTTCTAGGAGTTGAGATTTTATATCAGGTTAGGGAAAAAGCAGACTTTGCAGTTTCCTTGGTTTCTGGCCTCCACTTAAAGAGAAAAATTCTTCCTTTAGCTCTGACTTCAGTACTTCCCATCATGTGTCAGCTCAGTTCAGTTCAATAAGAAACCGGGGGCTTCCCTGGTGGCAGTGGTTGAGAATCCGCCTACCAATGCAGGGGCCACGGGTTCGATCCTTTATCCGGGAAGATTCCCACACGCCACGGAGCAACTAAGCCCGTGCGCCACAACTACTGAGCCTGTGCTCTAGAGCCCGCGAACCACAGCTACTGAGCCCACGTGCCACAACTACTGAAGCGCGCGCACCTAGAGCCCGTGCTTCGCAACAAAAGAAGCCACCGCAATGAGTAGCCCCCGCTCACCGCAACTAGAGAAAGCCCTCACGCAGCAACAAAGACCCGACGCAGCCAAAAATAAATAAATAAATTTATAAAAAATAAATAATAAGAAACCGGGTTGAGCAATTATGTACCAAGTTGTGGGAGACAGAGGCCCCTGCCTGGCACACAGATACACAGGAGCCCGTAATCAAGGCAGAGTTGAGGAAAGAAGACGAATGATGAGGGACCAGAGGGGAGAGGGTTTCCTGAGGCTGTGAGGACGAAGGCTCCAAGGAGGAGAGGACACTTCCAGTGTCCAACAGAAAGTGGGTACACCTTCTATCTTCAGCCTCCTCCCTGGAGGGCGTTGGGCTGGGCAGGAGTGGAGGCTAGAGCTCCTGATGGGCCTTGTTTCCCAGACCCCCTCCCGCACCTGGCCACCAGCTCCTTCCTCCTCTTCTTGCTGATGGGCACAGTCTCTGTGGCCTTCCTGCTGCTGCCGCTGCAGGATGAACTTGGCAGCCAGCTGCCCCAAATCCTTCACGTCTCCCTGGGACAGAAGTTGGTGGCAGCCTACGTCTTGGGTGAGCACGGTGGTGGTAGGGGATCCGGGCCCAGAGAGAGGGGAGTGGGGGCTGGAAAGAGGGCATACAGAGCCGGCGGGCTACACATATGACCTTGCTCTTCCTCCCCTCTCCAGGCCTCCTGACCATGGTGTTCCTCCGGACCTGAGCTCCCTGCTCAACCTCCACGCCCCCTCCCCGGGCAGGGACGTGGACCTGGACGTGGACGTGAGACAGCCACTGTGATGCTCATAACCTTGCCTCAACTCCTACTTCCTTCTTCCTGCCCATCCCCGTCCCCCCAAAACCCAGGGATTTGTATTCATTTTCCAAGCTGAATAAAATAAATTTGTAAAATTGAACTGAGAAATGTAAGGAACATGCCCCTTTCTTCCCACTTCTTTCCTCCAGTTCCCCCTACTCCCAGGGGATCTCGAACATCGGGGAGCAAAGAGACCCAGTGAGGATTTAGAAGACCCGGGTCTGAGGCCTGGTGCTGCACCGAAAAAAACTGTGTGACCTTGAACAAGTCATTTAATTTCTCTGAGCTTCAGTTTCTGCCTCTAAAATGAGGGAATTGGGAAAGTTGATTCTTAAGATCCCCCTTAGCCCTAACCTAGGGATAGGATCCCGCCCCTAAGCCAACATACCTTAAGCTAAAAAGAAACAAACCCCAATACCACCTACTCCCACCTGCTATAGAACTCAGGTCCCGCCATCTTGAGCCATCAGAGCCTCTTGCCAGGGTTGCCTGGGGGCTTCCCCCCAACCTCCACCCCCAGAATCCTCTTCTGCCTTTTTGTCCCTTTACCTGCTTTTATTTTGTCTCTTCCTTTGACCTCAACCCCTGTGGGTCAGAAACACCAAGGTCTCTGACAAGATGGGGACAGATGGCACTGCCTGCCGTAACCTCAGCCTAACCAGGCAGGAGAAGTTAAGGCAAAGGAAAAGAATAGGCTCCCTGAAAGGCAGGCTTCCAGCCCTCCTTCAGATGTAAGGCGAGAGGGGAGGAAAGGAAGAAGGGAAGCCAATGACACTGGCAGTTTGTTGATTGGGAACAAAAATTAGCAAGATAATGTTAAGACAGACTCAGTCTGTTATGCTGCTGGAAGGTTATCAGTTGTTCCAGCTTTACTTTGGGGGCCTTGGGAGCTGCCCCTCTGCCCTGGGGACCTTGCCCTTCCCACACCCAGAACTGGCCCCGGTGACATGTGAGCCTGATCCTGTGCAGAGAATGGCAGCCTGTGTCTAGGATGTGAGGAGGGCTCTCCCCGCAGCCCAGCAAACCCCTCACAAAGCCATCCACACTGGGCTGTCTGTGCCCAGGACCCCAAAAGGCATCTGAGGTATCGCACATTAGTGATCTTGCGGATATCTGCTGGGAAAAGGCCTTGCTGCCAGCGGGATCAGGAGGCTTCCTGAGACAAAGCTATGAAGGGCAGCTACAGGGGTGGGAGGGGCTTGGGTCACAGACATTTTTTAAAGTAAATTTCTTAGAAAACAATACTGAGCTGGCAGTAATTGGAGTGGGTGGGTGTTAGTTTCCTGTGGCTACTGTAACAGGTTATCACAAACTAGTGGCTTAAAACAACATAAATTAATTCTCTTATGGTTTTGGGGGGTCCGAACTCCAAAATGAGTCTTCTGGGGATGAAATCAAGGTGTCAGCAGGGCTGGTTCCTTCTGGAGGCACCTGGGGAGGATGTTTCCTTGACTTTTCCAGTTTCTAAAGGCCATCTGCATTCCTCGCGTGGTGACTCCTTCCTCCATCTTTAAAGCCAAGAGTGGAAATAACAAATGATCACTGTTTTAAGTCACTTAAAAAAAAAAAAAAAAAAAGTCAGGAGTGTAGCATCTTCAGATCTCTGACTCTGACCCTTTGCTTCTGTTGTCACATCTCCTTTCTCTATCTCTGATCCTCCTGCCTCCTTTAATAAGGACCCTGAGGACTTCCCTGGTGGCGCAGTGGTTAAGAATCCGCCTGCCAATGCAGGGGACATGGGTTCAAGCCCTGGTCTGGGAAGATCCCACATGCGACGGAGCAAGTAAGCCCGTGCACCACAACTACTGAGCCTGCACTCTAGAGCCCGTGAGCCACAACTACTGAGCCCACGTGCCACAACTACTGAAGCCCATGCGCCTAGAGCCTGTGCTCCACAACAAAGAGAACCAACCGCAATGAGAAGCCCGCGCACTGCAACGAAGAGTAGCCCCCGCTCGCCGCAAGTAGAGAAAGCCTGCACACAGCAACGAAGACTCAACGCAGCCAAAAATAAATAAATAAATAATAAAAATAAGGACCCTGGTGATTACGTCTCCCACCCCCACCCCCAGCATAATCACCCTGTGTCACTTTGCTAAGGCTGCCACAGACTTGGTGGCTTAAAAAACAAATTAATTTTATCACAGTTCTGGAGGCTAGTGTCCAAGACAAGCCGCCGACAGGTTTGGTTTTTCCTGAAGCCTCTCTCCTTGGCTTGCAGGTGGCACCCTTCTCACTGTGTCCTCACATGGTCTTTCTCCTGTGCACGCACATCCTTGGTGTCTCTCTGTGCATCCAATTTCCTCTTCTTATAAGGACGTCAGTCAGATTGGATTAGGCCCATTCTGATGGCCTCATTTTAACTTAATCACTTCTTTTTTTTTTTTTTTTTTTTTTACATTTTGGCTGCGTTGGGTCTTTGTTGCTGCGTGCAGGCTTTCTCTAGTTGCGGCGAGCGGGGGCTACTCTTCGTTGCGGTGCGCGGTCTTCTCATTGCGGTGGCTTCTCTTGCTGCGGAGCACAGGCTCTAGGCGTGCAGGCTTCAGTAGTTGCAGCATGCGGGCTCAGTAGTTGTGGCACGCAGGCCCTAGAGCACATGGGCTTCAATAGTTGTGGTGCGTGGGCTCAGTAGTTGTGGCGCATGGGCTTAGTTGCTCCACAGCATGTGGGATCTTCCCGGACCAGGGCTCGAACCCGTGTCCCCTGCATCGGCAGCCGCTGAGCCACCAGGGAAGTCCTTTAATCACCTTTTTAAAGGCCCTATCTCCAAACACAAACACATTCTGAGGTACTAGAGGTTAGGGTTTCAACATATGAATTTGGGGGGAAACAATTCAGCCCCAAACACTCCCCATCTCAAGATCCCTGACTTAATCACATCTGCAAAGCCCTTTTTGTCATGTAAGGTAACGTTCATTCACAGATTCTGGGGATTAGGATGTGGACATCTTTGTCCAGAATTTTATTCTGTCTACTACAGGGAGCAAATGGACAAGGTGGAGAAGCGCTGAGAAACGACTTTGGGAAATTTGTTCTGGACAGTATGTCAGGGAAGTAAGACGTCGAGGAGGCTTCTGACCCCAAGTCCAGGCTCCTGAGAACCCACCAAGTCAGACTCAGGGAGGTAAGGAGGAGGCAGTTTCATCTTGGAACCCAGGAGCATCCCAAGCCATAAACTAAGAAGCCTTCACTTCCCAGCATCTGAGGAGCAGGCTAGGACCTCTCACGCCATATTGGGAGCAAGAGAGGACCAGGAGCCTGAGAGGGAGACCCTAGGATTTACGCAGCTGATGGGAAGAACAAGGGCCATAGCCTCCTGAGACCGTGATTAAAGGTAAAGTGGTGCCAGCAGCACCTGTAATTCCCTGCTCTCCTGCAGCTTCCGCCTCAGTGGACAACGATTGGCCAAAGGGGACCCAGGAGGGGAGAGAGGTCCCAGGCTGGGCTAATATAATGGCTGTGTAATCACTGCAGTCTCACAGGGCTCTGTGCTCCAAATGGGGCCCTGTGCTTGGGGGTTAGTGCTCTGCGGTCTCTATCTTGAAATTCTTAATGATTTCACCTCTGAACTTATGTTTTGGAAGTGCAGCCCGATGAGACAGTGGAGCATGTGCTGGGGGTCCTGCCTCCCCTGGATGGGTTCTCACCTGTTGGCTCCCTGCCCCCACCCAACCACAGCTGCCACCCTCCTTCCCCAGTAGGGACCTGGGCGCAGGCACATGGAGGGTCCAGGTCTGGGTCTGGGTCAGGGTTGGGCACATGTGCTATCTGTAGCAAGTCATGGGGCAGAACCCTGCGTGCCTATGGGGATCTGCCCCAGAGTATTTCCTTGTCTCAGGGATCTGGACATTAAATAACAACTTAAAAACCACCATGAAAGGTTGAGAGACTGTGGAAGAAAGAAAAAAGCTTTGTTCTTGCTTTTAAAAAAAAATTTTTTTTTTTTGGCTGCGCCTTATAACATGCGGGATCTTAGTTCCATGGCCCGGGATTGAACCCACGCCCCCTGAACTGGGAGCGCAAAGTCTTAAGCACTGGACCACCAGGGAAATCTTGCTTTTTGAACAAGAGGCCTCACATTTTCATTTCGTACCAGGCCTTGCAAATTATGTAGCCGTCCCTGGTCCCAGGAGAAGGTACAGAGCCAGCCCCCCCACCCGTGGTGGTCTTTGGAGAAGGGCCCTCCTTATTTCCTCAGGCAGTTTCCTTAGCTCCTTAGGTAAAAGGAACAGCTCTTTTCCCCATGGAGACAGCATTCCCACTTGCATCCTCTCTGGCCCCTTCTGCCCAACCCTTCCCTAGCTCTCAAGGGAGGGATGACTGGGTGAGGTGAGGGTGAGGAAGACGCATAAAAGTGCCTGTAAACAACAGATGCCACAGGTGGTTTATTGAGGTTCAAACCCCAGCCCCTCCCGCTGCAGGACACGGGTTGGCCATAAAGTTATGGTCCCAGCGGATCTTTCCCACCAAGAAGGCTGGGCAGGTCCCAGGGCCTAGGAAACCTTCCAGAGTGGTCTCTAGCTGTAGTGGGGGGGACCCTGCTCCTGCAGAGGAAGGGGCTGTGATTGAGAGAGCAGATGCCGCTCCCTGATTAGCTGACAGTATGACCATCCCATTATGGAAGGCACTGCTCACCTACTCCTACGTTGCAGGGCCTGGGGTGTGTGGGTGTCTGCGTTGGCGTCATTGCTGCGGCCCTTGGAGGTACGGTAAGGGCTAAAAATGAGTCAGCAACGGGAGATGGTGCACAGGCATCTCGGTCACCCAGAAATCACCCGAGAGGAGAGCAGGCGCTCTTGGCAGGGGGCAGGGGCATGTGCCCCGCCCCCACCAGCCCACGGGCCTCAGAAGTTGTTATCGATGTTCCAGACGTCCCCGCTCAGCGCGTTGGCTGCCCCCTGCAGCGTCCAGGTGAGCAGGGCCAGCTGGCGCCGGAAGCGGCTCTCCTGGAAGCCCAGGCCCCGCGCCACCTGGGCCTCCTCCCCAAGGGCCCCGGGGCCACTCGAGCGCAGCAGCCGCACGTGGTCCAGCAGGGCACCCAGCGTGTGGTCTCCGCGACCCAGGAAGATGTGGCGGAACGGTGAGTCGGCCGCCGACACGTACTGGGACAGGAAGTAGAACTCCACCTGCGCCGAGAAGGGGATCAGGTTGGAGCCCGAACAGCAATTCCAGACCAACCTTGGGGCCTCCTGCGCGCTTAATAAATATTGTTGAGCAGCTTGTTTAAGTCCCACCTCCCTTCGGCTACCCAATCAGGAATGGTCGTCCTGTGACGTCATCAGTAGTCAGGTAGGATGCGTCCTCCCACTGTGTTTTGGGTTGGATCCCTTTCTTTCTACCCCTTGAGCTTCCAAGCCTGCATCTTTCTTCCTCACGCATTCACTTCCCCGCCCAAAGCCTCAAAGGACCGTGTATCGTCCTGCTGTTCCTCACCTCCCCATACCCCAGTCATTCCTGCTCGCCTGCGTGAATGCCCACAACCCAGAGTCAAACGACAAGGGGACAGGCCAGCCCTAATGAAGTGCCTGGCTCTGAGTCCTCACCCTCTTGACTCAGATGCTGTCGGTCTCTCCTGAGATGGCCGCGCTCCTAGCCCAGTTCTCCCACCTCTCCGGTTCCTTCTGCTCCCACCTGTGGGCAGCCCCAGGGTTCGACCTCTACTTTCTCCTCTTCTCATTACCTACAATCCAATGGTTTTCAACACTGGCTGCACATTAGAATCACTTGAGGAAGATTTTTAAATTACCATTGCATGGGTGCCACCCCAGCAGAATCAGAATCTCTAGGGGTGGTCTCACACACTCATGTCTTCTTAAGTCCTCCACCTTTCACTCAGAGAGCTCATCCACGCCCCTGGCTTCAACTGGGACCTCATGGGGACAATTGCCAAGTCTACTCCACAAATCATCGCCTGGAATCCTGTCCCCCAGTCTGCTGGATCTCCCCACTGGGGTAGGGGGTACCCAGCCACAGCCTCACACACATGTGGACACCAACTTCTTCCAAAACCTGACCTGCGCACCCAATTTCCCTCATGAGCACCATGGCATAACCCAGGTGCCAGGCTCTCAACCTCAAAGGTGAATAAGAGTTGGGTGGACACAGGGTCAGACTTTGGTTTCCAGTTTCTCTTTGGGGTCAGACTGCCTGGTCCTTAATTTCAGCTTCACCACTTACTGTGTGATTTTGAATAAGCCACTTAGCCTCTCTGAGCCTCAGTTACTGTGTACAATACTAGCAAACTCACAGGATTTGGAAGAGTCCTATGGGAGAAAGTGAAGTAAAGCCTTAGCACATGATAGCCCTCAATAAATGGCAGCTGCTATTATTATTCTCCTCCTCTTCCCTCAACACCCAGTCTGTCCATTTTTCCTTCCAAATGTCTCACATCAGTTCAATCCCCTCATCCACCCAGAGCTCAGCTATCACTAACTTCGTTCCCTCTTCAAGCCATTTACACTCTGGCCAAGTACTTCCTAAAATTCCACTTTGCCCACATCACCGGCCTGCTCAAAAACCTTCCAAATTTCCTTGATGCCCAGACCCCCAAAACCCAAACATCCTTTTTTTTTTGCCTTGACGTGTGGCATGCGGGGATCTTAGTTCCCTGACCAGGGATCGAACCCGTGCCCCCTGCAGTGGAAGCGAGGAGTCTTGACCACTGGACCACCAGGGAAGTCCCAGAACCCAAACTTCTTATACTGGCATTCAAGTCTCCCCATAGTTGATCCCTAACCCACTCCCCTCCGCTCCTCCACAGGGCTTCTGTTCTGGCTCTGCTGGTCTACACACTACTCCCAAGGAAAGCCAGGCCTGTTTCACTGCCATGCCCTTATTCTTGGTGTCTCCATCCTGAAACATGCTCTTTTTGCACCAGCCCAAGTTCTGTCTGTTCCTCAAGACCCACATTATAGTCTAAAGCAGGGGTCAGCAAACATTTTTTGGAAAAAGCCAGATCGTAACTATTTTAGGCTTTGCAGGCCACACTGTTTCTGTTGCAACTACTCAACTTTGCTGCTGTAGCACACACGCAGCCACACACAATAGGAAAATCAACAAGCATGGCTGTGTTAAAATAAAACTTCATTTATGAAAACAGGTGGCAAGCCAAATTTGGCCTGCTGGCTAGTTTACCAACCCCTGGTTTAGAACCACAAAGTTCCCTGGGTCTGACCCAGCCCTGTTTGAGGTTCTGAAGCCCTGCATCTTTTACTCTCCAGCCCTGAGTCTGAATCGTGTCCCTTACACACAGATGCCCTTTATCCCTTGGGGGGCACGTTGCAACTTCAGGGGTAGGGTGAGGGGGGGTGTCTTTTTTGTGTCTGTAGAGTCTGGCACAGCGGGGGTTAAAGCAAGATCTGTGAATGAGAATGAATCGCCCATTCCAGGAGAAAGGAGCCAGGACCAAAGAGCAAGATGGGTGGGTTTGCGAACAGAAAGACGGTATGAGTGATGCCAAGTGAAACAGGCAGGGACACAACAGGAAAAAGGAGGAGGGAGAAAGAACAAGACCTTGCAAGGGCCAGACATATCATCCCCAAACCGCGCATGTGTACACTGCGGGGTCCCGGTTCACCCCACACTCACTGAGGATGGCCCTGCTTATCATTTTGCCCTATAGACTTTTCCCCTCGCCTACAGTCCCTACCCACCCATTTCCAGAGATCAAAGGGCTGCAGGGTTGAGTTCTTGGAGTAAGGAAATGGAAGGAAGAGGATGGGTTGGAACTGGAGCTGGGGTGCAGGTTGCAAAGTATTCAAAGCTAAGCAGGAGGGAATAATAATCCTGTATAACTTTCACATGACACCTCCTCCAAGCAGCCTTTCTGGGTTTCATCCATCTCACCAGAAGTAAGAGAGCTCTCTACGCTCTGAATTGTTTACACCATTTGCACCTCCCAAGCCATAATCCTGTGCCTCTTAGACCTTGGACCACCGTGGACATGCTTCTTCTCTCCAGAAGGGAGAGGAGGCGGTGGGGAACCGGAGGGGGCGCGGTTGTCCCAGTTCTGCCATGCGGTGGCCGGGCGACTGTGGCTAAGGGGCTGACCCTCCCTGTCTCATCACTTTGCGGGCCCGCCTCTGTGGTCCCTCCAGCTTGGCGGGTCTGTGAGCAAAGCACTGTGAGTCCAGGACTGGGAACACCCCGAGGACAGGGACAAATGAAAGCGGAACGAGGGGAGGACAGCGCACTGGCGCAGGGCCGAGAGGAGGGGCCCCACGCCGCCGGAAGAAGGCGGGGCGGCGCCGCCGGCGGCGGCCGGGCTGGGCGGGGCCTCACCCGCATAATGCGCACGTTGTACATGCGCGTCAGTCTCTCGTCGCTCTCCTCCGAGCTGTAGATCTCCTTCCGCAGTTTCTCGGCCGCCCGGATGTAGTCCCCCCGCGCCGAGTACACCCACTGGAGGGTCAGCCCGCGGGCCTGAGGGCGAAGGCGCGGGCTGGGGCCGGCGGCAGGGGCCATGACCCTGGCCTAGGGTGGGGGTCCAGGTGCTGGGGGACGGAGCTGGGACCCCGGGCCTGGCAGGAGTGGGGAGGTATAGGGGGACAGAACGCTGGGGGCAGAATGAAGGGAGAGAGAAGACCTGTGCGGTTGGGCGGGTACCAGCTGGGTCCTAGGGGCTTAGTGACTGGGGCAGGAGTAAAGGGGCCAGGTTGCCAGAGGGGACCTAGACCAAGGGGAGAGGGGCCAGATCCCCTGGCCCGGGCAGCACTTTAATGGGATATAGCACCCCCCACCGCCAGAAGCCGGGAGCAGGTTTGGCGTCTTGGACCTTGAGGTCCCCAGAGAACTCATTGAGGCTGCCGATGTGCCTGAGGACCACATCCCCATAGCGGCCGAAGTCGAGGGGCAGCAGGTGATCGTGGCTGAGCCGGATGAGGAGCTGCCCGGCGAGCTGGGCCACAGCCTGGGCCACGGCAGGCAGGCGGCCCCGCAGTACCCTGTGCAGGTTCTCATAGGTGTCGTCCTTCGTGTGCAGGAACGGGTACACCGGGCCATCCTGCCGGGACAGGGCGGAGGCTGGCGCGAGGGCACGGTGCGAACAGGCCCAGGGGCTGCTGCTCTGGGGCGGGGCCCGGAAGTCTCACCTCCATGAAGGAGAACTCAACGGCAGGGACCCCCGCGAAGGCCGTGAAGGAATAGGCACTGCTGTCCATGGGTAGCGGCCGGATCCTGGGGATGGGCAGGTGGGAGCGCTGTGTGGGTTCAGGCTCTCCCCACATATCCCCCCCAGCTCTCTTCCCTCCCCTCCCTGCCCAGCTTACACCTCAGCTTCCCAGCTGTGATTGTTGAACACCACCTGCTCGAAGAGGGTCTGGCCACTGCGGTTAGGAGAGTCCACCTGGGGGCAGGGTGGGGGGCACCAGTCAGGCTCTGGCGGCCACCAGCTTCCCTTCATCCCCCGCTCCTGGCCGGGCTCTTGCCTGCTTTAGGATGTTCTCGATGAGGCTGATCAGAAGGGGGCTGGTCTTGGCGTGGAACTTGTCATCCCCTGCGGAGAGGGATGCCGGGCTCAAGGCTTGGCCCGGAGGGCAGGGTGCACCAGAGGGGGCCCAGGTGGTGGCACTGCCCCCGCTCACCCAGCACTGCGTTGTCCAGGCTCACATAGACTACGGCTTTGAGGTGCAGCACGCTGAGGTAGCCCTGTGGGTGAGGGGTGTGGAGTATGAAATCCCCCTGCCTCTCCCCACTGCCTGACTACCTGCCCAGGACCCCAGGTTACCTCCAGCCACTCCATGGAGCCCACACTCCCAAAGTCACCACCATCCCAGCTGATGAAGAGAAGACTTCTGCGGGGCCGGAAGCCTGGGGGCAGTGGGGGTGGGAGGGGAAGGAGGGAGGATGGGCTTGGCTGGGGGCCAGGCAAAGACCCACCTCTTTGTCTTCCTCTGTCCTGGTCCCCTGGGGTCTCTCCTTCCCTCCCATCAAGCCCCCATCCCAGCCCATCTCACCTGGGTCTACCCTGACTCAGCTGTATCAGTGAGGGGGATTGCTTCCATAGCGAATCTCCTGCTTAATCTTCACTCAGACATGGACTATTAGTACTTTCATGTTTAAATGAGGAAATGGAGGTGAAGTGACTTGCCCAGGGCCACACAGCCAGGACGTGGAGGAGCCAGGTTTGGAGCCCAGGTCTCAGTGGCCACCCTCCAGCCTGTGCTCCTAACTGCCTCTCTGCCCTGTCTTAGCTCAGACCACAGCCCCAGCTGCCCGGCCCAGGCCCAGGCCCTGACCTTACCATTGCTCACCATGGAGGAAAAGGTCCGCACCAGCTCCAGCAGTATGGCGGTCCCCACAGCGGACTTGGCTGCTCCTGGGCCCCATGCATCCCTCTGGGCCCCAATGACAACATAGTGATCTGGGGGAGGGGATGTTGGGGCCCACCTCTTACATGGGCAGAACCCAGAGGCTTCTCCCTCGACCCTGGGAGGATCCATTTCTCCAGGACCCTCACATCTCTGCAGCCCCTGCCCTGCAATCCCTGCTGCCCCTAAAGAGAGTTCCTCTCCTCCCCTTGGCCCTTCCTGGGTGGGCTGCTCTTTCATCACGTTGCCTGGGGTCATTCTGGGCTCCATTACCTCCCTGATTGGGGTGCCCCTCTGTTCACCAGGTCCTGACAGGTTTTAAATCTCTCTCTAACCCTTCCCACTCCCACCCCCACCACCAGCGTCCTCATCGGCGCCTCATCACAGCCCTCCCTGTGCCTCTTCCTTCAGTGCTTCTAGGTACCACACTCTTTGGCTCAGGAACCCACTTTGGTTCCCCACTGTTATCCACAACAAGTTATGCTTGAAAGGCTCATCTATCTAGTCTGACCTCCCTTTCATGCTGTAACATCACCCAACTTATGCTTGCTCACCTCTGGTGCTAGGGACCTCACTACTGTGCAGAACTGCCCATTCTGTCTCTGGACAGCTTCAACCGTGAGATCTCCTCACTGCCACCCCCCTCAGTCCCAGCCCATCCCCAACTTGCCAGCCTCCCCCCCTGCTAACCCCAGCTCCCCCGCTGCAGGGTGTGGGTGATGCTGGATAAGCAAGCACACCTGGCTCTGAGCGGCCCTCGATGCAGCCAAAGATGTTGCTGATGGGGGTGGAGGCCCTGTGGTTGTTGACCCCTAGGTGCAGGCCTGGCCCAGGGCCCAGGCGATAAGGGGAGACTGGGAGGTGCCCCTGCCATTCCTGGGGGGCCACAGGGCCTTCAAGCTTCCTGGGGAAGGGGTAGAGCAGAAAGGGTTAGAAGTGGCAGAGAGTCCGAGGCTATAGAAGAGCCCAAAGCCCCCACTTCACTCTTTCTATCCCTCCCACTCTCTGGCTCCAGCTCTCTGCATCTGTACTCTGCCTGCGGGGCCGGTGCAGCCAGGGCTGCCTTGGACAGTTGTGCAGGTTGTGTCCTGCTCAAGAGTGCCCAGCAGAGGTGGGTGTGATATCCAGCTGGAGCTCCACTCACCAAATGGCAGGAGGCCGTGCCCACCCAGAAGAAACACCTTGTTCTAGTTCACCCAAAGGCACGTTATGGGCTAGCTGCAGCCTACCTCTCCCTGCCTCCTCCCCTCCTGGTCCCCACGTGGCCCCCACCTCAGTAGGAGGGAGGCAGTGTCCGCGCTGATGGGCTGGGCTGGGATGATAGGGAGGCCTGAGGACTGGACCGGAGGGAACTGGGTTTGATTGAAGGAAGGGAAGCCAGGTGTGTAGGGGTCTCCCGTTCCCAGGTGCACCTGTGGGGAGAGGGTTGCCCACGCTGAAACTGTGAGCCGGGCTCCCCAGAATAGGGCGCCAGCCTCATCCTAGGCAGGCTGTGCAGCCCTGGGACCACAGGAAGGCACTACTGGCTCCCCGAGACTCACATGTCCATACACAGCCCGGTGGCTGGACAGGCTGAGCTTGTGTGGGCCCTGGGAGAAGTCTGCCGGGTCCGGGTATATGAGCACTCCTTGGGCCCCAAAGTCCTGGGCACTGGCCACCTGGGGAAGGGAGGTGGCTAAAGGACCCCTTCTCCCAGAGAAAACGGATTTATAAAGGCTGAAGGAGCAAGTAAAAGTGGAACGGCACGGCCTCCGATCTGCAGCTGTGGATCCACAGAGAGGCGGTGGGCACCCCCTGGACCTCGCCTTCTGCCCTCCCGCAGTGCCTCGGCAGCCCCCAAACCTCACTGTACCCCACATTCCCTCCTGTTTCTGTTCCCCCACCCCAACCTCCTGATTTTGTTCCCTGCCAACAGTTTCTTACGACCCATTTGGTTCTTCCCTTTCTCTCTCTGACCGCCTCCTAGACGCTGCCTATTTGCCGCCATCCGATCCCCGGACTCCCCAGCCGACACCCTCCCCGCTCCGCCCCAACCCGCACCCAGGGACCCTCACCTTCTGGGCAAAGTTGATCACCCCCAAGCGCACCAGCAGGAGGCGCCCCTTCGGCTCCACGCCCCGGGCCCGCAGGTCCTGCAGGTCCTCCGGCCGCCCGTAGTGGGCGTACACCAGCTCTCCCTGCGGAGGGGAGGATGGGAAGGACGGTGAGGCGCGTCCCTGCTCCACCGCCGGGGAAAGGGCGCGCTGCCCCATCCTGGGGACCGGCACGAGGCGCTCACCGTGGCGTTGCCCGTGGCGCTGTAGGGGCAGTAAACGTCCGGGTCCTCCAGTGGCAGCTGCTCCCCGTGCTTCCCGGCGGCATCCACCCAGTGGAGGGCGTTGGGGTGAGCCCTGAGGAGCGGGGGTGGTGAGCGGCCCAACCACAGGCCGCCCACCCCTCCTCGCCCCCCACCCCCACCCCCTGCACTCACGGGTCTGGGAACTGCAGCCCCACGTAGTGTGTGTCCATCCACACGTGGTCCAGCTTCTGGCGCAAGAGCAGTGCGCGGAGGTCCCGAACCAGGGCTGCCATCCCGGCCGAGCCGGCTACCCTTTCCCGAAGGCTGGTTTGCCTGCGCAGGGAGAGGGGCATTGGGGTGCGGGAGGAGAGAGGGGCAGGGACTTCTGGGTACCTGGAGGAGAGGGCGGGAGTGGGGGAAGGATGCCAGAGGTGTGGGGTGGCCCCAGCCCCAGGCAGTGAGGAGCTCTTAAGGCTCTCCTGCCATCACTACCAGGGTTATGCTGGAGGGTCTCCAGGGCCTCCTTCTGCTTAAACCTCAGCTTCTGATAGCCAGGGGTCCTGTCCACCACCCCTTAGGTTCTTCACAGGTCAGGCCAAAGTCACCAATCTACCTACTGTCCCCTCCACACATACACACACTGGCCTGTGCTTTGCCCCAGGCATGAAAACACTTTTCTTCCAAAGGGCTATCTGGGCAGAGGTGAGGGGCCCTGCATCTCTCTCATCCTCCAGCTGGGCCTAATGGAGACACTTTACACCAAGGTTGATGGTGGAATCTGGGGTCACTTGTCTGGTTGGAGACCTCACCTTGTCTTCTTCCATAGTCACCACCTAACTAGCCAGCCTGCTGTCCCTGGAACTCTCCCTGATCTTCCATCTCACCTGTGCCAGCATGGCCCCTGCATGGCCTCGCTCTCAACCAGCTCCACCTGTGCTCTTTCCATGGCAAACAAACTTCCCCCCTCAGCATCATCACCGAATACCCCTTCTACCTTTTTTTTTTTTTTTAAAGATTGATTGATTGATTGATTGATTGATTGCTATGTTGGGTCCTCGCCTCTGCGCCAGGGCCCTCCCCAGCCGCGGCAAGTGGAGGCCACTCCTCATCGCGGTGCGCGGGCCTCCCACCATCGCGCCCCCTCCCGCCGCGGAGCACAGGCTCCAGACGCGCAGGCTCAGCAGCCGTGGTTCACGGGCCCAGCTGCTCCACGGCACGCGGGATCCCCCCAGACCAGGGCTCGAACCCGCGTCCCCTGCATTAGCAGGCAGATTCCCAACCACTGCGCCACCAGGGAAGCACCCCCCCCTTCTACCTTTTGCCTTGGCAGAAACCTGGCTGTCCCTTGGGAGGCCAGGTCTCCTTCGGGACATGTGAAAAAGGCAGCTCAGGCTCACATACCACCCAGGCCCAGAGAGGAGGTGTGCTTCTGGCTCCTCTGTTCACATTTCTGACCATGAAACTCTCTTCCTTCAAAGTCCGTGCCATCCAGCAGTCCCACCCTCTGTCCTTCCTCACTGCTGTTATCGTCTAGCCAATTGGTCACTTATCCACTTTCAGTGAAGACTTTGGCATCTGGCCAGCCACTTCCCTGGCCACATCCTGGATCTTGTCCCCAGAACTCCACCTCTGGAATACTGATCCAATTTACTGAACACCTACTAAGCGCTAGGCATGGTGGTAGGTGCTGGAGACTCCAAGATAAATAGGACACAGTTTATCATGTAAATCTTAAAAGTTCCAGAATCTCACTCTCTGACCGGAGCTTTTCAGGTTGGAACTCACTCCCTTAGGCTCACTATAACTGTTCTTCAACCCCATGGAGCACGCCACACTGTCCAATTTCTCCACGTCTATCAGCTCCTCCCTGGTTTCCCTTCCTTCCCCATCCAACCTAGAGTCATACATCACCTCATTGCCCGCTCCCTCTCACTGCTCCCGTCTTGCCTCCCTGCCCTTTGATGGCATCCACGGTGCCACACCCCACCTCCCTAGATCTGTCAAACCATCCACTTGCTCAGGCTGTACCCAGACTACTAAGTGTTGCTCAACGGAAAAAAAAAAACAACAACAAAAAACACCATGCATGTAGGGACTTCCCTGGTGGCGCAGTGGTTGGGAATCCGCCTGCCAATGCAAGGGACATGGGTTCAAGCCCTGGTCCAGGAGGATCCCACATGCCGCAGAGCAACTGAGCCCATGCGCCACAGCTACTGAGCCCACATGGCACAACTACTGAAGCCCATGTGCCTAGAGCCCGTGCTCCACAACAAGAGAAGCCACTGCAATGAGAAGCCTGCGCACCACAACGAAGAGTAGCCCCCACTCGCTGCAACTAGAGAAAGCCCGCGCGCAGCAACGAAGACCCAACGCAGCCAAAAATTAATTAATTAATTAATTAAAAAACCAAACCAAAACAAAAAAAATGCATGTTGTTGATGCCACAGATTCAAGCAAAATGGATCCAGCAGTGTATCAACAAATAATAATACACTTCGATCAAGTTTATGTTCATCTCATGAAGACAAGGAAATCTGTTAATACAAATGACTACATAAACGTTAAAGAAGAAAAATCATGTGATCATCTCAATACATTCTGGAAAAATATTTGAAAAAAAAATTGATTCTTGTTCCTCCTTTCCTGATCATTAAAAAAAAAGAAAAAGTCTCAGTAAGTTAGGAATAGAAGGAAACTTCCTTAATTTGCTTTTAAAAACCTCACTGGGGGAATTCCCTGGCGGTCACTGCTGAGAGCCCGGGTTCAAAAAAAAAAAGCGACAATGACAACGTATTAGAAAAACATTCCTATGAAAGTTAGGAACTAGGCAAGGATATTTGCTATCTCATTACCTAAATTCATGTCTTCTCCAATGCAATAAGAAATGAAAAAGACATAAAAAATATATGCATTGGAAAAGAAGCTATGCATCTCTCACTAAATATAGACTATATAATTTTCTACTTAGGAAACCCAGGAAAATCCACTGAAAAAATGATTCCTGACCTCTTCTCTGGACCTACCCGGGCAGCTCCGTCCCAGTAGGAAAAGGTGACCTCAGCAGGACAAAAGAAACGCTGGCCTGCTCACGCTGGGCTGGCAGACCCCACAGATTGGGGGATGGTCTTTGCCCACAAATGCATTTGCTTCTTTTTCTGATTCCCTAAGTCCCCCCTTCTCAGAGCCCCCCAGAGCTCCCCACTGCCACGGGTCAAAATCCAAGCTCCTCAATGTGGCACTCAAGACTTTTCTGGGTCTGTCCCACTTCATATGTGGATGCTGGACCCCTCTGTGCTCATTCAGTCAGCTCCCTCAGCTTCCAACTGTGTCATCTGCTGCCCTCCCTCCCCTCAGCTCCAAACGCCTGCTATCCTTCCCAGGACCACTGAACAGGGAGGCCAGGGCAGCAGGTGGAAGGACTCAGGGTCCCGGGTGAAGAGGAAGGGAGGCTGAGTCTGAGGGCCTGGAATGGGACCGGCTGATCCTCACCTGATGGTATCTTCCAGACGCCCCTCCCCCAGGTGCCGCAGAAACATGGCCTGGAGGTCGCTCCAGTACAATGTGCCCTGGTGGGAGTCCGGGCCCAGCTCATGGTTCACGTCCTCGCTGACCACCATCACGTCATCCCCACATGCCTGGCAGGACCCCCGGAAGACCACGTAGCCCAGGAGGAAGGCTGGTGGGTGGCAAGATGGAGAGTCTCCTTGTGCCCCTCTCTGGACCCCAGATCTCCCCCCCAGCCCAGACCCTCCACTGGGGGTGGGGATGACTCTCACCCCCAGTGAAGATCAGTAGGGCTGTCAGGACCAGGTAGGGGGCGGCTCTTCGTCCTGCTGCTGCCCAGAGTCTGGGGTTTTGCCGAGCTGGTCGAGAGCCCAGGGGCTCGGGGCCCCTCAGCTCCATGGGGAAGAAGTGGGCCGGTAGCTCGGTCCCCTCCTCCCTTTCTTCCTCTTCCTCCTCCAGGGGCCCCTGCTGGGTGCCCTCCACACGCTTGTAGATGGTCTGAGAGGGTCCTGGGGACAACCTTTGCTGTAGGGGCGTGGTGGACATGAAATCGGGGAAGGAGGCCTGGAGGATGGGGAGGAATCTGGCAATAACAGGGTCAGTGACTTTGGGGTGCCGTGAGCGCAAGGCAGGGGAGAGGGTCCCAAGAGGCAGGCTGAAGGGGAGAGTAGGAGGTGGGAAGGGGAGGGGCCAGCCTTGGGGTTTGGGAGGGGACTGAGGACCTGGAGAGAAGGCCTAAGGGTCTCCCAACCCCACTCTATCTTACCGCTCTCTGGAGTAGACCCCAAAGCCGCTCCATGCTCGTGCCCCCTCCTGAGCCCTGCAGTCTGTCCCCCACCCCCAGTGATAAACCGTTTGTGGGAGCCCCAAGAGGCCCCTTATCAGCCCTGGCAGGCAGCCTGAGCCCAGGCCCTTCTCTGCCTCCCCCCGTCCCAGGGTGGGGGCACAGTCCGGGCTTCAGGTCAGCCTTCCAGACACGGCTCCCAGCCCAGGCTAGAGGATGAGGGGCTGTGCCCTCCCCTGCCAATCCCTCCGCAGTCCCACTCCTGCCCTCTTCTTGCAAAACAATCAATTTTTTGGCCTTGGGGCAGACTTTGGCCTCTAGTTCCCGTCAAGGCTGGGGGAGGAGGGCTGATGGCTGGGGAAGGCGGAGATATGGATGCCCCCTCCAGCCTCCTGCTTCCTCCCCTCCCAATGTCCTTGGGGACCCCTTCGTAAGCTCCCCACCATGAACACCTCTGCCCCTTCCTCATCTGGCTTGCAGGCTCCCCAATACCCAAGCCCTGTAACACATTAGCTGCCCTCCCAGTGGAATCCCTAGCTGAAGGGGCCACAGTGGTGTGACCTGGGGTTTGGCCTGGCCATGTGGGTGTCTGTCCCATTGGAATCAGGCTGCAAGGGGGGTCCAGGCTCCTGCTGGCTGCTGGGGAGGGAGGTGCATGGGTGGGAGCACATGGTCAGGCAGGACCGGTGAATGCTCCAGGATGGGGATCCTGCCTGGAGTCAGGGATCTGTGGGTCAAGGCCCACCAGGCATCAGTGGAAAGAGTCCTGGCCAAGGCATGGGCAGAGCTGGGTAACGTTGGACAAGTCATGGTCCTCCCTGGGCACCTGCGCCTCTTTGGTTACCAAAGGACTTGGACCACACGGATTTCTATCTCTTTGGGGTCTGGGGACCTCAGAACACAGGCACAAACTACTAAGTTTTACCTACAGTTTCAGGCAGGGGGCAAGGAGCTCTGGAATGGAAGGGCTCAAGGGCCCGGTGTCGGGGTCTTCCTGGGAGACCTCAGTTCCTACCCAAGTTGGGAGACAAGTTCTGAGCTGCTGGGGCGTACCGGTGCCACATTCCCTGTCCCACTCTTGTCACCGCCTAGCGCCCCGGAAAAGACAGCGCAGTCCCGTCTCACCTGAGCTGTGGGTCCAGGGGTGCTTAAGTGCGGCCTCCCGGGAGGCCCGAGGCCCCGCCCACCCAAGGTCCCACCTCCGGCCCCGCCTCTGGGGCGGCTCCTCGGCTCCGCCCCGCCCCTACCGCCGCATCCTCTCTCCTGCTCCCACTTCCCGCGGTAGCTCAGCTCCTCGCTGGGAGCCTAATTGAGCGACTTTCCCGGGTTCTCGCTGCGTGATCCTCCCTGGATTGCGGCCCCTTTGAAACCTGAGGCATCCGTGGCTCCTACGGCTCTGCCCCCGCCCGCAGACCTTGCCCTGGCGTCCACCGTGCGATTCCGAATGGGTATAGGTGTGGTCCTCCCTTCTCCTCTCTCCAGACCCCTGCCCCCACTGCCCACCCCCAAAAAGGCCAACTTTTTTTTTTTTTCTTAAAACATTTTTACTCCTTTCAACCCAGAAACGTCACAATCTAAGAGGACGAGTGGGGAAGGGAAGAAAAGCGGGAGCTGGGAGCGTTGGGGGCTTCGATCTGCGCTGGCGGAGCAGAGGTGGGGGAAACCATCTCCTTGCTTTCGCGTTCCCTCCCCCACCGCTGCAGGCGGGCCTGTGGATGGGGAGCGGGCGCCCTCAGGGGCACTTCCGCTCCACACACTGCTTCCCGCCCTCCTCATATTCCTGCTTGGAGATCCACATTTGCTGGAAAGTGCCCTGGGTCGAGGGGGCGACATCGGCGGTCAGGGAAGCCCTGGAGAGAGGGAGAAGCGCCTCCCCACACTCCTCCCGCGCAGGCTCGACCCCTCGGAACCGCCTCCTCTCAAGCCCACAGCCCTCCCGCAGCCACCAACTTGCCCCATCTTCCTGTCCCCTCCTTCGTATTCAGAGGGCGAATGCCCGCTTCATATCGTTCAATCCACGATTCATTCATTCAACAAGTATTTATTGAGCACCAGTCTGCCCGGGGCCCAGGGCTGTTCTTGAGCTGGGAGGTGGAGCTTACAACCCCAGGCCAGCCAACCGGCGCCCCAACACTCCACATCCCTTCTCCACCAGATACCCTATCACTCCATCAGGCCTTCCAAACACGCCAAGTCGCCCTCCTTCCCAAGAAAAATCTTTCCTCCTCCCTCCCCACCATTCCGACACCACCTAACATCAGGATATTAGGATGTCATCACTTTGGCGCCCCACCTCCACCCTCCCGCTGAAACAAGCGCCTTGAGGGTCTCCAGCCATGGCATTTCAGACTGCACCCTCTCTGTGGTTGTCCTGCCTCTGCCTGAAAGTTAGTGTGTGTGTCCCTGCTTCTGTCCCTTGGCGTGTCCAGGAAGAACACGCCTTCCTGGACCAGGTCATTCCCCTCCCTTCTGCTCACGTGCCAAAGCCCCACCCTTCCCACCATCTCTGGTTTCCAGTGCAGATCTCCGCGCTGAGTTCCAGACCCAAATACAGTAAGCCCCCTACATACCAACGAGTTTCCTTCTGAGAGCATGTTCTTAAGTCCAATTTGTTCCTAAGTCTAACAAAGTTAGCCTAGGTACCCAACTAACACAATCGGCTATATAGTACTGTACTTTAATAGGTTTATAATACTTTTCCCACAAGTATATTATGTCTGCTGAAATAAATATAGATACTAGGGATCCAAAGAAATCATAAAGACCACACATAATACTGAACGCAGTTTTAACAAATGTGGTCACAGTGAAGTAACTGGATTAAAAAGATGGTATCTGATTTTTATCTATCATTCCAATATCTATAATATCTAATGTACATTCCTATTCAAAATTCTTCAGAGTGAAATTATTTTATGGGCTTGAAATATGTTTTAAAGAAATATTTTATTCTAAGGTTGCATATTCTAAGAAGTTCTGCACTAGTACCAATGAAATGAACACTTCTGTTTTTTACTAGTACTGTACTACTGTACTCTATACAGTACTGTACAGTAAAGTACACAAAAGCACAATCACTTGTGGAGGATACACGCATGTGACCATGTACGCCAGACACGTGAACTATGTGATTGGACATGCGAACGCACATTCGCATCTTTGAAAGTTTGAAACCCGAAGGTTCATAAGTAGGGGACTTACTGTACTCAGCTGTCTTTGGACACCTCCTCCTCAGTGTCCCCTGGGACCTCACCCTCAACATGTCCACAGCTGTGTTCACTATCTTCGCCCACACCTGCCCCAAACCTGCTTCTCTGGTCTTTCTCACCTTCTACAGTTGCCCTGTCCAAATCCAGTGGCCATTCGCTACATGGAACACTTGAAATGGAGCTATTGAGCACTTGAAATGTGGCTAGCCCGAAATGAGATATGCTCCACATGTCGAATATATACCGGCTATGGAAGACTAAATCCAGAGAAAAGAATGTAAAACATCTTCATTTTTATATTGGTGACATATTGAAATGATAATACTTTGGATATATTGGATTAAATACGATATATTCTTAAAACTTAATTTCACATGTTTCTTTGGACTCTTTTTAAATATGGCTACTAAAAAATTTTAAATGACATATGTGGCTCACATTACATTCCTCTTGGACAGAACTGCCAGGAGCTAGCATCCTGGGCCTCGTCCTTGACCCCGTTCCCTCTTACCTCGCGTATCCAAACAGTGTCCACATTCTGTCAGTCAGACCTCTGATAAGCTTTCAGTTCCACCCCCTGATATCCGCTCCGCCGTCAAACGCAGGTCACAGTGGAGACCACAGCAGCCCTCTCCAATCCACTCTCTGCTCTGTAGCCCAGGTGAGCTCACTCAACTCAGATCTCAAAGCATCTGCCCACTGCCTTTGGCCTTGCCTGGCTTCTCCCAGGAGCCAAGCACCCTCTCTCCCACTTTGCCTCATAAGTTCTTACTCACTCTTTCATCTCAGCTTGAGTGCCCCTTAAGAGGCCATTCATGACCCCTGAACGAGATCAAGTCTTCCTTTGAAGGAACACCCCACACTTTGTGATGACCTCCTGTTTAATTGTCTCGGCTTCCAGACTGTTTCCATGCACAGAGGCGGGGACTAGGTCGGGCTGTCTGTCCACTTCAGGTGCACAGGAGGCCCTCAACAACTGTGTGACTGACACATGCTCAGCCCTGAGCTAACTTCAGGGGTTCAGTCTCCTGTCACTCTGACCATTGTTTCTGTCTCCTTGGGGGCACCCACTCTAGTGGACATCCTCCCTGTCCTGTCATGGCCCTGCTGTCCCCCTCTGTGTGGCTGACACCTGCCCCCCCAGATGCAGTTTGCATCTTCACCTCTCGCTCAGCGTCTTGCCTCTATCCCAGCAGCTGGTCCAGACTGAACTCCCCACCTACCGCCCCAGAACCAACCTGCCGGCCTCCTTCTGTTTGCCCCTTGCTCACCACCCCATCCCCACTGCTACCCATTCCATGACTCCAGGATAATAGGAAGAACCTCCTGGCAAGGTCCCCTCACATCCAGCTCATACCCTGATCCCCAAAGACTCATGTCTGACATAACCTTCCCAAACGTGCCTGTGGCCGTCACATCACCTTGCCCCAAACCTTCAGGGTCTCACCCTGGCACACAAGACCACCACAATCTCATCCCAGCCAACCTCTCCGGCTTCCTTTCCTCCACTCCCTGATTTGTGTCCTGATGTAGGATCCACCTTTCTGGGAGCACTGACTGACCTTTCATAAATGTTTGTTGAATGAATGAATGAGGAGGCAGGCAAGGCGATGGGGGCTGTCTGGATCTGCCCTTCCCCACATTCAGCGCTAGGCCAGGCCCCTCCCCTCTCACCAGTGAGGCCAGGATGGAGCCCCCGATCCAGGGGCTGAACTTGCGCTCCATGGTGCTGTTGCTGGCGATGAGCTTCAGTCTCATGCTCTGGGGAGAAAGAGGGGCTGGGGGAAGCAGACACCTGGCTTCTGGGAAGGGACAGGGCTGGGGGTAGGGAAGACTGGGAAGCCACAGCAGGAAGGGGCCACTGTGGTGGCCAGAACGTTTGCTTGATGTGTGGGAAGGAGGAAGGACTTGGTCCTGAAGGGCTGAGCCAGGACTGGAGTCCAGGGCCCTGGCCAGGGGTGGGTTCCTACCGGTGGAGTCTTCTGGGAAAGCTCTCGATTGAGCCTGTCAGTGAAGCCCTGGAGCAGCGTGTTCCCACCAGTGACAATGACACTGCCGTACAGGCCCTGAGAGCAGGGAGGAGGAGTGAGCAGTCACGGGACAGCCCCTCCCTCCCCCCCGCTTCTCCTGGGCCCCTCTGCCAAGACTCAGGCTTGGGCCTCACCGGGCGAATGTCAATGTCGCACATGCCAATGCTGGTGGTCACCACGTGGCCCACACCTAACATGGTGTTCCCCGAAAGGCCCTGCAGAGAAAGGTGACTGGGCTTTGGGCCCTCTGTCCCCTCTCCCAGACCTCTGTGATCCTTCCCAGCTTCTCCCACACCCCAGGATCCAGGGCCCTCCACCCAGCCCCACCTTGACATTGGAGGGATCAAACAGGCCCTCCGGGATGCGGAGCCGCTCCGCACCATAGTCTGTGTTGTAGCCATTGGGCATCTCGTAGTGCACTGTGGGCATCTGCGCAGCCACCCTGGCCAGGAAGGAGCAAGACTCTGCTTGGGGGTGCTCCCAGAAGGCCAGCGGTCCCCCCTGAGCTCCAGGCCTGCCCCCTTCCCCCCCCACCCCCCCAGCCATGAGCTGCACTTACTGCTCGTCATAGGGAGAGTCTGAGACCTGCAGCACGGAGGCCTGGAAGTCCTGGATCACCTCCTGAGAACCCAGGGAGGTGGTGAGGGCTGGGTTCCCACCTCAGGCCCCACCGCACCCCGCCTGCAGGGCCTCTGTCCCTCCCCGCTGCTCATGGCAGGGGACTAGGAGATGGGGGGCGGGGCTTTTGGGGGATTTCTCCAGCGCCTCACATTGCACATGTAGTTATGCCAGGACTTGGAAACCTGGGGTAACTTCTCCTTCTTCTTCCAGTTTGGGGGGGCACCCTCCCGTACGGGCTCCTGTGGGGACACAGCCTGTGAGCACCCCTCCCCATCCCACACTGGCCCAGCCCACCCGGACCACACTGCCAGCTCTGCAGCTAACGGGCACTGGGTTCTCTGCTCTGTTGCCCAGAAAAGGTGTTTCTCCCCCTTCCCTGTTAGAGGAGAGAGAACGGGGAGAGCCCATCCCCACAGATGCCATGTGTGCAGTGGGTACAGCTGATCTGAAAGGCTTTGGTCAGAGAAGATTGAGGGCCTGGGGAATCCAGTAGGTGGCCAGACCTTAAGGAAACAGCCTTTTATGGATCCATGTTCCACGTGGGGGGTCCCTTGCATGCAGTGTCTCATTTAACACTCGCGGCAGCCCTACGTGCTGTTATTCCATTTTACAGGGGAGGAAACTGAGGCTTGGGAGCTTCAGTCTCATGCTCTAGGTCACACAGCTCTTCTGTGGCAGAAGCAGACCTTGAACCTGGGTCTACTGGACACCAGAATCCACCACACTGACCCTCACATACACATCCTGCTAGCAGTTGGCTGTGGGACCTCGGCCATATCCCTCAGCCTGTCCAGATCTCTGATGCCTCAATTGCAAATTGAGGGCTGAGGGTCCTTCTGGGGCCTGGTTGCTCCCCACCCTGATATCTGATGGGTCAGTGGGTCGACAGTCATAGGGTCAGTGCCCAGGACATCCCAGAGGCTCCACCTTGGCTGCGATCATGTAAGGCGGGATGATGTCAATTGCCATTTCCTGGAAGAGCTCTCGGCACTGCATGGAGATGAAGTCCCCTGCCAGGGGTGACTTGACAATGCCTGGAAAGGATGGGTTGTCAGGGCCTGGTCCCTCAAGGCACCCCCGACCCCTGCCGAGGCCCCACCTTGCTGCAGGACGTAGCCATCGTGCACTGGAATGGCCGTGGTGTGGGTGGCCCCACTGTCCAGCACCAGACCTGTGGAGCGTCCATTTGCAAAGCTGGTGTGGGATGGGTAGGTCAAAGAGACAGCAGCAGCAAGAGGGGGCTGGGACCCAAGTCTGGCCTAGTCACTCTCTTCTTTCCTGGATCCAGCCCATTCCCAGTCTGCAAATCTCTCCTTCTAGTTTGTGACCCATCTGTTAGAGAAAGGCAGCTGAGACCCTTGTCACTTTTTTCTTGTCTGAATCACACTCTCTTCCTCTATTCCTTCCTTTTGAGCTCCCAGCCTCTTTTTAGGTTTAGTTCTATGTCCCATGGGCTCTCTGAAATTAGGGGCTATATCGTTCCACTGCCTAGCATAGGGTTCAACGCAAGGCAGATCCTTAAATAAAATAAATGCTGATTGGCTGCTTGGGAAGGGAACAAACACGTCAGTGTCATATACCCTTCCCTCCTCCCTCCAGCCCCAGCACCTGCTGCCTACCTGTCCCTACTCTCAATGCTCAGCCTGATCCAAGGAATGGGAAAGGGTCGCTGAGCTGGCCACTCCAAGGTCCAAGGCACTTAGCCCCCATCCAGGATATTACTCTCCATAGAATCAGGCCCAGCCTCCAGCTCAGCACGCCACACACCCCACCCTGACCCTCCACTCTGGCAGAGTAGCTTAACCCAGTGGATACGCAGTAAGCACAGCCGTCTTGCACAAGAAGAAGGCAGGAATGTTGTACTGCTCGAACATCAGCTCTGTCAGCTTCTCCCGCTTGGCCCGTGTGTTCCACTGAGGAGAAAGTGCAAGAGGGGAAGATTCAGGACGGGAAAGGCACCGATCCACGTACATACCCCCCACCCCAACACGTGTCTTGCGCTGAGGACAGAGGTCAGGTCCCCTGACCCTCATAGATCTTTAGAATGTGAGAACTATAAAGAACTTTAAAGATCACAATTCAAACTCAACTGAAGAAAACAAAACTCAGAGAGGGAAACTGGCCAAGATCACACAGAAAGCTCTTGGTCGAGCTGGGTCTAGAGTCACAGTCTCTTGACTCGTAGCCCAGTGCTCTTGATTGTGCAATACACACTTCAGCCCCACTACCCCCAGCCGCCAGTACATCCCTCTTCCTCACTCTAATCATCTCAGAGGCAAGAAAGCTGAGGAAGAAGACTTCTGGGTAAAAATGTTGGATTGAATACAAACATCTACTTTTATTCCCTCCCAAGATCCCAGCAAAACTATAATAGAGGGGGAATTAATTTAAAAAACAACAACAACAAAAACCAAACTCACAAAAGCCAACAGGCACATAAAAAGATGCTCAATATTTTTAGCCATTAGGGAAATGCAAATCAAAAGCACAATGAGATTCCACTTCACACCCACTAGGGTGGTGATAATAATTTAAAAACAAGACAAAACGAAAAAACAGAAAATAACAAGTGTTGGAAAGGATGTGGAGAAATCAGAACCCTTGTCCATTGCTGTTGGGAAGGTTACATGGCTCAGCTGTAGAAAATGATTGGCAGTTCCTCAAAAAATTAACATAGAATTATCACATGCCCCAGCAATTTCACTCCTAGTTATATACCCAATGGAATTGCAAACAGGTACTCAAACTCAAGCTGCCCACAGCAGCACTATTCACAACAGCCAAGGTGGAAATAACTCAAATGTCCATCAGCAGATAAATGGAAAAACAAATTGTGGTATATCCATACAATGGAATATCACTCAGTCAGCTACAACATAAATGAGCCTCGAAAACATTACGCTAAGTGAAATGATACAGACACAAAAAGTCACATACTGTATGATTCCATTTATGTGAATGATCCAGAATAGATATATACATAGAGACAGAAAGTCAATTGATGGTTGCCAAGGGCTGGGGGCAGGGGGAGTGGAGAGAAACTGCTAAATGAAAATGGGTTTTCTTTGGGGGTGATGAAAATGTTTTGAAACTAGATAGAGGTGATGGTTGCAGAACATTGTGAATGTATTAAATGCCACTGAATTTTTAACTTAAAAAAGGTTAATTTTATGTCCTGTGAATTTTTCCTGAGAGAGAGACAGAGAGGCATAAACCCTTAAAGGTTGAGAAGAATAAGAAATGAGAAAAGAGCAACAAATTTTTGAAGGTTGGAAATCAGTTAGGTGAGCAGTAACTGACTTAACAGATTCAAGAATGCTGACTCCTAAACTGGTAGTGGAAAAAGCCAACAACAGCCTGTGTTAAGTGGCAGAATCCTCACAGGGATTGGAGTTGGTAGTTCTGAACTTCCAGGAACTTCCAGGTACCTCTGGAAGTGTAAGGAAAGGGGAAATAAAATAAGATTGTTTAAAGCTATTCAAGTAACAGATCCCTAAACTCTCATCCTAATTCCATGTCACTAGGCTATTGCCCACTCCAACCTCAGCAGAAGAGTGGAAGTTTATTCTCTGGAGAGAGTAAAACTGAGGGTCTCTGAACTGGTGGGACACTTGTCACTGTTGGGAGTGAGGACACTATACTTAAAAGAGGGGAATTAAGTGATGCCATGCATATTGAATGCTGATAACATCAGCCCTATTTGCTCACTTGGCTTCCAGAAAGGGGTTGGGCAGTCCTGTCTTCAGGTTGGAAGTCTTCCCTGTGAGTTACATCAAAGATCTAAAGATGCAACATCCCAGTCAGACCATCCTATAACAAAGACTGCAGTCAGCAAGTCCCCCTTCCCAATCAGCTTTTTAGTCCCCCATTCCTAAACATATGCAGACAACCAAGGATTTGTGGAAATCTGAGAAAAACCTAGGAAATGAGATAAAGACTCCCAAGAAAGGGCAGGGAAAAAAAGCAACTTGGAAGAACAATAATTATACAAGGAGATGAAAACTTCCAAAGACAAAACTAATAATATCCCTATGAGATAACAAATAATATTGCACCCATGAAATAAGAATAGGATGCTTTAAAAGTAACATTCATGGAATAATAAAGACCTCCCGGGAAATAAAAATACAGGAGCAGGAATGAATTAAAAACTCAACAGAAGAGTTGAAAAACAAATTGAGGGAATATCTTGGAAATTAGAGGAAAAAGATAAAGAGATGGAAAACATAACAGAAAAGATGAGAACATTAGGAGACCAGTTCAGGAGGTACAAAATCCAAATAATAGGATTTCTCAAAAGAGAGAACAGAGAAAATTGAAAATAATAAATCATCAAGTAAGTAAATTTTTTTCACTGAGTTGAAAGACATAGGTTTCCAAAATAAAGCGACACATTGAGTGTCCAGAGCCATAGACAAAAATAAACCAATATAATATTGTGAAATTGTAAAACACTGAGGACAAAGTGAAAATTTTATAAACTCTAAGAAAGAAAAATAAGTTACACCAAAGGATCAGGAAATAAATGTTTTTGGCCTTCTTGATGGTAACAGTAGATGCTAGAAGACATTGGAGAAGTGCCTTCAAGATTCCAAAGAAAAATGATTTCCAATCTGGAGTGTTATACCTAGCTAAACTATCAATCCAAGGTTAGACATGCAAGGTCTCAAAAATGTTACTTCTTATGACCTTTCTACGGCAGTTAGTGGAAGATGTGCCCCATGAAAACAAGGAAGAAAATCAAGAAAAGGAGTCATGTGATACAGGAAACAGGACTTCTAATACAGGAGAGGGGCAAAGTGTTTCCTTAAGATGATGGTGAAGGGAGATGTCAGGATGATAGCTACATCTTCTGCATAGAAGGTAACTAGTCCAAAGCAGAGCAGGTCAGTGGGCTCCTGAAGAGATTTCTTGAAGAAGAAATTGATAGAACACCTTAAGGAATTAATGTCTTGAGAAAAGATATAGATAACTGATGAACAATTTAGGGCCACATTATTAAGTAGATACAAAAACTAAGGAAAACAGAACCAAGACAATTTTCAGTGCTAGAGAAAACAAAAAGTTGCACAGGAAAGGAAAATAAACCACAGTTTATTGCTGGTTCAGGCCTGATTAGCATACATAATAATAAGAGTGTAATTACTGAATATTGATCTTAAAAAACAATTAAAACCCTAAACTACAACTGTACTTTAGGTAAGAAATAAGAAATGTGTGTGGTATGGGCTGGGGAGGAAAGAGAGACAAATGCTCATTTTCTATAGTGGGAAATCCACAGATAATGTTTAAAGCTAAAAAATTCACAATCAGCTATTTAAGTGTGATATTTAGAGATATAAAAGGTAATGGCAGGACTTCCTGGTGGTCCAGTGGTAAAGAATCTGCCTTACAATGCAGGGCACATGGGTTCGATCCCAGGTCTTGGAACTAAGATCCCACATGCTGCAGGGCAACTAAGCCCACGCGCCTCAGCTAGAGAGCTCATGTGCCCTGGAGCCTGCATGCCACAACGAGAGAGAGAAAATACGCACGCCACAACTAGAGAGAACCTGCGTGCCACAACGAAGAGCCTGCGCCACAATGAAAGATCCAGCATGCCGCAACTAAGATCCGACGCAGCCAAAAAAATAAATAAAAAAAATAAACAGGGGCTTCCCTGATGGCGCAGTTGTCAAGAATCTGCCTGCCAATGCAGGGGACACGGGTTCGAGCCCTGGTCCGGGAAGATCCCACATGCCGCGGAGGAACTAAGCCCGTGCGCCACAGCTACTGAGCCTGCACTCTAGAGCCCGCGAGCCACAACTACTGAGCCCATGCGCCTAGAGCCTACGCTCTGCAACAAGAGAAGCCACCGCAAGAAGCCTGCGCACTGCAACAGAGAGTAGCCCTCACTCACTGCAACTAGAGAAAGCCTGCGCGCAGCAACAAAGACCCAACGCAGCCAAAAATAAATAAATAAATAAATAAATAAATAAATAAATTTATTAAGAAATAATAATAAATAAATATTTTTTAAAGAAGGTAATAGCTAGTGGGAAGCAACCGCATAGCACAGGGAGATCAGCTCTGTGCTTTGTGACCACCTAGAGGGGTGGGATAGGGAGGGTGGGAGGGAGGGAGATGCAAGAGGGAAGAGATATGGGAACATATGTATATGTATAACTGATACACTTTGTTATAAAGCAGAAACTAACACACCATTGTAAAGCAATTATACTCCAATAAAGATGTTAAAAAAAAAAGGTAATAGCAAAAAAGAAAAAAAAAAAGCTAAAAGAGAGAAGAGCAACTGCCTCTGGAAAAGGAGCAATAGAAGGAGGAGGCTATGAATGGCATTTTTTTTCTTAACATACTTTATAAAACAAATTGATTCTTTACATGTATATATAATATTGACAAAGAATTTAAGTTAAAAGGTCATAAAAGGACTTGGGGTGGTGGGGCAGTGTATAAGGTTGACTGGGGGAAGGGCAAGTGGATAGAGCTGGAGGAGAGAGGGAGGCATGGAGACTAAACCAGGCAGGAAGGAAAGTGGTTGAAGATGATGGAGTTGGAAGGAAAGTTTGAAAAGCGAAGTGGAATGAATGATGGCTTGAGGAGAGAGGTGAATGGTGGGCCCCAGGGCTTGACTAGCAGCTGGATGAGGCACTTACCGGGGCCTCGGACATGAGCACTGGGTGCAGATTTGGCTCAGACTTGACGTGTTTGCTGTAGGTGTGATCCAGGATCGCACGGAAGCACTCCCAGTCCTCGACTGGGGCCAGGAGACCAGTGGAGAGATGAGGGTGGGCAGGCAGGAGTCCAGGGACAGGAAGGAAAGGAAGGAGGGAAGGAAAATCCGGGGGAGGGGAAATAAGACAAGCTCCAGCAGAAGTCCCCCCTTCCCAGGAATCTGGTGGCCCCTGGTTAGGAACCAGGCAGCTGTGGGAAGAAGTGAGGGCATCCCTGGGACTTGGGTCGCTGCAAGGAAGACTCTGTGGATGTGGGGTGCTGTGCCCCAGGTTGTTGGGTGTGGGCTCTGAGTCTGTGTCAGGAGGCAGTGGGTGGGGGCCCCGTACTCATGCCATTCTTGAGGGGTGACATGACCTCCGCTCCATCCCGAGGCACGTGGAGAGCATTGGTGTCGATGTGAAAGATCTTCCCTTTCTTCTCCTTCTCCCCCTCCAACTCCAGCCCGCCCCCCTCCTCCGCGGCCAGCAGCCCCACCGTGGTGGGGAAGTCAGCCTGGAGGGGGGCATGGGCGGAGAGAAATCAATCTCTTGCCCGGTTCCAGGCCCATGGCAGGGCCCTCAGCCCACCCCTAGGTTTACTCCCGCATTCCCACTCAGCAAAGCTTCTCTCTGGGCTCCGAGAGCCCTGGATCACCGGGAAGCCTGGAGGGGAGCCCTAGGTTTTGGGGAGGGGGCTGGAAGGCTCACCTTGGGGCAGTCCTCCCCAGCGTACCCAGCGCGGACTGAGAAGGAGCCAATGTCAAAGACCAGCGCCCCCACCTCATCTGTGCGGGGAGACAGACTTGTGAGGGGATCTCTCCCAAACTGTCTCCTCTTGGATTGTTCCGAAAGGAGGTCAGGGCAGAGCCACCTTCAACGCCGGACGGTGCGGGTGGGAGCTCGGCCAACAGTTTAGGGTCCTGGGAGTGAGGGTCAAGACTCCAAAGTCCCTTTCTGCTCAGTGGCCGTTTTCAGGCCACTCTCCTTGCTGGGCTGGGGGCCGGGCGGTGGTGGGTTGAATGGTAGAGAGGTTGGGCCCGGTGCGCGCGAACGTCCGGGGGCGGGGGTCGAAGGTGGGAGTGGCGCAGGACGCAAACCAGGGGCTAGACCTGCTCGAGCGCCGAGATGCCAGGCCCCAGGGTGCCCAGAGCTTGGGTCTCGCGGGTTCGGGGCGCTGGGATTCGGGCGAGGCCGCGCCAGGCTGGAGAGCCCGAAGCCCGGGGCTCGCTCACCTCCGCCGTAGACGCCCCCGCTCATAGTGCCCTCTCAGCGCTGCTCGCGGCCCGTGGGCGGCGGCGGGATCAGCACCGAGGCTGCCGGACAGCTCCCGGGACCCCGGGCGGGGCGGGGCTCGGGGCGGCCAATCGGGAGGCCAGGCTCCCCGCCCCCAACGGCGCCGCCGATAGGCTGAGAAGCCAGACAATAACCCGGCAGGGGGCCGCTGCTTTAAAGAGGCAGACACCTCAACCTTAGGCGCCGGGGAGAGGATTAGCAAGCACCTCGAGGCCGGCCCTAATGGATAGGCTGGCAGAGAGCAGGAGTACGCAAGAGATGGAGACCTTGTCCATTCGGGGACTGTAGGGTGACTGACGGGGCCCCTGCTCCCTTACTTTTTAAAATGGGGTCTAGGAAAGGGCGCCGTAGTCTCCGAGACGCGTCCATTCTCAGGCTCCTGAGCAAGGTTCTGCCATACCCAGGACTGAATGAAATCACTGGGAGAGGGAGGAAAGGGAAGGAGAGGGAGAGGTACGGGAAGGGGTTATCTCCATTTTCTCCCTGTTGCTTGCCACCCTTGTCTTTCTGATGGTCCCTCTTTTCCTCGCTGGTCCTCTGGTGCCTGGGCCTTATACATACACACGTGTATGCACATGTACACACGTTCACACATGGCGCTCAGCTAACCCAGCTTTAGCTTCCTTTCCCTCTCCCTCTCTTTTCATCTGTTCTTCTCAGGAGTTATTTATCAAGCAAGTAGATTTTCCCCTCATAGGCTCCTAGGTCCTTCTTGGCTCCTGGCATGAGGCCATCTCCACAGCAGTTTTGAAAGAGAAGGTGAAGGAGTGGTTCTGACAGCCTGGCTCAGCTGAGAGACTCTTATGTGAGCATATGGGTAGGTGTGTGCCTGTATGTATGTGAGTGTGTCAGCATTCGTGTGCATATGCATATGTGCATGTGTTGGGGGCCCTCCCACCTACTTGTTTAGGGGTGGGGGGCAATAAGACCAGAGATAGCATTGGAAGAGGGTTCTGTGTGATGGCCGGCCCAATGCCCCTGAAGGTTCTCAGCTCATCAGATACTCATTCTGTAAGGGACTCCACCCTTCCTCAGCCAAAGGACAGATGGTTTGAGCTGGCTCATCCGTTACCCACTGGCGACAGTGGCATTTCACATGCCCAGGGTTGGTTCTGAGCCCAGTCCTGGCTCCCCAGACTGGAGGCTTCGGTGGGAGGGGTGAGCTGATTCAGGAGTCGGGAAACAGAAATGTCCCAGAGTGAGCCTAGGTCAGTCATTGTCCTCTATAAATTGAGGCCTGGATGAATTGCAACAGCCCCTTCACCTCTCAGCACCTCATTTCTTCATCTTTCAAAATGCTGAGGTGAGAATTAAAGGAGAACACTGGAGGGGAAAGTGATTCTATTCATGGTCTGCACCTCTCCTTTTTGTTGACATTGAATGATGTTGCTTCACTTCCCTTGTTAATTCACCTTGTCAATTCCCACTATCCCCTCCCCCATCCCAGTCAGGATCTCAGATTCAGAAACTACCCCAGTCAGGGGAAACCTTACTGATCATGGATACAACTCCTAGATTTTATAGGGATTTCCCCAGATAGAGGCAGGGCCCTGTCTTGAGTCACACAGCCCACTGGGGTGGAGCCAGGATGAGAACTCACATCTCGCATCAGCCAGTTGACAGGTGACCTTGTTTCATAACACCTGTGTCCCTCTGCAAGCTTCACTGTCCCCATTTGTAGGACAGCTGGTGGTGAGGACTCAGTCTGATGCCAGAATCAAGTTCCTGGCTGAGAGCTGGGCACACAGGGCTATTCAGCAAACACTGGGTCTTAAGAAAATCCCTAGGGCATTTTTGAGGCTTTAATATTATTATCCATTTATTCATAGAAATCTGTAGTCTATCTGGTAAAATGATTTTTCCTCTCATGGTTGATGGAAAAGCTAAAGTCAGCGAACTACCGACTAGACTTGATTTACCGCCCAGTCAACTGTGGCCAATTTCCATTTGTCATAGGATCTGACATGATATTCTATTGCATGATGGAAGTGGTTAAGGTAAAGTTTATTAATATATTTCATTCATCCATTCATTGATTCAACAAATATCTTTTATGCCTACGGTGTGCCAGGCATTGTACAAGGTATGGGAATACTAAGGTGCATAAGATATATTCCTGCTCTCAAGGAGTCTTGGTGCAGTGGGGAGCTCAGACATGCATGAAAGTGGGGTGAAATGGAGGCCCAGAGGAGGGAGGGGCTACCTGTCTCTGAGAGTCCAGGGAGGCTTCTAAAAGTGAAGTTTGAATTGTGAAGGATAAATAGCGGTCACTGGTGAACAAGGTGGGAAAGGTCTTCCGCCCAGAGAACGGGGTAAGCAAAGGTCCATACGTGGAAATAGGAGAGTTGGAGATGAGCTGGTGGCAGAGACCAGCGTCAGGGGAAGATGAAACTAGAAAAATAGTCAAAGACTGTCTTGTTTATGCCTGAACCCTGTTTTTACTTAGCAAACACAAAGCATCTGCTATGTGCCAGGCACTGTTATAAATGCTTTACAAATATTAAGTAATTTAGTCCTCATAATGACCCGATCATCATCCCCATTTTGCAAGGGAAACAGAGGCATGGAGAGGTAAATGACTGGCCCAAGTTCACTCAGCTGGTAAGGGACAGCTGAGATTTGAACTGTGGCATGTGAAGAGTATTGGTCCTGGGGAAAATGTTGCCATACTTCTATTCATTTCATAGATGTTCTCCAGGTGCCTGATAGGCACTGGGAATAAAATGGCTCATATAACTTGATGTGACTCTCACTGAGTTTAATGTCTATTTTAGAAGATGGATGATTAAACAGTTAGCTCAATAAAGTCATCTGGAGGTTCTCACATTGGCCAAACCTGAGCACCTGGTAATGACATTGAAGGTGGTAGGACCATGACCCCCAGACCCCACACCTTGGATAGGATTTGGCATCTTGTTTGGGTCTATTCATTGCTTGGTGAGCTCTCACCCAGACCTCTTCCAGACAAGCCAAGTGCCCTGGCTTCCCAGGGAGCCCCTAGTGCAGGTGGCAAGTGCCCAGAAAGAAAGTCCAGTAAACACTGCAACAGGCATGGAGCCAGCACTGCAGTGGGGCACAAACAATGATGTAGTTAGGGAGGCAATATTTAAACTAAGACTGAGAAAATGAAAAATTTCCCAACTGACAGGAAGTAGAATTGGAATGGGGGGTGGAAGGCATTCTTAATAGAGGGGAAAAGACCCAGCCTCTGTGTCTTGCAAAGAAGTTTGGCCCCTCTCATGGAGTCAGTGGGAAACTACTGCATGGCTTTGAACAGCAAAGTTATACGATCCAACTTGCATTTTAGAAAGATACCTTCTGGCAGCTATTTGGTAGGTTGATTAGAGAGGGACTATCCTGAAAGGCCAGGAAATAGGCAAGAACCAAGGTAATAGCAGCTGGCATACAGTAGAATGGATAGATTTAAGCAATATTGGAGAGGTAGTACTGACAAGATGTATTCACTGATGACATAGACTGCTAGCCTTACATCAATAGCCATCTCCCTCCTTTCTTTTTTTTAAAAATAAATTTATTTATTTTTGGCTGCATTGGGTCTTTGTTGCTGCGCGTGGGCTTTCTCTAGTTGCGGCGACCAGGGGCTACTCTTCATTGTGGTGCGCGGACTTCTCATTGCAGTGGCTTCTCTTACTGTGGAGCATGGGCCCTAGGCGCGTAGGCTTCAGTAGTTGTGGCTCGCAGGCTCTACAGCACAGGCTCAGTAGTTGCAGCGCACAGGCTTAGTTGCTCCGCGGCATGTGGGATCTTCCCAGACCAGGGACTGAACCTACGTCCCCTGCATTGGCAGCAGATTCTTAACCACTATGCCACCAGGGAAGTCCCCCTTCTTTCTTCCTTTTTTTTTTTTTTTTTTAAATAAATTTATTTATTTATTTTTAGCTGTGTTGGGTCTTCGTTTCTGTGCGAGGGCTTTCTCTAGTTGCAGAGAGCGGGGGCCACTCTTCATCGCGGTGCGCGGGCCTCTCACTATCGCAGCCTCTCTTGTTGCGGAGCACAGGCTCCAGACGCGCAGGCTCAGCAGTTGTGGCTCACGGGCCCAGTTGCTCCGCGGCATGTGGGATCTTCCCAGACCAGGGCTCGAACCCGTGTCCCCTGCATTGGCAGGCAGATTCTCAACCACTGCGCCACCAGGGAAGACCCACCCCCCCCCCTTCTTTCTTTATGAGCAATGTTTTAACTGGGTATATGGCTACAGACTACATTTCCCAGGCTTCCTTGCATCTGGCCAACTTCTGAATAGAAGTAAGTGGTGTCCTTAAACAGGAAAGAACTCGTGCTTCCATGCCATCCCCCTTCCCAAGAGTTGGATTCAGATACAATAGTGGGAAATGCCTGGGCCACATTGGACACAGAGATGGAAGCCACAGGTTGAGGATGGCTGAGATGCCCCACAGTCCTGGAGGATCTATTCTGGGGTTGTCACTTAGGCCACTGAATTTTGGGGACTCTTTGTTCTAGCAGCTTGGACTATAGCCTAACTAACTGACCATCTTTTGGATATGGGGAATGAGGGGGTGAGAATCTCCTGGGCAGATGGTGGTGCTGTTAACTGGGCCAAGAGATTCAGAGGAGAGGTAGGGTTGGGTAGGATGGGGTGGGGTGGAAGAGGATTACTTTAGTTTTGAATATGTTGAATGTGAGACATCTGTAAACAGTGATGTGCAGTCACTGTTTTAACAATCAACTCTTCGGGGAAGGGGAATTTCGATCTGAAGCATTTGCTTACTTCCATGGTGTAAATACTCTCACCACAACGATTACAAGTTACTACTATCAACATGACATCATTGAACAAGGAGTTGGGAAGAGAGGTATACAGTGGCCTCTTGTGAGCTGATCCAAGCTAGCACGAGCTGACTCCAGTGCACCACTGTCCATGAACATCCAGGTGGAGATGTTCAGTCTGCAGGTGGACGGACACCAAGCCTGCATGTGGAGACAGAGATCTGAGAGTGATGAGCAATTAAGGGGTGATGAAAGTCCCAGTAGTGATTGGAGTCACCAGTGAATAACATGGAGAGTGAGAAGAGGAGGCTGAAGCTGGGATCCTGAGAAAATCAACGTTTACAGAGTGTCCTGAAGAGGAGAAGCCTGAGAAAGAACAGTCAGAGGGAGGAGGAAGTGCCCCATGACCCACCAGGGCCAGGTTTTCCACATGTGCGCCAGGGCTTCTGCCTTCTCAGAGAGATTGGTCATCCCCTACCTGTCTCTATCTTCACCTCTCTCTCCTCTCTGTCCTTCTCATTATTATCTTTTTTTATTTTTTATTTTTATAAACAAGGTTTTTATTTTTTTTTATAAATTTATTTATTTATTTTTGGCTGCATTGGGTCTTTGTTGCTGCGCACGGGCTTTCTCTAGTTGTGGCGAGTGGGAGCTACCCTTCGTTGTGGTGCGCGGGCTTCTCATTGCGGTGGCTTCTCTTGTTGCGGAGCACAGGCTCTAGGTGCGCGGGCTCAGCAGTTGTGGCTTGTGGGCTCTAGAGCACAGGCTCAGTAGTTGTGGCACACGGGTTTAGTTGCTCCATGGCATGTGGGATCTTCCCGGAACAGGGCTTGAACCTGTGTCCCCTGCATTGGCAGGCGGATTCTTAACCACTGTGCCACCAGGGAAGCCCTTCTCGTTATTATCTAAACAAGCTCCAGGAGCTCCCATCAAAACACAAATTTCTTGACTCCACATTCTCCTCCCATTGCCGCCCCACCTTTCTATACCCCCTCCCAGCCAAGATTCCCAAAGCCTTGGCCACCTTGGTCGTCTCCACCACCTCATTTCTCACTCGCCCTCAGCCCACTGCAAGCAAAGCATCCATTGCAAATGCTCCAGACCAAGCCAGC
Organism: Balaenoptera acutorostrata; assembly: GCF_949987535.1. Lineage (NCBI taxonomy): Eukaryota > Metazoa > Chordata > Mammalia > Artiodactyla > Balaenopteridae > Balaenoptera > Balaenoptera acutorostrata. The sequence goes on from NC_080078.1 coordinate 7,272,183, forward strand.
AGCAGCCTCCACGGTAGTCAATCCTATGCCCACTTCCCAGTCCAGCCTTGTTTCACCTCTCTGCAGCATTCAGCACAGTTTACCATTCCTTTTTTGGAACAGAATTTTCCAAAAATTCTGTTGGGTTCCAGAATTCCACGTTCTCCTGATTTTCTTCTTAGCTCTCTGGCTTCTCCTTTGGCAGCCTGTTCTCCTCTGCCTGACCTTTAAATGTTGGAGTTCCTCAGGGCTTGGTCTTAGGCCATCTTGTCTTTTCCCTGAAACTCTTTATAATTTCAACTGCTCTAAAATGCCACTCATTCTCAAGGCTCTATTCCAACCCAGACTCCTGCTGAGCCCCAGACCTGCTGCGACAGCCACTACCGAGCATTCTGCCTTGCACCTCTCCTAGGCACCTCAAGCCTAACACGCCCCAACTTAAAACTCTTGATCTTCTTCCCCAAATATATCCCCTTCCAACTGCTCTGCTCTCAGTAAATGGCACTTCCAAGCCTCCAGTACTACTAGTTATTTCCATGGTTGTCTACCATCTGTCTCTGTAGATTGTAAGCTCCCTGCAGGCAGAGGAGGGTGCACAAATTCAAGGTTGTATCACCAGGGCCTAAGACAGTGCCTGATACATCTTTGGGACTCAATAAATATTTGCTGATTGAGTTAAAACAAGGAAGCATGTTAGCACAGAACCCAAGTGAGAGGAAGCAGTGTCAGATACCCTATAGATATTAACAAAATTGGGTTCTAGTCATCGGCTGCTAGTTTTCTAAATGACTTTAGGGAAGTCACTTCACCCATCTGTAGATTGAAACTGAAGTAAATATAAGGTCCCTTCCAAATTCTAATTGACATCTCTTATCTACTGCTAATATATCACTGAATTGGTGAGTGCACATACATGGAATTTGTGCTTAAGTAAGAATGACTTTTTTTCTTATTTTCTTTAAAAATTGGTGCTGTGACGGGAATTCCCTGGCGGTCCAGTGGGTTAGGACTCAGTGCTTTCACTGTTGGGCCCCGGGTTTAATCCCTGGTTGAGGAACTAAGATCTGCACCCCCCGCCCCAAAATTGGTGCTTTGAAAACTATTTGTGATGCCTTTAACAGAGGTTACATGAAAAGTGTCTGTTTTGATACTTTTACTTTTAAATTTCATGAGGACTCGAAGGCTATTCATTGACTTGAACTTACCAAAACATTTCCACAGTCTGTGGGGATCTCATAACAATCCAAGGTGACTTGCAGGGCAGTTAGCTATCAACAGTCTCATTTTGTAAATGTGGGAACTGAGGCTTATACTTACATTCTCATCCCTTTACAGGGATGGTCCAGGGGTTCATCAAGAGGCTAGCACTGCACACAGTAAAGTCGATAAAGCTGCCCTGGTTCATATCTTAACTCTGCAGCCCTAGGAATCTGTTTCCACTACTATAAAATGGGAACAGTGCCAGTACTTAACTTCATAATATTGTCGTGAGCATTAAATAAGTATGGAAATCAATAAATATGAGTTGTTATTACGGTGTCATGCAGCCCTGTAAAGAGTTCTACAAAAGCCCACTGGGCAACGTGGGGACACTGCCTGGGCAGGACTTTTCTCACAGCACACCTGAGTTCCCAGGGGCCGGAGCCGCCCCCACTCCTTCCTGCTCGGGTACCTTCGGCATCGCCGCCCTTTCCTCTACAGCGCTGAGGCCTGCGGGCTAGCCCTGCGCGGGTCAGGATCTCTCTAACTCCGCCCCCTAAGTAGGGGCGTGGTCTCACATGCAGGGGGCGGAGCCAGGGCGAGAACTGGGGCGTCGAACTCCCCTTCCCAGTCTGGAGCCGCCCAATCCGGGAGGGTAGGTCACGTGATCATCCAGCGGTTTCACCCTCCCCTATGCCGGTACCATCTCTGCCAGTCCCGGGGGAGATGTCTTACGCCTTTTTGGGAAGCAAAGCATCTGTTTTGGTCCGTTTTGCGTGGAAATAGTGTGGAGTAATATCTCTGATGTGACAGGGTCAATATTTGCCCCTTAGGTGGTATTTTCCCTTCCGGGCTCCCCCCACTAAGTAGTTGGTCTCGCCCAGCCGGGCCCTGGGCGCGGCGGCGACGCCGCGTCACTGGCGGGCGGGATCCCTCCGCTCTAGGGAGAGCAGAGCTGGACGGTGAGCTGCGGTGACTGAGGAAATCCATCCGCGTCGCCGCCGCTGCCGCCTCCGCCGCGGAGGAAGACAGGACCTCCCGCGCTCCTCTAGCGACCCTTCGCAGAGTCCCACCGCCACAGGTACCTCCGCTGATAAAAGGAGTCCTCATCCCCCCCAGCCCCAAATTCCCATGGGGGAACCTCTCTTCTGTCTGTCTCCCCGGTCTGGCCTCTCGGGAGCGGACGTAACTCTCCGGACCTCCCCTCCCTTTTTCTGGCCCCGTCGCTCCCAAACCCGGAAGGGAAACTGGGGGACCCTCGCCTCCAATAACGCACGCTCTCGCTGCACCATCGGGGTTATTTTGCCTGACCCCAGATCCCAGGCCAGCCCCACCTACCTCTTGTTCCCTGAGAAGTTGGGGGTCTAAATTCGGGGTTTCCTCTAGGCCCCGCCCCGCCCCCTTTCCCCACCTCTGCCACCCCCTTGCCTGCCCCTGGGTCGCACCTCTCGTGTACTCCCATTTTGCACCCCCGCCGGCATTCGCCTTGCAAAACTCCAGAATCCTGAGAGGCAGGCAGGGCCGCGAGGCTACCCTTCTCCTCGTCTCCACCTCGATTTGGGGTCTGCCTGTGTTTTCTGGCCCCATTACCCTAGACCGGAGACCTCGGCACCCTATTCCCTTTAGTAGTCCTAACCCCACGCTTAGCTCCCAGGCGGCCCCCACCCCCCCCGCATAGCTTTCATTTGGGCAAAATGGAGGTCGTGGGGGCCGGAGGACCAGGCCCACTGCGCTTCGCAGCGCGGCACCGGCCCGCGCCTTCCAGCTGCCAGATCCGGGGACCCTCCCTTGTCCCCTCCCCTTCTCCCCGCTAGACCTGCGGAGGTGGTTGCACCCCCATTTCTCCGTGGTACCCCCGGCTGCTGTATGCCCAGAACCCGGGGCCGCCTAGGGGGCCCTGGAGAGTGATGGGGATTGAGGTCTGGGAGCGTCGCCCCCGCCCCCAGCGGCTTCCTCCCGGCCTGCTTCCTTCTGCCCCGGGCGTCTGGCGTTGCCGCCCCGCCTGGGCTGCCGGCAGCTGGAAGGAAGGGGCTTTGTCCGGAGCTGGGGAAGTGGGGTGGGGGGCTTTGCCCCCTCCCTTTTTTGGAGGGGCGTCCTCTGGCGCTGGCGTAGAAAAGCTGAACAGAGGGGAAATGTCAGTGGGGAAGAGGAACGCCCAGGGTACGGGGGAAGTGGGAGCAGGATGGGGGACGCCTGGGTGGGCAGAGTGCAGTGTGCATGGCCAGATCACACAGGTGTCTAAAGGGGAGGTGGGGCAGGACTCCGGGCCCCGGCGCGGAGCCCGCGGGCTGGGCTCTTGGGGAGCCGGGCCGCCTGGGGCCGCCCGCTCGCCCGCCCGCCGGCGCCTGGGAGAGAGCAGCTCCGCGCCTCGGGGCCCGGGACCTCTCTTTGGAGCCCTAATTACTCGAGAGCGGCTCCCACGGGGTTTCTGCGGGCGCACCGGAGCGGGCGGCCTAGCCGCTGGAGGGAGCAGCGGCTTAGGGCTGGCTACCTCGCCACCCTCGCCTCCACCCGCCGCGGGCGGCTAATGGGGCGCAGCCGGCCCAGGGATAATCCGGGGTGAGCCGTCCCGAACCTATTAGTGCCCAATCGGCTTTTCCCAAATCCTGTAAACAGCCACCCTGGCTGGTTCTGGGGAGGGGCGGGAGGCTGGGTCGGGCGGGGGCGATGGGGCCGGGGGTGGGGTCATCCACCCTACAGGTCTCAGCCGTGGATGCGGGTTGCCTCGGCAACCGGGCTAGGGTGGGGGCACTTCACCAATGAGGTGCTCTCAGTCCGGGTGACGGTTGCCTAGGCAACCCCACGAACAGCCCAGCTTTCCCCTCTGGTCTCCCCCACCCCCAGTCGAAGCTGGGGATGTGTGTGTGGAGGGTGTGCGGTGTATGGGGGTGAATTTAAAGAGGCACGGTCCCTTTTAAAATTAGGTGCTAGGAGGGCGGTGCCTGTGCGGGCCGGGGAGGACGCCCGGTCTGTTTTCGAAGGGACTCTCCCCGCCCCTTCCCGCACCCCAGTTCCTGCCGCGGGTGTCCCGCCCGGGCTGCTGTCCGAGGGAGGGGTTTCCCCTGCGCTTCCTCTTGAGCTTCCCGCTCCGTTTCCGGGGGGCGGGAGGAAGATTGGGGAAGTCAGCTGTTCCCCGGCTACGTCTTTCCCGTGCCAGAGACCCGTGCTCTGTCCGGGGGACCGCGGCCACCGCTGGCGCCCCCTCCCCCTCCCACCGGTACTTACCCCTTCCGGGCCGCGCTTCAACCCCGCCTTTCCCCCTTCTTCCCCGGCGGCCTTGGGCCTGACGTCAGCCCTGTATCCCCCAGGCCTCGGGCCAGCGGCGAGGAGCTGCCTCCCCCAGCCCCCGTCCCGCGGCCCCCAGCCGCCCCCAACCCCGCCCCACGGGCCCGGCGCCATGAGTGAGCTGGAGCAACTGAGACAGGAGGCTGAGCAGCTCCGGAACCAGATCCGGGTGAGGGCCTGGCTGCCGGGCTGGGGCGGCTGAGCGGGCAGGGCCGGGTGGCTTGTGTGCACCGGGCCACGGGAGGGGTTTGTGTGTGTGGGTGGTGGTGGGGTACCCTAATATCCTCCTGTCTCATTCTCTCCATTCCTGTTTCCTGTTCTCTTTCTTCTCCTCCTGTCTTCTCTTCGTGCCTCTCTCTGAATGGCTCTGCCGTCTCTTATAGGATGCCCGAAAAGCATGTGGGGATTCAACACTGACCCAGGTGAGATGAATCCAGGGCTGGACTTGGGTTTAGGGAAGGAGCACGGGTTGGAAGCATACTTCTCAGAGGGCCCTGCCGCCTGAACCTTCCTGAGCCCATTCTGCCTCCACCTCCAGATCACAGCTGGGCTGGACCCAGTGGGGAGAATCCAAATGAGGACACGGAGGACCCTCCGTGGGCACCTGGCAAAAATCTACGCCATGCACTGGGGGACAGACTCAAGGTGGGTGTGGCTGGGGCTGTGTGCTGAGCTGTCGTGTTTGCCGCGGGCTGAGTTTATGGCAGGCAGGGTGGGCAGGGGTAGCCTTGCACGTCTGGTGCCAGAAACAGAATGCCCCTGTTGCCAAGTCTGTTTGGGAAGCCCATGACTCCCAGACATCCCCAGGGGATGGGAAACAGGGCCATACCGACAGGAAATTCTCAGCTGCTGCCGGGAGTTGTCTCCCACCAGATGGGAGAGGGCGAAGGGTGTTCTGCCTCCAGAGGGGGCTTCCCACCCTGAGCCCTCTGCGTCTTCATCCGCTCTCCGACAGGCTGCTGGTCAGTGCCTCCCAGGACGGCAAGCTCATCATCTGGGACAGCTACACCACCAACAAGGTAGAGGTGGCACCTGAGGCCGGACGGGGCTGGGCTGCAGGCCCTGGCTGGCTCTGACCCTGGTCACTGCCCCTCGTCCATAGGTCCATGCCATCCCGCTGCGCTCCTCCTGGGTCATGACCTGTGCCTACGCGCCCTCAGGAAACTTTGTGGCCTGTGGGGGATTGGATAACATCTGCTCCATCTACAGCCTCAAGACCCGTGAGGGCAATGTCAGGGTCAGCCGGGAGCTGCCTGGCCACACTGGTGAGAGGCGCCTGGCAAGGCGTGGGCACTGTTGCGGGGCGAGGGGCTGCGCTGCCCTCCCTTAAAGACCCGGCTGACCAGCCCCTTTCCCCAGGGTACCTGTCATGCTGCCGCTTCCTGGATGACAACCAAATCATCACCAGCTCTGGGGACACCACCTGGTGAGGCCCTGCCAGGGCTAGGCAGTCGGGGCTCACCTACACTTCCTGCCGGGGGAGGGAGCACCGCCTCAGTGCTCAGCGGGTAGTCCCCACCCTGCAAGAGCACCGGCAGAGCCCTTGTTCTGAACACTCAGCCTTTTGCTCTGGTGGCAGGATGGAGGGGGAAGGGGGGGACCCCTCCTCACCTGGGACAGGAGCAGGCTTCTGTCACCCAGTGGCAGCTGGTGCCCCTTGTGTGGAGGCTTCACTGGGCCTGGGCTCACAGGGTGGAGGGGAAGGGGAGAGGGAGTCTGTCCTGCATCCGTCTCTGATCCATTCCTTCTTCCTGTCGCCCCTCCAGTGCCCTGTGGGACATTGAGACAGGCCAGCAGACGGTGGGTTTTGCTGGACACAGTGGGGATGTGATGTCCCTGTCCCTGGCCCCCGACGGCCGCACCTTTGTGTCAGGTGCCTGTGATGCCTCCATCAAGCTGTGGGACGTGCGGGATTCGATGTGCCGACAGACCTTCATCGGCCACGAATCCGACATCAATGCCGTGGCTGTAAGTTCTGGGGCGAGCTGGGCTGGCCCATCTTTGCCAGGCTCCTGGCCCTGCCCTGCACCCTCATCCCACTCTGGTCTTGTGTCCTGCAGTTCTTCCCCAACGGCTATGCCTTCACCACGGGCTCTGACGACGCCACGTGCCGCCTCTTTGACCTGCGGGCCGACCAGGAGCTCCTCATGTATTCCCATGACAACATCATCTGCGGCATCACCTCTGTTGCCTTCTCGCGCAGCGGCAGGCTGTTGCTCGCTGGCTACGACGACTTCAATTGCAACATCTGGGATGCCATGAAGGGCGACCGTGCAGGTGAGAGCTGGGAGCTGAGCAGGGGGCGGGCGGGGACAGGGAAACGAGGCTGGAGTTCTGACGTCCCCCTCTGTCCCAGGTGTCCTCGCAGGCCACGACAACCGAGTGAGCTGCCTTGGGGTCACTGACGATGGCATGGCTGTGGCCACAGGCTCCTGGGACTCCTTCCTCAAGATCTGGAACTAACAGCCCCGACCCCAGCTGGGCCCAGGCTAGGAGGGGCCCTGCCCATGCCCACACTACAGGCCGGGAGCTCTGGGGCTGGGTGCACACCGAGCCTCCCTCCTCGGGCCACGGGGCCTCGGGTCCCTGCTCCCCTACCCAGGTTTGGTTCCTCCCGGGGCCCCCACTGTGGAGATTAAGATGGGAATAGAATGGGGGAAGAGGAGGGGCAGAAAGCCCTCATCCTTTTGCTGCCCTGGGGTCAGGGCCTCATCCCTCTGGAGGGCCAGAGGCAGGAGGTGGAAACTCCAGGGGCTGGCTTTTTTAAAACTGGTTTTATTTTAATTTTTATTATATTTTCAGTTTTTCCATAAAGGAACCAATTCCAACTCTGTACCTGGTCTCTACCCTTGCTTGCGTTTTCCTCGCTCTAGGTATCTGTCCCCAGCGGCAGACTGGCTGGGGGGACGTGGGGCTCCAAGTAGTGGGGTGGGGACTACCATTCCTTCTCGGCCAGAAGCGGAGTCACAGGCAGGAGGACCTTCTCTGGCCTGCGGGTCACAGGTGTTGCACACACACAGCCCTCCCATTTCTAGTCTGGCCTGGTTAGGCTGGTCGGGCACAGCCGCCCCCTGCCTGTGGCTCTTTCCGTTCCCAGCTCTTTTGAGCTGTGCCTCTCGTTCCCAACATGCCCTTACCCCAAGAAACAACTCAGACGCAGAAGGGGAGAACACACACCAAGTTTTATTGGGGGGAAGCGGAGTATTTACAGAGGCAGGTAGACGAGAAGGGAGTCACACAGGTTGGGGAGATGGTGGGTACAAGGCAGACAAGATACAGAATGACCCCTGCACCCACCCTAACCCCGGCAAGGGCGGGGGAGCAGCCGGGGCCCAGGAAGACGGGCTGGGAAAGGACAGCAAGGGGCCTGAGTCCCTGGGCTGGGGGGCTCAGGGGCTTGTAAACATTGACCACTCTCAGAAGGGGATGGGGGTGGGAGAGGGCTCCCCCTACACTTCCTCACAGGGTTAAGGCCTCTCCAGGCTCAAGGGCCCCCTAAATTCAAAGTCTCTTTAGCTGGAGGGGGGAGGGGAAGGAAGAGACGGGGAAGAGTGTCATCCCCCCTCCCCCTGCATTGGCTGCGGCAGGGGTGGGGGCAGTTACATTCAGTCACAACAGTACTCCCCCAACACCTCTAATGCCGCCAAATACTGGCTCGAGGAAAGGGGGAGCTGGGGGGCCAGCAGCAGCAAGACATTTCCCCCTGGCCCATCACCCCCTTATTGCTTTAGAGAGAATATTGTCTTTTCACGGACGCTAACACTGTTGAAACCAGGGAGAAGCAGGTGGAGGGGGCCCCTCCACCCCCGAGGCCAGCTTTATCCCCCAACACTGACCCAGTTGCCACTTTGGTGCAAAAAAAAAAAGTAAAAAAAAAAAAATCATCTCTCTGGGGATAGATGGGGAAAGAAAACTGGGGCCACTCCCCATTTCCCCAGGGCAGGAAGGATAAATACATTCATGGAGGGGAGGCAGTGGCAGAATCTTGCCCTAATACTGCGCTCTGAGCAATGAGGTCCACGGGAGAAGTTAAATGAGAAATCCAAAAGATACAACAAACTTAAAAAAAAAAAAAAAAAACCCAAATGGAGACAAACCCAGGTAGGTGATTGGGAATAAGAAGTTGGTGAAGGGCAGCCTACCCCCGACCCAGGAGAGACAGACACTCCCATTCTTGACACCCCACCCCTACCCAACATTTAAAAACATGAGGGGAGCAGGGAGGGGAGAGGCCGCTTGCTCCTCTCCCATTTGGTCAATGGAGGGGTCAGGGCCGAGCTGGGTGGTCCACATCCCACACAGCTGGCTGCAGGTAGGGAGCTCCCTTCTAACAGCCCCGCACTGCAACCCGAAGCCCCAAGCGGCCCACTCCCGTGGCCTCCTCGGCCCCTCGCCTACCCCCTTCACAGGAGGAGCAACAGTCGTTAAGTGGCGCCTCTCTCTCCAGCTCCTGGAGGAACTGCTCCGCCCCCACCTCGCTCGGGGTTGAGGCAGCGGGCACAGCAGGGGCTCGTGGCCCAGAGAATACATTCATGTGGCAAGGCAGGGAGCTGGGACTTTCAGCTTCACACCCAGGCCGGCCCCCCCCCGAATGGCAGCGGAGGGGGAAGCCCCTCACCAGGGCCAGAGTGGAAGTTCTGCCGGCCTGACAGCCAGATGAGGTTGGCACTGCCGGCCCTCTCCCATCCACCCTGTCAGCCGGCGCAGGGTGGCAGCCTGGGGTGCTGAGGCGGCCTGGCCCATTTGTGCAACTTTCCCCAGAAGCAGCAAAGCCAAGGGGCTACTTTGGCCCCCACCTCAGACGCCTCTGCCACAGTCACAGCAACAAGGGAGCCGTTCACAGCGGGTCCGGCCGGCGGGGCTGAGGGGGCCTCGCTGTGCAAACTGCTGGCACCCCAGCTTCCAGTTACCCCAGTGGCCCACCGTGTGGGGCAGGGAGGGTAAGTGCAGCCTCGGGGGCCAGGCAGGACAGGTCCGTGGGTCCCGTGTCCCCACTGCCCCAAAATAACAGTGTGTTTTTTCTTTCAGTCTCCTAACCATTTTTTTTGTTTGTTTTTCTTTTTTCTTAAAAAAAAAAAAAAAAGAAAAGAAAAAGAAAAAAACGAAACAAAAACCTCTGTGGATCTTCCATTGTCGCTCCCCCATCCCCAAAAGGGAAAGGGGGTGCTTAGAGTCTACTTCTTAACAATTTTTTTTTGTCTCTCCTAATGTTTTCTTCAATGTTGTTTAAAATTAAAAACAAAAACAAAACAAAAAAACCCTTCCCCCCAATCTGTAAAGTGCCTTGTGGTGGGTGAGTTAAGGTGCATCGTGTGGTTTGTAACAAGTGCTGGGGACCCTGCCCCTGCTTCCTCCTATGCTCCTCGTGGGGAGCCTGCAGTCTGGGGACCCAGGGGTCCAAGCCGCTGCTGCTGCCCCTGGCCTATAGCCCAGGGTGCTGGTGGGACGGGCTGGTCAGTAGTCATCCACGCTCTCGATCTCACCAGAAGGTCCATGCAGGGAGTACCCTGAAGCCAGGGGAAGCTGGGTTTGAGCTCACCCACCCAGGCTCCTGCCCAGTGCTGAGGAAGGAGCCTCCTCCCCACTCCAAACTCACCCAAGATGCTGGGGTCCGAGTGCAGCATCAGTGCCCGCCTCTTGGCCTTGCTGCCCTCCCCAGAGCCGAGTTTGGTGCTGTGGTTGGTCTGAAAGGCTGTCTGCAGGGAGCCACTGCTCAGCCAAGCCTCCTGCAAAGCAGCAGAGAGGGAAGGGGGGCTCAGGGGAGCACTGGGCGCCCTCACTGCCTCTGGCCAGGGCTCTGTGAAACCTCACCTGCTGCTGCTGCCGCTGCTGGCTGGCCTTCTGCTTGGCCCTCCGCTCCAGGAATTGTTTGGCAAATTCTTTGGCTTCCAGCGTGTCCCCCAGGCAGGAACGGATATAGTCATGGACGTCGTAGGGGGACTCCACCTCCTTGAGGATCGCTACAGCCATGGGCACTGCGGGGCAGGATAGCGCTGTCAGGGCCCACCCGACGCGGCTCTGGAGCCCCCAGCCCGGCCTCCCGGGGAGAGCCGCCGGTACCGTCCAGGCTGCCCGTGGCGCTCAGTGTGTGCAGCATCTGCTCACACCACTGGGTGAAGCCATCCTGGGGCCGGGGGATGCCCTGGAGCAGCTTCAGCAGCTTCTCCTCCTCCTCCGTCTTTTTGCGCACAGGCCGCCCTGACAGGTGGCTGTACGAGTCACTGAGCGGGATGGAGGTGAATCAGGGACGAAGACAGCAGTGAGCTCAGGAGTCCCGCATCCTTCCACCCCCACCCCTGCAGGCCCCAGCACCCACCTGAGAGAGGGGCTGCTGCGGCTGTTCTTCAGGCCCAGGCTGCGGGCCAGGCTCCCGCTGCTCTTAAGGGTGTCCTCCCAGAGCCCCAGGCCGCTGCTGCCCCCACTCTTGTCGGGCCCGCCCCACAGCGGCCCGGCCTCAGATACCCACTGGTTCAGGGGGGCGGCGCCCAGGCCCCCGAGCTGCTACAGAGGGCAGTGAGTCAGGGTGGCCCAGGCGGGGACACGCACACTCGAGAACGCTGAGTGGGAGGTTGGTCCAGGTGGCACGGGGGGTGGGGGTGAGGTGAGGGCCTCAGAGAAGAGAGCGCCTCCAGGGTCACATGGGGACCAGCGCGCCCCCCACCCCGGGTCACCCCGGGAGCTGACCGGAAGGGGTTCCCGAGAGCCCCAAGGTGCCAGCCAGCAGGGGCCAGGCCCAGCCTGCTCACCACACGGTGGTTGGGAGCCGGGGCCCGCGACGGCTCCCGAGGCGGGGGCTGCTTGTGCATCTGCCGCTCGCTCTCCAGCTGCAGCTCCAGCAGCGTCTTCATGGACAGGCCCTGCTTGGCCAGGCCGGCCCACAGCGGGGGCGGGGAACTGGGCGCAGGAGGCACGGGGACGGCAGCCGCCGCCTGCTGCTGCTGGAGCAGCTTCAGCAGGAGCTCCTGCTGCCGCACCTGAGGCAGAGACACGCGGTGAGGGCCAGCGGGCGCCCCCGCACGGCCCGGGCAGCGCGCGCGCTCAGCCAGGCCCCCACCTGCTTGCGCCGAAACAGCTCCTCCTCCTCCTGCCGCCGCTTCTGCTCCTCCTGCTGCTGCTGCTGGCGGCGCTTCTCCTCTCGGCGCTTGCGCTCCTCCTCCTCCCGCTTCGCCCTGAGCTCCACTTCTCGGCGCTCCTGGAACTGGAGCGCTCGAGATCAGACCCAACGTCAGGCCTTCCCTGCCGTGGCCCGGCCCCCGACACCCGAGGACTCCAGCCCCAGATGCCCACTCACTTTATGTTGCAGCTGGAGTTGTTCTAGAATTGGACCCTGAGTCGAAGAGTTAATTGGTATGTCCCAAAGACTGGCCTCACCGCCTGCGGGGAGCAAGGGCAGCTGCAGGAGGGGGCTCAGGCCTCAGGGTACCCACCCACCCGCGACTGTCGGGGATAGAGAGGGGACTCCAGGACTCGGGACGGGATGGGCCGGGCCGGGCGGGGCAGCGGCTGGCCACACACCTGACTGTGATGAGGCTGAGGTATGTATGTCCCAGAGGGGGCCCGAGTCTGGCACTGACAAGGACCGGTTCATCGTCGGGAGCAAGTTCTGGTCCCCACCCCTGCGGAGCGAAGCACTGACACTCAGCACCCTAAAGCCATCTCCAGCCTGCACCCCACCCCCCCACGACCCGAGGGCTGTGCGCGCGGCCACGGGAAGACAGAGCGAGGACGGGGCGTCCCACACACCTGGGGGGCTTGAGAGCTTGGAGCTGCTGCAGGAACGCAGTGATCTGCTGCTGCGGCGGCGGCGGCAGGTCCCCCAGAGCCGCCTTTTCCCGAAGCGCACACTGCGGGAGCTGGCGGCTGCCGAGAAGCGGGCGGGCATGAGGTGCGCCGGCCACAGGGCCAGCGCGGCCCTACTGACAAGCCCTGCTAGGCCCCCCATACCTGCCGACCAGCTGCAGAAACTGCTGGTGCTGCAGCTGCTGGTACAAGGCGGCTGCCGCCAGCTCCTGTTGCTTCTTCAGCCGCTCCTGGTCCATGTTTCCCTGAGTGAGGGCCAGAGAGTTCCGGCGGCTCTGACCTTGGCTTGCTCTGCAGCACCCGCTGCCATCCGCCAGGCTCCCACCTCCCGTCCCTGCTCTGTGCAAAGGGGGGTATGCTCACCAGCAGTGGGGGTGGTGAGGGCCCAGGGGCAAAGGGCACACGACCCCACATCTTGATCACCTCACCCAACGGCTGGAAGCCCTCATCACAGCCCCGCTTCACGAGCAGGGCCATGGAGAAATAGCCCGCCTGGAACCACTCCGCCATCTCCTGTGTCGTGAAGGGGCCTGGGCCAAGGGGAGGGGGGCCGCGGTCAGAAAGGTGCGCCAGAGGAGCCCTCGATGAGAACGGTGCTGTCCCCACGCCCCAGCAGCCCCTCCTGCATGCCCTGCTTCCCACGGGCACCTTGGATCTCCCCCTGCGGGTCCTTGTAGAACCACTTCCGGGCCGCGCCATGACTGAGGGGGAGGGCGGTGGCAGCTGCAGAGTGGCGCAGGCCCTGGGCCTGGATGGCGGCTGTGAACTGCTCCTCCTCCAGGGAGCTGTCCTGCAGGGAGGCCACGAGCTTCTCCGCCTCCTGGGAACCCAGGGAGAGAGGGGAAGGCTCAACCGGCCAAGCCCAGCAACATCAGACGGGGCTGGGGCTAAGGTGGGGTGGGGTCAAGAGAGCAGGTCCTAAACACAGTGGGACCGATGGGGAAAAGCCTGGAACCGGGGCAACGACAGACGGAATAAAGACTCTCTGTCCCCCCTGGGGGGAGGATCCCCAGAGCCTTCTCAGGCCCCCTCACACCTGCTGCAGGTGCTTCAAGCCTTCATCATCTTCCAGATCTCCAGGTGGGCCAGGGGGTGAGCCCACCCCAGGACTCAGCTGCACTGCTCTCATATCGTCTCCTGGAAGGAGCAAAGAAGGGAAGGTGGAATGGGGGAGTCCAGAGAAGGGGGCGAGACGGTCCCCCTTCTACCACCCTTATTCCAGAAAAGTCGGCGCTAACTCTGGCCCCTCCACAAACACTCCTTGCACCTCCTTCCCACAGGGAAGGGGAGCGTCTTCCCCGCCAGCCCCAGGCTCCAGGGAAAGGGCGGCCCTGCCCTCCGGCTATACCTTCAGCTGCCGGCAGGTCCTTCTCCACAGCATCATCGCCTTCCCCGTTACCTCCCCAGAGTGGGCCCAAGCTGGGCAGTGGGGGCGGGGAGCTGGACTTCTCCTCCTGAGGAGGCAGTGGGGTCAGTTCCTTCCCACCTGAAAGGGAAGGGTAATTACCAGAATTCAAAACCAAAGAGCCGGAAGGCCTTAAAAATGATTTAGCACAAACCCTCCATTTGTGGCCAGAAGGGCCTCTGGGTATTGAGTCCACCCACGTATCTCTGGTCAACACAGCTAAGGTTCGGTGCGCTGACACCACAAACCCCACTCTGCACGCTTCCTCTTTTGCCCCTTCGGCGATGGACGTGCATCCATACCCCCGGCCAGGGCTGTACACACACCACCACTGGTTTAATACCGTGTTCGACAGATTCCAGGGACTGTCAAAGCTCATTTTGATTCTGCTTTGATTTTTATCTGACACTCGGCCTATCGGACACAGCCCTGCTGTTTCCAGGCTCCTCTCCACACCGTGTCAGCACCGGCCTCCCTCCGTGCTGCCCGCGGACCCCGCTCGCTCGAGGCTGCAGGCGTGCTCCTTGCCCCACCGCGCAGGCTTACCCGCCTCAGGCCCCTCCTCGTCCAGCCCTTCGGAAGGCTCTTCCTCCTCTTCCTCCAGACCCTGGAAGTCGAGCTCCTGCTCCTCAGGAATGGGCTCCTTGGGGCCCTTCTGCACAGGTTACGGGATATGACAGGGAGGTGAACGGCAGAGGAAAAAAGGATGGAGTGAGAGGACCCCCTCAGGGCAGGTTCCCACCAACCTCTAAGAAAAGTCTCCCCCTCGCCGCCTCGCAGATACCTTGAGAGGCAAGAAGGCCCCGGAGGCATCGAAGGTGCCCATTTCTTCATCCTCATCGTCCAGACACCACTCCGGGAGCCCATCCTTGTCGTCATCAAAGCCATCAGGCCCTCGGCACCTCCGGAGGTGAGAGCTGCCCCCCCCACCCCTTCCCTCCTCTTCACCACACCCTCCTCGATCCCCTCGCAAATCAAATTCAAACTTGCGACGCCGGTCCCCATGTTCCCGCCAGCCAGCAGAGCGGGGGCCGCCATCTGGGCAGGAAAAGTCGGAGAAGGAGAATTGGTATCCCAGTCAAGCCAGAGTCCCCAGTCTTCTGCTGCCCACCGGGACCCCCCGGCCCGGAACAACTGGCACTTCCGGGACTGCATTCCCACCCACCCCGCTCCAGAACTCTCTGCTCCCTCTGCCTGGCCGCAGGTGCCCACCCTCACAGGAAGTTCTCACCACCCGCCGCCCCCCACAGCGCCCACCTGGCCCCAATCTCACCAGGGCTGGCAGAGCGCCAGCGGTCGCCATCTCGCCGGGGTCCTGCCCCAAGTCTCCAGCTGCCCTCCTCCTCTTCCTCTTGCTCCTCTCGGAGAGAACGCCAGTTCTCGCTATCTGAGCGGGCATGCTCCTTCCTCGGGCCAGCCCCTCCCTCATCAAACCCGGATCGCGCTTGGGAGCAGGGGAAGACACAGTCAGCGGATGGCGGCCACGGTCCCTGCAAGACTCTTACTATACGCCTTGCTGGGAAAGAGGAGCCCAGCTCCGGGCCCTCCTGCCCCTACCACCTCCCCCAGGAAACATCCCCCAACCGGGGCCACCCATTTCAGTCCTCCCCCACCTCTTAACGACCTTCAGGGCCTGGCCACCACCCTCACCACTCTCCATACCTCCATCCCTCCTGGCCGACTTCTCAAACCGCCTCTCGCTTCTGTGGGAAGGACAGGTGTGGGTTAGAGGACAGTTCCGTCCCCGACCTGCAGGATCTCTGCTCACCTTGTCCATTCTGCCCTGAGAGGTGCGGGGCGGGGGGACGGGGGTGGCGGGCTTGGAAGGAAGCCCAAGGGCGTGCCCAGAGAATCGGAAGGAAAAGGGCAGGGTCATAGGGGGTCAGAGGGCACAGAGAGCTCTCTGACCAGGGCTAATCTGGTGGGTCTCCTCGTGCCCTCTGATGACAAAGACCCAAGCCTCCCTCCATGAGACCCTGGGCCCTAACCCCGGGGCCCCTCTCTGCTCTGCCTCTATGCCACCTTCTCCCAGCCTGCACCTGTCATCCCAACTCTGGCTACGCTGGATCTCCCGGGGGTTTCGGCCAAAGGCCCCATCGCCTTCTTCAATGCTTCTTTGGTAAAAGCAACTGTCACCACGGCCGCGGCCTGGAGAAAGAATGAGGTGCGCGTGGGAAACCTGCCGGCTCACCCCTCCAAGTCCACAAGACCGCGAATCCCACCGCTGCCTGCCCCAGAACACGCCATCACCCCCCCTCTACCTCGGCTCCGCGTGCTGCCCCTGCCACGGGAGGCGCCACCTAGGGGGGGACCAGCCCCTTTCCCCATCAGCCTCAGCACAGCCACACTGTTCACTGACAGGGAGAAGTTTCTCTGAGGAGGGAGCCAGGGGTGGGAGTGAGGACCCAGGCACCCGACCGCTCCCACCCCACCCACAACCGCAACTCCACCACCTGCCTTCCCAACTCCAGCCCCCTCCACGGTGGAGACGCGGCGCCGCCGGCAGGGCCCCACCTGCTCCTCCTCAGTCAGAGGCTCCAGGGCCAGGGGCTGCAGCGGCTCCTCCTGCAGCACCGCAGCAAACTCCTTGTCTTGCAGCTCATCGGGGACCTGTCAACCGGGGCAGGAGGTATCACATGCTCCTGGGCCCTCTCCACTGGCCAAGGCCAAGCGGGCAACTGGGCCACACCGCACCCCCGCCCACCCCTACCTTGCTCTCCTTGACATAGAGGGCCAGCATCTCCTCTCGCCCGTAGCGATAGTCGGCCAGCTTGTATTTGGGCATGGCAGGGGATGGGGGTGGGGAGGCCACACTGCCACCACTAGAAAGGGCCCTCAGCCTGCAGAAAGGGCACAAGAAGGAGACAGAGAGAAATCTGAGCAGCCCTGTCCTTCCCGGCTTCTCTACGCCACCCAAAGCACACCTGACTCACCACTCAGGCCCAAAGTTGAGGGTCTCTGCTGCCATTGTGGAGCTGGGCGTGTCCTAGAGGTCGAGGGGATGAGCAGGGGAGGGGGAACCTGGTGTTCACTCTCCAAACACCTGTGGAGACGTGGGGGACACTGGGCCTTGGAGACGGCACGCCCGGAGAGCCCGAAGGATGAGGACTAGGTGGGTACAGTAATGGGCTCTATAAGGACTCGCCTAAGCCAGCCACGTGCCACTCACACCACGAGTTAACCAAAGAGTCACGCTGGAGGAAGGCCTGGGGGAGGGGAGGAAAACAGGCAGCCAGAGCCCCTTCCAGCTTCTGCAGGGGGATGCCCTCCCTCTGGCCCAGACTCACCTGGCAGCCTTGCCCAGGGAAGCAGGTAGGGCAGGGGCCGGGCTCTCTCCAGGCAAGGGCCTGTGCTGGAGTGAACCAGGGTCCCCAGGCAACTGGATGTTGGTCTGACCAGAGCAGTGCCCAGGGAGGGACCTTCACATCTGGGAAAGATCCTTATTGAGGGGCGAAGAGAAGAAAGTGGGGTTATATTAGTGGTCAGACAGACCTCCCTGCCTCCAGCCCTCCTCCGTCTTGCAGAACAAGAAGGCCCACAGCTGCCTGGAGGCTGCTGGTTACGGAGCACAGGGGACCCCAGCCCCTGCTCCTCCCCATCGCTGCCCTGCACTCATCAGGCCTCTCGAGCGGCCAGTTCACTCGGCGGAGCCCGGCGGAGGTGCTGGGGGTGTGGCAGGCACCTCCCGACAGCTCAGCGCTCTCGTCAAGTGGCCCAGCATTCAGTAAAAGGGTGCCTGAGGTACCCGTGGATGTTTACGACAAAGAGAAAACACACATACACACAAGCAGAAAACCCACTGGAGTCCCAAATGTTCTAGAGAGAGAAAAGGCCAGTTATTAAGAGGATTAGAAGTTTATCTGGGAGCAAAATTACCTCTCCTCTGAAAACACTCAGGTCTGGCTGCTTGGCAGCTAGAATCCAGAGACTCAGTTTGGGGAGAGACCAGGTACAAGGGGAGCGGGGGCTATTCCAGAGCCCGAGGTGGGGCGCGCCGAAGGCCGCGGCCGGCCACTCCAGCCAGCATGCCCAGGGCTCACTCACCAGACCGGAGTCAACACCGAGGCCCGGTCCCTGGGATCAGGAAGAGCCCGATCGTAAGGACAGAGAGCCAAGAAGAGAACGACGTTACCGTGATACAAGCTAGGAAGGCTCCCTCACCACAAGGCAGAAACAGGGTCAGAGTCACTGAAGCTGACAGACGCGGCTGCGGCGGCGGCAGCGACCCGTCCCTCTAAGGAACAGCGGAGGCGGCTCTCAGGAGGCGGCGCATCCCTGGTGGCTCCGAGCAGAGGGTGGGAGGGCAGGGTCTCAGGGAGCCGTGCAAGGGCTTCCCTCACTGGCTGGGGCGGAGGCTGGACCGGAGCACCTCCACAGTTCCCATCGACTCCAAGACTCCACAACTCTGGGAAGGAAGGAGGAAGAAGGGTTTCCACCAACGGGGCCAGGTGAAAGCGGCCCTCCTCCACAGCTGCAGCCCAGAACACGAAGCAAACTCCACGACAGACACGGGACCCACCCCCAGAATCCCAGCATCCTAGGGTGAAACGCAGCTTGTGAGACCATCCAGGGCAGGGCTGACCTCCCCCGGCACGGGCGTCTCTTCTACAACAGCCTCAGCTGGCCATTTCTGGAGCTGGAGCACGCCACAGCACATACGGCCGTCAGAGAAGACAGGCCTGTTGAAAAGCTCTTCCTGTCACTGTATTCGAGTAGCCCTCCCAGAACAGCCGAGTCCGGTTAGTTCTGTCTACGCTACAACCCTTATGTAATTTGGCCAACGAATGACTCTTGAAAACATTAGCTAAATAAAACATACCAGTCACGGAAGAACAAATATTGGATGATTCCTCTCACGTGAGATTACCAGGGGAGTCAAATTCAGAGGAACAGAGCAGAACAGTGGGTGCCAGGGCTGGGGGTGGGGGCAAGGAGAGTGGGGAGTTGTTTAACGGGGACAGTTTGAGCTGAAATAGGGCAGATGAAAAAGTTCTGGGGATGAGGTGGATGGCTGCACGACAACGTGATGAATGTATTTAATGCTGCAGAATCGTATCCTTAAAAATAGCTAGGGTGGGGGCTTCCCTGGTGGCGCAGTGGTTAAGAATCCGCCTGCCAATGCAGGGGACACGGGTTCAAGTCCTGGTCTGGGAAGATCCCACATGCTGCGGAGCAACTAAGCCCGTGCGCCACAACTACTGAGCCTGCGGGCCACAACTACTGAGCCCACATGCCTCAACTACTGAAGCCCGCGTGCCTAGAGCCCATGCTCCGCAACAAGAGAAGCCACTGCAATGAGAAGCCCGCGCACCGCAACGAAGAGTAGCCCCCGCTCGCCACAACTAGAGAAAGCCTGCACACAGCCACGAAGACCCAACACAGCCAAAAACAAATAAATAAAAATAATTTTTAAAAAATAGCTAACATGGTATATGTTATATTTGACCATTTTTAAAAGGTTTGTGGGGGGACTTCCCTGGCAGTCCAGTGGTTATTAGGACTCCATGCTTCCAATGCAGGGGGCGCAGGTTTGATCCCTGGTCGGGGAACTAGGATCCCACATGCCGCGTGGTGCGGCCAAAAAATAATAATAATAAAATAAACATGACTGGTTAAAAAAAAAAAAAAAGGCTTAGAGGGAAAAGAAGACATTTGGGGATAGCTATCACATATTAAGTCTTTGTCACTCCAAGAAAAACACCCCACTTCCTTCAAACAAACTCAGGAGAGGCTGTTCTGAGCCTCTTCCAGGCCACCCCAGAAGAGCCCCATCCTAGACCGATGGGACAAAGAGTCCTGCGAGCATGGAAAGCTGCTGTGGGGTGAGAGGACAGAAAGGGGACAACTCACCCTCCCACCCCTCCAGGGAGTGGCAAAAGCGGCTGGCCGCCAGGCGCTTCCCACTTCAGCCGTCACCTTTCTGTCCTGGTTGTAAGGAGCGAACTGAGAAAAAGTGCTGGCTCCCGGCGTGAGAAGCAGGGAAACTACGGAGGCGAGAGAGAGGTAATCAGGCGAGAGGAAGTGGAGGAGCGGCCGGTGAGAGAGGTCAAGCATCTGGGCGGGCCCAGCCAGGGGAGGCCTGGGTCCCAGAAGCCGGTGGCTGCCTGGCCCTTCGACTGCGAGCTGCACACATGCGCCCCACCGTTTCTAGCTCCAAACAGGCGTGCGTCTTTCCCACGTGCTTCGTCAAAGCCACCATTTCTCAACTGGGGGCAACTCTGCTCCCCAGGACACATCCGGCAATATCGGGGGACATCTGTGGTCGGTGTGACTGGGAAATGCTACTGGCATCCAGTGAGCAGAGGCCAGGCATGCTGCTAAACATCCTACGCTGCACAGGACAGCCCTCACCTCGAAGAGTAATCTGCGCCCAGATTATCAACAGGGGCACAGTCAAGAAACCCGCCTGTGCGCCGCAGGCAGAAGGTAACCATGCCTGTTGTCTGTCTATGGGGAAGAATGTAAGACAAGAGAAACCAAATTTACTCCAGCTCATTCCTGCCTCTGAAGAGCAAGGAAATCATTCCCTAATTACACTGTCCCATGAGAGAAATCTGCAATCCTGCCAGGAGGGAAATCCTCGGGAAAAGAACAGATTAAACAAAATTGTCCTAAGTCTATCACAAACTTTGAAAGCCCAGCATTTGGATCCCCTTCCAGTGAAGGAAAGAGCAGGAGGTGTTAGGCAGGGGACAGAGACAGCATCCCTCCCTGGCTACTTGACCTAAGGGTGTTGTGCTTAGCCCCCACCTCTCAGCATCTGTCTGCCTCATCTATCCACACCCCGCCCCCTTCTCCTTCTCAAGCCTCAGCATACCCTCACTCCCCCAGCACCTGAATTACTGCTCTTAAAAGACTGCCCCCTGCCGGAGTCCAAGGGAGAGAACACACACTGGTCCTGGGTGCTCACGACAGGCTTGAGGGAACACGAGGGGAGCCTGTTCTCTGGGGTTCAGAACTCACAGGAGAAGGAAAAAATCCAGAGAATACGCAGTCCCAGTACACACTAAGTTAAGAACGTTATTTCCTCATTCCATCACCGCGAAAATTAGCCCCAATCCAGAGCAATGTGCTTTGGCACAGGAAGGCACCACTATTAACAGAAGTACAATACCAAATTCCCCAACATTTGAGCAGCCACCCAGCCCCAAGCCTGTTGGAGGTGACTCCGCCCTTTCTCAGGATGGAAAGATTCTCCATGCGGGGTAGGAGAACTCTGAGACTTAAAAAGAGGTGCAAGCCCATGTTCTTCCCAGCTGGTCAGTTTTCCCAGCTCTGCCCTCTGAGCCATCATAACAACGCCCTGCAGCATGTCTAGTAGTTAACAATTTTCAAAACACTTTCACACTTTAACTCATTTGATCCCTCCTGCCCACTTGCCCAGTCTTGGGCTCCAGGCAGAGAAAACAAGGAAGGGAGGCTGCAGCTGCCCTGATGGGAGATGCTGACGTCTCTGACACCCTACCTGAGACTGGAGAAGGGGCACATGTGCAGCAAGAACCACCCCAAACTCACAAGCACACTTTGTGAGTTTTAAACCATTTTTAATTTCTCGTTAGAATTTTAAAAATCCTTCCCATAGGGACTTCCCTGGCTGTCCAGTGGTTAAGACTTCACCTTCCAATGCAGGGGCTGTGGGTTCGATCCCTGGTTGGGGAACTAAGATCCCACATACCTCACGGCCAAAAAACCAAAACATAAAAACAAAAAAAACCACAGAAGCAATACTGTAACAAATTCAATAAATACTTGAAAAATGGTCCACACCAAAAAAAAAAAACCTTAAAAAAAAATCCTTCCCATAGCCACTTCTTCTCACCTCCTCTGCTCTAAAGCGGGGCTTTTTTTTTTTTTCCTATCCCAAACTCCAACTACAGATGTAAAAGTCAGGGCAAACTGGGGTCCTTTAATCCATCAAACCACAGACAACACTGACACATCCGCTGGCTGAGAAAGACAGGCCAGGAGTCTAAGAACAGAACTCACTTAACTGTAATCACCATGTGGGACCCCTCGAGGTCCCTGGTCCCCGCCATGGCAGCCACACAAAGCCCAGATCTGTTCCAACCCTGCCCAATGACACACTAGACCTACCATCTAGGAAATAAAACTGAGGCTGGGGTGATGGAGGGTGGCCTGGGACTGCACAGGGAATGGTACTGATGAAGGACCAGAAAGCAAACTCCCACACTGTGAGAAGCTAAGGGGACCAGCCTGTTGGTACCCAAGGTGTTTCAGGTGCAAAGCCAAGGGGCGGGGGCTAAACTGCAACCGCGTGTCAGCTCTCGGGCAGCAGAAAGGCTGTGGAGGCTGATCTCTGGAAAAGCAGCAATGAGAAGCAAGAGGGGAGTGAGACTGGGGTGGGTGGAAGAAAGAGCTGGCCAACAAGTACTGGTTGAGCATCTATCCCCGGGGCTAGGCCCGGCCCTATGATGGACCAGACCTGCACGCTCACTGGGAATTCTAGCAATGGCTGGGTAAGACGTGCGAGATGAGGGTCTTTTTAAAGTTAACTTGGGAAAAAAAAAAAAAAAAAAGGGCGAAGTGTGAGGGGCCGTGACTGGGGAGCTGCTGCATCAGGGGAGATGGGCTGCGAAGGGCCCAGCCTGGCGACAGGACAGACTAAGGTGTTTCACACGGCCGGGCAACCGGGAGGAAGAAGACCCCAATGACCAAGCACTAATGTCGCTGCTGAAAGAAAATTTAGGCGAAGACCCAGGCGAAGTGCTGTGGTTAAGAGGAGAGGCTTCCACGTTAGCCAAAAGTCACGGAAAGCTTGGACTTTAAGACCCGCCGAGCCCAGCTCAGGCCGATAAGAAACCGGAGGCGCGTTGGGGGATATCTCCGGGGAGAACCGGGCACTAGGGTCCCGGGCCCCCGCGCAGAGGATGCGGGCGGGGGTAGGTGGGGGGCCTGGGACGGGCTTCCGAGGGCCGGAGAGCGACCGTTAGGAGCGCGGGGGTGGGAAGGAGGCGGGCCGGCCCGGGAGGACGGCGTGCCCTTCAGGGAGGGGGCGCCGGGGGCGCGGGCGGCCGCCCCCGGGAGGGAGCCGGCCTCCCTCCGGGCGGCGCGGGGCCCCGGCCCGTGCCGGGGGAGGGTCAGGCGGGGAGGGCCGGAGGGCGGGCACACCGGGCGTCGGGGGCGGCGGCCTCGGGAGGAGACGGGGGAGGGTCCGTGCCGGCGGCCCGCGCTCCCGCTTTGGCTCTCGCAGGCTCGGCGCGGCCGCCTCGGCGTCGGGGGCGGGCCTGGCTCGGGCCCGGCCACGGGCCGGGGTCCGTGGGGCCGCCGGGCGCTTACCGCGGCGGGCGGGCGGCGCGAGGCTCCGGTCCCGGGGCGTTGGCGACGCGCGGCGGGCCGGGGGGCGGCGGCGGCGGGGGAGGGGGCGCTGGCGCTCCCGCGGCGGCCGCTCCTCTCTGTTTGTGTTTGTAGCAAGATGGCTGCCCGCCTCGCACCACGTGACGCGGACGCGGGGCCGCGGGGCCGCCCCCTCCGCCCCCGCCGCGGCCGCCGCCACCGCCACTGCCCCCCTCTGCTGCTCCGGCCCGCTCCGACCCGCACGGCCAAGCGCGCTCCTAGCGTGCCCGGCGGGCGCGGCCCGGATGCCCGTCGCCCCCGACCCCCCCCGGCACGTGACCCGGGAGCCCGGTGCCTCACGTGACACAGCCTGCTGCGGGCCGGGGGGGTGGTGAGGGTGTCCCCAGGGTGCTCCCCGGCTGCCCCCCCGCACGTGATGCGCGACCATCGCGACGAAGGCCGCCGCTAGCGGCATCGCCCGCCTCCCGGACGGTCGGCTTCCTCCGGGAAGGCCGCCTGGATTGAAGGAGACCACGTACAACCCAGAGGTGTGTTCATCAGACATCCCCGGGGTATATGAAATAAACGAGGAACCTAATGGTTTAGAAACAGTCCGAGGCAGCACTGGCTGGTGAGACCTGGAGTTTCTATCTGGCTCCGCCACCGACTAGCCCCCTAGACCTCGGGGGCGAAGGAGTTGACGCCGTCGGGCCTCAGTTTCTGTTTTATAGTAAGGTACTGATGCTCTGCTCCGCCCCATCCCTGGCCCCCATTCCACTCCCGGAGTGCTGAAAGAATTAATAGGTGAGTGTGAAAGGCTTCGGAAAGAGAGAAACTACTATGCAAATGTGAGAAGTAGATTGACACCGCCTTTGTTTAAAAAGGAGGTTTTCAAGAATGACTTTTCCGATTCCCTGAACTTTTTAGGATGAAAAAGTCTTGTGTGTGTTTTCACCGTTTTCTTTGGAAGTTACGCCAGAATGTATACTCTACTTCCCAGCTTCCTAAAACAGCCGTTACCAAAAACAATATAATCCTCAGGACAGGGAAGGGTAAATTCAGACTTGGAACTTGAGTCCTCTGTGTTTCGCCAAAACGGAGCGCCGACCTCCGGAGCTACCAGGAAGGCCCTTTGTTCTTGCACGGAGCACACCCCAGGTTTCGTGTCTGCTTTTTTCAGTTCCCTTGTCTTTCTTGCAGTCAGGATTCCTGCCTCAGTGTAGTCAGTGAAGCTGCTTGTTCACAGGCTGGAAAATGCAATTGTTTAAAGCGAGGGCTTGTGTGCTGGTTCCATCCCATACTGACCGTGGCCTTGGGCAACTTTACTCATCTCTGAGTCTCTGGATTGCATGGTAAAGCACTTAACATAGTGCTTGGTATAGGGCAGGCACTCCACAAATGTTAGCTAGTGGGGCCTTCTGGGTCCACAATATTCACATTGTTAACTGTATGAAAATGTATCAACAGAATCCAATCTCCAATCAGGTTCTTCTCCTTGAACAAAGTTCTCAAGTTTATGACAGCTGTTTTTTCTTACTCCAAAGCTTTTTTTCCCTCCACTTTCCTAGATTGTGTCCTACCCTCTGAATAAGGTCTTAGCCTTTTAGCCTGTTTTAATTATTAATTAGCAAACGTGAGATTGTAAATTATGGTGGAGAAATGGTACAGGGGAAAAGGGGAAATCCCTGTGAAGGGGAAGCAGTCAGGGACAGTGGTGGCCTGTGCTGAGCAGGAAGGAAGGGCAGGATTTGGGTAGATTTAAGGAAAGTGAGTATCAGCTTTAGAATAGTGACAATCCAGGCTGATGGGAGAAGAGGACCTGGATTGCTAGTTGGATGAGAAGTGAAGTGAAACTTAAGTTGAAGGCTTCGAATGCTATCATGAAAATGTTTTTGATTGGACAGTAGTACCTACCTACCTACCAGATGCTTTGCGTCAGGGAGAGCACGCTGGACTCCAAGGTAGGAGATTGGAGTGATTGATCGATCACCCCGGGTTTCCTGTATACCAGCTTGTGATCCTGGCCAAGTAATCTCCCCCAGCCGTAAAGTGAGAATGCGTTTGCTGCTGATGACACTGTGGAAATTGAATTGTATAAGCACCCTCTTTGAGAAAGGAAACAAATCAGAACTGTGAATCTCCCGTACAAAATTAAAGAAAAAAATTTGAATGAAGAAATCACTTGGACCTAAGATATTTTTGTTTATTCAGGTTTAATCAAGACTATGCTGTAAAATGTCTTGGTCTGTGTTATTTCAAATTTGGAAGCTTTAGAACTAAACAAAGAGATGTGGTTAGATGATTTATCGAGATGAAAGGGAAGTCTCAAGTAAGAGTAAACAGCCAAACTCTCTGCCTTTTTTTCTAATGGCAGATTCCCCTGCAGTGTTTTCCTTCGATGAAATGCAAAATGGTAAGGACCATCTTAGTGTCAAATCAGGGTATTACAATGCCTGGCTTCACCCACCTAAATTGCGAACCTTTATATTTATCTGTATGTCAAAGTTTGGAAAACATTTTAAATATCATGAAAAGACACACAGCCTGAGTAATGGAGTGATAGCTCATAAACTGTGCTTATTGTTAATTATCAGACAGAATGGGCCTTACAATTAATTTATTGTATTCAGAGTTACTTTCCTCCATGAGCTAAGTTCTTTGGTCAATCAAGTGTAAATGCTTGTCAAGTCACCAATGCAAAATCACCACATTGCTAAATCCACTGGTTTGTTATCTTATGTGGCCTATCAGCAGCATATGACACAGCTGGTCACTACCTCTTCCAAGAAATGCTTTCTTCACCTGGCCTCCAGATTACCATATCCCTTGGTTTTCCTCCTAGCTCATCAGCTGCTCCTTCTGAATCCTTTGCTGGTTCCCTCCTACTTCCCTATCTCCCAGGGCTCAGACCTTCCAGACCTCTCCATTGTAACAGGAGGGACTGCACAGGATCTGAGCCCGACTGCTAGACATTACTGCTTCACCTTAGCCATTGCTTCCTTTGGAAAACTTTACATCCCCCCAAGGTCATATTGGCTGTACCTCCTTGAGGGTCCACCGAACCCTATACATGCTCCATGCTGAGCAGTGGTCACACTGCCTTGCTCATCTTGTTTGCCTTCCACAGTAAACTCTGAGCTGCTCAGCACAGTATTGTTCTAGGATGTATCTAGTCTTCCAGCAGCCTAATGGGTCTCCTTGATCCAACTTTTATTGCCGAGTAGTATTCCATGGTATGGATGTACCACACTTTCAATGGGTGATGTAACCAGTCACCCATTGAAAGACACATGGGTTGTTTCCTGTCTGGGGCTATTACAAACACTGCTATTACAAAAACTGCTATGGACATTTGTGTACGAGTTTGTAAATTCCCATGTGTGCTCTTGCTGGGTCATATGGTGAGTGTATGTTTAATTTTAGAAGAAACTGCCAAACTATTTTCCAGAGTGGCTGGACCATTGAACATTTCCACAAACAGTGTATGAGAGATCCAATTTCTCTGCATTCTCCTAAACACTTAGTATTGTCAAAATTTTTAATTTTAGACATTCTAATAGGTGGGTAGTGGCATCTCATCATGGTTTTAATTGCATTTCCATAATGGCTGTGTTGAACATCTTATGTGCCTATTTGTCATCCTTATACCCTCTTTGCTAAAGAACCCTCTGTTCAAGACTTTTGCTCATTTTCTAATTGTTTTTGTTTGTTTTTGGTCTTTTTTGGCTGCGCCGGGTCTTAGTTGCAGCACTCGGGATCTTCGTTGTGGCATGCGGTATCTTTTAGTGGCAGCATGCGAACTCTTAGTTGCAGCATGTGGGATCTAGTTCCCTGACCAGGGATGGAACCCGGGCCCACTGCATTGGGAGCACGGAGTCTTAGCCTCTGGACCACCACGGAAGTTCGTAATTGAGTTGTTTTCTAATGCTTGAATTTAGAGTTCTTTATTCTGGATACAAGTGCATTGTTGGATATGTGATTTGTGGGTATTTTCTCCCAGTCTGTGGCTGGGTGGTCTTTCACAGAGTAAAAGTTTTTAATTTTGATGAAATACAATTTATCAATTTTTTTCTCTTTTTTTTTTAAAGCATATATTACTTTTCACATTTATTTATTTATTTATTTATTTATTTATGGCTGTGTTGGGTCTTCGTTGCTGTGCATGGGCTTTCTCCAGTTGTGGCGAACGGGGGCCACTCTTTGCTACAGTGCGCGAGCCTCTCATTGCAGTGGCCTCTCATGCTGTGGAACACGGGCTCCAGGCACGCGGGCCCCAGTAGTTGTGGCACGTGGGCTCAGCAGCTGTGGCTCACAGGCTCTAGAGCGCAGGCTAAGCAGCCGTGGCACACGGGCTCAGCTGCTCCACGGCATGCGGGATCCTCCTGGACCAGGGCTCGAACCCATGTCCCCTGCACTAGCAGTTGGACTCCCAACCACTGCGCCACCAGGGAAGTCCCCAGTTTTTTTCTTTAATGGATCGTGCCTTTGGAGTTGTATCTAAGAACTCTTTACCTGACCCTATGTCATGAAGACTTTTTTTCCTATATTTCTTCTAAAAGTTTTATAATTTTCCATTTTATGTTTAGATCTACCATCCATTTTGTGTTTTTTGCATAGGGCTGAGGTTCAGTTCTTTGCCTATTTATTCAGTTGTTTTAGCACCACTTGCTGAAAAGACTCATTCTTTCCCCATTCAGCTGCTTTTGCACCTTTGCCAAAAATCAGCTGGCTGGCTTTTCCGCGCCAGCCAGACAGGGGTCCATACGGCGTTGTTCTGGAGTCCCATCGTAACTTAAAGGGAAACTTTCACAATTTCCAGAGCCCTTGATGTCCTGCAAATGAAGGAGGAGGATGTCCTCAAATTCCTTGCAGCAGGAACCCACTTAGGTGGCACCAACCTTGACTTCCAAATGGAACAGTACACCTACAAAAGGAAAAGTGATGACATCTACATCATAAATCTGAAGAGAACTTGGGGGAAGCTTCTGTTGGCAGCTCATGCCACTGTTGCCATTGAAAACCCAGCTGATGGCAGTATCATATCCTCCAGGAATACTGGCCAGCGAGCTGGGCTGAAGTTTGCTGCTGCCACTGGAGCCACTCCTATTGCTGGCCGCTTCACTTCTGGAACCTTCACTAACCAGATCCAGGCAGCCTTCCGGGAGCCAGGACTTCCGGTGGCTACTGATCCCAGGGCTGACCACCTGCCTCTCCCAGAGGCCTCTTACGTTAACCTGTCTACCACTGCTCTGTGTAATGCAGACTCTCCTCTGCGATAGTGTGGACATTGCCATCCCATGCAACAACAAGGGAGCTCACTCAGTGGGTCTGATGTGGTGGATGCTCGCCCGGGAAGTTCTGCGCATGCGCGGCACCATCTCCCGTAAACACCCATGGGAGGTCATCCCTGACCTCTGCTTCTACAGAGATCCTGAAGAAATTGAAAAGGACGAGCAGGCAGCAGCTGAGAAGGCTGTGACCAAGGAGGAATTTCAGGATGAATGGATTGCTCCAGCTCCTGAGTTCACTGCTACTCAGCAGGAGGCGGTGGACTGGTCTGAAGGTGTGCAGGTGCCCTCTGTGCCTACTCAGCAGTTCCCCACTGACTGGAGTGCTCAGCCTGCCACTGAACACTGGTCTGCTCAGGCCGCTGAGTGGGTAGGAACAAGCACCCAGTGGTCTTAAGCAGTTCTTCCACAGACTCTTAAAATGGAAATAGGTTGACGGAAAATAAACAGTTTCTTAAAAAAAAAAAAAAATCAGCTGGCTGTACTTGTGTGAATCTATTTCTAGGTTCTCTATTCCATTTTATTGATGATTGTGTCTGTCCCTTGGCAGGTATCACACTGTCTTGATACTGTGTTTACACAGTAAGTCTTAAAATCAGGTGGTGTGATTCCAACTTTTTGTTTTTCAAAATTGCTTTAACTTCTCTTGCCTTGCCATATAAATTTTACAATAAACTTATTTACATCTACAAAACTTCTTGCTGGGATTTTCATAGGAATTGCATTAAATTTGGAGAGAATTGACATCTATACTATGTTGAATATTCCAATACGTGGACACGGTATATCTCTCCATTAATTTAGATCTTTGATTAGCATTTTGTAGTTTTAAGCAGAGTTTGTACGTTTTATTACATTTATACTTAAATATTTTTCGCTCCCCCTCCTTTCCTCCTCCCCCTTCCCCTCTCTCCCTGGAGTGATTGTAAATGATTTTAAATTTTGGTTTCCAGTTGTTTTTTGCCAGTATATAGAAATACAATTGATTTTTTTTAACTTTTTTTTTTTGTGGCTGCCTTGGGTCTTCATTGCTGCGCACGGGCTTTCTCTAGTTGCGGCGAGCGGGGGCTACTCTTCGTTGCACTGTGCGGCTTCTCACTGCGGTGGCTTCTCGTTGTGGAGCACAGGCTCTAGGCACGCAGGCCTCAGTAGTTGTGGCTCGCGGGCTCTAGAGTGCAGGCTCAATAGTTGTGGCGCACAGCCTTAGTTGCTCCGTGGCATGTGGGATCTTTCCGGACCAGGGCTCGAACTCTTGTCCCCTGCATTGGGAGGCGGATTCTTTTTTTTTTTAATTAATTAATTAATTAATTTATTTTTGGCTGTGTTGGGTCTTCGTTTCTGTGCAAGGGCTTTCTCTAGTTGTGGCAAGCGGGGGCCACTCTTCATTGCGGTGCGCGGGCCTCTCACTATCGTGGCCTCTCTTGTTGCGGAGCGCAGGCTCAGTAGTTGTGGCTCACGGGCCTAGTTGCTCCACGGCATGTGGGATCCTCCCAGACCAGGGCTCGAACCCATGTCCCCTGCGTTAGCAGGCAGATTCTCAACCACTGCGCCACCAGGGAAGCCCGGCAGGCGGATTCTTAACCACTGCGCCACCAGGGAAGCCCTACAATTGATTTTTGAATGTTAGTCTTGTATCCTGCAAACTTGCTAATAAGCTAATTTATTAATTATATGTTTTTTTGTAGATTCCTTGGGACTTTTAATGTATATACAATCATGTCATCTGCAAATAGAGACAGTTTTTTTTTCTTCCTTTACAATCTTTTCTTTGCCTCATTGCACTGGCTGGGACTTCCAACAATGAGAGTGGTGAGAGACGACATCCTTCCCTTGTTCTTGATTTTAAGAGAAAGGTGCCCAGTCTTACACTATTAAGTATGATGGGAAGCTGTAGTTTTTTTGTAGATGCTCTTTACCAGGTTGAGGAAGTTCTTTCCATTCTCTTTTTACTAAGAGCTCTTATCATAAATGGGTACTAAATTATGTTAAGTGGTTTTTCTGTATCAATTGCCATGATCATATGTGTTTTTTTCTTTAACTTGTTAATATGGTAGGTAATACTGATTTGTTTTCTTATACTGAACCAGTCCTGCATCTTTGGAATAAACTCTACTTGGTTCTGGTATATCACTCTTTTTATATACTGCTGGATTCAGTTTGCTAACATTTTGTTGAAGATTTTTGTGTTGTTCATGAGAGGTATCCATCTGTGATTTTTCTTCTTTTGTATGATCTTTGTCTGGTTTTGGCCTCATAAAATTAATTAGGAAATGTACCTTCCTCTTCTGTTTTCTGGAAGAGATTGTGTAGAATTTGTGTTACTTCCTTTTTTTTTTTTTTTTTTGGTAGAATTCACCAGGAAAACTGTGTGGGCCTAGATATTTCTTTTTCTAAATTTTTTTTTTTAACTATGAATTTAATTACCTTAATAGTTACAGAGTTATTCAGATGATCTATTTCATCTTGGGTTAGTTTGGTAGTTTGTTTTCTAGGAGCTGGTCCATTTTATCTAAGCTGTAGAATTTATGTGTGTAGAGTTGCTTGTATTGTTCTCCAAGTATAATTTAATGTTTATGGGATCTTTAGTGCTAGCCCCTCTTTCATTTCTGATAATCATAATTTGAGTCTTCTTTTTCTTGTTCTCTCTTTTTTGTCAGTCTCGCTAGAGGTCAATTTTATTGACTTTTTCAAAGAACCAGCTTCTGGTTTGAGTTTCTTTATTGTTCTTCTGTGTTCAGTTTCATTGATATTTGCTCTTTATTAGTTCCTCCCATCTTCTCCCTTTGGCTTTACTTTTTCTAGTTCCTTGAGGTGGAAGCTTAGGTTATGCTCCCATTCTTTTAAAAATACTGTTCCGTGTTTCCAGAATACTCCTTGCTTCCCTGAAGAATTCCTGTTTGTCCATCAAAACTCTGTTCAGATGTCACTTCTGAGATGGAGTAAGGTTGTAGCCAGCATTTCCTCTTCAACCCCAAATAACCCCCCAAACTTGTAAGAATCTGAACCTAAAAGAACCACAGGATTTAAATGGTGCTGGGAGAGAAGTTCTCAGGAGCCTGGCCTCTTTCCAACCTCCAGTCAAATGGGGTCAGACTCTACCCCAGGCAACTAGAGAGAGGTCTGGGGGAGGGGATGTGTGGGGGTGTCTGGGGGTGGGTGGGAGGGGCGGTGTGCTTAAAAATGCCAGCTCAGGGACTTCCCTGGTGGTCCAGGGGTTAAGACTCTGTGCTCCCAATGCAAGGGGCCCGGGTTCCATCCCCGGTCAGGGAACTAGATCCCACATCCTGCAACTAAGAGCCCGCATGCCACAACTAAGACCCAGCACGGCCAAATAAATAAAAATTTTTTTTAATTAAAAAAAAATCCAACTCACGTGTAGGCTTACAGTTTGTAAGGTTATATTGGGTTTTGCAACTCAGTAGCAAGACAGGAATTCTCATCCCCATTTGAGTGATGAGGGAACTCAAGCGGAGAGTAGTTGAGGTCCTCACTGCAGGTCTAACTCATTTTCAAATGGAACTCTACAGAAGCTAAACCAATCTGGGCAGAAAACCCCTTCCCACTGGCTTTGGGGAGCCACCAACCCCCAGGTGTTGCCCTGCACTTTCCCGCCAGGGGGCGCACGTCCGTACTCCCAGGTGGCGGGCAGTGACTGAAGAGCTGGTGGCGGGTGGGGGTGGTGGAGGGGTGCGAGTGGGTCAGGGGGCCCCAGGGGAGCTGTGAAGGCTGGGCCTGCGGCTCATAGCTCGCGTCCCCAGGGGCTGGCCTGGGAGGTCAGGCCTGCCAGACGCAGGGAAGAAGGACGGGTCCCCGTGAACTGAAGAGGTGTCCCGGAGAGCTGTCCTCCGCCAAGGGCCGGGCCTCGCCACTCGTTACCCGTCCTCGGTCTTTGGGCAACAGGAACCTTGGGCGGAAGGTCAGTTCTGCCAACTCTGCCACACCTCCTCTGACCCGAGGAACTGCGATGGACGCGAGAGTGCAGACTTGACTTCAGACCCCTTCGCGATCACGTTCTATGGAACTCCCCGCCCTCCATGCTATCTTTGGAAGACCCTTACCCCCAAATTCTCCACGCCCCTACAATAGCCTCCTCTCCTCCCTTCTCCCCTTCGGGACACCTCCGCGAACCGGGGACTCGGATTGGCCCAGGAAAGCTGACCTCCCCTTCCCAGATCCTCCCCAGCTCCGACTTGGTACACGCCTCCCGCCTCTGCACCCCGCCTGGCAGGCGTACACGTGGTAGATCACATCACCCCCGGAAGCCTCGCGTTACTCAAACACATCGCGCGGTTTTGCGAGCTCTCAGGAAAGGGGCGGGAGAACGGACGCCAGGAAGGCGATTCGTGGATCCCGCGGGCTTGGCTGCAGGGGACGAGCGCGCGTGCGCACTCGGCTCCCTTTTCAGGAGCCTGGCGCCGGCTGGGTTCTAGCGCTCGAGCGTTCCGGTGGCGTTCACTTTTCCTTCTCTTGCCTTCTTGGGGCCTGCGGGTCGTGGGCAGCGCCCTCTATTCCGGCCGGTCGGCGCAACGCTTGAGTGCCCTGGCAGGGGAGCGGGCCGCGGCGCGTGGAGAGCACTGTGGACCGGAGAGAGTAGGCGCGGAAGAGCTGGGGAAAGGGGGCGGTGGAGGGGCCTGGAGGTTGGGGGCGATGTGATGAATGAGTAGGAACTGGGGGTGGGGGAGATGCGGGAGCTTGAGGTGAGTGGAAGGGGACTGAGAGTGGAAGGGAATAGGGGCGTCGAGTGCGCCTTCTCCCGGCTTCACCCTTTGGGCAGGAAACGGGGTGGGAAAGGAAGCGTTGGTCGCTCGTCACCCCTGGCTGATCTCGTCTCTTCCTCGTGCCAGGGCAAACAGCATGGCCGAAAACCGAGAGCCCCGCGGAGCCATCGAGGCTGAGCTGGACCCAGTGGAGTACACCCTGCGGAAGCGGCTCCCCCATCGCCTGCCCCGGAGGCCCAATGACATTTATGTCAACATGAAGACTGACTTTAAGGCCCAGCTGGCCCGCTGCCAGAAACTGCTGGATGGAGGGGCTCGGGGTCAGAACGCATGCAATGAGATCTACATCCACGGCTTGGGCCTGGCCATCAACCGCGCCATCAACATTGCCTTACAGCTGCAGGCTGGCAGCTTCGGGTCCTTGCAGGTGGCTGCCAATACCTCCACCGTGGAGCTTGTCGATGAACTGGAACCGGAGATTGATACGCGAGAGCCGCTGACCCGGATCCGCAACAACTCGGCCATCCACATCCGTGTCTTCAGGGTCACACCCAAGTGATTGAGATGAGGCTGGCCCACCTTATCCACCCACCCCCGTACAGCTAGGCTCAGATGTGGCTCTTCTTGTACTGAGTACTGTCATGGACCTTCTACCAGAGCCATGTAGGGAAAAGCCTGTCCCCTCGCAGCCCAGAGGACTCTGAATTGAGAGGGCGAATATTGTCTTTGTTGGGCCCAAGCAGTGGGGCCTCCTGAATCTTTGCGGTCTGTAACCATTGTCCTATACAATAAAAAGTATCAAGTTGTGTTGGTGCCCGGCCACCCCGCTGCACTGCCTCTCCCCTGTGTAAATTCTGGAAAGGAGAGTAGGAAAGAACTTTACAAGGATTTAGGTACAGGAGGGGAAGCCCAGTGTTTCCTGCCTTCACAGAAAGAGCATAAATTGTACTACGGACACTGCAACCTAAAACAAACTTTAGTACAGTGCAGAAGCCTGACAATTCCAATGTTTGCT
This sequence comes from Balaenoptera acutorostrata, assembly GCF_949987535.1. Taxonomy (NCBI): domain Eukaryota; kingdom Metazoa; phylum Chordata; class Mammalia; order Artiodactyla; family Balaenopteridae; genus Balaenoptera; species Balaenoptera acutorostrata. The sequence goes on from NC_080078.1 coordinate 7,306,167, forward strand.
TTAAAATATTTCATCCTCACAGAAGAAGGCAGGGCAGATAAAGTATATACTCTCACCCACTGGAGTGCAGCTGGGGTGTAGTTGTATGCTAGGAAAGCATCAGGTTCTCTGCTGGCGGTTCCCAGGCAAAGGAAGGGTGAGGGTTTAAGGATGAAGAAAGCAAACAAAGATGGGGGCCTCCTTTGTATCAGCCTGTGGTAGAGACTGAGACACTGCTTCATTTGATTCCTGGTCCTGAGGGGCCCAAATTGTTCTAAACAGCTATAGTCCAGAGCCCTTCAGACCCTTGTGTCTGGGCTGTTCTAAGCAGGAAAGGATAGCCTTCCCTTTGAATTACTGGGCACACAGGTCATAAGTACTTTTTTGTTTGGATATTTGTAGGAGGATCTGATTTTTCATGTTTATCAAACAAGTCACCTAAAGCGATTTTTATCAAAGTGGGTGGTGACCCATATGTGGGTCTTGAAATCAATTTACTGGGTCAAAGCCTTTTAAAAAGCAAGTAAAAAAAGTTCAACTTCAATGGTAATATTTTGTTGGCACTGTTTCAGTTATAGATGTGTATATAGACACATATGTGCTAGTTATGACATCAGTTTTACTGTTGGGTATCAATTTTACTGTTGGGCAAGATCACAGGAGTTTGAAAGCCTTTGATCTAAAGGTTAGTAACAGAATTTGGTTCTAGTTTGCTTGAAGGCAGTTTGGTTTGGGGTTCTGAAAATTAACCTTCTCGTTTAACAAAACCTCTCCTTCTGGCTTGAGTATTCCTGTTGATGAGGGATTCATGCTGCAGAAGTGACTGCCAGCCACTCAGGAAAGTGAACTCCTTACAGAAGGACTAGTGCTTCATTCTAACAACTAAACACATGCTGAGTGCCTACTGTGAGCCAAGGCCTGGGCTGGGCCCTGGGGATGCAAAGATGGGTATAAAATGTCCCCTGCCTTCAAGGAGTTCACCACTTAGTTGGGAAGGTGGATATACCAATTTTTTGTGAAATGAGTAAGATGTGTTATGTAAGAAGAATGGCCACGATACAGAAGTGTGGAGAGGAAATGGCTAACTTCCTGGTGAGGTCTCAGATGGTTTCACCTTTTGACCTGGGTTTTGAAGGATGAATAGGAGCTTGCCAGGCAGAAGAGAGAGGAGAGGGCATATCAGACAGAGGGATCAGCATGCACAAAGGGGATTCACGAACAAGCAGGGTGTGTTCTGGGACTGGAGGGTCACTCGGGCAGCTAGAAAGTAGGAAGCACTGGGGAGATTTGAGGGAGACAAGGCTGGAGACGTTTCTATCAGGTACCCCTTATTCCCCCCCACCCCAATTTCCCTATCAGCCTTTTTTTTTTCTTTTAATTAATTTATTTTTGGCCCACTGTGCATGGGCTTTCTCTAGTTGTGGCAAGCGGGGATTACTCTTTGCGGTGCGCCGGCTTCTCATTGTGGTGGCTTCTCTTGTTGTGGAGCACGGGCTCTAGGTGCGGGGGCTTCAGTAGTTGTGGCTCGCGGGCTCACTGGTTGTGGGGTGCCTGCTTTAGAGCACAGGCTCAGTAGTTGTGGTGCACGGGCTTAGTTGCTCTGCAGCATGTGGGATCTTCCCGGACCAGGGCTCAAACCCGAGTCCCCTGCATTGGCAGCCGGATTCTTAACCACTGCGCCGCCAGCAAAGTCCCTCCCTATCAGCCTTGACTGCAAGACTCCCTTGTCCAGGAGCCCCCAGTAATGGAGTGGGGAGCCGGCAGGGAGCTGGAGGGAACTATGTGTGTCCCTGCACGTATGTGCTCCGCTCTCTGCTCCTGGCCTGGGCCCAGCCGAGGTGATGGCAGCAGCCTTTTTTCATTTGGTTTGTTTTGGCAGCTACATCTCCCAGCTTATTTGTTTGTTGTTTCTACTCCGAGTTCTCTCACTGCTTGCCAGTGGGGCTTCCCTCAGTGGCAGGTCTGCAGAAACAGCCCCTAGTCATTGCCACCGAAGGAAGAAGGGGTGTGAGGGCAGGTACGGGGCGTGGGGAAAGCTCCTGCATCTGTTGGAGCCCATGCGTGGTGGATGGGGCAGGGAGCTCTGCATTCCTTCTGCAGGGAGGCCAGTGCCGGCCTCTGCTTCTCTCCCTCTTTGGTTCTCTGAAGTGTCTTTCATCACAGCTTGGGAGGTGATGGGGGTAGAAGGGGTGTCCAGGTGCAGTTTCCCTCCCTTCCTTTTGCTCAACCACTATGGAACCCACAAAGCGTGCGAAATGACCTCCTACTTCAAAAACAGATCCCCAGAGGCCAGATTTGAAATGCTTGTCTTGGAGGTGAGTGTAGACCTTTTCTCATCATCTGTAGTATTATTGAGCAGCCACTGGTTGTATGGAATCTGTGTTAGGCGCCAGGTCTGCCTGGAGAGGTATAAACTCCTGGTTCTCTAAAAACTAATAGGAAAAAGGACAGATAGATTTTAAAAAACAAATCATTTACATAGTGCTTGGAGTTTTCCTAGCATTAGTAAGGGCTCAAAAAATAGTAAGGGCTACTGTTGTTAGCTTGAGCCATTTTGCTAAGGAATGGTTTGAGCCTCTTCATGGGGATGGGGAGAGGGGAAGGAAGGTGATTTGTGTGTGTTTGGTTTACAAGGCTGGGTTATTAGTCCTGTCGGCTTTTACTTTTGTGGCACGCGTGGCAGGGAAGAAGGGAGGCCCTCAGAACACATGAACTGGTTTGGATGGGCGGATGATCCTTCTAGGTGATTCCCAGTGCTTGGTCAGGAGTTGGGGGAAAAAACCCTGGAGCCTATGGGGAAGTTGGACTAGAGGCATGTGTCAAATGTAGTTCCTTAGGGAAGGGATATCCCGCTACACAGATTTGGGGGTGAGGCAAATGTTATCCCACCAAGAGAGAAGTCTGTGAAAATGACCACTTATGACTCCATCTTCCTAATGACATTATGGGTGCTTTTTAATTGATGTGTTTTGGTTTAGCCATATTTTCTAGTTGGTCAATGATCCTGTATTGTTTTTGTGATAAGAAAACGTTATTTTTTTTTTTTACAAAGCCTGTTCCTTTGGTCTGTTCCCTAGGTGGGGTGATCAGGGGAATTCCTTATCAAACTGATGAGATAACTTCAAGGAGAAGAAGCGATTCCATTGTGCAATCCAGTAACTAATAAATATCTGACAAATGAATGGAGGGATGCATGCATGCATGCACAGGAGGACAGCTTGTTATTGGCTACCCTATAACAAGTCTCTGCTCCCTTAGAAACACCAAATATCTTTCACTGGAAGTGTGCAAGCAGAGGGTGGAAGTTCACCTTCATGGGATGTCCTAGGTCCCTTCCAGCTCAGAGTTTATGAATCTTGTTTGCTGCAAGAAAAATATACTTTCCTGAAAGTACTAAAATTATTTGCTGGTTGATGAAATAAGACATGAACAGAAGGTCTTGCTTATATACAGATCGGAGGGTGCCTCTTTTAAGCAATAGGTTCTTGTAACTCATTGGTTATCAGTGAACCATGAACAATTTGGGAAAATATTTGCTAAACTTGGAGGTTTAAGAGTATGTCTAAGGCTTCTATAAACTACCTTGAGTAGATCTTGGCCTATGTTCCTCCAAGTAGGAAGAGCCTAAAGAGTTCATGCAGGGCTTCCCTGGTGGCACAGTGGTTAAGAACCCACCTGCCAATGCAGGGGACTCAAGTTTGAGCCCTGGTCCGGGAAGACCCCACATGCCGCGGAGCAACTAAGCCCGTGCGCCACAACTACTGAGCCTGCGCTCTAGAGCCCACAAGCCACAACTACTGAGCCCGCGTGCCACAACTACTGAAGCCCGCATGCCTGGAGCCCATACTCCTCAACAAGAGAAGCCACTGCAATGAGAAGCCCGCGCACCGCTATGAAGAGGAGCCCCCACTCGCCGCAACCAGAGAAAAGCCCACGCACAGCAACGAAGGCCCAACACAGCCAAAAATAAAATAAATAAAATTAAATAAATAAAATTTAAAAAAAAAAGAGTTCATGCAAAATCCTTAAGCCCCATGTTAACAAAATGAAACTTTTGTGTTCACGACTGCACCCCTGCAAAGATCTTACATGGGAGAAAAACATTACTCCCGTTGATATCGCCAGTAGTGCTTTAAGTTAGGATCTTCTAGTTTTATTTTTGCTTGGACAGGAAAGCTACTCTGACCAACTTAGCAGCTCTGTCTTCTGATAAAGGAGGGGTGCCATGGGAAGGAGCTTGGGAATATTCAGCCATACTTGTGAGCAAGAGATCCTAAGATGGGGCTGACACTTCATAGAAACCTAATCTGGGGAAGTGTTTCTGGATCCCAAGGTGGAGGTCTTGGTGCTTTGGGCGCCCTCCTTCAAGGACTCAAGCACTGGAGGAGAGGCAAGAGACAAGTAACCAAGGAAGCTGGCCTGGTAATGCTTCAGGCCTCATTCAGTCCAAGGTCCTTGGGACTTCTCCGGGCCTCCCTTGGGAGGAGACCCATGTTAATGGGACAAGAAACCCCTGTTTGGCCCCAGGCTTTGAATAAACTAAGTGTGAGACTTGTCTTGGTATCTGTGTCTTAACCCCTGCCATCCCCCAACTCCCACAGTGATGCCATTTCACTCAGTTTTGTTCAGTGGCAAATTTCTCCAAAGAGCAGTGGATGTGTACACCCCGAGGTACCTCCATCCACACCCCACTATCCCCATGACCTTTACCAGTGAGTTGCTTGGTAAAGGTACAACACCAGAGATAAGGTGTCATGAACCCATGCCCAGCTCCCCAGAGGGAACAGTGGAGGACGCCGGAGGAGGGCTGACGAATATGCTGGAGATTTGGTCTCCAGGCCTCCAAAGCGAGGACAAATAGCAGCCACAGTAAAGCAGAGGGCGCCGTGATAATAGCTAGCATTTATTGATTCCCCCGTGCCAGGCATTACATAATCACACGACAGCCCTGGCAAGCGATTACTATAGTTTTTTACCATCCCCAGGCTCAGACATAAAGTCACTTGTCCACGTCAGGTGCTAGTGGCGGAGCTCAGGCCACCAATCTGGGCTCCCTTGTTTGCCAGACAAGCCCCATTAGCCTGCTGATGCCACAGAGCTGCTCGCTGAGAACAGAAACCCAGATGTCTGGTTCTACTGGCTACTTTGTGGCCAAGTAAGCAGAACTTGCCTCAGTTTCTCCAAAGTGACCTTCACACAGGACTTCCTTTTGCTGTCTGGCAGGAATCCCAAGTCCTCACTCCCTTCCCAGTTCCCCAAGCACCAGGAAGCCCTCTCCCACCACACCCTCCAAGGTCCCGGCCACCTCACTTCCCAGCACAGAAGGTCTTTTGGGCTGCTGGCTGAACTCCCGAGCCCAGCTGAGAAGACACTGCTTGGAAAGGAGGAGGGAGGAGAAGTCCAGAGGCCCCCCCTCATCCCCAACACGACTCCAGGCAGCTGGGACTTCGTGCTGCCTGGGGGTCTGCGACAGCTCAGGGGGCTGTAAATTTGCTTCTTGGATTTTCAGTCTGAATTGGCTGCCAGGAAGACTCCGTGGAACAGAGCCTGCCTCCACCCCCGCCATCCTCTGGTTCAGACCCCGCCTCGGGGGGCTGCCTGCTCAGGAAGTAGATGGAGACCTCTCAGGCCCCCACGAACCCAGAGCTAGGTTGTCCAGGCATGGCTCCAGCAAGCATTCAGAGGATGAGTAGCTCACTTCCTCCCTCTACGTCTCCCATTCTCTGGCTGAGGTGTCTGGAGCGGAGGGACCACACAATGCAAACCACACTTGAGGGATGACCATGAACGGGCAACATGCTGGGTGCCCAGTGGCACCAAGGTGAACAAGACCTGCCTACACTGTCCTTTGCTCTCTCCTCTGGTTAACAGAGCACCTGTGCTGCATGCCTCCAGAGAGTACCATTCTCATCAGGGTCGATATGAATGGCGCCCCCTGGAGTTGTGCAGTGCTCAACCTTGACAGCTGTATATGGTGGCCCGGCCAGGAGAGGCCTAAGACGTGTACATAAAGGATGGCAGCCCAGAGCAGGGAGACAGCTTCCTGCTGGGGTATCAGGGAAGGCTTCATAGAGGAGGTAATGCTTGGGTTTGGGCTTTGAGAGCCATAGTGGGAGGGGGAGGGTGATCCAGGTGGAAGGCACAGAGTGAGCGAAGGGCGGGAAGCAGCAAACCATCTAACTGAGCTCATGTGATGCAGGAGAGTGGGAGTGAGCAAAGTGGGAGAACAGGCTGGAAAGGTAGCTGGATGGCAGAGCACAGAGTGTCTTAGTTCAGAGGCAACCGGGAGCCACTGCAGGCTCCTGCTCTGGGGAATGCCACGAACGAGCTATTCAGTGGGACATTTACTCTAGTGGCAGGGTTGGGGATAACTGGAGGGGATGGTGCAGAGACCCTCCGCGGTGGTCCTGGCACTGGTCCAGCCCCGTGCCAGAGAAATACAAACAGGCAGATGGAAGGGGCACTGGCGGGGGTGTGGTGGGCATCGGAGGGAGAGCCCTGGGTAGCTTCCTGCTCCTCAGGGTCCCCTGCTGTCAAGGCTGGATGGATGGACCCTGCTGGGCAGTATCCACAAGCACCTGGGTTGAAGTTGGCTCCCAAACCAGCCTCTGCCCTCTTGGTAGGATTACTACAGCTTAGGGATTGGGTGCAGGGTGAGCTAAGATCCTCTCCTCTGCCCTCTCTCCCAGGTTGCAATCGCAGCTCTCTCTCCCAAAGCCCCAGTGGATAAGCCAGCATCACCCCTGTCCAGCAGGCCTCAGAGGCTAGGGGCTGGTGCTCAGGACCCCTCTCCCTTTCTCAAAGGCAGGGGCCTGGGGACCTCTGACAAGCTGGTGTGAGGGGAGAAGCAGGTCCCACAGCCCGAACGGCTCCTCCTCTCCTCCCTCTCCTCCGGCTGTGTCTACTCCCCACCCCCCACCCCGTCTGTCCCCGGCCCCCTCTCCACGGTCAGGTCAGGGCAGTGACGCAGGAGTCAGGGGACCCAGAGAGCAGAGGCTGGGGGGCGTGTGGTGGGTCGGGACAGAACGCATGTGCGGACGTGTGTGGACGTGAGTGTGCGTGTGCTTGTCCCACAGCTGGGATCTTGTCCCAGAGCTGGGCTCTGAGGGCCAAGTGGGGCTGGGAGGCTGCCTGGGTGCTGAGGAGGAAACGGGGACCAGAGGACGTAGTGAGGTGTGCAGAGCCACAGCAGCCAGCACACCAGGTTCGGGGAGGACCCCCAGAGCAGGCTCGCAGTGAGCGGAGGGCAGGGGAGCAAGTCGGGCCCCCATTAGTTCCCGTGAGCCTCTGCCTCCCCACTCCTCCCATTCATCTTTCTGAACCCCTCTTTGATCAGGCTCTTCCCCCCGCCCCTTATCTCCCTCCCTCACCTTTGTCACCTTCTCAGCAGGCATCCCTGCCTGCTTCATGGAAAATTGCCACCTCCTCCGACACTCCTGGGCCTTTTTAGTCCTTTTAGCCATTGGAGCTCCTCTATCTTTTATTCATTTTTTGGGTTTATCATCCATCTCTCCACTAGAATGTCAGCTCCACCAGGGCAGGCGTTCTTGTCTGTTTCATTCACTGCTCTATCCCCAGGTCCCTGGCCAAGAGTAGGTACTCTTACATGTATACTTCAAATGAATGAATGAATGAATGAATGAATACTTCCCACTCTTTCCAAACAAAATCCAAATTCTTCAGAGAGGCATTCAAGGCCCTTCACAACCTGACCCCTCCCTAACCAGCACCCTAGTCTGATCTCCACCTCTCCCTCCCCCACCCCACCCTTCACCCCGACACTCCTGACCCACCAAGCACTTGGCTGGATGGGCCTCTGCACCCACCTCACATCTTTTCCCATTGAAATCTTACCCACCCTTCAAGGCTGAGCTTGTTATCACCTCCTGCATCAAATCTTCCTTGATTCCCCAGCTAGAGGTGAGCTCCCCCTCTTCCAAACTCTCACAGCTCGGATGTGCACACTCCAGTCTTCATGCACAGATCCGTGTCCCCACCTTATCTCTATTGTAAGCTACAAACTCCAGGAGGCAGGACTTAGGGCTCAACACATCTCTTTGTCCTGAAAAGTTCTTAGTCAACTGTCTTGCACAAAGAAGGCACTGAACGCATGAATAAAATATCTCTAATATCATGGGACTGGGGAGGGAGTGAATGAACGTATAAATAACCGCCAGTATTTGTAGGACTTCCCCGTCTTTTATGAAAGCTGCATGAGCTGGGACTGGTGCTTTCATGAGGCCCATTTGACAGGTGAGAGCACTGAGGCTCAGGGACTCAGGCCACTTTCCAAGGTTTGATAGGCCAGCTAGCCTTGGACTCCTGCCCCCGGGAGCTTCCCCCCTGCCTCAGGGCTTCCTAGAAGCCACAAAGGCTTAGCTGCCAATCCCAAGTGCCATCACTCTGGGAGTTCACTCTATTTCAGAGTTCTTAAGAATTTTACCATGCAGACTAACCTAAAAGTTCAATTTCTGGGTTTTCAGGGTCCTCAGAAGTGAGGAGTGGGGGAGAAAACCCCCTCAGATTTCTTGCTTTGTGCACCCCCATTAAATTCCTCAACAAGAACACTGGTTTCTAGAACAAGAACTGGGATCTTGAGAAGGAGGCCCCTGACTTGCCCCGCCAGCACCTTCCGGGCTCCAGCCCTAGCTGCCTCGCAAGAACCCAGACAGTCCCAGCTCTGAGTCCCCGCCCAAGACTGGGACGCCTCCTTCCCTGGGGGGACGTCGGGGGTCCCCAGCCTTTCCCGGAATGGCACTGCCTTCTGCCCGTCCCGCTGCGCGCACGCAGCCGCCCCTCCCGGAACCCCGGGGTCCGACGACGGGCAGCCCCGCGCCCCGCACCCGCCCCTGCGGCAGCTCGGCTCCCGCCCCGGCGAGCCCCCGACCCAGGCGTCCTGCCCCCGGCTCTGACCCCTCCGGCCCCCCCTTCCCGCGACCCCTCACGCACACAGCCCCCCCCCAACCCCCCCACACGCACGCACACAGCTGATAACAGCCCCGACCCCCGGCCGCCGCCGCAGTTCCCCGGGCCAACAGTCCCCGGGCCAACCCCGGCCGGCCGCCTCGCCGCGCCGTCCTCCGGACCCTGGCCCCGGGCCCTGCGCGCTCTGCCCCAACCCCGGCTCGGCGCCCCGGACGGCGGCCCCCTCCTTCGGGCGGCGGGGTGGCCCTGCCCCGCCGAGCTTCCCGGGATGCGGGCCCCCGGCGCGGGCACCCGCCGAGCCCCAGGTCGCTGAGGGGCCGGGCGAGGCGCGGAGATGGGGGTGCGCGGTGAGTACTCCCGGCCGGGGGAGCGCCCGCCCGCCCGGCCCCTGTTTGAGGAGGAATTTACCGCTGGGGCTGTTGGCCCCGGGGTGGCCGGGTCCAAGGACCTGCGACTTGCCAAGGACCCCGGAAGGGCAAGGGGGGTGGGGCAGCTTTCACCTGCCGGCCGGGCTGGGGGAGTCCCCGGGAAAGTCGGAATCTGAGCTGGAGACGCGGTGGAGGATTGGGGGGTCCAGGGAGAAGAGGGGCGGCTATGTTGGTGACGAGGCAGCTGATACCTGGGTCTGGGAGCAACAGCCCGGATCTGCGAGAGGGGAAGCCTCTGTCACACCGGGATTGAAGTTTGGCCGGGAGAAGTGGATGCCGGTAGCTGGGGGGTGGGGTGTGCACGCGGCCGCGGGATTGAATGAAGGCAAAGGAGGCAGAGCCTGAGCGCTCGCAAGGTTCGGGTCGGGAGGACTCGCGGGGGCAGAGCAGCGGGATGGGTGAGCGTGCACGTCTAAACCACCCCTTCTCCTGCAAGTCCCGGCCTCACGCTCCGCCCGGCTCTCTCTCCTAGAATGTCCTGCCCCGCTGCTTCTGCTGTCCTTGCTGCTGCTCTCTCTGGGCCTCCCAGTCCTGGGCGCCCCCCCACGCCTCATCTGTGACAGCCGAGTCCTGGAGAGGTACATCCTGGAGGCCAGGGAGGCCGAAAATGCCACGGTGAGGCCCCCTCCCCAGGACCTTCCACAGAACTCACCCTCAGGGATCCAGGGTCTCCCCCAAGATCCAGGAACCTGGCACTTGGTTCAGGGGTGGAAGCGGGGAGCCAGAGCCCCCAGTAAAAGTAATAAGAGTGGTAGTCCCCAGTGCACAGCTGGAAGCTAGGTAAGGGGCGAAGCCAGCAGGAGCCGCTGCGGCCCCTGACTCCAGGCTCGTGCATTTCAGATGGGCTGTGCTGAAGGCTGCAGCTTCAGTGAGAACATCACTGTCCCAGACACCAAGGTTAACTTCCATGCCTGGAAGAGGATGGAGGTGAGTTCATGTCTTCCTTCCTCTTGGGGAGTCTCATTTTGGGAACCTCCTAGGGCAGGAAGGAGGATGATAGAGAGAGAGGAGAAACAGAGCAGCAAAGATGAGGGCTGAATGGAATACGTTCATTCATTTATTCATTTGTTCATTCATTCATTCATTCAACAAAACTTCTGTTTGCTTGGGGCTGCTGAGAGGGAGGAGGGCGGGGCTGGCTTGGGCCAGCTGACTCCGAGTCTCCGCTCCCTTTAGGTCCAGCAGCAGGCTGTGGAAGTCTGGCAGGGCCTGGCCCTGCTCTCAGAAGCCATCCTGCAGGGCCAGGCCCTGTTGGCCAACTCGTCCCAGCCATCCGAGGCCCTGCAGCTGCACGTGGACAAAGCTGTCAGCGGCCTGCGAAGCCTCACCTCCCTGCTTCGGGCGCTGGGAGCCCAGGTACGTGTAGGACCCTCCCTGGCACTTGTGTTTGCCCTTTCTGTAAAATGGGAGAAGGGCCCTGCCAAGGAATCCCTGCTGCAATTCTGTCCCAGATTCCATCTCCTGCTGGGGTCCCCAGCGGTAACCTTCTGTTCTCTCCTTGGCAGAAGGAAGCCGTCCCCCTTCCAGACGCAGCCTCCTCTGCAGCCCCCCTCCGAACATTCACTATTGATACTTTGTGCAAACTTTTCCGAATCTACTCCAATTTCCTGCGGGGAAAGCTGACGCTGTACACAGGGGAGGCCTGCAGGAGAGGGGACAGGTGACCCGGTGCTCCCACCCCGGGCACGTCCACCACCTCGCTCACCACCACTGCCTGTGCCATGCCTTCTGCACCTCCACTCCCAACCCCTGTCGATGGGCCATCAGCTCAGCGCCAGACTGTCCCACGGACACTCCAGGGCCAGCGGTGATATCTCAGGGGCTAGAGGAACTGTTCAGAGCTCAACTCAGATCTAAGAATGTCACAGGGCCAGCCTGAGTCTCCAAAGCAGGAGGAATTCAGAGAGTTCAACTTAAACTTGGGGACAGCGCCATGCAGGGGAGACACTGAAACTCATCTCAGTGCCCTGCAGAACCGTGATGCTGCGTGATGCTGGGACAAGCTGGAGGGCAAATAATGCCTTTTGCACCCAGCAAGCAGGGAGAGGATGGACTGGAGAATTTAGGGGGCAAGCCATGAATTCTCCGGGTCTCATGGGGACTCCGTGACAGCAGAGCCCGCTGGATGAGGAGGGTGGTGGGAGCCGTGAAGATGGGATGGGGGCTGGCTCCTGGCTCTCACTGGGTCCAAGTCTTGTGTATTTTTCAATCTCACTGGCAAGAACTGAAATCGCAACCTGGCTCTTGGCTTTTCTGTTTTCCCGGGAGACCCCTACCTCCCTGGCTCTGCCCCCATCCTGGCAGCAGGCAGCAGGTCCGGGAAACCAGAGGTGGAGGGGGCCGGGCCCTACGTGCTGCCTCGCATGGCCTGTCTGACCTCCTGACCCCAACGGGCTTGAGGCCACAAGCTCTGCCCACACTGGTCAATAAGGTGGCTCTATTCAAAGCTAGTCCTCAGTAGGCAGCTGCCATCTGGCCCGGGATAAGTATTTTTTTTTTTTTTGGCTGAATCGCACGGCTTGTGGGATCTTAGTTCCCCAACCAGGGATGGAACCTGGGCCCCGGCAGTGAGAGCACAGAGTCCTAACCACTGGACCGCCAGGGAAGTCCCCAGGATGATGTCTTTAGTGAGCCTCGGCTGCCGGCAAGGACACAGGAGCCAGGAGGAGGGGCTCCTTTGGGGGCTGGTGGCAGCTGCCAATGCTGCCTGCTGGACCCTTATTATTTTCTGTCTCTTCTCTGTGGCCGCTTCTTCTAATGCCACAACCCCAGCATCAGCCTTTGCCATCTCAGCACACAAGCCCCCTCTAAATCCAGTGGAACTTTCCTTGCCTGGGGATGGTTACCATGAATGCTCTACCCTGAAACTTGCCAAAGGGGCAGTAGTAGATTGGGGTACAGTGGGAACCAACTTCCCAGACAACCATCTCGTTGATCAATCACTCTGCCCAGAGCTACTGCAGGTAGTTCATTTATATGACCTCATTTTATTCCTCACACAGCCCTGGGAGAATGTCACTGCAGTCATTCCTATGGTACAGATGAAGAAGTAAAATACCTTGCCCAAGGCCAAGATGACAGGAATCCCCCATCATCCCAGCACTCACCCCCTTCCCTCTTCTGCTTATTTCTGCCACATAAGCCCTCCCAGTTCCCCTGGGATGGGGGACACGGGACAAACTCACTCAACCTCCACACTTGATCCCTACTTGCTTCTTCCTTTTTTTTTTTTTTTTGGCCACACCGCATGCGGGACCTTAGTCCCCCAACCAGGGATCTAACCCGTGTCCCCTGCAGTGGAAGCACAGAGTCTTGACTACTGGACCGCCAGGGAATTCCTACTTCTAATTTTATCCTTTCCCCTGACAATCAATTTCAAATTCCTTCCCAGAAATCATGTTTCAGCTGCAAAGTAACGCCCAAGAGAGACCTGTGCAGACAACAAAAGCTGTCACAGAACTGTGCAGGAACCCCCGATCCTGGCCATTATCGTACATGGGGGGGAATCGGTCTTTCACTTATATCACAAAACGGAGAAGTCAGCCTGCACCCCGGCAAATATGCACAAGGCAGGGAATGTTTTGCAATCTGCAGCAGGAAGAATATGGGCAGGTTGGGGGGTTGCAGGGTATTTGCCAAGTATATGTGTGTGAGAGGGTAGGGGTGAAGTTGTGGTGGGAGGAGTCAGCCAAGGGCAGGACCCAAGGAGAATTTTCCTGCTGGCCAACCCTGCTTCTGGGCTACAGTGCCCTCTTCAGGCCCTCTTGGGAAATGCTAGAGTAATCTACAAGCTATAGAACCCTGAGGACTCTGACCTTGTGCATTTCGATAAAAATTCGTGTTATGGTTTCCACACATGCCATCCCGTTCTTGCTCCACCTCTGTGAATCAGGAAAGAAGGAATCTCTCTTTCTCGCTGGCAAAACTGAAGCTAAGAGACTTGTCCTGAAGCCCAGGGAATCCAGCTAGTAAGTTACAGCTGGGACCTGAACTTGAGATTTAGGACTCATAACCCCAAAGTCCTGTCCACCTTTCAGCCTGATGTGCTGCCTAAACATCTCCTGGATCTTTTTTCCTCCTGACCTTATTCCTCGACTTTGTTTCAGACTTCTTACTGCTTTCAATTAAAAAAAAAAAAAAAAAAGTAGTTAATAGAACCTGAAGTATATGACCTCGGTCAGGTGTGATGGGCGAGTAGGTTAAGAACATAATTTTAAAACATACTTTATTCCACATTTATGGAGTGCCTACTGTGTTCCAGCCTTTGCACTAAGTGCTAGGAAGCTTGGAAAGACGGTCTGTGCCACTCACAGCCCAGTGTCCTCCTAGAGCGGGCAGTCCCCTGGCGGCAAAAAGACGGGTTCTCATGAATGAAGGTGTAGATATAGCCAGCTTGGCATGTGACTGAGTCCCGAGAGGTGGGGGGCCGAGGGGCCTGGATGGGAAGAACCTGGTGACACCCACAGTCCCTGTGAAGAGACACAGATATGCAAGGAGGGCGTTGCCAGATTTCCCAGGTTCTTCAAGTGCGGGCCAGGGGTGTAAGCTTTCTTCTGCACTACTGTTACGATGATTAACAACATATTGATCTCTGGCACTTACACGATCTGCTCTGATTCTCACCATCACTCCATGAAAAAGGAGGACAGTGGGCACCATCCTCTTTTGTCAGACAGGGAAACTAAAACTAAGTTCCTCCAGGTAAGTGACCAAGCCAGCTCTTCCGACTTCCGGGTGGGACAGGAGCCAGCTCAGCCCGGTTCTGAGTCAGCGGGTTACATAACTGTTTCATGGCGATGCATTCTGTTTGTAGAGTGCTTTGCGATTTCCAAGGTGCTTTCCCGGGCAGCCTCACATTTGCTCTCCTCACCCCATGAGGGAGGCAGAGACAGGAGAGGATCCCCATTTTGCAGAGGAGGAAACCGAGATCCGGAGAGATTATGAATGGGTCTGGCCCAGGTCGTAAGACACTGAGAGGAAGCGTCAGGACCAGGAGCCAGGCTCTCGGACTCTGGGTCCCTCTTCTACTAGAAGCAAGGATCATGGGGAGAAGAGAAAGCAGAGGGAGTGGACAGAGGGGAGGAAACAGCTTCAGTCAGCGAGGCATGAGTCCCATCCATTTCTCTCTACCAACTCTTTCCCGCTCCATCCCCTGCCCCTGGTGCCCGCTTCCTCCCTGGAAAGGCAGAAAGTGCCTATCACCCTCCCCACTACCAAATCTCCCAGCACTGGGGCCCACCTCATCTGCCTCCTGCAGCGCCAGCTCCCACCTTGACTGCAGCCTCTTGGCTTTGGGTACCACTGGCCCGAACGCTCTTCCTGGACCTGAGCATCAGGCTGACCAATGCATCCGTCTGACCCCAGCCTCCAGGCCGGCCACCTGGGATTCTCCTGGGACTACTCAGTCTACTGGTCTCCCACAGTAGGTGATTGTTGCTACAGCTGAGTTAGCTAAATGAGGCCGCTCAGACACTGGAATCTAGGCTGAATGTTAACTACATCATTTCCAGCTGATCAAGGCTCATTCCTCTTAAAATTCCATCATAAAACTGTGACATTATAAAAGATTATTGGCAACAGAAAAACAGATAGCAGGATGGTTTCCCAGCCTATGTGAGTCATGCCCAAATGTCTATAAACTCCCTCCTCGATTCTAAAAAATGAGTTATTAAAAAAATTATACCACCCACACACAATTTCTGGTTTTTAAAAAACCTTAGCTGTGCTGGTCTCTCTATCTTACAGATGAGGAAACTGAAGCCCAGAGCAGATGAGCAAAGTGCCCAAGGACACACAGGGAAGCCAGGACTGGCTGCAGTTTCCTGGAGTGATTCCCAGGTTCTTCCACATCCCAGGGTCCCTCACACCTATTCTTGCCAGTCTTGTCAGGTGACAAAGCCTCTGGGGCCTTGCCTGTTCCGGACTCCCCAAAAGGCAGAGCCCGTGGTTCCCTCCCACACCGCATTCCCTCCTGTCCTGCCTGAGCACCAACCCCCCACCCCCAGACAGGCTGGAAGCTGTGACCGTCTAGCTCTGCGGCGCCAGAGGGAGGTCAGCAAGAGCAGCCTTACCAGAGGACTTATTGCCTAACCTGGAGGGGCTGGGGATCAATTGGCTTCTGCTGCTCTTCCCTGGGTTAACCCTTTCCTGGCTCTGTCCCTCTGTTGAATGCTCTCCTAACCTGCTCTGGAGGAAGGGGAGAACGGGGTTTGGGCTGGGCATCCTTTATACCCCCAGCTTTGATACAAAGGGGCAGAGGATATCTCTTTTTAGGGGTTGACCCTTGCGTGGGCTCTGTGGGTACTCACTTGGGCAGAAGGAGTCCCCAGGACTCCGAAGGGGGTGGGGACTTCCCGCTCCAACACCTGGGGCATGACAGCACCGGCCCCTCCCTGACAGCTCATGAGAATGGCTGACCCAGACAACCCTGTCACATGTCAGGGGCCAAGGCCAGGCACCCTGGGCATAGATTTGATAGTAGGGACGGGGGCTGACAAAGTAAAGGGAATGAAACTGAAGATTTCCAGGAACACCTGGGTGTGGGATACAGGAACTCTGGATTCATGATAGTTCAGCTTGCTGCCAGGCCAGCCCACCAGCCAAGATAGAGCCATGAGCAAGCATCAGTGCTGTTTTTAAAAAGAGGCAAAACCACCCTCTTAGCTGCATTCTCATGTAGACTTGCTATTGATGAAACTGATAAAGGCAGATCTGCTCTGGCTGGGATGGGACCCCGCCCCCATTTGGATGCACTTCAGGGAACCATGGGACTTGGCAGGACACCACGTAGGGACCGTCAGCACCATGCCCTTCTGCTGGGCAATTGACATCATTTCTCTAGAGCTCAGTTTCCACATGCGGAAAATGAGGACAAGAATTTTGCGATGAAGAGAACATGAGATTGGCACATGAAACAGGCACATGAAAATATGCTCAACATAGCTAATTATTAGAGAAATGCAAATCAAAATTACAATGACGTATCACCTCACACCGGTCAGAATGGCCATCATCAAAAAAATCTACAAATAGCAGATGCTGGAGAGGATGGGGAGAAAAGGGAACCCTCCTACACTGTTGGTGGGAATGTAAACTGGTGCAGCCATTATGAAAAACAGTATGGAGGTTCCTCAAAAAACTAAAAATAGAGTTGCCGTATGATCCAGCAATCCCACTCCTGGGCATATATCTGGACAAAACTATAATTCAAAAAGATACATGTGCTCCTATGTTCATAGCAGCATTATTCACAATAGCCAAGACATGGAAAGCACTTAAATGTCCACCGACAGATGAATGAATAAAGAAGATGTGGTACATATATACAATGGAATACTACTCAGCCATAAAAAAGAATGAAATAATGCCATTTGCAGCAACATGGATGGACCTAGAGATTATCATGCCAAGTGAAGTAAGTCAGAAAGAGAAAGACAGGGACTTCCCTGGTGGTCCAGTGGTTAAGACTCCAAGGCAGGGGGCCTAGGTTCAATCTCTGGTCAGGGAACTAGATCCTGCATGCCGCAACTAAAAGATCCCGCATGCCGCAACTAAAGACCTGGCGCAGCTAAATAAATAAATATTTTTTAAAAAAGAAAGAGGGCTTCCCTGGTGGCGCAGTGGTTGAGAATCTGCCTGCTAATGCAGGGGACACGGGTTCGAGCCCTGGTCTGGGAAGATCCCACATGCCGCAGAGCGGCTGGGCCCGTGAGCCACAATTACTGAGCCTGCGCGTCTGGAGCCTGTGCTCCGCAACGGGAGAGGCCGTGACAGTGAGAGGCCCGCGCACCGTGATGAGGAGTGGCCCCCGCTTGCCACAACTAGAGAGAGCCCTAGCACAGAAACGAAGACCCAACATAGCAATCAATCAATCAATCAATCAATAAAAAAAATAAATCTAAAAAAAAAAAAAAAAAAAAAAGAAAGAAAGACAAATACCATATGATATCATTTATATGTAGAATCTAAAATTTGACACAAATGAACTTATCTATGAAACAAAAACAAGTGAAACAGACTCACAGATATAGAGAACAGACTTGTGGTTGCCAAGGGGGAGGGGGGTGGGGGAGGAATGGAGTGGGAGTTTGGAAGTAGCAGATGCAAACTATTATATATAGGATGGATAAACAACAAGGTCCTACTGTATAGCACAGGGAACTATATTCAATAGCCTGTGAAAAACCATAATGGAAAAGAATATGAAAAAGGATATATATATGTACAACTGAATCACTTTGCTGTACAGCAGAAATTAACACAACATTGTCAATCAACTATACTTCAATAAAATACATTTTTTAAAAAAAGAGGGAGAACATGAGATTCAGTTAGGTGAGCGGGCAAGAATTGCTGTTTCCGGCTCCTGGAAAGCTCTCGATCCACTTGCATCCCCTCTCCTGCTACTTTGACATCAGTGTCCATCGGCCCCTCCCATCTCTCACCTTCCACAACCTCCTCTCCCGTCTCCCTAGCTCTGCCCAGCCCCTCCTTGATCCATATCCACCTGGGGATGCTGGAGCAGCCTTTTGAAAATGCAAGTGGAATCAAGTCACCCCCACTGCTTCAAAACCTTTGGTGGCTCCACAAAGCTATGGCATTCAAGGTCCTCCAAGACAGGGCCCCTGCCTACACACACACACACACACACACACACACACACACACACACACACACACACACACACATGCTCAGCTATCCTCCAAGTGTCATGCTCCCTCTAAGCTTGAACATTCCCTCTTCCTGGAATGTGCCTTCCCAACTTCTTTGCCTAGTTACCATCTCTTGGTATTTTTTTTTTTTTGGCCACACCGCGTGGCATGGGGGCTCTTAGTTCCCCGACCAGGGATCGAACCTGCGCCCCCTGCAGTGGAAGCTCAGCGTCTTAACCGCTGGACCGCCAGGGAAGTCCCTCTTGATACTTCAGAAAGCCCCTCAGGTGTCACCTCTTGCCAAAAGCCTTCCCTAACCAGCTCCCTTCCCTTCCTGTCACCAGTGACCTGAGTCACGGACTCCTTTTCCACGCTCCGCTCCGTAGCAAAGCACTTATCTGCCCAGCCCCAGGAAGGCACATTGATACAAGTGTCAAGCCTGGCAGAAGGTGGGAAGGGGTGGGCAGCGGAGAGAGGGCTAGCGTTGGCAGGGCTGGGAGGTAGGGACTTGCTGGCTGTGGGCAGCACCAGCAGGGAGCTCGCGTGGGAGGGGCACTCCTGTGACCTTCTTGCCACCAGAACCTTCTCCATTCACCTCCTACTTCACAGATAAAACAGAAGCTGCTACATGTGCATCGGCATGGTGCATCCCCCCACCGTCCCCCCCCCCCCCCCGACCCCGTCACAGAGCTGGCTTGCCCCTCCTGCTGTTTTCCTTCTGGACTCTTCCCACCCACCTTCCCATGAGTATTTACACAGGCTCAAATTTCTCTTATTTTGAAAAGGCCTTACCTCATCCTAACTTCGGCACCTGCCCTCCGAGTCTCCTCTAGACGGCCAAACAGCCCCCAAACGCTGTCCCCTCCTGGTGGGATTCCTTCTTCAACTTGCACTCCCTCCTTGAACCCTCCAGTCTGATTTCCTCCCAACCAGGCCCCTCAAATGGCTCTCACTAAGGTCCCTATAATGAACCACATCTGTTACACAGGAAGGCCTGGAAACATCTTTGTCGTGCGCATAAGTATGCAGAATGCATGGAGAGCCCGGCCACCCCCTCCTGGAGGGAACCACCATGAACAGCTGTCTGTGTGTCCTAGTTCCATCTCTACACCTCTACTCAAAACACGTGCATATGAAATTAACACAACATTGTAAATCAACTGTATCTCAGTAAAAAAAAAACAAAACGCATACATAAACATATACCTCTGTTTGGGGAGTTTACATTAATGGGATCATACTATAATTTTTTTTTTCCTGTGACTCACCTCTTTCACTTAATAATACATCCAGATGCTCTTTCCACTATCAGAATATACGATCTACCATGATTCCTTTTTTCCTTTAAGTCAGGAATGAACTTTAATAAAGAGTATCATAATATTAAGTAATATTTTTATGTTATTTTTAAAATTGTGGTAAAATATACATAACATGAAATTTATTTTCTTAACTGCTTTTAAGAGCACGGTTCTGCAGCTTTAAGTACATTCATATTGTGCAACCACTACCACGGTCCCTCTCCAGAACTTGTTCATCTTCCCAAACTGAAACTCTGTCCCCATGAAACACTAACTCCCCATTCCCCCTTTCCCCGGGGCACCCATCATTCTACTTTCTGTCTCTATGAGTTTGACTATCCTAGATACCTCATATAAATAGGATCATGCAGTATTTGTCCTTCTGTGACTGGCTTATTTCATTAGCATAATGTCCTCAAAGTTCATCCAGGTTGTATCAGGTATCAGAATTTCCTTCCTTTTCAAGGCTAATATTCCATCGTATGTATATACCACATATTGTTTATCCACTCATCTGTCTATGGGCCCTTGGGTTGCTGTCACCTTTTGGCTATTTTGATAATGCCACTATAAACATGGGTGTACAAGTATCTGTTCAAGTCCCTGTTTTCAATTCTTTTGGGCATATACCCAGAAGTGGAATTGCTGGGCAATATGGTAATTCTCCTGTCAATTTTTTGAGGAGTGCCATTCTTTTTAATACCTGTATAATATTCCTTCATAGAAATAATATTCCTTGAATACGATCCAAACACACATCTCCTGGCAAACGTTTAGGTAACCTCGATTTCTTTTCCTATTGTAAATGATGCTGCAATTAACGTCTTTAAGATATGTACATCTTTGTGAAAATACGCACGTATTTCTGTGAGAAGACTCCTACAAAGGTAATGCTGGGTCAAAGGTAAGCACATTTGAAAGTTAAACGGTCATTGTCAAATTACCTTCTAAGACGTTTTCACCAACATGCAGTCTTAGCATCAATGTATTTGAGTGTGTCTACCTGCATCTTGGCCAACGCTCAATGCTTCAATCTTTTAAATTGTTGTCAACATGAAAGTTGTAGTTTTGATTAGCATTTCCCTTCTTATAACAGAAGCAGAACATTTTAAAATTTTTTTATTTAATACTTATTTATTTATTTTTATTTGGTTGTGTCAGGTCTTACTTGTGGCTTCCTGGCTCCTTAGTTGCCGCATGTGGGCTCCTTAATTGTGGCTCACCTGCTCCTTAGTTGTGGCATGCAAACTCTTAGTTGCGGCATGCATGTGGGATCTAGTTCCCTGACCAGGAATCGAACCCGGGCCCCCTGCATTGGGAGCGTGGAGTCTTAACCACTGCGCCACCAGGGAAATCCCAGAAGCAGAACATCTTTTCCAATGTTTACTGGCAGCTTGTAGGTCTTCTTCTGTGACTTGTCTTTTTCAATTCTTTGCCAAGAAGCATTTTCAGTCCTCACTTTACTCCATCTTTCCGTCGCCTTCGACACTGTTGCTAGCTATAGAACTTTAGGTTTGAAATGGTTTTCTGTTGGAATTTTGCAGACAATGTTCCACTGCCTCATAGAATCCATGGTTGCTATTGAAAAGTCCCGTGTCATGCTGATTCCGGATCCTTAGTATGTGACCTGCTTTCTTCTGTCTGAAAGTGTTTAGGATCTTCTCTTCAGCCCTGATGTTCTGAAATTTCATGACATGCCTTTCATAGGTCTCTTTGCATTCATCGTACCAGACCCCTTTTAATCAAGAGACTCATACATCTGTTCCAGGAAATCTTCTTCTGTGGTTTTTCTTAAGTAATTTCTTTTCCTTTGTTCTTTCTTTTTTGAACTCTTCTGGTTGAATGTTAGGCTTCCTGGACCAACCCTCCAAGTCTCTCTCTTCTTTCTTTCTTTCCTTCTCTCTTGCTCTCATTTTTATTTCTCTTGATTTCAATGTCTAACTCTTCTACTGGATTTTAAATGTCAGCCCTCATAGTTTTCACTTCCCAGAGCTTTCTTGTGTTCTCTGTCCAGTTTTCATGGCATCCTTAGGAGGATGCCAAGCGAGGAGGGGCGGGGGTGTATAAGGTGGCCTGGGCTCCTCACTCTGCCTTCCTCCTCTCCCCTGAGAGTTGCCTCTGAGGTCCTGCATGGCTCTTCCAGTCTGGACTCTGCTGCTGCTGCTGCTGGGGGCTGCCTGGGGCCAGGGCCACATGCCTGCCCCTGCCCGGTAAGCTGGGCTCAGGGGGCAGTTGGGGGTGGCTCTGAGGAAGAGCGAGGGGCAAAGCTGGGAGGGGCAAAGCTGGAAGGGGCAAGCGGGCTAGCGATGAAGGGCACAGCCCTGGGGAGGAAGGCGGGAGCCTGATGGGTGTGAGAAGCATGCTGAACAGGAGTGGGTGGAGCCCTGCAGCCCACAAGTCTGGACCTGAGACATGTGAGCAGCTCAGTGGGAGCAGGACAGAGCTGAAGTGCGAGGAGAGAGGAAGCAGGTGCAGAGCCGGGGAGACAGGTCTGAGGATGGCAGGGGAGGAGAGAGAGGTCGGGCCCTCAGAAAATGGACAAAACCCAGAGCAGACCCAGCGGACAGAGAGACAGCAAGTAGGAAGCAGCAAGAAATGATGGGTGGCTTGGTGTCCTGGAGCTTGTTTGAGGGGATTTGAACAAGCAGGACTTGAACTACTAAAATAAAGGGCTGTTCTACGTGGCCCACACCACCTGGAAAAGGGCAGCTGGCTTCTCTGCGGAATTTGTAAGGTGTTGCACATCTGTGTGTTCAGTTGGGGCAATACCATCCCTGACACCCACCTGGCAATATGGGACCCATACAGTCCCCACTCTGTGGGGAAAATTTGGGCGATAGCACAGGAAGACCTCGACTGGAAGGAAGGAGATTGCTCAGGTTCAAATGCTTAGGCGCTGGGGACTTCCCTGGTGGCGCAGTGGTTGAGAGTCTGCCTGCCAATGCAGGGGACACGGGTTCGAGCCCTGGTCTGGGAAGATCCCACATGCCGCGGAGTGGCTAAGCCCGTGAGCCACAGCTACTGAGCCTGCGCGTCTGGAGCCTGTGCTCCGCAACGGGAGAGGCCGCGATAGTGAGCGGCCCGCGCACCGCGATGAAGAGTGGCCCCTGCTCTCCGCAACTGGAGAAAGCCCTCGCACAGAAACGAAGACCCAACACAGCCAAAAATAAAATAAATAAATTAATTAATTTAAAAAAAAAAGCTTAGGCGCTGCAGTGAGAATTCCCGTACAAAGAAACTGGTTCTTTCTCATTCGAGAGAACCCCGTGTGACATCCAGGGCATAGAGGGGGGGAGGGAGCCAGTGGGGATGTGAGGAGCCTGGAGGGGAGATGCTTTTTAGGAGACAGATGACAACTTAAGGTGAGAAGGCTGTGAGTGACCTTTTTGAAAACCTTCAAGTAAATATATGTCACTGCATACACGTTGACACAATATGGATAAAAAGAAAGGAACAATTCTCCAGAAAGCTCACAATCCTGGAGGCTTAACAGTTTTTGGTAATGACAAGGATCACATTTTTTTTTTTCTCTCTCTGTCTCCAAATCAACGCCAAGGAAAGAGAAGCCTCTGGATTGGAAGCCCGTCTCTCGCAGCTCGAGGGAAAACTGTGAGTTGGAACCCGGGGCTGCTCAGTCCCTCCCAGGGGTGGCCACCCCAGGTGCCCTTAGGCAGGGTGATGACATAAATATGAAATAAATGTGTGAAGGGCAGCCCTCAGAGGATGGAGGGTGGAGGGAACCGGGGAGGAGTAGAGTACAAGTCCCGCCTGAAAGATCCACATTCAAATGAACAACAAAATGTATGCTGCCCAGACAAGCCTGCCTGACTGGGACCTCCGTTTGCAACCCCTGACCTAGTCATTCTGCCCCTCACCGACCCCAGCCCTGAATTTCTCCTAAGAGAGGACTTATTTCTCAGCTTCTCTTTCCCAAATCTCTGCTCTGGACCCTAAATCTTAGTGGCCACCTTGCAACCCTGCTCTGCTTCCCTCCCCCCACCTCCTACCCCCCCAGCCCCATTGGCTCTGCAGCCGACCCCCTCCCCTCTGCCCTCTCCTGGCCTCACAGTGGCCCTTTCTTCCCAGCCATTCTCACCCAGTGTGATTTTGAGGATGACTCCAGACCCCTCTGTGATTGGAGCCAAGTGTCCAAAGATGATGGGGCCTGGACTCGGGCCAGTGAGCCCTCCCCCACCAGCAGCACCGGGCCCCCCGGCAGGTACCCCAATGGAGGTGAGGAAGCCGAAGGTTTAGGGAGGCATCTGGGAGGTGGACGCTGTCGGATCTGGGTGCAGGGAAGCAGCCGGAAGTGATACCTGGGCTCTGGGAAGGGGGGTGGGCAGGGCCTCACCATCCCTGGCTCTGCCTCCCCCAGAGGGCTACTTCCTGCACATGGACTCCAACACCTTCCGCCCGGGTGGGGTGGCCCGCCTGCGCAGCCCCCCCGTATGGGAGCAAGGCCCCCTCTGCGTGCGCTTCGCCTACTACATGTTCGGGCTGTCGTGGGGCGCCCAGCTCAAGCTGCTGCTGACCACGGGCCCCAAGGGCAAGCGCCCCAACGTGCTCTGGAAACACATGAACACGCAGAGCCCCTCCTGGATACCCACCGCCGTCACGGTGCCCATGGGGCTCATCCTGCCCAGTCGGGTGAGGCCGAAGGCACAGCCTGGGGTCCCAGTGGGAATCTGGCTGTGGGGAGTCCAGGAGGGGCTGGGCTGGGACAAGGCGGGGGCACGGGGGCTGGACCACCTGAATTCAGGCAGGAAAGTGGGAGCCCGAGGCAAAGGGGCTCACAGGGTGGGTCAGCCCCTCCTCCCTCCCGCAGCTGACATTCGAAGGAGTCAGGGGCAGCACAGCTTATCTGGACATCGCTCTGGATGCCATCTCTATCCATCGGGGCTCCTGCAATCAGGGTGAGCCCCCGTCCCTCCTCCTCTTTCTCCCCACGCCTGTACATCTGCCCAGGTGGCAGGAGTAGCTCAGGGACCGTGACCCTGGTTTCTTCCAGAGTTGGGGCGACTTGCTTCCCTTTGCCTCCACACCCCACACCTTTGACCCCTGAAGCAGCCAGATCTAAAGAGAGGTTCTCCTGGAACACAGAACTGTGGTGACACCTGTCCTAGAGTGACCAGCCATTCCGGTTTGCCCTGGGTGGTCCCTCTTTTAGCACGAAAGTGCTGCATCTCAGGAAACCCCTCAGTCTCTGGCAAACCTAGACATTTGGTCAGCCTGGCTGTTACCCCAGATCCATTCAGAATTAGCACTCTAGGCTGATGTTAGAGATTTGAGGGGAACAAATTCAAGGGAAGGAACATTCCAGAAGCTGCATGCCAGGAGCCAGCACTTACTGAGCACAGGAACTGTGCTAGATGCTCCCACACGTGATGTAACTTACAACAGGCAAGCGCTGTTGTTCCCAGTTTATCGATGGGGAAACTGAGGTTTGGGCAGCCTAAGTAATCTGTGCCAGGAACACGCCGCTGGGGAGCAGGACCATATCTGGTTTGCAAGCCGGCCATGCCTCACATCAGGACCCAGCCTGGGACTCAGAATTCTGACTCCAGACTGAGGCATACTTTTCTTTTTTTTAATTTTTATCTTATATTGGAGTATAGTTGATTAACAATGTTGTGTTTGAGGCATACTTTTCTGCCTCCCCTTAGAAGAAGCTAAATCCTTCCTCTTTTCTTTTCCCTCAGTCTGCACGATGCAAACGTGCAGTTTTGACACTCCAAATGATCTCTGCGGCTGGAGCTGGATCCAGACGGCCTCTGGGGCCAAGTGGGTCCAGAAGAAGGGGTCAACAGGGGTGCTGAACGTGGGGCCTGAGGATGACTTCTCTAGCCCTGGTAGTGAGTAATGGCCATGCTTCTTCCGTCCTTTGACTTTCTGAGCTTCTAGTGACCTTTGCGGGAGTTTACGATGCTTGCCTGACCACCCTACAATAACTCTCTTGGGATGGCCTGGGGTGAATGTCAGCAACCTCAGACCTCCATCAGCTTAAGTTACAGGGCAGAAAACAGATTCTAAGCACCCAGCCTGCTTCCCCTACTGCCACCCCAAACGCCCTACCCGGTAGACCCAACACGGCCGGCTCCTCACCTCTTTTCCCTGGCACCCTTCCTTCTTCATTCATCCAACAAATATTTATTGAGCACCTACAATATGCCAAGTCCCAGGCCCTTGAGATGCATCAGCTTACAAAACAGACAGAGAACGGTGGGGGACAAGGAGGAGACAGTTCCTGAAACAATAAAGAAGTAAATTATATAGCTTTAAGATGACCAGTGCTATCAGAAAAAAAAGAAGTTGAACAAAGTAAGGGGATTGGGAGAGCAGGGGAGGGTGGGTTGTAAGTTTTAAATAGGGTGGTCAGAGTAGATCTCATACAGGTCACATTTGAGCACAAACTTTTAGGAGGTGAGGGAGTGAGGCATGAAATTATCGAGGGGAAGAACATTCTAAGCAGAGTGGCCAGCCATGCAAAGACCCTGAGGTAGCAGTGGGCTGGGGGGTGGGTGTTGAAGTACAGCAAGGAGCCACGTGGCTGGGATGGAGAGAATGAGCTCAGACGGGTCCTAGGAGGGGCAGACCATTGTCAGGACTGATTGTGGCTTTTATTCTATGTGGATGGGGAGCCTTTGCAGGATTTGGAGCAGAGGAGTGACCTTATCTGACTTACGTTTAAAAGGATCACCTGGGTTTTTTTGTATGAGAATCCACTGAAGGGACGGGGCAAGGACAGAGGCCGTTCTTCTCCATCTTTCCCTCCCCCCAAATCCTTGCTCTCCTTCCTCTGATCTTTCCTGCTGCCTGAGGTTTGCTTTCTAGAAAGACCTGGTGAAAACCCCACCCCACGTTCATTCTACGCCCCTGGAGAGCAGGGCAGGGCCAGTCCACCCCTGCATCCCCCTTAGCATTTAGCACCAAATCCCCTGCCCAGCAGTTTCAGTAAATGTTGTTGGGTTTGTTTGTTTGTTTTTTCCATTTTCTCTCTTCCTTTTTCCACCTTTCTCCCTTCCTTATGTTTTTCCATCTTTCCTCTTTTTCTCCCGCATCTCCTTTTCCATTTCTCAGACGTCCCAGTATCGACACTGGTTGCGTTCTTTCACCATTTTACCCTTTCCCTCCTTCTTCCCTGTTGGTTCCTCTCTTTTCTCTCGCAGTTCTGCCCACTCCCTCCTCTTCAGCCGTCTTCTCTCCCTTTCAGAAGCCCACCTTTCCGGGCTTCACTCTCCAGGCAGAACCCCGTGGGGCGTCCGGCACGTGCGTGCGCGCGGTCGGAGGCCTCTTTAATTCCCCCCCTCCTTCCCCCGGCTACCAGTTGCGTCACGGAGCGAGGTCCAGGCTGATTGGCTGCCTGAGCTGGCGGCAGGAGGGAGGAGATCCCTGCCGGTCATCATCAGATCGGGACTCTCACCGCTTTGCGTGAATCAGCTGTGCCCAGTGGGTTAAGAAAAGGAAGAGGATGTGACTGTGGGGGGACCTCAAAAGTCTGAATCCAAAGGACAAGATTCTGGCTGCTTCTGAGAGGATGCCGCGTTTCCTGGGCGGAGCCCGCATCCTCACCCAGAACCGCCAAGTACCTCTGGAAGGATCCAAGGCCTCAGCCAGTCGTGTGATGGGTTTAGGCCCATCTCAGTGCCGGCTGATCCTAGGCAACTGTTAGGGCTCCCCAGGGCCAGGCTCCCTGCCCTCGCAGCCCCTATCCCTGTGCCACCCCCCACTTTACTGGCCTTTTCCTCCCCAGGTGGCTTCTACATGCTCCTGGACCCCACGAATGCAAAACCAAGGCAGAGATCTGCCCTGCTGAGCCCTCTGATCCAGTCCTCCGGCTGCCTGAGCCTGTCCTTTCACTACACCCTACATGGCCAGTCTCCTGGTGCAGCCCTCATGGTCTATGCTTCTGTCTTGGGTGAGAGTGACAACGTCATGGCATTTGCACTGTCCTGAGGCTCTTCTTCCAGGGTTGGGTTGATGAGGAAACGTGGGGGCATCTCTCGGGGTCTAGGGAAATCTGGGATACTTGCAAGATGATTCTGCGGAGTGGAATTTGGGAGCGGAAGGCACAGGGTTCTGGAAAAATAGATAAAAACGCCAAGAGAGTGAGAGAGAGAAGGACATGCTTGCACTTGGGGGAGGGGAATCCACTCCAAGTAGTCCCTCTGCTACTCAACCTTCTGAATATAGGTTTGAAGTCATTTTCCAGCCCCCGTCATCTCACTGCTCTCTTGGCTTCCTTCCATTGTAGGCAGAATCCGGAAACACACACTCTTCTCAGGACAACCCGGACCCAACTGGCAGCCTGTTTCTGTCAATTACACAGGCCAGGGACAGATTCAGGTACAGAGGAGCAAGAGGTCAGGTCTCCTTGGACATGGGAGGCGCACCTGATATTAACAAGGATTGAAGGTCTGGGCCCTGGAAGCCGGGTGCCTGGGTCCCTGAAGAGAGTAAACTCAAATGGAGGGGGGCTGAACATTTGGGCTGTTTCCTCACTCCTGGCCCCTTCTCCCTCTCTCTTCAGTTCACCGTGGTGGGCGTGTTTGGAAAGATCCCAGAGCCAGTGGTGGCGGTGGATGCAATCAGCATTGCTCCCTGCGAGGGTGAGAGCAGCTCTGAGAATGGGGGTTGGTGATGGGGGATGAATAGAGAGCATGGCCCAGATTTCTCACATCTCCCATTTTGATCCCCCAGAGAGCTTTCCTCAGTGTGACTTTGAAGATGAGGCCCATCCCTTCTGTGACTGGGTCCAGACATTACAGGATGGCGGACACTGGACCCAGGGAAGTAAAAATATGCTCATCCAGGGTACAGGCCCCTTGGGAGTCTCCCTTAATGGAGGTGAGGAGATGGAGGACCCCTCAAGCCAACGAGTTACTGAATCTGCTCCCAGCTAGGGGGTGGACTGGTGTGATTGACGCAAGATGTAGGTGGTCAGGATGAGCCAGCGGGTGTTTACTGGGAAGCCGCCATGGGGCCAGAGCTGTGGAGGCGACAGAGGTAGAGTGAGTTGAGGATTCTCGTGGTTCTGGGGTCACTTGAAACCCCCAGAAGATCCAGGTATAGTGCTTCATTGAGCCCAAGGCCTCAAACTCCACTGGGTCATTTTCAGTCAAGACATTTACTGGTGCAGCCAACAAAGGAATCTGGGTTGCTGGCTTGGTTTTCCCTTTCTTTCTGATCCTGCCTTCTTCAGTTAGAAGTTGAAAATGAGCAGAGAAAAAAACAAAACAAACAAACAAAAAACCCACTGCAATGTGGGGAGTTTGGGTGTTTGCATCAAATCCCCATTTGGAAAGCAAGATATCGCTCAAGAAAGCACCAGACTTGTCCTCTGGAGGTTTCTCACCTTGCCTGTTCCCTTCTTTTGCCCAGAGGGTCACTTTGTCTACCTTGAGGCTGACAAGTTCTCCCAGGCAGGCCAGTCTTCCAGACTGGCGAGCCGGACCTTCTGTGCCAGGGGTGCAATCTGTGTGGAGTTTACCTACCACATGTATGGCCTTGGAAACGGCACGAAGCTCAGGCTTCTGTTGGGGAGCCCTGCAGACAGTTCCCCAACTTCTCTCTGGGAACGAGTTGGGTCTCAAAGCGCTGACTGGCTGAACGACTCCATCACCGTCCCTTCGGGACGTCAACAGCCCATGCAGGTGAGAAACAGAGAGAGTCGCTCTTTAAGTGTCACTGTGAGGCCAGGTGAGGGGGACATAACGCCTGGGATCAGGGAGCACAACCAGGGCTGAGAGGATGGGACACTGGATAAGCAGCAGAGCAGAGGGCGCTCTGTGTTCCCTGTGAGGTTCTCTGGCTCCTGGAAGGGGCCTGGGCCCCCGTTGCACTGTTGAGGCCAGAACAAGGCGACATCTTAGCAGAGGACAGACCCTCTGCCCGGAGAGTTGCTGAGTTGACGGGGATTCACTTTCATTTCTTTCTTGCTTCTTTCTCCCTCGTACCTTCAGCTGATGTTTGAGGCCAAGAGGGGCACCAGCACCGCCTTCGTTGTTGCTCTGGGTTTCATCTTGATCAGTCACGGGACCTGTCAAGGTAAGACAAAACCCCAGGTCCCGGAAAGGGGGCCGTGCTCCAGGGTGACCATCTCTAGGGCTTCTCTGCGTGAGCTGCTTAAAATGCAAGTCCTCTTTTGTGCTGAGTCCTCACGCAGCTTTGTTTTCTATATTATGCCCACCCATACCTTCCCAGCCCCATCAGAATGCTTGCTTGAGTGAATGTGACTTTGATGCCGTGGATTTCTGTGGTCGGACCCCTTACCTAGTGAATGGTGATCCTGAAGGGAAGGCCGATATCCTATTTGTTATGTGTTTCCTGTACCTGGCGCAAGATCAGACATATGTTAGGAACAGTGTTTGTCAGTGTTACCTGAGTGGAGGCTGGGGCGGGGAGGAGAAGGAGAGGTGTGAATGAGTTACTGCTTTGAGCGCACCCATTCCAATTAGCTGTGAGTCAAGGGGGTGGTGGTACGATTCTGACTAAACTCCAGGGATTTATTTTCTTTGCAGGATCTGCGTCAGTAGTGCCTCCTTCCAAACCTCCTGTTACCCGCACTGGCCCTCCTGAAACCCCTGTCCGCACAGAGAAACCTGTGGCCCCTGAGGAAACACCCACCGTCCCCACTGAAATATCCACCATCCCCACAGAGAAGCCTGTGGCCCGCACAGAAAAACCGACTGTCCCTAGTGAAATATCCACGGTCCCCACCGAAAGGACCACCATCCCCACAGAAAAACCCATGGTCCCCACCAAAAAGACCACCATCCCCACAGAAAAACCCACGGTCCCCACTGAAAGGACCACCATCCCCGCGGAAAAACCCACGGTCCCCACTGAAAGGACCACCATCCCCACTGAAAGGACCACCATCCCCATGGAAAAACCCACGGTCCCCACTGAAAGGCCCACAGTTCCCACGACACCCCAGCCCAGCCCAACTCTTGTACCCACCTGGCCAGCAGCTTTCGTGATGCCAAGTACCTCCATGACCGCTGTGACCCAGGCCACCACTGCAACCCCGAGACCTACTCCAGGTGTGTGGTGGAGCATCGGACAAAGAGCTAGAGCTGAAAGTCAGAGACAGTGATGAGGAGAGAGGGCGGGGGAAACGGATGCTTCCAGTAGAAAACTGCAGTCTCAGAGGAGAGAGGAACCAGACACGATGACTTTAGAAAGAATGATGAGGACGACCCTGAGTGAGAGGGCCGGGGTGGGGGGCATGGGGGAGTGGGAGTTGTTGGGAACCAAGCACTAGACTTACTATTGCTTTTTTTTTAAATTGAGATATAATTCACTGCCGTAAAAATTCATCCTTTCAAAGTGTACGATTTGGTGATTTTAGTATATTCACAAGACTGTGCAGCCATCCTCACTTTTCCATTTCAGGACATTGGCATCACCCCATAAAGAAAGCCCATACGCATTAGCGGTCACTCCCATTCCCCCCACCCCCCAGCCCCTGGCAACCATGCATCTGCTTTCTGCCTGTTCGGTACATTTCATACCGTGGAATCATATAATCGGTGGTCGTTTGTGACTGGCTTCTTTTTTCTCAGCATATGTTGTTGTCAAGGTTCATCCAGATTGTAGTTTGTGTCAGGACTTCCTTCCTTTGAATGGCTGAGTAACGTGGGCCTCCTTCTTCAAGAAGAACAGGAGTGGGGGGTAGAGGGGAGACAGGAGGAAAGCCGGGAGCTTGACAGAGGCTGTTTTCCCCTCAGTGAGCTGCCCGCCGAACGCCCACTATGAGCACTGCGCCTGCCCAGCATCCTGCCAGAGCCCCACGCCTAACTGTGGGCTCCTTTGCAAGCCTGGCTGTGTCTGCGATCCTGGCTTTCTGTTCAGCGACTCCCGCTGCATCAATGCCTCTTCCTGAAATTGCTTCTACAACGACAATTACTATAAGGTGAGACCCCAGGATGCCCAGGTCCTCTGAGGGAGACTGCGAGCCGAACACCTGGGGTCCGGCGCCACCTGCTCCCCAGGTGACATAAATTTGGATCCATGGGACATTCCCAAGGGGTCAGCTCTCGGGCAGCTGTGACACGGTGGTGGAGTCATTCATTTGGTGTGTGAGTTTTTTTGCCTTAATTTTATTATTATTTTTTTCTTGGCCATGCCACACGGCATGTGGGATCTTAGTTCCCCGACCAGGGATTGAACCTGTGCCCCTTGCAGTGGAAGTGCAAGAGTCTTGACCACTGGACCGCCAGGGAAGTCCCTCGGCTCTGTTCACACAATAAATACTTGTTAAGCACCTGCTTTGGCCCAGCCTGACACTAGGCTATGCGGAAGATCCTGTCATCCCGTGGCCCTGTCCTCAGTGCTCCTGGCAGCTTTGATATTTCTGTATTTCTCCGTCCTGCACTGGCAGCCATGATGCATTAGACCGTAGACCAGCCAGGTGGTGCAGGGCCCTTATCTCCATCCTGAGGAAAGTCAGGGGTCCCTGAGTGTACAGAGAGCCCTGGACACTGAGTGTGTTCAGGCATTTTCAGGGCAGAATGAGGCATTCCAGAACCTTCTTCCAAAGGAACTTGCAACATCCCCCCGGGAGATTCTGGAGGAGCACAGGCTCTGGGCCAGCGCTGTCCAAAAGGGATGGCGTGCAAACCTCACACAGCATTTACTTGTCCTAATAGCCACATTAGAAAAAAAACTACAAGGAGGGAATTCCCTGGCGGCCCAGTGGTTAGGACTCCACACTCTCACTGCTGAGGGTCCGGGTTCAGTCCCTGCTCGGGGAACTAAGATCCCGCAATCCGCGAGTGAGGCCAAAAAACAAAGAAAAAAAAAAGAAAAGAAAAAGTACAAGGAAACAGGTTAAGTTAACTCCAGTCATCTACCCGTTTTAGCATGTAATCAACGGTTATCAATGAGATCATTTACATACCTTTTTTTTTTTCTACTAAGTCTTCAAAATCCAGTGTGTATTTTACACTTACAGCCTATGTCAGTTTGCACTGGCCACATCTCAAGAGCTCAGTGGCATGTGGCTGGTGGCCATTGTATTGGACAGAGCCGCCCGAGAGTCAGGCCAATCTGAGCTCAAATCCCCGCTCCGCCACTCGTTTGCAGTGACCCTGGGCGAGGTTCTTTCTTGACTTCTTCAAATCTGTTCCCATATCTATAAAATGGGCACAACAAGATTTTCTACCTCATTAGGTTGTTGTGAAGGTGAAATTAGATCCTGACACAGAGCAATTACTTAATAAATGCTAATTATTATTGTTAGCAATTTATGGTAAACATATGTGACCTGTTAATTAAAAGTTCAGTCAGCTATTCATTAGCATCCAGTTCCTCTTCTCAGCTCCGGCGTTCTCCCCATGGGGCGTCCGAGTTTCTTGCTTGCCTCTTCGGGGGCCCCTTCCTCCTCCAGCCCTCTTGACCCGTCTCCCGGGCGTCCCTGCGTCAGTGTTGGGAGTAGCTTCAGCTGCAGCCCGGGTAGAAATATCTGTCACAACCATCAGCACCAAGCATCTCTTCCCTCTGCCCTGGGAGACACATATGAACTTATTGTATGTTCACTTATGCATTCAGTAAACGTTTATTGGGTACCTTCAACCCTCTCGGCATTGGGGTCACCACGAATAGGGCATGTCCTTGCTCTCCTAATGCTGTCAGATTCCGGGGAGGCACATAGGATATTGGTTTGTTCTTTCGTTCCGTAAGTATTTATTAAATGAGAACTCTTTGCCAGGCACTGTGCTATGTATTGGGGCTGAGATAGTGAGTAAAGACAGACATGGTCCCTCGCAGGGGCGCTTATCAAATAATCACAAAGATGAATATAAAAGTGCAATTGTGGTAAGTCCTGGGAAGGAAAGGTACCCAGAGGTAGTCAAGGAGGTCTGGAGAGTCTTCCTGAGAAGGTAGCAACCCTTGAGCTGAACTCCGCTAGTTGCACAGGAATGGGTTAGAGAGAGGGAGAGGGACACGTTCCAGCACAGCATGTGCAAAGGGCCTGGGGTGAGCAGGAATATCTGGTAGGTGATGAGGAGAGGCGTCTGAGCAAGGTGAGGTCTGCAGGAGGAGAGGGGGCTACAGCACGGGGTGACAGAGGCTGCCCAGGAGCTACAGCCTCGTGACTCCGGCCCCCTTGCCCCCAGCCAGGGACAGCGTGGTTCAGCCCCAGCTGCACAGAACGTTGCCGCTGCCAGCCTGGCAGTCAGACGGAGTGCCAGCCCTATCAGTGCGGGACACGTACAGCGTGCCAGCTGAAGAATGGCCAGTACGGATGCCACCCCTATGGTGAGACCCTCCCCTCAGGCTGTTCCCGCCTGTCCATGTGGGTGTGACACCAGGGTCCCCATCCCTCCCTCGACCAGGGGAGCTCGGGCAGGCCACTGGGTGGGTGAGGCGGCCCTGGGGCCTGGCCTGGTGAACCAGCTTCACATGTCCCCGGCGTCCCCTCGGCAGGCACTGCCACCTGCTTCATCTATGGAGACCCTCATTACTTCACCTTCGACGGGAGGCACTTTAACTTCATGGGCAAGTGCACCTACATCCTAGCCCAACCCTGTGGCAACTCGACAGGTAGGATTCTGGAGATGCCCCCCCACGGCCTGGGCGTGGGGTCTGAGATCAGAAGAGCTGGGCATGGGGTGCACTGGCCGGCAGGAAAGGGCCAGAGCCGCTGGCAGGGGCAAGATGGGAGCAAGGCCGGCGGTAGAGCAAGAGATGACACGTCCATCCCCAAGCAGGACTTTGTGAGGACCAGACTACGGGGAAAATGCGGGTTAGGACTCCTCTCTGTATCCGTCGCTTCCTTGGCCGGCTTGGACTAGGGCGCACCTGGCAGAGGAGGTCCCCGTCCCGTGGGGGGACAGATTCGCGGCACGCAGCCCCACGCTGTTCTGGACAATGCCCCACTCCTGCCAGGGTCCTTCCTCCCCTCTTGAACCGTAGAGCCGCCACCTCTGTGGCCCTTTATCCTGACAGGACGCAGGGCCGGTTGGGGGTGGCACCCTCAGTGGGCCCTCAGAAATGCTTCTGGAATGAGCCCCTGGGTGCTCTCCACCCCTCTCCCCGCCCAGAGCCATTCTTCAGGCTGATGGTGAAGAACAAGGAGCGAGGACAGGAGGGCGTGTCCTGCCTGAGCAAGGTCTACGTGACTCTGCCCGAAACCACCATCACCCTGCTCAAGGGCAGACACACGCTGGTGAGTCCGTTCTCCACTCAGCCCTGCAGGGCTGCCGGCCTTGGCTGTGGCGTTGTCCCACCCAGCTCCTCCGGCCTCCCAACCCTCCAGAGCATTCCACGTGGAGCAGAAGAGGTCATTAGCGTTGCGGTGGGGATGTGGGAGTCGGCTGGGGGTCCTCCTTGACCCCCTGATCTGTCTCTCTGTCTCCTCCCTCGGCCCCGCCTTCCAGGTTGGGGGTCAGCGAGTCACCCTCCCAGCCATACCTTCTAAAGGCATCTTCCTGACTCCAAGTGGGCGATTTGTGCAGCTGCAGACGGCATTCGGTCTGCGGGTGAGATGGGATGGTGACCAGCAGCTGTCTGTGAGCGTGCCCAGGTGAGGCGGCAACCCAGCGAGGCAGCTACCACTCCTCCCGCTCTGCCCCTCTCTCTCCTGGGACCCTCCCATCCCCGGCCCCTGCCATCCCAGGCGCTAATTCTCAGTCGTGGGTAGGAGACACCTAGCTCAACGGGCAGGCCTCCCTTTGGTTGAGGAGGGGGAGGAAATGGTTTCAGGGCAGTGTGATAGTAGCAGAATATATACATAAGGCTTTGGGAATGTTCTAGAAGGAGTTGCTAATGAGTCGTGGGAGCCTTCAGAAGAGTGGTCCCTTGACTGCAGTCTTCAAGGATGAGTAGCTCCCCAGATGGCCAAACAAGGGAAAGAAACACTATAGAAATAGTGAACAGTCATTGCAAGGGAAATAGTAGAATGTCTTAGGGCCAGCAAGAAGTTTGTTAAGGCTGGAAGATGAGGTGTGAGCAGAAGCGGACGAGGGGAGGCGTAAAGATGGCTCGAGAGTGAGAACTTGCGGTCCTTGTGCGCCTGGCCTGGCGTGGAACCCTTGTTCCGGGTCTGCACCACTTCATCGTCCACCCGCCTCGTGCCAGTGGCCTCCCCGACTCATCCCCTCTCTGCTGTGGTCCCTCAGATGCCGGAGGCCCCTTCTCTCCACTAACGCCTCCTCCTCCTCCTCCCCTCCCCCCGCCCCCCCGCAGCACCTACTCCAGCAAACTCTGCGGTTTCTGTGGCAACTACGATGGCGACAGTAGCAACGACAACCGGAAGCCGGATGGCAGACCAGCGCGAGATGAGACGGAGCTGGGTAGCAGCTGGCAGGCCTCGGAGGATGGGGACCAGGAGTGAGGACCTCCCCGCCTCCGTCTCCGCCCTCCTGCTCCTTTGCCCCTTCGAGGAACCAAGAACCCCGACTGGCATCACTCCTTTTCTCCTCTCTCCTCTGCTAAACACCCCCACGTCTGTCATTCTCCTCCCCGCTCCCGTTCCCAGCAGAGTTCATTGCCACCACGTTCACCCCCAGCCCCACCATCAGTCAATCATCCCCAGGCGATTCTGAGCAGCCCCGCCTCTTACTCGTCCGGCTCCAAGTTTTTCCACCTCTTGGTGTTCAGATGTCCTCCACTAGGGGGTGCCGAGAGCCGGCAGACTGCTGGGGCGGGGTGGGCATGGAGGTGAGCCTCGGTCCTTAGGGCGTTTGGGGTGGGTCTCTTCCAGGTGCCAGGAGAAGCAGGCATCTCCCCCACCTTGCGACACTGCCTTGCAGAACACTGTGTCGGGGCCAGAGTTCTGTGGACGGCTCACGGTCGCTCACGGAGCTTTTGAGTATGTGCGGGGGTGAGGGGGGGGCGGCAGGAAGGGCCATGGGGGCGGACCAGGTCCTCTGTGGCAGGAGGCGGGAAGTTCTGCTCCCTCATTCCTTCTGACCTGGCCTCTCTCCTCAGGGCCTGCCTGCCTCACCTCAGGGCCTCTTCCTTCTTCGACAACTGCATGTTTGACATGTGTAATTTCCAGGGGCTGCAGCAGATGCTGTGTGCCCACATGTCGGCCTTGACTGAGACCTGCCAGGATGCCGGCTACGTGGTGAAGCCCTGGAGAGGACCCCAGTTCTGCCGTGAGTTGCACCAAGAGGCAGGGCCCCTTCCTTCAGACGCAGACTCAGCAGAGGGCCGGCAGCATCTGAGAGTGGTGGCACAGGCTGGGGGGGCGCCCTGGTGGAACCCCTTTGCCTCCACACTAGGACAGGGAGATCTGCAGAGTCAGAAACACGCACTGAGAAAATCACACGGTCACCTACAAACTCAGAAAGCCTTCCCAGGGTTTGCTCCCAGCTGTGGATTTTCCAGGCAACATTTTCAGCCTGGATCCAGCTTGGTTTTGTTACCTCTGGTTTGGGCCCTGACTACACTTTGACCTCATTTTGCTCTATTAAAGTCTTAATTAAAGCTCTTTGGGGAAAAAAAGAAAGAAAGAAAGAAAGAAAGCTTTCCCAGCTACCTGAAGTTACGGGTATGCAGAGCAATGCATATGTGTGTAAATGCACACCCAGGTCGAGGGATGCACACGTAAAATACACAAAATGTGCGTACAATACAGACTGGTGGGTGGGATGGTGCATCATGACGGCCCCACAGCTCCTGGTCATGGCCCAGCCCTCTGGGGAGCCTGCTTTGGGGCCTTGATGGGGCCACCTGGGTTCCCTCTGCTCCCCTCCACCCTCCACAGCAGTGCTGCTGAGGTCCCTGGGTCAGTCTGCTCCCGTGGTCCTGCCTCTCGGCAGTTCCCTGCAGGCCCCCTTCCAGGCCCAGGAGGTGGAAGCTGAGTTCCTCGGTGGTTTCTCCCACTCACTGTCTTCTTCTCAAGATGGGGCGGAAGCCTCTAGCCACCGGCCTTCTGAACTCTGGGCTGGGAACTACCTCTTTCCTCTTCTCCCCATCCCGCCTCACCTGTGCTCCCCCCTCTGCCAGCGCTGGCCTGTCCCCCCAACAGCCGGTACACCCTGTGTGCCAAGCTGTGCCCCGACACCTGCCATTCCGAGTTCTCAGGCCTGGCCTGCCGGAACCGCTGCGTGGAGGGCTGCGAGTGCGACCTGGGCTTCGTCCTCAGCGGTCTCCAGTGCGTCCCCAGGTCCGAATGTGGGTGGCTGCCTTGACCCCACGGGCGGCTACTTCAAGGTGAGCCGCTGGGGCTGGGCCTCTCTCAGCCCTGCAGCCAGAAGGCACTCGTCCCAGTTCTGAAGTCTACGGCCAGCTTGTGGGCAGGAGAGAAAAGGCGGGGTGGGGTGGGGGTGGGAGGGGTGGGAGGGGTGGGGGGGGTGGGGGATGTGGGGTGGGGGATGTGGGGTGGGGTGGGGGATGGGGGGTGGGGGATGGGCGGGCTGGGATTAAGGAACTTCGGGCTTAGGTCTAATTTCCCTTTTTCTTGCTTCAGTTCTAGTACTTTTCACCCCTGCAGACCGGGATGGAGTCATAGCACAGCTATTTCCCACGCTGCCCAGCAGAGCCTGGGACCCCTAGTTCTCTCCCCTCCTATCTTCCCTGCCCGTCACACCCCTGAGTCACTTTCCCGGTTTCTCATCCTCTGAAGGCCCAGGCCTGTCTGCATCTCACCTGCACACTTTCTCTCCTACTGAGGGTCCCTTTCTCTGCTGAAGGATTTCAGCCGCTACCTGGGCCCCATCTTCACCATCTTCTCAGAGGCAGCACTTGGAGCTAGACCCTCATCCGTGAAACTTCTCTCTCTTCCTTTGCCTGTCCCTCACCCAAGGCCTGGGGATGACACTGACGTCCATCCCAGCCCCCTCCCACCTGATGTCCACTGGGTTCTCCCTGCTCGGTGCCCCGTTCCAGGCTGGCCCACGGAACTCTCCTCATCTGCGCTTTGCTCTCTCAGTTTCACCTTCTTTTCAGCCCCTCCCCGCTGCTCTGCCTCCCAGGCAGTATGCCTATTAGCCACATTCACCTCCTTTGAGGCCCTGTTGAAATGCTGCTTCCTCCTTGAAGCCCTCCTGAGAAGCATCTCTAAACTCTTGTGGCGAGTGCCGATTGTCTGTGTCAATGGCACGAAACTCTCCCTGGGTGCCCTGATTATCGTCTTTGGGTGCAGAGTGTGTTGGACCACGTGATCTATCTGTTTACATGTTGACTGCCCTCTCTGGGCTGTGAGTTCTGTTAGGGCAGGGACCTCGTCCACCCAGCTCATTACTGAATCCCTCACGCCTGGCACAAGGCAGATGACAACTATCTGTTGAACTAGTGAACAAACAAATAATGGAGTGACTGAACGAGTGAGCGAATGCCAGAGTTTTGCAACTAAGCCTGGAGCTTTGGGATGACACGAATGCCTTCCTGGTGAGCAGGTCGGTGATCTGAATAGCAGTGCTAACAGATCAGGGGATAACTTTTTTTCCTTCCTTCGGTCCGTCCGCCAGGTAGGGGAGCGGTGGTTCAAGCCAGGCTGCAGACAGCTCTGCATCTGTGAGGGCAGCAACAGAACTCGCTGTGTGCAGTGGAGGTGCCAGGCCCAGGAGGTGTGTGGTCGGCAGGATGGCATCTACGGCTGCCACGCCCAAGGTGAGCAGTCGAAAGCAGGTGAGCATGGGGGCCGCCCATGTGGCCTCGAGCAAAGGCGTGGTCCTGTCCTAAAGCAGAGAGCTGGAGCGTAACCAGGGGTCTGGAAGGCAATTGCCCAGAGCCAAGCAGCGTGTTCAAGGACCCAGAGAGTGAGGCTGGGGCAGTCCCTGACCTTGACCTCTCCAAGTCACACCGACCACCCCGATGAGCCATGGGTACCATTCCAATGTGGACTCGCCAAGATGGCAGCTCAGGGTCAGTGCCTCTCTGAACGCCATCTCCTCCTGCCCAGGGTCCGCCACCTGCACTGTCTCGGGGGACCCCCATTACCTGACATTCGACGGAGCCCTGCACCACTTCATGGGCACCTGCACCTACACCCTGACCCGGCCTTGTTGGTTGAGGTCCCCAGAGAATTACTTTGTCGTGAGCGCCACCAACGAGTTCCGCGGCGGAAACTTGGAGGCCTCCTATGTCAAAGCCGTCCAAGTGCAGGTCTTCAACCTCAGAATCTCCATGATCAAAGGCCGCAAGGTCGTGGTGCGTGCCTGCGCCGGCCTCCCCGGCCCCACCCCCAGCCCACGCTGCATCTCTTCTCCGCGTCTCCTTGCCTGCAGGCCCACCTGTCTGGCAGACGCAGCCCCAGTTTCTGAGACACACCCGCCACCCCCCATCCTGCTCCCTGGTCTTGGCCTCGTTGTCCTTGTCCCAGGCGCCTTTCCCTACAGTGTCTTCCCTGCCTCTGTAGCTGGACGGTCGCCGGGTGGCCCTGCCCGTGTGGCCTGCACAAGGCCGGGTGAACGTGAGGTCCAGTGGCTCCTTTATCCTCCTCTACACGGACTTTGGGCTTCAAGTTCGCTATGACGGGAACCACCTGGTGGAAGTGACCGTGCCCTCCTCCTACGCTGGCCGGCTCTGCGGGATGTGCGGTGAGTTCCTAGGGCACCTGCAGGTGAAGCCGGGGGAATGGGCTGGAGCCTATCCCGGTCCTGCTCATCCACACATCTGATTAGGCGTCCTTGGTGCTTGACGACCTCTTACTTGGTTGAAGGCGTCGTGCGCTAGGGTGGGCATGAAGGGAAGCGAAAGATGAAGGAAGAGAAAGGGCTCATCTTGGTTGGTTGCGTGAAGAGGGAGGGATGCTTCTTGGTCCTGGGGCTGAATTCAAGGCCTCTGCTGACTGCTCTGTCCCCCAGGGAACTTCAACAACAACAGCCTAGACGACAATCTGCAGCCTGATAAAAGGCCTGCAGTCAGCTCCGTGCACCTGGGGGCCTCCTGGAAGCTAAATGAGTTATCTGAACCTGGGTGAGCCGGAACGGGGGGAGGGGGGGAGCTGGACCAGGGGAGGAGGCTTTGCGGGCAGCCTGGAGATGTTCCCTGTGCGTCCCCAATCTTTCCTGGAGTTGATGACTGATCTGTCTCTTGGGAAGTCCACCCTGAGATCTAACCTTTTGCTTTCCTGCTGCATCTGCTGACCTTACTACTTGAGGCCATCACTCTGTTCTCCTCTCCCGTCCTTCTTCCCCTCCCTGTTGCCCTCTCCACTTTTGCTTTGGCTTTTGCAAAGCTTCCTCCAATCCTAAACTCCTGTCCTTTCCCCTCGTCCTCTGTCAGCTGCTTTGCTGCAGGTGGCAAGCCCCCCAGGTGCCTGGGGAAGAAAGTGACAGATGCCTGGAATAAGAACTGTGATATCGGGCTTCCCTGGTGGCGCAGTGGTTGAGAATCTGCCTGCTAATGCAGGAGACACGGGTTCGAGCCCTGGTCTGGGAAGATCCCACATGCCACGGAGCAGCTGGGCCCGTGAGCCACAGCTGCTGAGCCTGCGCGTCTGGAGCCTGTGCCCCGCAACGGGAGGGGCCGCGATAGTGAAAGGCCCGCGCACCGCGATGAAGAGCGGTCCCCGCACCGCGATGAAGAGTGGCCCCCACTTGCCGCAACTAGAGAAAGCCCTCGCACGAACCGAAGACCCAGCACAGCCAAAAATAATATAAATAAATAAATAAATAAATAAATAAATAAATAAAAATTTAAAAAAAAAAAAAAAAAAAAAAAAAAAAAAAAAAGAACTGTGATATCTTAATGAACCCTCAGGGTAAGCCACGCAGGGGGCCCCTTTTTGCTCCCCCCGGGGCAGGAGACAGAGGAGGGGCACTGAGCAGGGAGGGAGGAAGGGTGAGACGGGAAGTAGTGGCCCTCAAGAGGCAGGCAGAGGGAATGCAGAGGCAGTGGTCACCTGGGAACGCTGCCGGACCTGTGGGGTTTTTTGCATCTCAGGCGGTAGGTTCTCAATAATTGTGGGTTTTGATGGAAACGGATGTTGAATTTGCCCCAGAGCAGCCGTGTGGTTCTGCCCCCTCCCCAAGCTTAGTCTCACCTACGTTTCATCCAGGACCCTTCTCCCAGTGCCACGGGGTGGTGGCCCCGCACACCAGCTTCACCAGTTGCGTGTACGGCCAGTGTGGGACCGAGGGCGACGCCTTGACCCTGTGCCGCTCCCTGCAGGCCTACGCGTCCCTGTGCGCCCGCGCAGGCCGGGCCTGCCCTCGCCTGGCGGAACACCACCTCCTGCCGTGAGTGACCTGACAGCCAGGAGGAGTCCCCGAGCCCTGCCCTCTCTTCCTCTCCCTAAGTTCTCCTTCACTCTTCCCTTCGCAGCCCGGCCCCCAGGCCCCACGTGGGACCCTCCTCTGTTCCCCTCTCCCCAGTCTCTCCGAGTCCAGCCCCCATCCTCTACTTGTCTCCCTCTTCTGGGAGCCTCCATCCGATTCTCACTTCACCAAAAAGTTCTGATCTCCCAGGAATTCCCTGGTGGTCCAGTGGTTAGGAGTCCGCGCTTCCACGGCAGGGGGCACCGGTTCAATCCCTGGTTCAGATCCCACATGCCATGGGGCGTGGCCCAAAAAAAAAGTTCTGATCTCATTTGGTTACTGCCTCCTCCCCTTCTTCCCTGGGCCAG
This sequence comes from Balaenoptera acutorostrata, assembly GCF_949987535.1. Lineage (NCBI taxonomy): Eukaryota > Metazoa > Chordata > Mammalia > Artiodactyla > Balaenopteridae > Balaenoptera > Balaenoptera acutorostrata. The sequence continues at coordinate 7,347,973 of NC_080078.1, forward strand.
CTCTGTGACCTTTCTTCTTTCCCAGAAACGCTTTTTTTTTTAGTTGTAGTAAAACATACAGAACATAAAAATTACCATTGTGACAATTTTTAAGTGTCCAGTGGCATTAAGTGCATTCACCTTGTTGTGCAACCATCACCACCATCGCCCCCAGAACTTTTTCATCTTCCCAAACTGAAAACTCTGTCCGCATCAAACACTGTAAGTCCCCTTCCCCTCCCCCAGCCCCTGGCAACCGCCATCTACTCTCTGTCTTTGTGAATTCGACGACTCTAGGGACCTCATCTAAGTGGAATCACACGGTATTCCTCTTTTTGTGACTCGCTTATTTCACTTAGCATTATATCCCTAGGGTTCACCATGTTGTAGCAAGTGCCAGAATTTCCTTCTTTTTAAGGCTGAATCATATTCCGTTGTATGATTGGACCCCATTTTGTTTATCCATTCGTCTGATGGACATTCCCAGGAACTCTTTTTTTTTTTTTTTAAGATTTTTTTGATATGGACCATTTTTAAAGTCTTTATTGAATTTGTTACAGTATTGTTTCTGTTTTATGTTTCTGGTTTTTTGGACTGGAGGCATGTGGGATCTTAGCTCCCCAACCAGGGATGAAACCCGTACCTCCTGCAGTGGAAGGCGAAGTCTTAACCACTGGACTGCCAGGGAAGTCCCTCCCAGGAACTCTTGATGCCCCAAGGCCAGAGAGCTGGAAATCACTCTTCCTTCCTAAACACCAATTTCTTCTTAGCTCTGAACTGCCCATTGGGCAGCAGCTACAGCACCTGTGCCAACCCCTGCCCGACCACCTGCCTCAGCCTGAGCACTCCATCATACTGCCCGTCCTCGCTGCCCTGTGCCGAGGGCTGCGAGTGCCAGAAAGGCCACATCCTGAGTGGGACCTCCTGTGTGCCCCTCAGCCAGTGTGGCTGCACCAGCCAGAGGGGCTCCTACCACCCGGTGAGAGGCCAGACCACAGGGGGTGCCCTGCCCTTCCCAGCTCCCCGAGTTTGGGGGCCAGAGGGCTCAGAGCCTGCAAAGGGGTAGGGTGGGCCAGTGCTGGGGGCTGAGGAGCAAATCCAGAAGCCAAGAGCCTGAGAAAGGCTAGCGATGGAGGCAGGCAGCCAAGGGAAGCGAGCCTCATGGGGGCCCTGGGGTGCGGGGGGCTCCGACCATCTCTGGCTTCCAAGTTTCTATCGGCTCCACTGATGCCTGCGCCCCGCAGGTCGGGGAGAGCTGGTACACGGACAACACCTGCTCCAGGCTCTGTACCTGCTCGGCTCACAACAACATCTCCTGCCTCCAAACTGCCTGCAAGCCTGGCCAGATGTGCTGGTCCCAGGATGGGCTGATACGGTGCCGGGCGGCAGGTAAGCCTCCACTGAGCGTGGAGGAGGACCTTCAGCCACCAAGACGAACTCTCCCCAACTCCCCCTCTGTCAAGAAGGGCTCCTCGGGCTTCACTCATGGTTCCCGTGGCAGCCGTGGACTTAGACGGGATATTATAAGTCTCTCCCTGGCTGAATGACACCTGCTCCACCTCCTCACATCTTGACTCTTTTCTCTGTCTCCTTCCCTTTGGAGGCTCCCTCTCTTCCACATCCTTTCCTTGAAGCAGGGGAGGAGGCCTGTTCTTGCTAGAGGCTGGACCACTCCTCAGCCACCTGTCTGTCCTCTAGGGATGGGAGAGTGCCGCATCCGCGACACGTCCCACTACGTAAGCTTCGATGGCAGTTACCATGCGGTCAGGGGCACCTGCACTTACGTCTTGGTGAAAATATGCCACTCCACCATGGACCAGCCTTTCTTCAAGATCAGTGGCAAGAATGGGAAGCGGAAAGACCAACCCCACACTTTCTACCTCCGCCAGGTCCATGTGGACATCTTTAATACCCTGGTCACCCTGAAGAAGGACCAAGTGCTGGTGAGCGAGGGAGGCAGGGAGGATGTGGGCTCTGGGGACGGGGCTCTGGTCCTTCTTCCTGCTCACGGGTCCTGCCCTCCTCTGTAGATCAATGGCACACGGGTCACCCTCCCGGCGACCACCCAGATCCGGGGAGTCAAAGTCATTTCCAGGGACGGCTACACCGTGCTCACCATCAACATTGGGGTGCAAGTCAAGTTTGACGGCAGTGGTTTCCTAGAGGTCGAAATCCCCAAAGCCTATTATGAAAAGGTGAGGAAAACACCTGGGTCTCTTCGTAGGGGAGTCAGCCTGCAGGGAGGGGGGCGCCTTTCTCTTTAAGGGGATGCCAACAAAAAATGCCCTCTGCCATCCCTGGCGCTGAAGATCCCTCGATCCCCTCTGCCCACCCAGACCTGCGGCATGTGCGGGAACTTCAACGGCGAGGAAGAAGATGAACTATTGATGCCTAATGACGAACTAGCCCTGGATGACGTCATGTATGTGGATAGTTGGCAAGACAAAGAGATCGACCCAAAGTAATTGCCCCCAAAGACTCTCTGCCTTTGCACAGGAACACGAGTTGGGATTCTAGACTGTATGGCCCACCTGGGATGGGAAGACCAGAGTGGTCCTTTGTGCGTGTAACTTGACAGGCGATGGCGTCTGGGTCCCAGGAACCTATATGGGGAAACGAGAAAGTCTTCCTGTCTTGGCTTCGAAACGTGGGAGGAGACTGAGGCCACGTGGAAGGCTGGCCAGAGCCCAGGCCAGCTTCCCGGTGAAGACAGGAGGGGTCTTCAGGGTGGTTTGGGAGCGCCAAGTCATTATCATAGATGAGGCAGTGGCTGTCCCTAGGATGACCCCCTTTGCCTTCCCAGTTGCCAAGAAGATGACAAGAAGACTGAAGCAGAACCTCAGGAGAAGCCAGATACAAACTGCCGGGCAGCTGACCTGGCAAGAGCCCAGGAGCAATGCCAGGCGGCTTTTCAGGCTCCAGCCTGGGCGAAGTGTGCCACCCACGTGATTCTCAGTCCCTTCTTGCTCAGATGTACCCACAGCCTCTGTGAGTTTGGAGACCTCAACCATGCCCTCTGCCAGTCTCTGCAAGCCTTCGGGGCCGCCTGCCAGGCCCAGGGGATCAAGCCTCCGATCTGGAGAAACAGCAGCTTCTGCCGTGAGTGTGTCCTCAGGCCACCCCCAAACTGCTCCCAAACCCTCTTTCCGTCTGTGTATCTCTGAAAGCTCCCCCATTCTCCATTTCAGTTGTTCCTGGACTATTTCTGACCTCATTTTCTCTGATGTGGACCATTTACAGCAAGCTCTTAGCTAGTGCCCCATACCACCAGGACCACACGGGCTGCTTGTCAGCAGCTCCTTTCCAAAAGAAATGTGATCATGTTAGGCCCCTGCACGGCTGTTGCCTGCAAGTCCAAGCTCCTCTCTGAGATGTTTGAGAGATCCTGCAAGCTGTGCCCCTCCCCCACCCCCCTTTCCTGTGCGCCAGCATCACCTGTATCAAACCATCCCATTCCCCACACAGGCCTCGCTTTCCCACACCCCTCCCTGCCTTTATACATACCACGCCCTGCACCCGAAAGGTTCTTTCTTCTCCCCTCCTGGCAGACTCTGAGGTATCCTCCTCCAGCTCTTTCCTTTAAAAAATTTTTTAAAAATTATTATTCACATACCATATTCTTCTACCCTTTAAAAGTATACAATTTACTGATTTTCAGGATCTTCACAAAGTTGTACAACCAGCACCACTATCTAATTCCAGAACCTTTTATTTTTATTTATTTATTTATTTATTTAGGCTGCGCCGGGTCTTAGTTGCGGCGTGCATGTGGGTTCTAGTTCCCTGACCAGGGATCGAACCCGGGCCCCCTGCATTGGGAGCGCGGAGTCTTACCCACTGGACCACCAGGGAAGTCCCCAAGAACATTTTAAATTTTAAAACAGTGATTACGGTGTTTTTCCTATGTGATGCATTCCTATGGTTCAAAAACTTTGAAAGTATTAAAAGATTCCCAGTGAAAAGTCTCCCTCTCGCCCTGACCCCAGGGGCCCAGGTCCCAGCCTGCTCTTTTCAACATCTGAGTATTTTTCCAAAAGTCTTTTATTTCTGCACATAACAGACAAATGCAAATTTATTTTCTGTATTTTCTTACAAACAGCAGATGGGACACAGTAGTTTGCACTTTATTTTTTTTCACTTGACAAACTAGCTTGGCGGTCCTTCCCCGTCAGACACGTAAAGAGTGTCCTCATTCTCTTCTGCAGCTACGTCATAATTCATTCATCATAATTTATTTAGTCTTCTAGCGATGGACTTTCTAGTTGTTTCCAGTCTTTTGCTATTGCAAACAGTGCTGCAAGGATAACCTTATGCAGATACAATTCTCTACGTGTGTGTCTCTTATCTGTAGGATAAATTTGTAGACCTGGAATTGTTGGATCAAGGATTGTGTGGATTTGTGCTTTTGAGAGATGTTGCCAAATGGCCTTCCATAGGGGTTGAGGAATTTACGTTCCCACCAGCAACATACGAGAGTGCCCATTTCCCCACAGACTGGCCAACACACAGCATTATGGTGCTTTTGGATTTTTGCCAATCTGATATGTGAAAGATAAAAAGAGTCTTAATTTGTATTTTTCCTATTATGAGTGAAGTTGTGCATTCTTTTATATGTTCAGGAGCCATGTGGATTTCCCTTTCTGTGATTTCTTCATACCCATTCACCATTTTTTCCACTGGTTTGTTGGTCTTTGTTGAAATATTTTATAGATGTCCTTTGTCTACTACAGAGAGTAGCCCTTCATTAGTGCCATGAGTTACAAAAATTTTTTCCAGGTCTCTTTTTTTCATCTTTCACTCTTTTTTTACCATGCAGAAAAAAATATATATATATGTATTTGTGAGGTCAAATATAATAGTCTTTGTTTTATGGCTTCTGCAGTTTAAGCCTTAGTTACAAACGGCTTCCCCACTCTGAAGTTAAAAAAGAATTTGCCTACGTTTTGCTCTAGTATTTGTATGGTTTCTTTTTTTTATATATTTAAATGTTTGATCCCTGGGGATTCATCCTGGTGTGTAGGATGAGAACTGAATCAACTTTGTGTTTATTTTTTCCCAGTATTATTAAATGGCCAGTCTCTCTTTTTCCACTGACTCAGATGCCATGATTTATATTAAATTCCCACATGTATTTGGATCCCTCTCTGGGCCTTTTTCTCCGCTTCCACTGCTCCATTTATCTTCATTTACTAGCAGCACAATGTTGTGGTCATTGAGAGTTTAGATGGTGTTTAGATTTCTGGTAAGGACATACACTACCTACTGTTGGTTTTTTTTCCAGTTTTTTTTGTTTTGTTTTAGAATTTTCCCAGCTTTTCTGCTTTGTTTATATCCTCATTTCCACGTTAATATCATTTCATCCTATTAAAAAACAAAACAAAATCCTGTTGGTGTATTTTTTGGGGATCATATTAAATGTATAATTAACTTAGGGAGGGACTCCCCTGGCAGTCCAGTGGTTAGGATTCTGCGCTTCCATGGGGGGCACGAGTTCGATCCCTGGTCGGGGAACTAAGATCCCACATGGCACCTGGCGTGGCCAAAAAACTAAATAATAATAATAATTAAATTAACTTAGGGAGGACTGACATCTTCCCATCTGTGAACATTTCCATTTGTTTGCAACTACTTCTACTTAAAGGGCTTTATTTAGCTCCTCCAGCACAGTGGATACCTCCCTGCCCTGTACTCCTGTCACACCTCGTACACACACACGCCAGTCACATGCTTACTGACCAGATGCACCAGGGTCACGCTGCTGCAGCTGCTGGCTGACCTCGGATTCCCACGCCGAGTGGGGAGAACCGTTCTTGCTCTTCTCTGTCCTTGGAGCCAGCACACAGCCCACGTTCAGTCAGTGTTCCCCCCCCCGCCCACCTCCAGCTCTGGACTGCTCCGCCTACAGCGTCTACACCACCTGCGTTCCCTCCTGCCCTCCTTCCTGCTGGGACCCGGAAGGCCAGTGCAAAGGCTCCAGAGTTCCCTCCACCTGCGAGGAGGGCTGTGTCTGTGAGCCCGGCTACGTGCTCAGTGGACGGCAGTGTGTGCCCAGGAGTCAGTGCAGCTGCAGGGACGCCCAGGGCAACTCCCTCCCTGTGAGTGGGGGCAGAAAGTAGGGGTGGGGGCAACACACCTTCGGGATGCCATGTTCTCCTTTCCTGTGCGTCTCTCGGCCTGGGCCACCCGCGCCTCTACTGCTGGCCCTGGGTGTGAAGGCTGGTGATGGGGCAGGGTGGCCTCCTGCCAGGTCTGGGCTAGAGGGTGCGTGGTTTGGGTTTGGGGACTGAGAAATGCAAACCACAGGGATGCAGCCGGTAGGGTGGCTTTGATTTGAATCCTGATGGTAGCACTCACGAGTCAGGGGACCTCTGTGACCTCAGTTTCCTCATCTGTAAGATGGGTTCAGCAGTACCTCCTGAGCAGCCTGTGTGAGACACTGAGCACAATGCCTCTAGGGGGCGGTACAGGTCCATAAGGGTGCAGATGGCACCGGGACTGCCTCTGGCCCGTGCCAAGTGAGCCATCAGACTGTAGGCTTAGGCTGAAGTCATCGAGGAAAGAGAGCTGGCCCTTCCCTTCTCACTCCCCGTTCTTCCTGCGGCGTCTGCAGGCGGGTAAGTCCTGGTTCTCCAGAGGCTGCTCCAAGAGGTGTGCCTGCAGAGCGGGCGCCGTTCAGTGCTGGCCCTTCACCTGCCCCTCGGGCTCCCGGTGCCAGCCCAACGAGGACGGCAAAGACTACTGCGCACCCGAGAGTAAGGGGGCCCTCGGGGAGGTGGAGCCAGAGGGGCCCGGGCTGGGGGCTCTGGAGAGGGAGGGATCCGGCGCGGGCAGGGGTGGGCCTAGGCTCTCAGGCTCCTACCAGCTCCCTGGTCGCCTGCATGATCCTCTCTGGGATCTCCTATCTTAAGGGCAAAAAGAGGGAACCAGACAAGGAGATCCTCTCAAGCGGGGAGAGGGAGAAAGTGGAAGATCAAGTCCACGGGGAGCCCAGGGCTAAGAGGGAAGGTGACAGGAGGCCCCAGGAGGGTGAGGGGCTCTGGGGTGGTTACATCGCTCAGGGTGCCTTCTTAGCATTGGCCCTTCTTTTCAGAGTCGGAGCAATGCACAATTTATGGGGACCCCCGTTACCACACATTTGATGGCCTCAGCTACCGCTTCCAGGGCCGCATGACCTACTTTCTGATCAAGACCTTGGACATGCTCCCTGATGGGGTGGAGCCCTTGGTCGTGGAGGGCCGCAACAAGGTGTATCCGTCCTTCAACCCCATCTTCCTGCACGAAATCATCGTGATGGTCTACGGCTACACAGTCCAGCTCCAGACGGAACTGGGACTTGTAGTAAGAGCCAGGCCAGGCTGGGAGGGCCTGGGGAGGTAGGTCGGGCCATGGGAGGCCACCTGGAGCAGGTGAAGCCAGGACTCTGTGTTCCCTGGGAAGTTCCCAGCAGAGGCTGCCTGGTTTTGGAAATCAGAATCAGTGCCACATTCACCTCCTTGGGGGGAGGCAGAGGAGGGCAGTGGGATTACATACAAGGTGGGAGAGAGGCAGGGGGAGAGAGAAGGGAAGCTCATGCAGTGTGAGGGTGGAGCTGTGCTGAAGAAGTACCAGGGCACCCACCTGCCAGTTTCTTTGCAAGGAAGGGGCTGAGGCTGCAACAGGAGCAGACCTCAGGGAGGCCTTTGCCACTCCGGGTAGCAAAGCTTCCTGCGGTATCTTGTTCCCTGGAATGACGACACTGAGAGGTACCAAGATGTGCAGAGAGACAGAGGCCAAAGCGGCAGAGGATCACCTTGATTCAGGCCTCCGTGCCACTCCTGTCTGCCTTCTCCAGGTCAACGGTCAGAAGATGGCCATCCCCTACGAGCCCAACGACCAGCTGCGGGTCACCATGCGAGGCCATCGCCTGTATCTGATCACAGACTTTGAGCTGGTTATCAGCTTCAATGGAAAGAACAATGCAGGTACCTGAGCGTGGGGACCGGAGGGCCGAAGGGACATTCCAAGGATGGGGGTAAGGAAAACCACGTCTTGGGCCGAGCATGGTGAAAGGACCCCTGCCTGGGAGTGGGGCCCCCGAGCTCCAGGGGAGGACGCAGGAGGGGTGGGAAGTGACGAGGTGGGGAGTTTCGATTCTGGCCCCCTTCCTCCTGCAGTGATCTCCCTGCCCATCACGTACCGGAGGCTTGTGCGCGGCCTGTGCGGCAACTACGACCAGAACAAGAGGAATGATTTTATGCTGCCCAACGGTGCCCTCACCCAGAACCTCCTTGTCTTTGGCAACAGTTGGGAGGTGAAGAAGACCAAGGGAGGCCTCCCCCGCTTCTCAAGGTGAGAGGGCTGGGGCTCTGAGCAGGGAGGCCCAGGCCCGGGGGTGGAGGGCCGATGAGCGACACCGTAGTATCTGTTTACACCCCGCTCACCCCCATATCCTCAGCAGAGGAGGAACCCCGAGGTCTAGGGCTCAGACTGGGCTGATTCTCCTAATCCCATCATTTCTTTCCTCTCCCACTGACTGTGGGGCACCTGCCCTGTGGATCCCGGTCTGTGCCCGAGCCCTCCCCTCCCATCCCCTCCCCAGTTCTTCCTAAGTTCACAGCCGTGGTGGGCCTCACCTGGCCCTTCACCATCTCTGCCCCAGGGAGGTACAAGAGGAGGAAGTGAAAGAAGAAGAGGTGTCAGGCTTTCACGTGTCAGAATGCAGCCCAGAGCAGCTGGAGCTCATCGACCACACACAGGCGTGTAGGGTGCTGGTGGACCCCCACGGCCCCTTTGCTGCCTGTCACCAGCTTGTGGCCCCGGAACCCTTCCTGGAGTGAGTCGGGGACCCAGGACACGTGGGAATGGCCTTTCTCCAGGTCCTGGGGCCTGTTCTCTGATCGGCTCTCTGTTGGGCACAGTTCCCTCTGTGGCCTTGGTACCTTGTCTCTCTCACACACACACACACACACGCACACTGCCTGGTGGGGCTTCCAGGGCCTCTTCTGTGGGGCTGGGTCTCCTTGCCCCCCCATCTCTGATAGCACCCAACTGTCCCTGCCATCCCCCCAGGCACTGTGTGTCTGATCTGTGTGCCGCCCGGGACCCCATAGAGCAGGAGGAGCTGCGTTGCCAGGTCCTCAGCGGGTACGCCATCATCTGCCAGGAGGCGGGCGCCGCCCTGGTCGGCTGGCGGGACCACACCCGCTGCGGTGAGGCCCTGACCTTCCCCAGCAGCGGGCTCCTGACCTCCTCCCCCACCCCCGGCCATTTCCACCCTCTGCTCCGCTCTGACCCCCACCGGTACCCGCACCTTGGCTTCCTGTCATGGTTCCCCCAGCCCTGAACTTTCCCCTCGTCAACGTCCTCCCGAGCTAACTCCTTCTCTGCCCTCACCCGAAGCCTCAGCCCCATCACCCCGTCACCCCGTCCTGCTGCTTCTCGCCAGTGCCCATCTTTGCTCCACCTCATGCGCTGGTGTCACAGACAAAAAGACACATAAAGCTGGTCCACTCTTCTGGCTCCCCTGCCTCTACCAAGCTCTGTGCTCTGTTGGGTGACCTCGTTCCCCATACGAGGGGGGCCAGCCCCAGCGCAGCCACCTTCTGACTATGACTCTGTCCCCTCTGTCCCCTCAGCCTTGCCGTGTCCAGCCAATACCGTCTATCAGAGCTGTATGACACCCTGCCCAGCCTCCTGTGCCACCCTGGCAGCTCCCAGGGACTGCAGGGGCCCCTGTGTGGAGGGCTGTGCCAGCCTCCCAGGCTATATCTACAGTGGTGCCCAGAGCCTCCCCCTGGCCCACTGCGGCGGCGCCAACAGCGGCATCTACTACCAGGTCCGGGCTGGAAGTGGGAGGCCTCGGGAGAGCAGAGGTGCACAGGGAGAGCCAGGCTCTGGAGGTGAACCAGAACCCCACCTCCCGCCCCTTCTCCCTCTCCAGCAGGGTGACAGCTTCGTGACCGAGGATTGCTCCCAGCGCTGCACCTGTGCCAGCTCGGGGGTCCTGCTGTGTGAGCCCCTCCGCTGCAGCCCTGGGGAGATCTGCACCCTGGGGAAGCGCACTCGTGGCTGCTTCCGAGGTGAGCCTGGACCGGCCCTTGGCTTCAAGCTGCCCTCATACCCTTGGGAGTGGGCTGGGGGTGGGGCTGAGGGTGGAGGGGCCCCTGGGCCGAGGAGCATCCCTCCCGGTCCTGTGCCTGGGACTCCATCTCATCAGTGTCAGGAAGTTCGTGGCATGTGATCCCGCTCTCTCTTTTTCGGGAGGGGCAAAGGCGCAGGCCCTGCCTTCTCTGAGCCTCTGCTGTCTGCCGGGCACCGTGCTGGGCCCTTTGCCCAGCCTTAGCTTCCCAGGATCTCCTTTAGTCCTTACTCACCACCTGGGGGTAAGCACAGCATCCCCACTTTATAGGTAAAGAAAATGGGGTTCAGAGAGGGTAAGCAGTTTCCCCAGAGCTCGGGGGCTGTAGAGCCAGGGCTGGAAACCCGGCCAGCGGACCCTGGCGAGTCTCTGTCAGCTGCTGCTTTCTTCCCTGGCGTCCCAGCCCCCAGGCCCCTCTCCCTGGCTGTGGGTGTCCTCTCAGAACCCCCTTCCCAACCCCTTCCATCCTTGCAGACAGCCCGTGCCTACAGAACCCCTGTCAGAATGATGGCCGGTGCCAGGAGCAGGGAACCCACTTCCCCTGTGAGTGTGAGCTTGGGTACGGGGGCCACCTCTGCACGGAGCCTCGGGATGTACCACCCACCGGAACGCCAGGCAAGGACTTCATCCCAGGCACTGCAGCCTCACGGCCCCTTCCCCGCAAACAGCGGCCGCAGAATTATCCCATACATATAATATTAACCTATAACATCTCTTATAGATGTATAATGGATAGTATAGTATCAATGTCGTATATTACTATATGAAAGATAATAATATAATATGATCCCTACAGATTAGCCGGATGAGTGTCCTCCAAGGATCTCAGAGTCCCTTTACCCATCTCCTACCCACACACTCTGGAATCTTCTCTCTGACCCTGAGCTCCCCACTTCTGTGATCTGTATGGCTCACCCTGCTGTTAGTCCCCTCTCTTGTGTCCCTCTGAGCCTCCAGTACCTTTTCTTGGTATTCTCCATCCCAAACTGTAATTCCTGTGAGCCTCTGGGCCAGCGGTTCTCCAACTTTATCCTTGTGCCTACGATCGGGGTGGAGCAGGGGTGTCTTGTTTACCTTGTTCATTCCGGGACTCATCCCCAGAGATTCGGATTCAGTAGGTCTGGAGGGGGCCCCAGAGATCTGCATTTTTCACAAGCTCCCAGGTGACTGATGGAAGTGATGCCTGGGCTACTCTTTGAGAAGCAGTGACCGACATAATACCCTGGACTCTAGGGGACCAACTGGATAAACATCCCCTTAGAAGGTTCATGGGAGTTGTGTGTCCAGAAGCAGGAGGGCAGCGCCAAAGCCTTGAAACCCCTGGGAGCAGCAGCCTCCTAGAGGGAGAACCGGCCACCAGGGTTGTAGGGGATGCAGTCCCTCCAGGGTGGCAGCCGAGGACTGAAAGGGAGTGTCTCTGCCACCCCTTCCTATCCCACATCCCTATTTCTCTTCCCCACGCCCCAGAAGCCTCCAACTTTGTGGTCACCCTGTTGGGATGGCTGGTGCCTGTGCTGGTCATAGTGTCAGCAGTGACCAGAGAATGCATTTCCAGGAAGAGGAGGAGGTGAGTTTCAGGAAAGGGGAAGAGGAGGGGCAGCTGGGAGGGGAGCAAACATGGGGAGCGGGCGCCGACCTTCAAGCTGGTGTCTGTTCCCCACGCCCTCTGGGGAGAAAATGCGGAGCCAGACCAGAGGCAAGCTGCCAGGTACCGGTGAGCACCAGCCCCACCGTCCACAGCTTTGGCTCCGGGAAGTCGAGTCTGCTTCTAACACAAGGTTTTCTCGCTTTCTCCTCAGATTTGGCTCCAGAGCATGCCTTCAAAGTCGCTCAGTTCTGAGTTGTCCACAGAAGAAGGAGACATAAAATTATTTATTTTTGAGATGTGAATTTGTACATGATTCTGGTGGAGAAAGGCTCTGTGAGGGGGGTCTTGAGGGGAGAAGTAGGAGGGAGACGGGGTGTGAGGGTCTAGGGCTGGGGGCTCCACAGGGTGTCCAGAGGGGAGGGGAACAGAGGTCTGAGGAGGCGAGGGGCTGTCTGTCCCTTCGACAAAGCCACGTGAGGGTGGGCCACCCGCGCTCCGGCTTCGGCTTCGGGGATACAGGAGAAAAGACTTCACCCCAGGAATCCTCGTTCTTGGCGGACTTGGCCTCAGAGCTCCCCACCGGCAGGTAGTGAAAGGTGATCCTGAGGTTTTACATTTCTAACGATGAGACTAAGGCGCTGGGCAGAGGCTAAGGACTGGGAATGTGGCTTTTTCCAAAGGGTGAACCAGCCGGCCTGTGACCAAAAGGGCCTTGGGGTTCCTATGGTAACTGAGGGTGGAGCCTGAGGGCCGGCTTGGGAGGAGTTTGGAGCTCCATCCTATTAGGAGTGAGCAGCTCACCTCAGCCAAAGGCCAAAGTGCAAACACTCCCACCCTGACCCCTGTGCCTCGTGCCTCTCACCAGGCAGGTCCTGGGGGAAGGGGTGGGACATCCTGCTTGGGCTCTAAGAAGAAAAAGAAGGTTGCCAACTGGGGGTGCTCAGGATGTGGAACCCCCAAGGACAGGGGATGCCAAAACAGGCAGGACCCTGGGTTCTAGAAAAGAATCCTTATTCTGTGCTTATCCTCCAAATGACCCCAGCAGCCACCTTCATGTAAGGAAGCAAGACCCAAGTTGGTTGGGGAAAGGGCTCCAAGGGAGGGGAGCCCCTGGCCAGGCCATCCTGCCCCTTAGCTGGGGGGAGCAGCTCACACTCTGGAGCTTGTGACAGGAAGGCTCAGGCGTTCTGGAACTGGGCTGGCTGTGCTTTAACCTGGGCATCATGAGGCTCCCAGCGGCATGCCTGCCCCCACTGAGCTCCCTTCTCCTGCTCTTCGACCCTTTGCCTCTCTGTTCTTCATCTATATCCTGCCCCCTTGATCTCGGTTCCTCCCCTCACCCAGCTAAGGTCTCCTTATCTAGCCTGGATGTCTGGTTGGCAGCGAAGGAGGTGGCCTGGACCAGCATCCTCGAGATAGACTTCCTCCTTCCGGAAGTAAGGGGACCCAGACCCCCGCTGTCATCGGCAGGACCGTCTCCCACCCACCCCCTTTTAGGGGTACAACACCTGGGCCATGTCATCGAGGGAGGGGACAGAGGATTCCAGAGGATTATACTCCCGAAGGCAGTTGTAGAGGCAGGAAATCGGGGACAGGATCACTGCCGGAGGCTTCCTGGGCTGGGAGAGGCAGAGATTGTGATTTGGGGTCCTGTACTGACCCCAACACGACAACAGGGGGCAGTTGAGATGCAGAAATGGCAGGGCTGCACCAGCTTGACAAACCTGACCCGGTCCAGGCCTGCCCCTGCAGGTGTCCCCTGGGGCGGGCAGGCTGGGAAACCAAAGATGCTGAGAAAGACATCGGGGGATTGACCCCCATCCTCATCTTCCTGTTTGGGAGGGAGAAGTTAGGGGAAGATACTCAGGTGGTTCCCTCCCTTCCTAAGAAGCTGGGAGAACCTGCCTGGGCAGCATCTTGAAAGGGGGAATTGTCTTCCCAACCCAGCGCAGCGTCTGTACACGTGTGTGTGTGTGTGTGTGTGTGTGTGTGTGTGTGTGTGTGTGTGTACGTACGTACTTGTGGGGGGGTCCACGTCCTCCACTCCAGCCTCTGCCCCTCCTCCACAGCCGATGCAGACACTCCCCCCACATTGCCTCTAAACCAACCCCAGCTGTCAACATCTGGCCCACATCTGTCTCTTTCATGTGACTGGACCTCCACCCCAGATTCCCCCCTCCCCCCTTCAGGGGGCTGTAGGGCAGGGCTCTGAGCTCAAGGCCTCCCCTGCCTCACAAAGCCCTCTGCCAGGGCTAGGGAACCAGGGCAGGGGAGGGAAGGCAACCCCATCCCAGAGGTGCCCCAGGCTATTGGCAGAGCCATCTGGAGCCGTTAGAAGCAGCTGCCGATGACTCATCTTCCACTGCCCCCACCCTACCATCTCAAACACACCGTGGGGCTGGGAACCAAGCACCCAGCCCCGTCTCCAGACCTCCGACCCCTCTCAGCCTGGCTCAAAAGCTCCTTCACACCAGTCCCCACCGTCCACAGAAGTCTATTCCGTCCCCCCACCCCACTCCCAATCATCCCCAGAGCCAGGACACTTCCCATTTTCTTTTATTTATACAAAACAATTGTTTTAAATATAATTTAAGAACCCCTCCAAGCACCAGTGTCTGTCTCTTGTTTCTACCACCACTGCCCCCCACACCTCCTCATGGACACAGCTTAGGGGTACTTGGGGGGGCAGGGAAATGTCTGGGGTTGTGGCGTGACCAAGGCACTGTTCTGGAAACAGACACAACGATGGGTCCCTGTTTCAACTTGGGCAAAGGAGGCGATAAACAGGTCCCCTCTAACACAAAAAGTTACGACAAGGACGGTTAAAAAAAAAAAAAAAAAGGGAAGGAAAAATAAAACCGAAAACAAAAAATAAAACTCAAAAACCTTCAATATGAAGGCAGCAGATGGGGGAGGGGCATTTACAAGGGAAAACCGAATTCGGTGGAGACAGCAGCAAGGTTGGGACATCCAAGTCCAATGATTTTGTCACTGGGCTATGACGCCCCTTCCTGCCTCACGACTCGCAGGCTAGTCCCCCCTTCTCTTTGGTCTGCAGGGCCGCTGCCCTTCAAGGTGAGGAGGGGCACCTGGGGGCCCTAATTGGGGATCAGAAGGAGGCCGTGGGGATTGTGCCCAACCACCCCCGGGATGTTGGCAGATTCCGGGCACTCTTTTCCTCTGGTCAGACCAATCCCGAGGGAAGGGCTCCCACACCCTCAGTTTGGGGTTCCCCGCTTGGAGAGCGTCTGATTTCTACACTCCCATACGGCAGAATCCCCAAATCCCGTCTCTCCAAATGGCCAGCTCCCCGCCCCCATGGGTTCAAAGTGCAATCCAGTGGGGCCCGGGGATGGGAGCCTCTTGGGTCCCCACCCGATTCTGCCCCAGGAACAAGGGGAGCGGTGTCCCCAGCGTGGGAGTCCCTGCCGCTCCAGAGCTGGGGGGCCAGGCGAGGAGGCGCAGGTCAGTACTGGGGCGCTGGTGCTCCCGACCCTCCTGAGGCTCCTGGCTTGGCCTGGGACTTCATGTGCTGGACACTGGCCAGGATTTTTTTCTGATGTCCTGCCAGAGTGACTCCGATTCGGAGCAGGTCCCTGGGGAAGAATGAACAGCTAGGTGAGGGCACTGGTTTCCCGGGCGGCTTTCCTACCGAAACCCCATCCTCGCCTCGGGATTGTCCGCCAATCAGAATGGCCGACGGGGAATGGGGCTGACGTCAAGAGTTGCCAGTCAGTTTCCGGAGGATTTAAGAGCCTCCACAGTTCTGCGCAGTCGCAGTAAGGGGCGGGGCTAGGTATCCGCGGGGGGGTCGAGAAGCAGGAGGTGGGGCGGGCTGAGAGACAGACAGAGAGAGAGAGAGAGAGCTGGGTGTGTGGAGAGGAAGCGGCGGGAGAGGACAAAAACAAACTGCTCCCAGCCCTATCCTGATGCGGGGAGACGGAGATAAGGAAAAAAGAAGAGGTGAGAAACAGAGAGCAAGAATCCGTGTCAGGGAACCCGTGTCAAGGCGAGGCTGGAGCAAGTCAGGGAGGAGGTGCCCAGATCTGGTGGGGCAGACTGGCCCGGGATCTGCCTTCCAGGGAGAGGGAGGGCCTCCTGGACCCTTTGTGTCTGGATTTATATTCCTTCTATTTCTGTGATTCAAACCTGGGGCAAGAAGAGTCGTTGGGAGAGAAATGGAAAGGCAGAAAGGAGGACCAGGGAGAGGCCAGCTAGGGAAAACCAGTATTTGGGAGGTGTTGGAATCATAAAACCATTTAACATTAAAGCTGGAAAGGATCTCCAAAACCTAGTCCAACCTTCTCCTTTTATGGGTGGGAAAACATCCAGAGTTGACACGTCGTTAATGTGAGAGCAGGGTCTGGAATGTAGATAGATGCACAAAGATAGATACAGATTGCGAAGTGGGAGCGAGATGGCCCAGGGCTGAGGTGGTGCAAGGGGGTGAGGCGGGCACAGCTGACCGGGAAGAATCCTGGGGCTCTCAGCCCCTGCAGCTGTTACTGCTTTGGCAGGGGAGGGGCTTTAGAAAACAGAGTTGGCACTAGGAGTTGACCCCAAAGGCCCCTGCTGAAACTGTGGGCCTGATTCTGGTCCCCAGGCACCACCCCTCCTGGCTGCTTGGCCCTCACCACCCCCCCACCTCCATCTCCTGCCACGACTTACTCAGTGGAGATCTGGCTGACCAGCTCGAAGGAGCCAAACCCAGCAGCTGCAAAACTTTCTTCGTATCTTCCCATCTTGATGGCTCGAAGCCACTCACCCACAGAGCCAAAAGCTGAGTAGTGAGGCTGCCGCTGATCCAGGAGGGGGTGCGAGGCCCTGGGAGGCAAGGATGGGGAGGACGCACTGAGAACCAGCCTGTGTCAGGGTGGGGACGTAGAGCCCAGCCCTGGAGAGGTGGACAGGGACCATCCCACATACCACCAAAGGGACGGATACTTCTCGGGGGGAAGCGAGGTTCTCAGGGGATGGCAGAGTGCAGGAAAGAGGGCCCATCCTCTGGGGTCCTCACCCGCCATTCTCGCGGGCCACGATTTTGAGGCTGGCAGGGTTCCGGATCATCTTGTCGAGGGCACTGACCACCTGGGGGAAGCGGGGCCGTGCATTCCGGTCTTTCTGCCAACAGTCCAGCATAAGCTGATGCAGGGAGGTGGGGCAGTCTGGGGGCGGGGGCAACCGGTAGTCCTGTTCAATGGCATTGATCACCTGGAATGACAGGTAGAAGCACTGGGTAAGGACGTCAGGGAAAACGAGGCTGCCAAAGGACCCCAGGGAAATGGCGACTTAACAGACGCTGGGATGGCTGCTACAGCCCCCCAAGAAGGGCAAATCTGGGGGGTGCTCCTGGCCAGGGCTGAGGCCACTGGCTGTGGCTCAACGTCCCAGAAGGTCTTGAGCTATGATCCAGACATGTAACTTCCCAAGGCTGCCCTCCATCACTGTGTCCTTCTGTAACCAGATAGACTGTATCAAACTCTTGGATACAGAGATCAGCTCGTCACAGTGCCACCCTCACCACCTCAAGGACCAAGCAGTGATGAGCTCTCTGAGAACCCACCCCCCCCAACACCGCCATATCCCAAGAGAGAGGATGTTCCAGGAAAGCTTGGTAGGACACTTACATCCTGATTGCTCATATCCCAGTATGGCCGTTCCCCAAATGACATGACCTCCCACATCACAATCCCATAGCTCCAGGCATCACTGGCAGATGTGAACTTGCGGAACGCAATGGCCTCAGGGGCTGTCCATCGGATGGGAATCTTTCCTCCCTAAAGATAGGGGAGGAAAAGGTGAGCTGAGGGACTCACAGGACTCAGGCATTCTGCCCCCCACCTTTGAGTTTCCCCCAGCTCAGGCCTCCTTTTTTTCTGGGACCCAAACACCCAGCTCCCCAATTCTGTTCTTTTCCTGGACACCTGGTAGCCAGGTTCCTTAAGTTGACCCCCCTGCCCCCACAAGGTCTACTCTTACATCCTGTCTTGGACCACAGCTGTCAATCCCTCAGCCTCCCAACTTTCCAACCTGCCCTGCTCACCTGGCCCTAAGAACCTAGTTCATATGCCTGTGCCCCAGCCTCACCAGAGAGCTCGTGTAGGTGGGATCAGAAGAGTTCTCCTCCAGGAATCGGGAGAGGCCAAAGTCTGAAACCTTGCAGACGAGGTTGCTGTTGACCAGGATGTTGCGGGCAGCCAGGTCTCGGTGGACGTAGCTCATCTCAGCAAGGTACCGCATGCCCGAAGCGATGCCCCGTAACATGCCCACGAGCTGGATGACGGTGAACTGGCCGTCGTTCAGCTGGAGATGGACATGGCGGGGGCATCATTAGGACAGCTCACCCACCGCTCCCCCTTCCTTCCATGTTCTAAACAGTATTTGTCCCTCCCAGACCCAACTCACAGACCCACGTGTAGGACAGGCCTGCTGACATCCCAGGTAAACCGCCCCCTTTCTTTTTTTAAAAAAATAAATTTCTTTATTTTTATTTATTTTATTATTTTTAAATTTTATTATTTGAAATCTATAGACGGTTTATTTTATTTTATTTTTTGGTTGTGCATGCGGGATCTTAGTTCCCCGACCAGACCAGGGATCGAACCCAGGCCCCCTGCATTGGGAGTGCGGAGTCTTAACCGCTGGACCGCCAGGGAAGTCCTTCCCTCCTTTCTTTTACCCTGAGTTCTCTCAGTTCTTACTATGGTATCATGACACAATGCTTAAAATTGTCCCGCTTTCAAATATTCACTTTCAGTCTCTCGTAATTAGATTATAAGGAGATATTTTAAGATTTTCTTCCATTTAACCTAGTACAGTGCTTTACATCCAGGAAATACTCAACAAATGCTTTTGATCTACGTTCTCTTTATTTGATAGCAACAGAGCGCTGACAGTTACGAGTGTGCTCTGAAGCCACCCTTCTACAGGTGGAGATGCGTGTGTTCGTGCTGATCCTGCCACAGTCTCGCTCAGCCCTCTTGGACCAACTGTATGCCGGATGCAAGAGAACAGTGAGGAATCGGGTGTGATCAGTGACCACAGCACCAAAACCAAGGTCTAAAGCCCGACCTTGAGCTTTATAGAGTTGGCTCTCACCAGGTAAACCAACCAGTCACAGACAGTTAACTCAGCCCATCTTCTGGGTTCAGCTAGCATGCAGGGGACCCTCGGCAGCCCTCCAGGGCCAGCAACACAGAGTTCAGAAACCGAATTCTGAATCCATCCTCCAAGCCTGCACCCACCCCATCCTTCGCATCTCAGTTGGTGGACTCACTTCCAGACGCTCAGGGTAGGAACCTTGGAGTCTCCTGCATCCATGGCTTACAATCCATCAGCAAGTTCTGCCAGCTTTGCCTCCAAAACGCACCCCAAACCAACCACTTTTGCGCATTCACTGCAGCCCCCATGGCCTGAATGATGCCAGTCGTCTCATCGGCTCCTATCCCCCAGCATCCGTTGGAGGGATCTCCTTAAATCACCCCCCTCTCCTGCTGAAAAGCTTCCCCTCAGACTTCTCATCACATCCAAATTTCTAAGGTCACGAGGCCCAGCCGCCAACCACAACATGATCCACTATCACTCCTCTGCTGACCTGGTTCAGCTTCACCGGCCTTTCTGCTTCTTAAACAGGCTGGGGTCCCGCCCACCCTGGGTTGCTACTCTCTGCCCCCGACACGCTTCCCCCCCACCTTCTCATGGCTGGCTTTCTCATCTACCCAAACGTCATCTCTTCTAAGATAGACCCCCTTCCCTTTCCTGCAACCGGACAATGGAACAGACTCCCGTATCCACAAGGGAGGGTCAGGCCATCCTGGCACTGCGCCAGGGTCTGCCTCAGCATCCCTCGTGCTGGGAGCCGGGTAGCCTGTGTCTCCTGGTGTGGTGCCACGGGAAGTACACAGCTCCCCCTGATGTGGGCTGGCCACAGACGTTTAATTTTGAACTTATCACAACATTAGACATTGCTTCCCTTACAGGAAACACAGAGAAACAAGCTAGATGACCCCACAAGGAAGAATCCGATAAATCCAGAAGATAAGACATTCAAGTGGACAAGTGGCCCAGCCCTTCAGTGTATCAGAACCCCAACAAGGGACTGTCCTGGATGTAGAAAAGGCTCAAAACAATAATCACAGGTGCAATGCTTGATCCTGAACTAGATGCTGGGACATTTTGGGGACAACTAGAGAAATATGAGCATCAAGTGGGCATTAGGTGATACCAAGGAATTGTTGTAATTCTGTTAAATGCAATGTTACTTTGCTATGTAGAAAAACGTTCTGGGGGCTTCCCTGGTGGTCTAATGGTTAAGACGCTGCATTTCCACTGCAGGGGAAGCGGCTTCGATCCCCGGTCAGGGAAATTCCGCATGCCGCGTGGAGTGGCCAAAAAAAAAAAAAAGTTTTGGCTTTTTACAGAAGATGCATAGTAAAGTTTAAAAAATAATAAAATTTCATACAATTTTGTTAAGGTAGCAAAAATGAGTTCTCTCTCATTTCTATGATCCTGTTTAATTTTTTTCACATCTGAAATCTTGTTTACTTTTTGTAAAACCTTGTTTGTACTTGTTAATCTTCAGTCTCCCCCATTACGCCACCAGCTCTCCAAGAGCAGAGATGTTCATGGCTCTATCTCCCGAGGCCCAGTACAGTGGCTGGTACACAACGAAGCGCTCAGTAAATATTTGTCACGAGGACAGATGACAACCCCTCCTTATCCCAGGGCCAGCCGGCCCCACAGGGAGACCAATCCCAGGACTCAACCTTCCCTGGTGGAGAATGAAGGGTAGAGGGGCAGGGACGCGGGACCCACCGTCTGTCCCGGGTTCTGAGCTCCTTGGCTGCACTGTGGGAGCACAGGGTGGGTGCGGAAAGCTGGGAGCAGGGGGTCTCACCCTCAGGAAGGAGTCCAGGGCACCATTCTCCATAAACTCGGTGAGAATCATGACGGGCACGCTGTTGGTGACCACGCCCTCCAGGCGGATGATGTTGGGGTGCTCGAACTGGCCCATGATGGAGGCCTCGCTCAGGAACTCCCGCCGCTGCCGCTCCGTGTAGCCGCCCTTCAGGGTCTTGATGGCCACACAGCTCTCCTTCTTCCCGGGGGCCTTCAGCCGCCCCCGGCACACCTCCCCGAACTCGCCTTCAGGAAGGAGGCCGAGGGTCAGCTCTCCTCCCCAACCCAACCCCGCCCCGCCCCCAGGTCTGGCCCTGCAGTCCCTCCCCCCACCCCCCACCCGGGCACCCAGGCGTCTTCCTCTCACCTGCGCCGATCACCTCTTCAATCTTGACATAGGAGACATCGATCTCTTTTGCAAATTCCCTCACAGCCTCATTAGGGTCTTCGTAAGTGAAGGGGTCAATGTAGACCTTAGTACCTGAGGAATCACGCGGGGCTCGTTAGCCACCACTGCATTCAGATGCCCTGGTCCCTGGCTCACAGCTCTCGCCCCAGCCCTATCTCCTCCAGGATGGGCCTACCCACCGTGCCCAATGAGATACTGTCCGTGTTTGTCTGAGTATTCAGCTTCTCTCCCGTTGCTCTGCTTCCTGTAGCCGATGGGAAAGAAGAGGTAAACTGAGTCGCACATCTCGATGTTCCCAGAGGGGAAGGATGGGAATCAGAGAAGATCCCAGGTGAAAACAGGCTCCCGGGGCACCGGGGGAGGCTTGCCCTGGAGCAAGAGGGCGGGTGGCCAGCTACACGGGGCTTCGCGGGGGCCTCCAGGTGCCCAGAGCCCTCACCTGAGGCAGAGAACAGCGACAGGTGGCCAGAGCCCTCACCTGAGGCAGAGAACAGCGATGACGATGACCACGAGGACCAGCACCACGCCCACGACCGCCGTGCCAGCAATCAGGGCCAGCTGCTCCCGCCAGCTCTCGCTCTCTGGAGAAGAACTGGTGATCAGGGGGACCCGGCGGGCCCGTGGGCTCCACCCAAGTCCCTCAGGGCAAGCAAAGAAGTTTCCCAGCCTTGGTGGGTTTGATTTTGTTCTGTTATAAATACTGGTAACCACAAAAAAAGTCCCACTTGAACAGAAGGTTCCAAAGGCTAAAAATGAAAAGGTTTGGAGCCAAAACGTGGAAATAACCCAAATGTCCATCAACGGATGAATGGACAAATAAAATGTGCCACAGCCATTCAATGGAGTATTTTTCAGCCACGAGACGGAATGAAGTCCTGATATGTTCTACAACACGGATGAACCTTGAAAACATTATGCCATGTAAAAGAAGAAGCCAGTCACAAAAGACCGTATTGTATGACTGCATTTGTGTGAAAGGTCCAGAACAGGCAAACTACAGAGACAAAAAGTAGACTAGTGTTTGCCAGGGGCTGGGAGGTAATGGAAGAGTTATAAGCATCTCTTTTTGAGGTGCTGAAATGTTCTAAAATTAATTGCAGTGATGGTTGCACAACTCCGTGAATATATTACAAGTCAATGAATTATACATTTTAAATGGGTGAATCATGGTGTGTGAGTCATATCTCAATAAAATTGTTAAAAAAAATTAAAAGGTTTAGAAAACCATTGGGCCAGCATACAAAAACTATCAAAGTGTCACCTCAGTTAATCCTTGGAGCCCTGTGAGAGAGACCTCATATTTCCATTTTTTTGGATGAGAGAGCTGGGGCTCAGGGGTCAAGTTTTTGCTAAAGGTCACATAGCTGGAGAGCCGCTGAGCTGGCCTTCACACCCAGCTGTTGGTTTTGGTTTCTACATCTTATCCCCAGGCCAAAATGCCTCGTGGTTGAGAGAAAGAGAAGCATGGGGCTGTGGCTTTGGGGGTCCTGAGGGCAGAGCCAAGGCCTCCCGCCTGGTGGGGGACAGCCAACCCCACCCGCATCCTGCCCCCCGGGCTCACCGTCCAGCTGGGTCTGGCTGTGGTGCTCCTGGCCGAAGGGCCCGTAGCCAGCCTCGGAGCGCGCCCGCACCTGGACCAGGTAGCTGGCTCCCCGCTTCAGTCCCCGCAGCTCTGCCCGGTTCTCCGATGTCTTCAGGAACCGCACGCTGCTGGGGCCCTCTGCGCCCTGTTCAGGAGAGGGGATTGGCCGTGAGCCAGGACCCCCAGATTCCACTGCTCTTTCTGCCTCCCCCTGCCCTGGGCCTCCATCCCTAGCATCTCTGTCCTGTTGAGTGGCAGGTGCGGCCTTTGTGCTCACTTATGTATGCACTGTGCCTTGTGCTTTGCATTAATTATATCATTTAATCCTTGTAGCGCTTCTGTGGGATAGGTTCCATTATCCTAAGCATTTTTTGGGGGTGTGGGGGGCCTCGCCGCGTGGCATGCGGGATCTTAGTTCCCCGACCAGGGATCGAACCAATGCCCCCTGCAGTGGAAGCACAGAGTCTTAACCACTGGACCGCCAGGGAAGTCCTATCCTAAGCATTTTACAATGAGGATATTAAGCTCAGAGAGGCCAAGGGGTTGACACAAGGTCACTTAGCTAGTATGTGGCAGATGGCTGCAATTCAGGCGTCCTGGTCCCTGGAGCGGGTCCCGCTGCCCACCCCCACCCCTGGGGCAGGGCCTGGTCTCACCTTCTCGTGATACTTGACCTCGTAGTCCAGCACTGCCCCGCTGGGTGCCCGGGGAACAGCCCATGCCAGGCTCAAGCTGCTGGGTGATGACCGAGTCACCCTGATGTCGGACACTGGGGGCGGCACTGCGAGAGACAGACACCTTGGGGCCCTTGATCGTGGCAGGTCTGTCTCTCATCTTTCCCAGCTCCTCCTCTACTGGCCACACTTGTCTCGGTCCCCCAGCTGTTTCCGGAATTCCTTCTGGCTCTCTCTGCCCTGCCCTGAACTGTCCAGTCCACCTTTGCATCCTTTTAATTCTCTATCTGCTTCTTGCCCCAAAGGCCTTGACCCGCTATATTTCCTGGGGACCCCACTCCCCAGCTGCTGCCTTTTCCCCCTCAGGCCTTTAGACTGTCCATATCCCTTGCGAGCCTTTCCCACCAACGCCTATCCCATCCGACCACAGGCTGCCCTCTGCCCCCAGCCCCCAGTCTCACCCTCACGGTCAGTGGTGACATTCACAGCCTCAAATGGAACTGGCCCGCTGGCTAAGGAGGACACCCCGTTCACGGCGGTGACCTCGAAGGTATAGGTGAAGTCAGGACGCAACCCACGAATGGCCACCCAGGGCTCCACCAGGTCCCGGGGGCCGGGGTCGAAGGTCAGGTCTCCCCCGCAGGGCGTGCAGGAGCCGCCGGGGCGGCACTCCCGGCACCGGAGCGCGTAGGTGAGGTCCTCTCGGCCTCCCGACTCGAGGGGGGCGCTCCACTCCAGGCGCAGGGAGGAGCCGTTCAGGCGGGGAACCACGCTTCTCGGGGCGGACGGAGGGGCTGCAGGAGACCAGGACGTCAGGCAGAGGCTGAGCAGACGGGCAGGGGACGGGCAGGGGACGGGCAGGCAGCCACTCTGACGTCTTGTTTTGGCCGGGCACCAGGCCAGGGTCAAGAGGAGGAAGGTGTGGGAGGACGGGACTGGGGTCGGGGGTCCACCCCAGGGGTCAGGGGTCCACCCCAGGGGTCACTGGCCACTTACTGGTACAGGGTGCACCTCGGGGGTCTGTGCGGGCCCGGAAGTACCCGATACGACACTGGCAGACGGGTGAGCCAATGGTGTTGGAGTGGCTGTTGGCTGGGCAAGGCTGGCAGGATCCCTCCCCAGACAGGGGCTTGAAGGTGCCCTGAGCACAGGCTGCGAGAAAGCGTCCATCAGAAACTTGCATCAGAGACATTCAGCAGTGCGGGGGGGCGGGGGGGAATGGGGACCAAAAAAAGGACATTCGGCAGCTATTAAAGTTGCATGAGGTGCAAAACGGAGAGCAGGGAGGGAGGAGCTCAGAAACCTCGCCTCTAAGAGGAGAAGACCTCCCTCCAGACCAGGGGTCTGAACCCTGACGTGTACCCCCGGCCACTCCATGGCAGCCTGGTGAAACCCAGACCCCTGCTCCGAGGCATGATTTTAAATGCACACCACAAAATACACAGATTACCAAGAAAACCAAATAACTGAAAATACAGTGATCAAAACATGAAGAAAGTTTGCAACACAGCAATGTGTGTGTTTCTCTACTAACAAGATACAGCAGCAAGGCTGACAGGCAAGGAAATACTGAAGTCACAATGAGCGAAAAACAACATTTTGCCATTCCTGCGTCATCTCTAATGGGCTGTGAAAACACCTCGGATTTGAATGGGGCCCAAGTCTCAGGTCCTGCTCCAACCGCTGGGCTGTGGCTGACACTCCGTAAGAAGAGTGGCCAATTTCAGGTAAAGATGAGTGCAAAGAAATGGTCATTTTTCTTCCCTTCCACCAAAGTTCACAGATCCCCTACATTCTATCTACGAAACCCAGGTTAAGAAACTCTGCTCTGGAGAAAAGGCTACGTGAGAATTCAATATCAGTAAATTAGACGAAACCATAATGAACAATACTACAGACCATGAAGGCTTTGTCCTCTGACTCCAATAAGGTCCCTCAGCCCTGAGGACAGTCCCACAGCCCAGGAAGGAATTGGACATAGAAGGATGAGTGTGGAAATGATGGAGAGCTCAGAACTGTGCTGGGGGCTCTGAAAACACGCCCTCCAGTAACTTAGTGCCCAGGAGAATAAAGAACTTTTAAAAATGGAAATTTAAGAAGTGGGTCCAAGAGCAGGGTACCAGCCAGCGCCTCCCGCAGAGATGGGCAAGCTTTGTGGGGGAAGTGCTTGGCCCTCACCTCGGCACCTGGTATTCCCCTCGGCGGCCTCAAACCCTGGAGCGCAGCTGCAGCCCGTGACCGGCTGCTCAGCCCACTGGCCATCCTCCCGGCAGTAGAGGCTCGGGCTGGGGCCGGGGGCGGGCACGGCATCGGCCACGCAGCTCCCCGCCACGGGCACCACCAGCTCACGAGGCACGGTCTCCGGGAAGCGGGTGAGGTTCACGGTCAGCTGGGCGCACTTTTTATAGAAGAGGTGCAGGGACAGCAGGGCCATGCAGGCGCCCTGGTCCTGGAAGGCCAGATAGAAGCCGGCCTTGGTGAGCGGGCCCAGACGCAGCGTCTTGATGTTCACCTTCCCGGTGGCCTCGGCCCCGGGGCGCTTCCGGGTCAGGTGCTCAGCAGCCACTGTGTCCACCTGCCAGGTCGGGGAAGAGACTCACTGCCGCTGTCCTCCACTCCCCCAGGACCCCGCTGGACTGTCTTCTTCCCAGCTCACCCTCTCCCTGACCTGCCTGGCTCCTGTTCCAGAACCTTCTCTCCACCTTTCCCAACGTACGCTTTCCTGCAGGCCCCAACATTGTCCATTAACACCCGCCGAGCTCCTGTGATGCATCCAGCCTCTGTCCTGCACCCCCTTTCTGCGCATTCACTCATCCTACAGACACTTGTCAACATCTACTCTGTGCCAGGCCCTGGACTCCACGCCAAGGAAACAGAA